>NC_092631.1:24544804-25744804 GCF_039555335.1 Amphiura filiformis | reverse complement strand
GTCGACTCGCATGCGTGGAACTGTGTTATATCGTGTTCTATTACACAGCTTAGAGCCAATAAGATTGCAGGAACTTTCTCAAGTGTTTAAGAATTAAAAATAAAAATCACTTCCTCAATGCTTAAAACTAGTAACATATTGGTGGGCTGCTGCAGTAAAATAATAAATATTAGAGCAGTATCTATTCAAGATCATTGCTGCATGTCATTAGTAACTATGTATTCCTCAGTCACAAATCTGACAAAGGCTTCATATTACTTGTATAGCCTACATTTCTGTATGAACAGTGAACAATTAGCATGTGTAGAGCTATGTCCAACCAAGACACTTTTGTGCTAATAAATTTTTTTTTTCAAAGATTACATTTTAATGTAACTCGTTCTCGTTTCAACAACAGAAAAAGTATAAATTCTGCTAAGCAGTGAAGAAAGTTACATATTGTCTATTCTGTGAAAAGATGGGCTGCATTATTGGCCGATATCGGAGGGATAGGCGAACTCCAGAATATAGGACTTGCATGAACGGCTTAAGCGATGCATTTGGAGATAAGGTAACCTTAAGCATCAGAAAAGGTGATATAACCAGCCTGGACAAAACAGACTCAATTGTGAACTATGTTTATGAAGCCAACATTTATGGTATGATAGGTATATTTGATAGAGCTGGAGATGCAGTAAAACAACAATATGACACAAGACGTCTCAGAGAAAATCAACTAGGTGTCCGATCTGAAGTTGTCATGACAACAGCTGGGAACCTGACGTACAAAGCCATTTTCCATGTTGAGGTTTTTCAAAATTCTGCTAAATTTGAAAATGCTATATTCCAGACGCTACGTCTTGCTGATAGAGAAGGAATGAGATCCATTGCATTCCCAGCACTGGCAGATAAAAACCACATTGATAGCTACCTGAAGGTATTCTACGAATTTGAAAAGTGACAACGTCCATGCTGCCTTCACATGATAGACATAATGACTACCAATGACAGGGATCATGAATACCATGACAACGAAATGGGTAAAAGAGGGGAACATTTGAGTCCTTATTTATCACTGAATGAGATCTATAACTGACATTTTTCGAGAAACTGGAGTTATCCACTCAGGAAGGTCAATGGATATTATATCTACCTATGAAAACTTTACAACACTTCTATGCTAACTTGCAAAACACTAATAAATGCCCAAATTAGGATGAGTTACCATGTACAAGTCTATGCAGGCTGAGCAGAGTTTTAATCAATTACTGTATCTCAAAAAGGAACAATATGTCAGTTATGCCATTTTGTCATGGTTGTGCAGTATTTGCCTACCCAGCACTGGGAGATAAAAAAAAACACATTGATTGCTATCTGAAGGTGTTCTATGAATTTGAAAAGCGACAAAGTCCTCTTTGTCTTCACATGATAGACATAATTACTACCAATGACAGGGATCATGAATACCATGACAACAAAATAGGTAAAAGAGGGGAATATTTGAGCTGGTGAGAGAATAATTACTTGGAAGACTTGCTTCACTCTGGTCCACTTATGTCCAAATAAACATAGGCGGGTTAAAAGTAGTGGAACTTGATCAACTACAGAGAACACTGATGCATAAACACATTTAACTTTGTGGGCCTGTGGTACTGGGAATAATCAGTTCATTCATAATGCATTAAAAAAATCTTTCTGCGCTTGTGGTTCTGGGAATGTTTCATTTGTTTTACAATATAGGAAGAAATAAATTACATGAAGTGTATAATTTATATAGCATTCAATTCTACCTTATAATATTTATTTGAATATTATAAGGGGTAAAATTAAATGCTATATAAATTGTATAATTGATGTTATTTATTTCTTCCTATATTGTAAAACAAGTGAACCATTTTTATTAAAAAATCATTACTTAAAAATCACTTCCTCAAAGATTACGATTGGTAAATTTGGTATGGGTCAATAAATACTAGACTGCTAGATCAATGCTACATGAGTGTAGTATCGCCCATCCCTACTGACACTTGGTATCGTGCATGACTTAAAGATTACGATTGGTAAATTTGGTATGGGTCAATAAATACTAGACTGCTAGATCAATGCTACATGAGTGTAGTATCGCCCATCCCTACTGACACTTGGTATCGTGCATGACTTAACACACAGCACTACTACAAATATGGCGGACACCACAGAGACAGAAACCTACGTGTATAAATCTATGTTCTGTGTGATAAAGTCTTCATAATGAGCAGCAATTTCTCCTCAGTCACACGACTGGCATTAAGGTTTCATTTTATTTTGTAAACAGGATTTCTGTGAACAGTTGGCATGTGCAGTGCTATGTTCAACTAATCGGACATTTAACAGACTTGTGATTGTGTTGGATAAATTGTATTTTTAAAGATTTAATTTCGATATAACTCACTTTAAAAACAGAAAAACTTCTGCTTAGCAGTGATGAAGAAGGTTACAAATTATCTTTACCCTGTGCAAAGATGGACACTGGTGTTTTTACTGATTTTGCCGTGAGGCCATTTGGAATAAAAGTATCCTTAAGCCTCACAAAAGGAAATATAGCCAGCCTGCAGAGAACAGATGCAATTGTTAACTTTGTGTATGAAAATGACATTTATGGCAGAATGGACATAATGGACATGGCTGGAGATGCAGTGAAACAACAATATGACACAAGACGTTCTCAAGAATCTGGAGTAGTCATGACAATAGCTGGGAACCTGCCGTACAAAGCCATTTTCCATGTTGAGATTTTCCCAAATTCTGCTAAATTTGAAAACGCTGTATTTCAGGCACTACGTTTTGCTGATAGAGAAGGAATGAGATCCATTGCCTTCCCAGCACTGGCAGATAAAAACCACATTGATAGCTACCTGAATGCATGTTATGGACTTGAAAAGCATAGTCCATATTGTCTTCACATGATAGATATAATCATTACAAATGACATGGATCGTGACTATCATGACATCGAAATGCGTAAGAGAGGGGGATATTTGAGTCATCCTGTATGTTTCCACAGAGCACCATTTGCGGAATCATAGTATACCATAGTATGGATGGTTAATCTGTTCTCTGGCATGATTCACCTCCTGATGTATATCATGCCATAGCAAACAAAGCAAATAATGTTCGCTGTGGAAACAAGCTGGATAACAACTTTCCATGTACCGGCATAACCTTGCTATGCTTTGCGCCTCACAGGAAATGCTTTTCATACTTCCGGGTCTTCAGTAAAAAGGTGTGCATTATAAAAAAACCACCATTTTTGCTCTGGGTGGAAACATGTTGATTGAGAAACCAGTTTTTATTACTCTAAATTCTGGATATACTGTTGACTGCAGTTATATGATACTGAAAAGTTGGCAGAATTATACCTCTAGTTGTTAAATGGAGCACTCTCAGTTTTACTTTTTGATTACATTTTGGACATACATCATTTATGTACAATTTGCCATAATAAGACACTGAGATCCATCCAACCAATGGATTATTATTTTCATCAAAGCGAGTCAGCTAGGAAGAGATTTTGAAGATACTAATGGACATGGACATCTAAATCATCTAAAAACTGTAAATGTTGTCATTTTGGGGCTCTCATTCTGCGTCTCTGATTACAATGATCAAACTGCCTGAAAGAATTGACATTTTGTGATTATGCCTAAAAAAAGATTTGTATTGACCTTTTTGACAAACCTAAAATCTGAAAACATATGGTCGCTTTTTTTTTCACATTTGAATTTTCATTTATTTGGTATTAAATTTGCAATATATTTTCTACCTGTTTGTAATGTACCACATAACTATTTGTATTTTGTGGTGAACTTGCATTTTCTAATATTGTATGTAGCCAAAATAGTTTCTTTAATGGGAAAAAGAAATCACTCGCCGACCGACCCTGACTTTGTAGCTTTAAGGGCAATACAAACTTTCCTTTTTTAGGCATTATTGAAAATTGAAAAAATAATATCATGTTCTCAACAACTACTAAATTCATGATGGTAAACTGTTACAAATCAACAAATGCTAAATGCAGTCTGTAATCAAGTCATTGCCACATGTACATTCATTGTTGCTGGTTATGGTTCTGTGTCAGGTCATACTTTGCACTGATTATACTCTTCCAGGATCTTGATTTAAATATAAATACATAAAACAGTTAGTTGTAGTTGGTGGGCTGTTATGGGTCAACAAACACTAAATGCAGTCTATAATCAAAGCCATTACCATGGCATACTGTAAAAGTGGAAATGTGTGTGCTACATTTTATTTTTGTGCTTATCTTTCAAGCTACTAAATAACAACACGCAAATACATTCCTTTTGTGCATAGGTGTATGTACAGGAAACTTAAAAACCACAAATTTAAAAACAACGGAAACAGTTCGTATTTGGCAAAGTGTGACTAGTCACACAAAAATTCTAGAACATTCATTGCTGGTTTGTGTTCCACCTTAATGCACCGATTACAGTATTCCCCAATCTTGATTGAAATATATACATATGTATATATCTTGGACCACATCTAGAACTAAAACAATTTTAGTCATTTGTGGGTGTTTGGAAGGCAAAGACGTCAACCAACATTTAATGATGTCTACATGTTAAGCTTAGTGGTGTGGACAGTTAACACTGAATGTATCATTGATGTCAGCTACAGGACTGGTAAATGGACATTTCAACAGGACTGGTAAATGGACTATTCAACAGTTGTTAAGTACTTGGAGAATGTACATTTTCATGTAGTCATAACCTAACAGGGTGTTTCCACAGAAGAAATAGCAAATACAAATATTCTGCTATCAACACCCCTTGTACTGCTATCTGCTGTTTCTACAGCAAGCACTTACTGGAAAACACAGTGATGCTGTCAAACATTTCCCACGTTCCAGGTATGATGACCTCTGACCGCATGGACCAAATAACTTGAATCCATGGTGTACACGCTAGGTTGAAGTGATTGGACAACATTTAAGACAGCCATACATTCAATATCCAACATGGGGAATGGGATGAGCATAGCCAAATCGACCCCTGGTATAGATCGCTATTTGGATGACTTTGATCGCAGGAATATCACAATGACCCTTGTCAACGCGGACATCTTTAAGCCGACAAACACCGATTCAATCGTGAACTTTGTGTATCCAGATGACATTTATGGCACCACAGGTGTATTTGATAAGGCTGGAGATGCAGTGAGAGATGAGTATGATTACCTAAAAAGCCTAAAAGAGGTACACCCCCTTGTTATCAAGACAACAGCTGGGAACCTGCCATTCAAAGCCATCTACCATGTTCGTGTGTTCCCAACTAACTTTGCAGATGCTGTACATCAGGCACTATGCTTTGCAAAGCTAGATGGCATGAGATCCATTGCTTTCCCAACACTGGCAGATAAAAACCTCATTAATATGTATCTAAAAATGTGTTATCGGTTCAATAGCAGAGTACATCCAGGTCGGCTTCACCAAATAGATATAGTCGCTAGCAATGACGAGGCTTATGAATATCATAGAACATTAAATTATTTTCAAAATAAAGATAACAAAAAATGAAATGTTGGAAATATAAGATCATGATGCATTGTGGGAAATGAGCTGTACCAAAGTTGCTGCCTCCAAATTTGGGATTACGTTTTTAAACTTTGCAGACAAAATTTTCTTCTTTTTGTAGGAAGTGACTACATGTACTTTCATCTTCATAAAATCGGGAATGATATATATTTGAAGAAAAAACAAGAACAATAGAATTTTGCAAGAAAAATTTGAAGCCAATTTTTTGTGCAGGTATAAATGAATAAAAGTATGGCAGACCAATAACATAAGTGAGTATCCACATTGCGTATTGTAATGCTTGCAATTAGCTTGGTTGTGTTGAAATGATACTATGTTATGTAAAAAGTTCACTTTAATGTACGGCATTATCTGGTGTACCTTCTAAGTTGTAGATTTAAGTTTTGTACATTTTTAGTTGCAGATTTTAGTTTTGAGAAGCGCCTTGTTCAATAAGTTTAATTTTAATTTCGCGAATTTCGCGAGCTGTGACCTCCAATTCGCGAAATTAAATTGTCGCGAAATTACATTGTGAAAATACACTTGTAACTGGTGCCGAATTTGGCAACCCTAACTTAACCAATTAAATCTTGAATATTACTATTTTAACCATAATATCGTAATGTTATGGCATAAATTATTATTTGTTAGTCATTTACCTTGTAACATCATTAACATAACTTTGTTTATCATGACAATGAAGGATCATATAAATTCCAAAAAACTTTTAATTTTCACGAAAATTAGCTGGATGATTGATTTGCTTGTGTGATACATTCAGTGCTTTGAAAATAGTGACTCTGACGTTTTTGGCACAAGTTTCCTTTCCCTCGCATCATTTGTGTCAAAATAACTTCTGAATGTTTTTAAATATTTTTTTCACACCTTGAAAAATATTATTGTTTAGTGTTGTAGGATGAAAAAATTTAAGTTTTAAAACAAAACTATGTACAAAGGCATGATAGGATACATGTATATCCAAAATGGCAGCCTTCATTGTAAAACGTGTTGGTCAAAGTTCGCAAATAAAAATAATTTTCTTCATAGTTTGCATTTAAGTTCCGAGAATAAAACAGACATATTTCGTTTCTAAATTAATTGCAACATTCTGTTGGGAAAGGTAAGATGAAAATTCTACCCGAAAACAAGAGAAAATTGAGGTTATGAATTCGGAAATTTTGACAGGGAAAACAGTGCATTTTAAGCTTTTAATTTTTTTTTTTTTGATTCGCGGCAATTTAATTTCGCGAAAATGTGGTTTATTGGCGACGAAATAAAGTTGCCGCAAAATTAAAGTTGCCGCAAAATTAAAGTGTTTTACAGTACCTACTATAAGAATGTTACGTTATGCTATGACCATCCTATCTATATCCAAGAAGATTATAATTACTCAATTGTCTGGGTTAGAAACTCAGTGTGGGGAGTTCACAAACACATTTCTGACTAGATTTGAAATGGTCTGCCAAAAATCACTTGCCCTACCCCTTTGGCCGTGCCAAAATCTTTGCCCCCCCCCCTTTTGACGTGCCAAAAAACCTTTGTCCCCCCCCCCCTCCCTTTTGCAAGAATCCAAATGGATTTTCTTAAAACCATGTATCAAAATTGTACATTTGACACGGTTATAGATTATGTTTGCACCACAAAATATACCACAAGTTATTCACTACCATTTATTTCATAAGGTAGATAAAATGGGACATTTATGCTAAACATAGAACTGATGTCATAGGAGGAAGTAGAAAAGTAAGATTGAAATTCTTTGGCATGTATATGGTATATATAAATAATAGAAAGTTCACAGTGTTTGGATTTCTTTCTATAGGTTAATAAATGGAATTGGTTCAATGAAACAAGTGCATATAGCGTGTATCTATACTAGGCCTATTATTTTTACATGTCCGGGTCAGTTTAATATGATCTGAGACAGAAAACACTTTTGTCCCTTAAAAAATAATTTATCAACCTCCAGATGATTATGTGCATTAATTGCCCATTTAAAAATATAACAAAAACAAACACAAAATATACTGTTTGTTTCTTGTTTTGTTCTTTTACTTTTTTCTTATTTGATTTTTATTGTGACTGTGTACCATTTATTTCTTTGATAAAGGACCCTATCTTTCCCTCCATGATCATCTACACATTTTCAAGGTGGCTGGAATGGATACTACACCCCTACCTTAAAGGCCCATTCAGTGATCCCAGCGCAAGTGTAAACAAATTAAAATTGTTTATAAATTGCTGAAAAGCGAAGGATAAGTCATTCAAATTGTCATTTAAAATGAAAAATTTGGCAAAAAACAAAGAAAACAGCAGTACTGACAAAATTGAAGCCCCATTCAAATACATGTAGCTAATTTATATACTATCAGTATATAAATTGCCGATTCATGTAACATGCCTTATTTTGTCTTCCTCCCCCCCCCTTCCAATCTCGATCACCCATTCGCTTCTCCTCTTTTCACCCCTCGACCTTCCTTCACTCCCTCACTTGCACCATATTCGTGATATGAAGAAACCCATTAGACTTTATTGAATAGGCCTATAACCATGATAACAACATATACTGCGAAAAGTGACACAAATATAGACCTATATACCTGGCAGCCATGCCACGTTGTTATCATGGGTAATCGATCAGCAACTCTATTGAATTTATTTAAATGAGGCACCTAAATTAAGGTGGGTAGTAAATAATTGTACATCAACGGTCAAGTGTGCTTTTGTGTGCTGGTGAAGACTCAGTCACACCTGTGGGCTGTACGAGAATAAAAGGTACCTCTTGCTCAAGAGGACACTTCACCTGACATTCTTAATTTGATCACTTATTAACAGTAGCCTGCCTGGTAAAGCATTAATACATTGTCAGGTCAGTTACCGATTTAATGGCAGAACCCTTTTGTCCTGAACAAAAGGTACCTCTCGATGAATAACTTGTCGGCAAATCAAATTGGCACGAAGGAACAATGCGTTACGTAATCTATTGCCCCTCCACGAATATAATAACTCCATGTATCTATATATCTTTAAAGACATCAAAAAAGAAAAATGAGTCCAAATTTTAACCCACTTCCAGTCCAGTGCTCATTGAACCCTACCGTCTATTGGTTTCAAGTGAAAATTTGTAGCAATCTTGGGCCAAAGTTGCATTTAGTATAAGAAAAAATTGCCAAATTGTCTCCACAAATGAGCATTTTAGCCCAAATTTGACCTCACAGATGAATTCATCAAGTCTTTACCATTCTAAAAATGTATACTTTTATATTCTCTAGACCAACAATTTAGCAATTATGAGGCCCAAAAGTTTCCATAAATCCAGGGTTCAGACCACCATTAAGATCTAAATTTGTGGCATCGAGGTGCCCATTTTAAAGTTGTGAGATGATAATAAGTTCAAAAAAATTGCTGATTTTACCAAATCGCGGGTGTGACAACCCTAGCCCTATCACACTTCCTATGTGTAAATGTGCTCTATAAAATGGTAAAACCATTCAATCAATCCATGACATTTATACATTATATATTACCTGTTACGGATCAATGCATATTGGAACTGATCCACTCACTATTATGGTTACCATGGAAACCCATAAACTATACTTATCACTAATTGCATAGTATTGAATGGCTTCAAACCACACATTACTGATAATGCGGACAGAATGGAGATAAAAACAACCTGAAGACCACCACATTCTCACTGACTATCATTCTATTATATTGTTGTCATATTTATAACTCATAATTGGACATCGCAATCATTCTGTGAATTTATTTCTTGTATTCTAAGAATCTACATACATGTGCCATCTCTTCAGGATTAGCGTATTTTGTTAGCAACAATTGAGCCAGCCGCATATTTAATTTCCAATATGGACTGCTGATGCAAGCGTTTAAACCAAGAACGAAAATGAGTAATTTGATACAGGTTATATCACAGATTAAGTGCAGCATTTACCACATTAGCCTACATCATCAAAAGTATCTGCAAAATCATCTGCTCATTTATTGTGAGTTTCCTTGATGAAGACGACATTACGGTTATTAAATGAGCACATTTGATGAGTTGAGATGCTTAATGAAACCACATAAAATGTTCAATACTAACACTCTGTTTCATCAGGTATAATCTACTGATTTACAACATTCAAGACAATTAATGTCCAATATGGGCTGTGGCTTTAGCAAGTCTGAAAATGCTGTTAAGCCAGTCCACTCTGGTCTGCCAATGGAAGAACCTATTGGGACTCCATTCCTGAGAGGTTTGGGTAACGGATTAGGCATACACTATGATCCCGAAAAGGCAGAGGGTTACAAATCTGGCATGGATGACAATAAAGTGAATGTAGCACTCAAAAACGGAGATATAACCGACATTCCGGAAATGGATTCAATTGTCAACTTTACTTATGCAGATGATATTTATGGTACAATGGGTCTATTTGATAAAGCTGGAGATGCAGTGAAACATCAATACGACAAACAATTGCAATTTTTCCAAAGATCTGGTGTCGTCAAGACAACAGCTGGTAACCTGCCGTACAGAGCCATTTTCCACGTCGAAGTTTTCCCAAATTCTGCTAAATTTGAAAATGTTATATTTCAGACACTATGTCTTGCTGATACGGATGGAATGAGATCCATTGCGTTCCCAGCACTGGTAGATAAGAACCACATTGATAGCTATCTAAATGAATTCTACCAATTTGAGACACGGAATCCAAGCTGTCTTCACACGATAGGCATTGTGACTACCAGTGAAGTTGATTATGAATACCATAATGAGGAAATGGGTAAAAGGGCAGAAACTTTGAGCAGATGTGCATCCAGGGTTGTGATTCATGAGGAAAAAGAAAAAAAGAAGAAAAAGAAAAGAAAGAAAAGAGAAAAGAAAGCAGGAAAAAAGAGAGATGAGATAAAGAATATGCAGGAAAAAGAACAAAATGATGAAAAAGAAAGTGAACAAAAGAGGTATCAGAAAGAATCGTGAACAATTTCCTATTACGTTTTTAACACTATTGCATACGCCCGTGCTTTCACTTATTTTATATCACAGATAAGTCCAGCATTTAGCATTCATCATCAACAGAGATATTCCAGATCTGCAAATTCATCTGCTTAATTATTGGGAATTTCTTTTCTGAAGATGACATTTACGGTCCAATGAGTTTATTTTATACAGCTAGCTAGAGCAACAGCATAAAATGTTCAACATTATCACACATGTTTCATCAGGTATAATCTATTGTTTGCAACATCTATGCCATTCTAATTCCAATGTAATGTAGACTGCATCTTTTGGTTGGGTAAAATTGCCACCTATTTTTGATGATGTTTGCAAATTTGCACTGAAATCCCTGTGGCACACACTACTTTTTCTGAAAACTAACACTTAAATTCTTTTTTTTTAAGCATTCAATAGTTACACAGCCGTGAAGTTTCACGGCTGTGTCTTTTTCTTACAGGTTCTTTCTTTACAAGGCAGTAGCGCCTAGTCTTGTCCTGTCTTGCTTGGGATCTTCTTCTTTCTTCTTTCTGTCAACCACGTTCGTGCCTATAGCTCAGTCGTTGGTTGATGGATTGTGACTAAACTTGGTAAGGATAACCACGTACCTTGCCCGCACAGGTCATATGACTTTGACTTGCATCTGACCTTTGACCTGGTCACAGAGGTCAAAAATGTGATTTAATTGTCAAAAATATCTTCTTCTAGACGATTAGACTGATTACTACAAAACTTTATCAGAAGAACCTCTGACTCGTGGGTCATATGGGGTGTTCATGGATAAGGGGTCAAAGGTCATTAAGAGGGTCATTTCCGGTATGAAAGCCAAAAATTGTGAAAAATATACAGAAAATCACTCTCGTTACAAATTACATAGCAGAGTGACGGCATTAGCAAACATGCATTGTTACCAGACAGGGTGATCAGGGTGTCCACAGTTTTCGGTTCAAAGGTCATTAACGGGTCACTTCCTGTCAAAAACCAAAATTCATCAAAAATGTTCAAAAATATTTTTCTCAAAATGTAAACAGACCAGAGTGACATAACCTTCATACATGCATTAGTGTTACCGGATGTCTGCAAGGTATTTTTATTTTGGGGGTCAAAGGCTATTTAGAGGTCACTTCCGGTTTTAGGCTAAATAACTTCAAGAATTTTTATCTCCATTACTAAGCATAGTAGAATCTTTTAATTTAAACTGGAACAATGCATTTCCACGGTCTACATAAGGTTTTTTTTATATTGGGGTCAAAGGTCATTAAGGGGGTCAAAACTTCAAATTTGCCAAATTTTTTTTAAAAATTACGGAAAAGTGCCTATATCTCAGCCTATGGAAGACGGATTAAGTCCCTATATGCTACAGTGATGCACCATTAATGGTGGGGGAAGTCTATAATAGCCTCGGCCCAAATGGTCAAAGTTTAAGTTCAAAAAGTTGAAAATCCATTTTCGGGCCGTCTTGTGTGCCATGTCGCGGCATGGCTGGTGGTCTAGTTATTTCTTTCTTCTTCTTCTGTCAACCATTCCATTTGCTCCAGCACTCACACACTTACATCTATTTTGACCTAACTTGGTCACAATGATCATTGACCATGCTCCTACATGTCACATGAAACTTGTGGGGTCAAAGGTCACGCAGGGGTCATAGGGGTCAAAAACGTGATTTCAACTAAAAATGCATTTTCTCCCACAACTTACGTGGGACAGTGACGCCACTAGCACACATGCATTGTTATCATCCAGTGTCTATATGGTGTACACAGATTTGGGGTCAAAGGTCATTAAGGGGTCACTTCGGTATAAAAGCGAAATACCTTCAAAAATTTTTATTAGCTAAACAAAATATAGGGCAGTAACGGAATGTTCACATCTGATTTGCAGTTACCTAATGTATATGTGATATTTTTTTTATATGGGTCAAAGGTCATTAAGGGGTCACTTCCGTATAAAACGAAATAACCTTTAAAATGCATCTTCTCCCACAAATTACGTAGGACAGTGACGCCACTTGCACACATGTATTGTAATTACCTAGTGTCTATAGGGTGTACACAGATTTGGGGTCAAAGGTCATTAAGAGGTCACTTCCGGTATAAAACGAAATATCTTCAAAAATTTTTATTAGCTAAGAAAAACGAAGGACAGTAACGGTATATGCACACATAAATTGTGGTTGCCCAGTGTATATGTGGTATTTTTTAATTTGGGGTCAAAGGTCATTAAGGGGTCACTTCCGGTATAAAACGAAATACTTATAAAATGCATCTTCTTCCACAAATTACGTGGGACAGTGATACCACTTGCACACATGCATTGGTGTTACCCAGTGTATATGGGGTGTACACAGATTTGGGGTCAAAGGTCATTAAAGGGTCACTTTCGGTATAAAACGAAATACCTTCAAAAAAATTTTTAGCTAAGAAAAACAAAGGACAGTAACGGTATGTTCATATATGAATTGTGGTTACCCAGTGTATAAGTGGTATTTTTTATTTTGGGTCAAAGGTCATCAAGGGGTCACTTCCGGTCTGAGACGAAAAACCTTCAAAATGCCCCTTCTGCCACAAGTAACATGGCATAGTGATGCCACATGCAAATGTACATTGACACTAGCCAATGTCTATGAGACTATGAGACTATATTTTGGGGTCAAAGGTCAATAAGGGGTCACAACACGGCTGTGTTCGTGGTCTTAGACCACAGCTAAGTCTAGTTACTTTTGTGACAAATACCCATTTTTCAATTTTAGGGAATTGCACAATTTTTGACCCGTCTAAAAGTCTTACTAGATCTTACTTACAAAATCATACTAGATATTGAACCATCTTGACCAAAAATCGTTATGCCATCTTTCTGCCTTAACCACATAGCTCTTAATGTGTCTTTGCATATTATAAAAGAAATCAAAAAGGAATTTTCATTATCCCTAATTCACCATATTCAAATTTTAATCCAGTATAGTTTTTGGCAAGGTTCTTCTGCAGTCTGCCAATTTGCCGCTGTTTATAGCATACACAGTGAGGTTTTGATTTGAATCACATCATCATCATCACATCAGCACCCCGTTTGCCAATCAAGCTACGTAGCAATGCCTGATCTAGCTCTTTTTATATGATAATCAGGCAGAGCAGTCAGACGTCAAATATTATAGTCATTTTAAAAGTTAGACAGCTTGTCCTACTAAATCCAAACAAAAAAAAAATGCTAGTGGGCCTGGTCCAACCTACTATCAAGCTTTCAGTGTTTAAAATATGCTCTAGTCTAAATATCTAATGAGCCATATTAAATGGCATATTGTTACTGAACAATATATTTGAAGCGAACTCACCCCCTGGGGACTCAAGTCGTGTTCACACAGTTGGACTTAAGTCACTTATTACCGGTAATAAGTCACTATTACCGTTTATAAATCACTTATTACCTGTAATAACTCACTTATGTCCTACCGTGTGAACACGACTTCAGGGTTCATCATATTTGTCACCATGGCGCTTTTTGATTACAAACAATAATGCTCACATAGTTACAATTGCATTGTACGACATTAAAGCACAACTGGATGTGGTGGCTGGAAAGAATGGTGACAAATGGAAGCCACACAAGCAGTACCTGCAGACTACAAACTGTCCACCAACTTAACATTAATTCTACTTGATATATTGATGTCAGATATATAACTCGCAACTGAATATAGCAATCATCCTGTGAATTTATTTCTGGTAATCAGAGAACCTACATACAGCAATGACATCTCTTTGTGTCGTTTGTTAGCACAACTTCAGCAAGCCTCACATAGAATTTTGAATAGGGATTACAACAGCTGGTGCAAGAATTAGAAAATATATAAATTGATGTCACCTACACAACTGGTAACTGGACATAGTCATCTTGCTATATTTTTTGCCATGTTCCTGATACGATGAATTCCAGACCAAATGGACAAAACAACTTGAATTCATGGTGCGCTAGGTTGAAGTAACTGGACAACACTCAAGACCTGAAGCCGCCTGCACATTCAATTTCCAACATGGGGTGCTCCTGGTCTAAGTTCCGGAACGTTGCTTGCATTTGTAGCACATTCTGCTTGTACGTTTATTGGTTTCAGTTTCATGATACAACTCACAGAGGTTGGCATAGTATACAAACTGGTGGAGGATTTGGTATAGATAGAGCATATGGATGTAAGGTCACTCTAGCTCTCATTAAAGGGAACATCCTTGACCTGAAAAAGAAGACTAGTTCAATCGTGAACTTTGTGTATCAAGATGATATTTACGGTAAAATGGGTGTATTTAATATGGTTGGAAATGCAGTGAAAGAACAATATGATACACAACATCTCCAAGGACACTACTTTGACCAATCTGGACTTATAATGACAACAGCTGGGAACCTGCCATACAAAGTCATCTTCCATGTTCAGGTATTCCAAAATTCTAGGATGTTTGAAAATGCGGTTTTAAAGGCACTACATCTTGCTGATAGAGAAGGAATAAGATCCATTGCGTTCCCAGCACTGGCAGATAAGAACCATATTGATAGCTACCTGAAGGTATTCTATGAATTTGAAAAGCGAGAACATCCACATTGTCTTCACATGATAGATATAATCACTACCAATGAAGCAGATTATGAATATCATAATGATGAAATGGGCAAAAGGGGGGAAACTTTGAGCCGATAAGAACATGTTCCTGCTGAAAGAAAGATACTATAGGAATAACTTAACTCTCTTCACACGGGTGTCGACTGCAGACGACAAGTTTCAAAAAAATTTTAAAAATTCAAAGATTTCAGAAATGTAAATTTTCATGACCATATTTGGAATCAGTATGAAAAATGCATTAAAATGAGTACAAACATGCCTAGTATTGATCCAGTAGTTCTTAAGATAGCTCTTGATATTTTGGAGAAAATATTTCAAAACTTTTTCCGTTGAAGCGCATGGCTAGCACGCAGAGCATTAACATTGTTCAACTATGGATGCTGCCATTTGTGACATGGAACTGACACATATGATAGACTTTACATGTGAAGTGTGAAAATAGCGATTTGTATGGACATTTATGCCGATGTAAACACGGCATTATATTTTGTGCCAAAACAAGAAAATATGTAACAGGATTTTAGGTAAAAACACAATTAAGAAACATGTGTTGGGAAAATTGTGCAAAATCAATATCATGCATTGTATGAGGTAGGAAAATTTGGTATTATAAAAAAATGTTGGGAAAGTTCTGATATTGTTTATTGCATTCTGTATTATAAAATATTATTTATTAATTGAATGAGGAGTGCAAATTTAATATTATAAAAAAAGTATAACCAAGAAGCATAGACTATAAATTGAGCAGCTATAAATTAAGCAAAAATTAGCTTCTAAAATCAATCACTTAAACATTTGACAACATTATCCAAACTAACCACTTATCCAAGTGTAGATGTTTATGTTAGTCACTACCTGATTTTATGCTTCTTGAAGTAAAAGGGTTTTCTAGTTTCTTTTGACGAGGCCAAAAAAGAAATAAAATGTTGTCTCAAAGTGCCTGTGCGTGTTCATTTTTCTTTGCACATCCATTTCAGCTGAAACGGCAAGTTTATTTTTATTTACTTTTTTTTGCCTTAAAAATCGTGAAATTCTGAGAAATATTTTGAAGAAAATTTACTTGATTTGATATTTGAACTAAGAAAATGCAAACATAAACAACAAAATTGTGTGAATGAACCACAATTTTATGCTGCCTACTTCTGAACACTCGCAAATGACATCTTAATTCAAAATTAAGTTTTAAAAAAATCTTCAAAAAAAGAAAAAACGCATTCTGCATGCATCTTTGAAACTGCCAAGGGCTTTGAGACATATCATTATTTTTTAAGCCAAAACATCCTACATGAAGGATGCACCAAGATTTGTAATAGTCAACTTACTTGTTAATATTGCTGCCTTCTCTTAGTCTCTCTCCAGTGGACCCCGTTTTCTGCACACGCTCACTACCGGCCAAATCCACAAGGCTGATTTTACTCACTTTCTCACCAGTAACCTGTGTAGAAACATCACATATAAGTTTAGAAATTGTGAACATGTCTAGTAAATAGATTCATACATAAATGTAAACTTACAACTTTTGAGTATTACATAGAAAGATTTGAAATCTACTGGAAGATGTGAGGTCCAAGTTTCAGGAATAGTTTTGTTGACTCTCTCAGCTACTTGAAAAAAAATTGGGAATGGTCTTTTGGTGCACTTGTAATATGTAAGGATGCAATAGGCTATTCCATTTAAAATCCACACTACCCCTGTGGATGACTTTTGAAGTATCTTCCACAGGGGAGTATGAATTTCAAATGGAATGAACACATTAGGTGGTTCCATTTAAACCTCACCCTCCCTCAGTGGATAGAGGCCAGCAGGCACGTACGCAGGGTGTGTGGTCGCACCTCCATCCCCCCAAATTTGCAAACATATACAAAAAGTCCAAAAATTTCATGATTTACGAACGTAGCAAGCAAAAAAATCAGGTTTTACGCTTTTTTGTTCAAAAAAGGTCCACATTTTGGGAAAGTCCACTTTTCACAAAATGGAATAGCCCAATTAACAAATGAATTGTGGTGAATTTCACTAATATTTAACATATTTCTCCCATTTTATCATAAGACATGTAAGATGGAACGTGACTTGCTGACTCAAATCTCATTTTCAAATATCATTTCAAGCTCAGCACAAACAGACAACACTCTTGTTTGTGTGGTCTGTTGTTGTTTTTTACAGCAAATAACAAAATTGTATATATTACCAGGGAACATAAATTGTTTTGTGACCAACAACAAAAATATGGTATATCATGGACATATGTTACTAAGTATCCATAAATCAAACATGGTATCATAAAAATGCAGGCGAGATAGCTTATAAGTTGGGTATCAAAATGATTCCGTAAGTGTTTTCTCTGTATTTAAATGTATATTCAAAATGTTTTGTAAAGTTTTTCTTCTAAAGAAACTTTTGACACCCTGAAAGTGAATTTAAAAAAGACAGAAACATCCAAGTGAAAAACAAAACAAAATATAAAACACTTGAATATCTGCGGTATAGGGAAAAAGGTTTGCATGTGTGCACTGGATATTTTGAAAATAGTAGAAATATTTTACCAAAGATGATAAAAAGTAAGTGTACTTGTAAATATTAGTCTTGGTGAATTATTCAGTGGCGGCGCTATGGGGGGGGCAAGGGGGCATTTTCCCCAAAATATTTTTCTTGTCTCCCCCACTTTTGAGGCAAAAACACGTAAATTTCCACTTTTTTGCGGCAATTTTTGCATAAAATTTGACAATTTTGCCCCCCCCCCCCCTGAAAATCACTTTGCCCCCCCCCCGAAAAAAATTCCTGGCGCCGCCACTGGAATTATTATCATTATAAATATAATAAATGAATATGTACAGGCCTTTATATACAAACATATCACATAAAATACAAGATAAAATATATATTTTAGACAATATTAATATTAGACATGTTACACACAGACTGATGTGAGTTTGAATAAATATTGCAAACACTTTTGTTTATCAGAACATTGCTTTCAAGATTCTTGTATTTGAACTGTTTTGTTGCCTGAATTAGCATGTGTACACTGTGTGTGCGTGCCTGTCTGTTTAGGTGCTTTTTAATTATGTGCGCATCAACAGGATTGGCAAAGCAGTCCATTTCATCACTTTTGTTATAATTTATTGGAAATATGAGTAATAAACAAGACCTGATCATGCGATCAAGCCTGCAAAGATATTGGTCTATAAACATGAGGGCACGGTGGCTCATTGGTTACGGCCTTGGACTCATAATCTGAGAGCTTGCTTGACGTGCGTGGGTTCGATTCCCCATCCCACCACCATGTTGCGCCCTTGGGCAAGGCGCTTTGCCTCGCTTGCCTCACCCCACCCAGGTGCAATGGGAAGATGTTAGGGGTAGTCACAGTCGTTGTACTGATGGACCCTGCGCCACTTGTAGGCTGCAAACGTGGTTCCAACATATTCTAATGACGGCGGAATAAATGTAAAGCGCTTTGAGGCTGTTTACGGCATAAAGCGCTATATAAATATCTACATTTATTTTATTTTATTTTTTTAAACAAGCATAATTATTATAACTGGTCTAGCAACAGAAAAGGGCATGCAGCAACAAACATGCGCAATATCAGCTTTAAATAATCACAAGCCTGATATACTTATTGATGATACCCTAAACTCATTTTAAGCTTCAAATCCAACACAAACAGCTTTGATGGTTTAGGGAGTTAGAAAATCAGTTTGGCAACTCATTGAAGTTGCAAATTGGCAAAGCAGACCAGAGCCAACTTTCGGGATTCTGGATATGCATTATCCCCGTCATTTGAACCTTTAAGCTTGCTCAAATAGTGATAAGAAACAAGAACCTGACAAAAAACAACAACAATGGGATAAATCAAAGAACTTACAGAAATTTTAGACAAATCTGTCATTTAATATGAATCGTTTTCATGTGACACTATTATGTAATATTACAAGACTGGTGTAGGTCATGCAGGTTGTGATAGACTAGATGAATCAATCATGATTGCTAACATGTTAAGCCTGCTCCCCTCAATTTACCAATTTTTCACACAGCAGCACCCTCTCAATTTTTAAAGCAGCAGCAAGTTGGAATGTAGGCATATGAGTTTACTTTACTTCGCCCCATGGACGAAAGATATAACAGACAAATTCCAAGCAATCAAAGTCTCAGTATGACTCGATAATGAGGGCCGAATGTTCAAAGAAATGCAACGGGCATATTTTTATGTTTTTTAGCGTAAACGCAAAGACACCCAAAGCTCTATTGCGTATGCACGCAACGATTGATAGACATGGCAGAATCGAACGATTGGCGAATTTGGCCCTCATGAATATGCGAGAATTCACAGCATACAATGTACGGGGACTTTTATAGTCTGTAGTAGACTGTGCTTGGCCCATATCCATAGCCTTCTGATAAGGCAAGTCAGACTGTGCAGTGTGACTGCTGCCCTCTATAATAGCTGTGCTAAATAAATCTACAGTTTAGCAAATTATTTCTTTGAATATCTGGAGATTCCTCACACAAAAATTGTTGCAAAGTATGGACTTGAGACCTGGTAGACAATAGATATCATAATGGGCATCAGTGTAACAATAGGGTATTATAAATAAATTATTGGTACCCCCTGAAGTATTTGCACACTTGCACGCTTCATCAGCACCCTGCATCAGCATAATATCATACATTTTTGTAGACCATACAAAATGGTCTATGGCGTAATGATACCAAACAATTATAAATACAAAATAGTGAATAATCAAAGCCTTGCAATTTAATGTAGTGCGCAAGCATGTCCTTATAGTTATGTCTACAAGATTGCTAATTAATTAGCTTTAGTGATACAACTGCATGCAACATAATCATGATAATAATTAAACTGTGGTATATAGAGGCAGCATGTGATATAGAATATTATAACAGCTTTACACTGAAAAGAAAGCATCTTGCTTAGTATATTCAGATTTTTTGAAAATCTCTGTGAAATGGAATCCTACTTTGCACCAAAATTATTGTAATAATTTGTCATGATAACCGAACCATTCTGCCACACTCTCCCAACTTATAAATAATGATGAAGAGGGTGATGACACTGATGATTATCAATGACAAAGAACATGATAATAATGATGATAACAATAATGGGAATATACTATTTTTATGAATACTCTTTTGACAAACATTTAACAAGGCAAAGGCTTTCTTTTCTGCAATAAACTAGCCATTAACAACATAAAAAAAGCACTGTTAATGTTATCTACACGAAACCTTACCACATTTCCAACATCACCATTCTAAGGAGGAACACATATGGGGAAAAGAGGAGAGGAAAGGAAGATGAAATAGACACCAAAAACAAAAAAAAACTCG
The DNA here is from genome assembly GCF_039555335.1 of Amphiura filiformis. Classification (NCBI taxonomy): domain Eukaryota; kingdom Metazoa; phylum Echinodermata; class Ophiuroidea; order Amphilepidida; family Amphiuridae; genus Amphiura; species Amphiura filiformis. The sequence continues at coordinate 25,724,287 of NC_092631.1, read as the reverse complement.
TCAGTTATATTCATCCTTGCTGTTCTATAACTTGATAATTTTGGATTATTCTGAAATATACATTTTGTTAATTGGACTTTTCTTTCTCATTTGACACCCTGTTCATGAACATTGAGCAAGAATTGACCAAGATATGCGCCTCCAAACTCTCAAACCCCAAAATCAAAAGTTGCATTTTCAACGATTTTCAATGGGAACGCATCATTGTATTGCACACAAGCACCACAGGCTAATCAATAAAGCACACAGTGTAACAGGCACAACAATTGAATCGTTAAAATTGCAGCTTTTCATTTTGGGGTTCGAGAGTTTGGAGGTGCATATCTTGATCAATTCTTGCTCAATGTTCACGAACAGTGTGTCAAATGAGAAAGCAAAGTCCAATTAACAAAATGTATATTTCAGAATAATCCAAAATTATCAAGTTATTGAAAAGCAAGGATGAATATAACTGACGAGTTTCTTTTTGTGCCTGGTGTACTCTGAATCAGTGAGTGGCTAATATTCAAAATGCGAGCTTTAAATACAGCTCACATATATCACAAAAATGTGAGTATTTTTTGGTTGACTACTGGAATTATTCAATTACAAATAGCTCACACCTATTTCCAATTGGGATATTCTGATAACATATACAATTTGAATGTTTACCACGGTTTTTGGAAAAGAATCAGATCTGTATACTATTATATTATAAAGTGACTGCTATTGTAATTTAATGTAAAATAGCAGTTTGGCTTCTAGATCACAATGATAAAAATTTCTATTGAATGTAACTACCGTATTTACTCTATTAAGGGGGTACTACACCCCTGGCCAATTTTGTGCCTATTTTTGCATTTTTCTCAAAAATTATAGCACATTGGTGACAGGTAAGATATGTATATTTTAGGGCAAGGACTACAACTACTGTACTGAAAATTCAGCAACTCAAAGTAAGTAGTTATTGATTTATTGATCAAATATTGGTTTTCCTCATTTTTGACTGTAACTCCACAACTGTTGTCTGTGCTGAAATAAAATTTCCAGTGCAGTAGTTGTAGTCCTTGCCCCTATAATATACATATCTTACTTGTCCCTAATGCGCTATAATTTTTGAGAAAAATGCAAAAATAGGCACAAAATTGGGCAGAGGTGTAGTTCCCCCTTAAACGCCCAGGGGCGTGACATTATCGAAAGAGGGTGCATTAATTAGAGGTCTTCTTTTAATTTACAATTATAATTCCTGAAAAACTCATTAGAAAAGCTTAAAAATCATGCTGAAATGAAGAAGTATGAACTTAGGATCAATGACTTTTGGTTCACATCCAGTTTGCAATGTCATTTTCGGCAATTACTACTCCTGTGTGGACCGTTGGTAAGCTTACTTACACAAGATAGCATGGAAATTTCAGCATTGTGAAACATTTTTGTTAAAAATGATGTGGGCATTTATTAGAGGGCAGACTAATAGACTAAATACGGTATATCACACATTATAAAAGTACCTATGCACAGAATCTTGAACAGAATGAAATTTTTAGTAAACATAGTTTTTGAAAACTTACAATGTGATACAAAATCTTAGTCTTAGAGTTCTGATGATAGTTTGAGAAAATGAATGTATTTGTATATTCTAATGTATATTCACAATTATAAATTTTAAATAATTTAAATAATTCTATGAATTTAAATGATCAATGACATAACTAAAACATACTTGATTCATATTTTGTTTTTGATTATGTTGAATGGGAACACGTAGGATGGGGCCTACCATCTATAACATCACAAACCACACAAGATAAAAAATTAAATTAGTAAAGTACTCAAAACCATCACAATTATAACAGAAAATAAGACAAAATTAAGTATAAGAGTGCAAACAGATTTACCACAGAGATAGAAAAAAGACATTTAGGATGTACAAATGTAGGCATATACAGGGTTGCAGCCCCAAAATCAAGGGTCAAATAGCCAAAAAGTAGCCCAAGTTTTCCTTTTTAAATGTTTGTTTCAATGGGACAGGAAACTATCGAAAACCGCAGAGGGGACCAATGTTGAAAAGTCACCCAATATTTGTCTTAACCACTGGTTTTAATGGGACGGGGAACAATCAAAATTCCCTGGGAAACCTTTAAGTCGCCCAATTGGGCTACCAAATTGTGGGTTTGGTAATACTGGGCATATAGTGTAAACAGAGAAAGAGTTGAGTAGGAACATGATGACTACTGTCTTGAATAAGTCATCTTGAGAGCCAGCGAGTAAGAATGCTGCATTCTCTTAAGTGCTGCTATTGCTTTCATGTGCACTTTTTCAACTGGAAAGGCAAATCTTTTGATCATGTACCGGTCAAGTCGGTGGTGTACCGACCTGGTGTGCAGGGGGAAAGTTCCCCTCCTGGCTCGAAATACCTAGACAAACTTGACCAAAACTTAGCTCAATTTGTACCATCTTGGAGGAGACATGTCCACTTTCAAACAAATTTTGCAATATGCAGGATCCTTCAGGCCTGGTGTAGACCAAAATTTACATTATTTCAGGCTTAACTAGTTAGAAAATAGCACATTGTTGTACCCTTCGCAGTTCGCACACACTTATTCCAATTCAAGGGTGGATCAGAGTAACATCGAAATTTTAACTGCTTAACTCAAAAGTCAGGCCAGCAAGAGTGTTGATGTTACACAAGGCAGCTATAGACTCTTACAGAGATACCTCTGTCAACCTCGCACACATGTTATATAAGGTATAATTATAAGTAGTACAATCCTCTATGTTTAGTAGCCCATACATTTTATAAAAAGGATATCAAATTCCCTGCTTTGCGGAGTTTCAAGTAGAAATTTGTTCCGCAATGAGCACAACTCAATGCAGGGTTTCAGAAAGCTAAATTTGTTTGCTTATCTTGGTGGAATTTGTCTAAGTCAGCCGAGCTTGATTATTCAGATTTCAAATTTCCTATGCTTGTGTCACTGGTTATCCAAAACCAGACCTAATCCAAATCCTCTCCCAAACCAACCTGAAACTCTTATCTTAAACCTAATCCTAAAACCCAATCATACCTCTTTTCCCAAACCTAACCCTGAAATGTAATCCCTACCTTTATCTAAAACAAAGTATAAACATAATCCTTATTTAAGACCTGATCCTAACCTTAAATATTAAAACAGTGACATTACGTTCCTCTCTCGGAAGCCTTGCCCTTCACTAAGACAGGTATAATATTAAGGCAATAGGTTGATCCACTTGAACATCACACACCCCCTATGGAAGACATAGCCTTAACCTTCAACATAGGGAGTGTGAATTTAAAATGGAATTACCTAAATGGGCGACTCCATTTGAAGTCTACACCCCCTGTGTGAGAGATTAAGGCCATGTCTTCCATAGGTGGTGTATGGATTTCTACTGGAATAACCAAATATCTGGAGGACAGATACTAAGACCAACATGCCAAGAAAAGAAACTTATAACATAAAATATGGTCAAGAAAAAGACCATGCACTGAAATAAAATTTAAAAGAATTCTATTAAAGTGAACATTAGACATACTTTGAAAGAAAAGAACATAGAAGCAAGATTCTAGAGAAATTGTTTGACATTCAACAACAACAGTAATAGCAACATGTATGAAATTGGAACAAAATAGACCGGTGAGGAAGGTATTGAATAAAAAACCCACAACCAAGTAAGAGAAATGTAGCCAATGTACAAAGTTGTGATACAAGAGTTTTGAAGCAGTGATTGAACTTTTGACACAAAAAAGTTTTAAAATAAGGTTTTAATAATTAATATGAAATGTTTTATCCCAAGTGTTATTGTGCAAGTGCCTGGTAAATCAAGATGGGCAAAACCTGGAGGTAGGTTGTAAATCAGGTTTCTTCTCTAAATGGGCTATTCCATTTGAAATTCACACTCCCCCTGTGGAAGATTTAGCTGAAGTCTTCCACAGAGGGAGTATGGGTTTCAAATAGAATTGCCAATTGGGTAACTCCAATTTGAAATACTCCAGTTGTGGAAGGTATCTAGGTAAAGCCATAAAGGGGGAGTATGGATTTCAAACTAATTAACACTAGCCAATTCCATTTGAAAAACTTACTCCCTCTGTGGAAGACTTTTCTTAAATCTTCCACAGGGGTACAGCCGATTTCAAATGGAATAGCCCAATGACCATACCTGCAATTTAGACAATAATGATCAATTCTGGAAATTTTTCTAAAAATGTACTGATTTACCAAAATGTAGTGGTTTAAGTTCATAATAACAATTTTAGTTTTAGTCCTGAACAAAATTAATCATTCAAACATGCACAAAATCCAATAAATTACCTCATGTAAAATTGTGTGCCATTACCCAACTGCTGTTTCTTTTAATCAAACCTTAATGACTTTGAAAAAAAAATGTGGTTGGTGCAAAAGTTAATGTGTATACTCTGCTTAAACGAAAATATATCAAATTGACTCAGGGTGATACAAAAGTAGTGTTGCCAGAAGGAATCATGCATAGGCTTACCACATTTAATGTCACGCCATGTTCCTATGTTAGAAAAGAATGGTAGAAACACTAGATTAGTGATTTCTGTATTAAGAAATGTTACAAACATTGTACATTAAAGGGGTACTACACCCCTGTGGTAAATTCGTGATTATTTTTGCATTTTTCTCAAAAAATAATAACCCACTGGTAACAAAAGTTATGTATATTATTGGGGCAAGGAATCCAATTACTACACTGAAATTTCAGTGATTCAAGACAAGCGGTTCAATATATATGATAGGAAATGAGGTACATCCTAGCGGTACCTTATTTCTTATCATAAATAACGAACCGCTTGTCTTGGGTCACTGAAATTCCAGTGTAGTAATTGAGATTTCTTGCCCCTATAATATACATAACTTTTGTTACCACTGTGTTATTAGTTTTTGAGAAAAATGCAAAAATTCTGTCGGTCCGTGTCACGTCACTTCCGGTTGATGATGTTCGAGTGAAAACAAGTCCCTGATTCGATTTTTGTTGATGATTTCTGTCATTGGCGTTATGTAAATTTCTATCACAAATAGTCAGTGGAATCAAACAACCGTTTCTAAGTCTTCATAGTGAAAGAAACTTACTTGATTTACCGCTTATATACTGACAAACTTAAAATTAAATTCCATGGTCGAAAGTGTCGCTTTTTTTTGAAATTGAATGCCACTCCAGCAACATCACTATGTAGCCTCCTTCACAGCCGGTTTCTGTTGTTCACAACAAACCGTGAGCCACATGCAGTTTGGGCCCGAGACTAGAGATAGCCCGGATGTCCGACCGACAGAATAGACACAAATTTATCGAGGGGTGTAGTACCCCCTTAAAGGTTACACGAGAAACACACACAAAAACTACAGACAAATACGCAAACTTCATACCAAGCATTTAAGCCTATGCCCAGCGTATACATAGATTTTGGGTTTCTCTACCGGAAGTCAAATCAGAGGTTAATCCATCTCATTTATTATGCAATATGCATTATTGCATTGTGAAAAGGGTTTCAGACTTCCAGTACTGAGTAGAGAAACCTAAAATCTGCCCGTATATTATTTGACATTTTTTCCAGAGCATTTTATCAACAATGCCTTTTTTGTTCTCCGCCACAAACTTTGGTTGTCAGCCAAAACTTTTCACTCAAACGATAAGCATTGTTAGCAACGGAAAAACTTCTTTAAGATGTGGGACTACTCTGTGATCTGGTTAGAGTAACATAGACTGTGTTGTTATCGCATCATGCCTGCTACATTGTTGTGAACTGGTTTTCAGATGAGAACTTGATTTTATTACGGAACTAACACACCATGCACAAGGCAGCCAGCCTCTGGTTATATTCCATTTTGAGAACAAAGTACAAAATATGGTTCAAGCATGCATTTTAACATATTTATTCACCAATCTTTGCACAAGAACAAATAATAAGGAGACAAATTAAACAGAATAATCAGAAATAATTAGGGTGATTACATAACTGATGCATGCTTGAACCACTTTCTGTTCTTTGTTCTCAAAATTACAAAAAATGACTTAGGCAATTAGCGTAGCAGGATGATGCATATTGCACTTTAACTTTTCATATATCCATGATGATGTGAAACATACCAAAAATGTTGCAACCAGCTGACATCATAGGGAACAAACCAAGCTTGATGATGTCCTATAAACAAAAGTCCTTTCTTTAGGCAGGGAGCCGGTCCAAAAGCCTGATTACGTTTGTAAAAAAAAAAAAGTTACAATATCGGTCAAAGTTGATTTTTCAGGTCGGAATTTACAACATTTTACACTTACGTTTCGGAGAAGGAGGGGGGGGCTAGCCTCCTAAGGAAAGCACTTTCGTTTGTAGGATGTCAACAAACTTTTGGTTTGTTCCCAAAGTGTAGAGATGAGCATGTCAAAGATGCTATAATTTGGTTCACCTCAAGTTCGGTAGTGATGTACATGCATATTTTGCTCGCCGCAGTATCATATGTGACGTGTCATGTCAAAAGGAGACACTTTTGGGCAGGTTATCAATTTTGAGGTTTTTACATATCTTAAATATTGAGATATTTTACTCCACATCGCCGTTTCCCCCAATGAAATCGAACATTCCTCAGCGAAGATATTGAGTTCGTAAGTTATGGTATTATAAATTTGGAAAGTGAGATATCGGCCTTTAAAGATATTATTGACAATGTTGAGAGTAGGAATTACCTTGAAAAATGTCTTAAAAAATACAAGATGCTACATGTATAGTAAGAATTCCAATTGAATGAACGCAGCTTTTAACAGCTGCACTCGATCCAACCGCGATCGTATATTGAGTATTTCAAACTACAACGCGAACGCACGACCTTGGATACAATGCTATCCAATCACAAGTGCCTTGGCATGGTTGGATTCACTTCCACGTTACTCACGCACAGTCGCACACGCTGGCGTACATCGCGCAGTGTACGCAAAAATTCGTCACGCTATTGAAAGCTGCGTTCATTCAATTGGAATTCCCACTATAGTTATATTCCGGTCTGAAACTATTAGACAATATTTTAATAAAATCACAAACTCGCAACAAACCCAAATAGTGAAAAAGTCACCCCGGGCAGACTATTTCTCCATTTACGATCCTGCTCAAAAGTGTCTCCTTTTGACATGACACGTCACATATGTGTACACACACACGTACAGGGGCGGTTTGTTGGCACACTTGCAGCGGAACCGCAAAAAATCACTGACGTCACTACCAAACTTGAGGTGAACCAAATTATAATGTTTTGTACTTACATCTGATTCTATATCAGTTAGTGTCTGCGTTACTGTGATATTGAATACTGTTTTGTACTTACATCTGATTCTATATCAGTTAGTGTCTGTGTTACTGTGATATTGAATACTGCATGTGATCGACTGCTCTCAGAATTCATGTTGGTGGCTGCTACCGTCCTGGATTTGTTCCCTTCTGACATCAAAGCTTCAATATTCTGAAGAAAAATTTGAAAGAAAACACAGAAAACAAAACAATAAGTCAGTTGATCAATATCATTCCTATTAGCCATTTCAATATTCATGTAGCTAGACAAGAATCTTCCTCAAAGCTGATACACTGCTTAGCACGTGCAGATATAGGTAGTGCATGTGCTTCGTCCGTCATTCGGAAGTCACGTAAAGCCATTGGTCCCGTGTACAGGAAGAGTCAAACCCTGTGCACGTTAAGTGTCACAGCTATTCGAAAAGAGAAGGGGGACCATCCCCGGTTCTGATATCTGCAATCAATCCTAGGTTCCAGGATCGTGCATGGTAAAAAACTGTGCACGTTAAGCCCGTGCGACAATACTCAATTTGAGGTATGCACGTATATAGGAAGAAGAAGAAAAGATATTGGAAAATAAATTGAGAGAGAAAAAAATCAGCACCGGTCAAAATCGAACCAGTGCACTCATGATATCTAGTCAACAGCCCTTTCAACTGCACCACATCAAATTGAAGCAGATTACTGGTGCACCTTTTAATAGTTATGATCAAGTTTGTCAGGGATTGCCTTTTGGGGAGAGTGAGACCAATAGCTCTCTACTGCTCTCCTTAAATCTGATATAGGAGAGTGATATTTAGCTCTCCTTACTTGACCATTCTCTTTTGAGAACATTCTATTGTAAACAGCTCTCATTGAAGGCCCCAGAAGAGCTATTTAATGCTATCCTGCAAATTACAAAATACAGTCCCTGGTTTGTTTCACCGTAAGATGAATGTCCTGGAACAATGTTATTTTTTGCAGAATCAGCAAATGTCAAGAAACTTTCAGTATTATTTTAAAAAATAAATTCATCATCTTTAAATTCAAGACTGAATCACACACCACCAGCATCAACATCTCTGTAATTAAGGTGTACAATATTCAACGCTAGCAAAATGTTCGTAGCTTTTAAAATATTGTTGATATTCGAGATATGTAATAACAACATTTATGCTTATGATTTCAAATAACATTAAGTCCCTTCCCATTCCAAGTCATGACAAATGAACTATTCAAGGTGCGCATCATATTTTCATACCATCCCCATAGATTTCAATAAAAAAAAAAATCAAAGTAACATCACAAAATGTGCCAGTATCACCTTAACTCTCTTCACGCGGGTGTCGACTGCAGACGACATGTTTCAAAATTTTTTTAAAAATTCAAAAATTTCAGAAATGTAAATTTTCGTGACCATATTTGGAATCAACATGAAAATTGCATTAAAATTAGTACAAACAATCCTAGTATTGGTCGAGTAGTTCTTAAGATAGCTCTTGGTATTTTGAGAAAATGTTTCAAAACTTTTTCCGTTGAAGCACATGGAGAGCACGCAGAGCATTAACCTAGCCCACTCAATTTCATCATCTCTGTACAATGAAACCTAATACAGTTTGCCAGCATTAAATACTAGTAATTCCTCATGCTTTACCATTCTTCATACCATGTTATTTTTATTTTTCCTTCATCACCTGATATAACTTTGCACAACACATCCACACATGAAAATTGAAATCTTAATCCTGTAAGTACCGAGTTAATGTACGTACAAATCCCGTGTGGTCATTACCCCCTCCCGTATTTTTGCTTTCCACCAGATTTGGAAATTCTATATGCTCTTCAAGTCTGCTATAAGTGGAAATTTTCATGCTATACTTATTTTTGTGCTTTCCGCATGCAAGCAGTTACTGTGAACAAAGCAATGCGTGAATATATTCTGTTTGTGTATAGGTTAATGCTCTGCATGCTAGCCATGCCCCTTCAACGGAAAAAGTTCAAGTTTTGAAATATTTTCTCAAAATACCAAGAGCTATCTTAAGAACTACTGAACCAGTATTAGGCTTGTCTGTACTCATTCTAATGCATTTTTCATGCTGTTTCCAAATATGGTCATAGAAATTTACATTTCTGAATTTTTTTAAATTTCTAAAAAATTTTTGAAACTTGTCGTCTGCAGTCGACACCCGCATGAAGAGAGTTAATGTAAGGAAGCCTAGAATTGCGAATTTAAAAACAAGGGAAGCATATCAACATTAGCAAAGTGCACAAATTTCAACTTTTGCTGTTGTTTTTTTACTGCCTATGTTTGGCAGGGGTGTAATTCAAAGCTTGTAAAATATCCTGAAAATAGCAGAAGATCATGAAAAACAGTGTGAAATTGGGCTAAAATAATCCAAAATGGACTGAAAATCAATACAATTGCATAACTTTTGGGCACATAAAAATCCTGAAATCAGGAAAAATCCTGAAGAATCACACCCCTGGATGGTTTATTAAGAGCAAAAGTTTAATCAAATATTCCAGATTAAAACTGACATTTTCAAATCTAGTAACCATATTTAAAAGTGGAATAGTTTCAAGTACAAACACACCTAGTATATTTGGATCAAATACCCTTGCAGTAGTACTGACAATTTGGATGGGGGAATCGCAAAGTTGGATGTTTTTGGGGAAGCTTAAAACATGCAAAGTCATGAAGTAGATTACTTATGCAATGAAAGCACTTCACATCACATCTCCCAAGCACTGCTTGTATTCAATACTGCCATCTTTCCTCTAGTTGTTGATGATGTTTACTGTTAACCCTCTATACAGCGATACAAGTACGTCCGATAAGGGCAAGTTTATTAGTCCAAAGTGTTTGTTTTTTATTTATGCCTGCATTTTCTGTTCTCTGGTTTGTGGCATTACACAATGCTGATGCTAAATAGTAGATTCTCTTATTATGTTTAATATTTGTTGGAAATTGTCTTAAGCATGTTTTGAAATTATTTTATGCATGGTATCGTAACAACAATCCCTGTTATTGACAATATCCATTTGAATAGACCAAATATCTATCTTGACCACAAAGTTTGGTAAACATTTATCAACCTGTTTAGAGATTTTTGGAGTGCCTTGGTCAGTAAGTTCTGAAATCAGCACAATCTTTATAAATTACAACAATAAAAAATCAGTAACTTTAAAACAAAATGTTGTTCTAGAGCTGGGTTTTCAATTATATTTCCTTGTTGGCCAAAGAGGGCCATTCACATTTTCAAAAAATATGTGTTTAAGGGCCAAATACACTTTGTTTTGCTCAAGGGCCGAACAATGTTGGTCTGTGCCATCACTTCGGGCATCTACTGAAAACCCATATTGTAGAGTGTAAATCCAACATGTGCATTCGTCAGTGAAAACTATCCATAAAGCTGTTTCACCGAGGCATCATTACCTTACACTTAAAAGGTAACATAAGCACTGTAGAAATGGGCAGCAAGAAAGGAGTTGCTAGAATCATGTATGTTATGAGAGATTTTAATGATACTATGCCACACGAAGATCAACAACCTTGTGCATGACCTTATCAAAGAAAAATCATTTCCCAATGCTAATATGCATTGATTTTTGTCTTTTATAAAAACAAGATGATATTATGATTATTAAAGTCTATCTTATATTAAAATAAGCTGAATAATGCTTAAAAAGTGCATGGATTGTTTGGGTACCTTAACTAGAGTGCAAAACTAGGCCAAAAAAATGTTTGGTGTCCTCCGCCTTTTTGCAGATACATGCAGCCCAGGGTTTTCTTTAACGCACAAAACACGCGTATTTACGCGTCCAGGCACTTTTCTGACTCCTTCAAATACCTAGTTCCAAAGTCCAATGCGTACAAAATCTTGAAAACGTACGCGTTCAGATATTGCAAGAATTGAATAGAGAAACACCTGATATTGTGTATTTATTCTCGGATTTTGGCATTTAGGACCTATACTCCCGATATGTAGGACAACGAAAGGCTTTATGGACCGGCATTTCACAATTTTCAGCTTTTCAACTGTTCAAATTTAAATTTTACATCACGGTAATAGTGCCAAAATGGTCTACCAAATCGCTTCAATTAGGTCTTCATTTTGCAAAATTTTCCAAGTTCTAAGGGGGGAACATCACCCTGCGTAGTTGATAAACAAATGGCCACTTTCACTTCTGCTTTCGACATTTTCCAATTTAGGTTTAACACAATTTATAGGCCTACCATAATAGGGAAAACTTGCCGTCCACGAAAGACTCCATGGACTGCTCATTTCACAAATGTTCGGTTTTTTTAAACTAAAATTTTACACATTAATATTGCCAAAATGATCCACCAAATTGCTTCAATTAGGTCTTCATTTTGCAAAAGTTTCTTACTTCTCAGGGGGCATCTTTAAATATTATTATTTTCTTCTAAAATTGCCCCCACCCCATTCTGACTGCTCTAGATCCGCCACTACCCCAAACAGTGGCGTAGATTTCTTGTTGACTCGGGGGGGGTGTCTTGAAGTATAGTGAATCCAGCACCTTTTGGAGAAAGAATAAGTTTATGGTACAACAAATTTTGCCATTTTGAAGCTTAACTGTTGAAATATGGTGCAAACGTGGAATAAATTCGCGAGAAGCGCACAAAAATGTGCACTTTTGGGGCTAAAATTGCCAAATATGAGGTTAATTTGGTCAGAAACCCACATACAGGCGTCAACATATTTTTATTTATTTTTTTTGTGTGATTATTGTAATTTGTTGATAATTGTTTTTTCATAATAAAAATCTAATAAACATTGAAAGACAAAAAAAAAAAAAACAAAACAAAAAAAAAAAAAAAAAAAACATATTGGGGGATGATTGTATGGACCATCCCCCTGGCAAAATATTGGGGAGATCCCCCCCCCCCCCACCACCCCAATCCGGATCTACGCCTATGGCTCCAAAAACACACATATTGTTAAAAATGTCTTCAAAAATATTATAAAAATACCCCTTGGGCAATGTTTTTGACTCCTTCAGAGGAAAAATTCACAATTGAAAGGGTCAAACATTTTTGAAAATACCCCTTCAGCAAAATGCTTAAAGAAAACCCTGATGCAGCCCTAAAAGGATGTATCTCAAATTTCATCACCAGCAATGTACTTCCTTTTTCCATAGATGAGGTTAACTTTTCAATGACTAACATGTGAAAACAGGTTGTAACATACACATGTTACCGTCTTTTGCCATAGGTCACTTAAGGGATCTAGAATGAGCGTTTATTGCGTTTCGACAGTATTTTTTGTGGGACATGAGAGCACCTCAGACCTATCGAATTGCATTCTGAATACGGAGCATGTCTTTCTGATATCAAATAATTTTCATTTTTTGAAATTCACGATATAATACAAATTTTATGACAAATTATTAAAATTTGATATTTTTCAAATTTTTGATATATAGCAGTCCTCGAAATAAAATTTTATAAATCTAATGATATATTCTTAAAGTGTATGTAGCTGGGAGGAAAAGCCGACGATCAATTGAAAATTTTGACCTTTCATATTGAAGATATGGATTTTTTTTTCCAAAAAGACCTATTTTTGGGGGTGTTTTGGGAAAAAATCCATATCTTCAATCTGAAAGGTCAAAATTTTCAATTGATCGTCGGCTTTTCATCCCACAAACATACAATTTAAGTATAAATCATCAGATTTATAAAGTTTACTTCAAGTACTGTTAAATATCAAAAATATCAATTTTTAATGATTTGCCATAAAATGTGTATTACATTGCTAATTTCAAAAGTCAAAATTATTTGATATCAGAAGGACATTATTTGTATTCAGAATGCAATTTGATATGTCTGATGTGCTCTAATTTCCCACAATAAATACTGTCTAAACGTTCATACCCCTCCCCTTAACTGGATGGCACATACTTTGCCAAAAGTGTCTTCTTTTTATTGTCTTTACAAGTTGCATCATTTCACTATCATACGGTGAGAGTCATAAAAAAAGGTTGACAAAGTTACGGCAAAAAGAAGTAACATGTTAATGCACTAATCATAAAATGCACCTTTTACCATTAGGCCAAAAACGAATTTGTTGTGTTGCCCTCAACCGCCCGACCGTAAATCCTGAAAAATCAGGGTCGGCTTTTTTATTTTTTGGATGATGATTTTTAAAGATTTGTTCGAAAATTCAATGTTTTTCACTTAAAATTAATATTTTATTGATAGACTAGTCTTTAATTGATGTCTAACAGGTATCCAGAAGTCAAAATTGACAAATGTTTCCTAATTGAAGAAGCATTATTTAATATTTGAGGGGATTTTTAAAAACCTGAAGGTTAAAAAAAAAAAAAAAAATCCGACCGTCGACCCAACTTTCCCATTTTCCCACTTGAGGGCAACACAACAATATTTTTTTTGGGCCTTATACACCTTTTACCATTATCATTAGGGCTATAATCATGGTTGGATAGTTAGTTGGTTGATTAGTTGGTCTGATTTTTGTAATAATCTTATCCAAACCTTGCATAGTTTGCTTAATTAAGAAGCCTAAATAGGTGTGATTTTAGATATTTCATTACTATATTACTTCATATATGTTTATGAGAAGAGTGTGTGTTCTGATTAAAAGGGTTAACTACAGCATGTCTATCATATTCTACCCGTGTTTGCATCTTTGTAGAATCAGCCAAACGTTCATTATATTGTAAGCTGCAAAATACGCACATGCAGGGGTTAAACCTGAAAATCAATTTATGATGCCCTTATTCAATTCCAGAAACAAAACTCAGAAAAGACATGCCGATCAAATAGAAGCCTCCACGACCTTATAAATTGAATCAATATGTTTTTTGTAAACCGGTATATTAGATTAAGAATGAAGATTGGCCTTAACGCAATAACTACTGCTGCGAACGCAAATCAACAAAAAGCTAAAGAAGTGATCATGCTATAACAAGCTTGATTTTCTTTTATATTATGAAAGTCATTATAGCATACATCTCTCCATCTTTGTAGTCCTAGATTGGCTAAAATCAATGCCATTGTCAAGTATATATCTCAGTCAAGGCCGAACAAAATCAATAAATATGGAAACTAATTGGACTTTTAACCAGGGTGCTTTGGTCAGCTCTCAGCATGTGTAATAGAACTTGCAAACTGCAAGACAGAATTGTACGACAATATTGAATTTTAATCCGAAGGGACATTCCCGGGGCCATTAGCCCAAAAATAGTTAAGAAACCCTAATCCTGCAAGACAGAATTGTACGACAATATTGAATTTTAGTCCGAAGGGCCATTCCCGGGAGCCATTAGCCCAAAAATAGTTAAGAAACCCTAATCCTCACCCTTCCCCTAAACTTGAACTAACCTTAACCCTAATCATAACCCTAAACATAACCCTAACCAAAAACCTCTCCAATCTCCTCTAATCCTAACACTTACACTAACATGCTAACCCTAACCTTATCCCTAAACTTAATCCAAAATGCCCTAAATCCTAACTTAAACCCTTTTTGGACTAATGACCCTTTGAACCAATAGGCTATTCCCAAATTTTAGATATGGGAAGGAAATTGGGAACCTGCAAGGACAGGTTGGGATCAGCGATCAAACTACAAAGATACTAACATGGTACACCCGCGAGACCACAATGGGAAGCCAATGTGACAAGACCATACTTAATGAAACTTCAACTTTGGCCATTATGCCCATTACTGCATGAAGAAGCACAAAGTCCTGTACTTTTGAGTTCATGGCAAGACTTAAAATAACTGTCATGCATGCTGCCACACCAAAGGTTAGGATTATGGTTAAGATTAGTTTGCAGTGCTAGGATTAGTATTAGATTAAGAGATTGGGATTTGGGTTAATAAGTTGGAGTTCTCAAGTTGCTCAGAGTCCCCTCTCCTCCCTTTTTTATCAGTAGCACAGTGAGGGCTAAGGGTGCTACTGGATGAAAACTTTTTGTTAACTTGTGATGCAAGATAGGTTGCATCTTGCAAGATGTCAGAGAAACAAAAAAAGATTAAATGTTGCCTTTAAATTCTAATGCAGATTGGAAAGGATGAAAATATTTCCCTTAAATTTTCCCTCAAAATGTGTCACAAGGATGCAAGCAAATATCCATTCTGACCCAGAACTATACCACATCTGCCCTTGCCCCCGGGCCCTTACCCTCTCCGACAGACAGACCTACACCACTGCCACTTCTAGTAAAACCACTGGATTATATCGTCTAGAATAACATGATATATTTAGCCATTTGCAAAATAACTTTATCCTGTAAAAAACATCTCTGGGATATTTAACTAGCCCATTTCCGTATTTACAGACTTAGAGAAGTCACTACACTGCACATAGGAAGTAATTCCAGACCAGTATGCTGTGGTCGTATTACTACTAGATGGTAGCACAAGATGTCTCGACAGTAGAACCTGATACAACATATATGAGTTTATATTTCTTTATGTTAATCTTGAGAGCAGCTTTTGAACTATAATCAAATTAAGTATTTCTTGGCCAAACTGGAGCACTGTGAACGCTAGTGGCTCTGCGATAAACGTACGCGCACATAGCGCGGTACAGAATAAAGTATACACACGCCTTACACGCTTAGTACACTACATGGACGCAACGCGCATGTTCTAGTTTGACCAATTTGATTATAAATACATAATGTTTTCAAATTGCGATCTTATTTTCAATTTAGATGTGTTTATATTACCTCCTAGCTGAGTTCCAGGAGAAATCGGCATAGTATTCACATGAATATAAACTTAGATGTATAATGTATTACTGCTGTGACATGTACAATGTACATGTAACTTGACAAAACATAAGTTTACCTGTATTACGTATTCTATTACCTCTGCGGCCCATAATTCAAAATTGCGCACTGTGATTTGTTAACATGTATCACATGAAAGACCTTAAATTACAATAAAGTGCCCAGGCAATGAACTTTATGTTCTTATAGCACAACAACGCACTAAAGCGGCGAAACACATGCCACGCTAAACATTACACTTGGTTACGTGTACAATATTTCCACAATAGTCGCTGTCACTTACGCTTTGGCTACACGAACACACTACCTTTATACCCAAATAATGTGTCCTTGGCAGTAAAAATGTTATGCCTCACCCATGATTAGGTGACAAAAAAAATACCATTCTACGGAAGGACAGACTTTTCAAGTAGTTCAGTCGGTCTGGTGTTTTTGGGGTTTTTTTTTTTTTGAAAATATGTTTGCAAAAATGTTCAGTCAAAATTGATAAATTTTAGCCTCAATGGCTGATTTTACATGATTTTACCTAATTAAAAAAATTCCAAAATCCAAATTCTGGGTCGGTCAGGCCTGTTGAACCGGTGGGGTTTGTTTTTGTTGTTTTACATTTTTACTGCAGAGGACACATTATTTGAAGGATAATGCCGCACCTTTATTTCTTAAATACAACATAATGAGACGCTACATAAAAAATAACATATATTATGCATGAATATCATAAACATTTTTATCTTCTAAAACTGGATTATGAGAAGAATTAGGTCATGTATTTGAGTAACATCTTAAAAACTCAAAATAAAGACCCATCAGTTCAGAGACATAATCATAGCCACAACAGAGTTTCGAGATTCATCATTACAATTATTTTGTGTAATCACTGACTCTAATTCTGTACTCTCTTATACGTTAGATAAACTGTCTTGGGGGATGTTTTACTAACCTAACATACACTGTTTGATTAACCTAAATGTAAATGTATTACGTTAAAGATCTCTAAATTTACCAAATCTCTTGTATGGATCAAATAATGTTGTAACAATAACTAACAAGTAATGAGATTAGCCGTTATTCATTTCTACATAAATGGCATATAAGTTTGTTAATTATTACATCTTTAGCATGTAGACTTGGAAATAAATATTACTGCTTTGACAACAAATAAAATGCAGTTACAATTTCTGTTTAATACAAATAAGCCCCTGGATTAAGCTGTTAGCATCGTGCAACTTTTGCTATGAAAAGCGAAGCGGATCTCTAACTAGGTTTTCGTTAATTTTAGACAATGCTAGAAACAAGTTGGAAGCAAAGAATTAAAATATCAATGAAGAAATAAAATAAAATGGTGGAATTACAGGGAATTTGGATTAAAGATAATTTTTTTTAAAATCAGGGCAAACTGGTGTGGAGTGCACTTATTCCATTTTCAAAACAAGAATGGATGATGAAAACCAGGCGGCGGATGACATGATCGAGCCGGCAACTTGTGAAACCGCCCGGCCGTATGGCATTTTCCAATATAGTCGGTTAGTTTTGTGGGGTTCATTATCGAACCCCAACAGTTTTAGCTTGTATTTATATTATTTATCAACATAGGCCTATTTGTTTGTGATATTTCAAGCGTTTTAAAATTTCAAAATAATCCCATTCAATTACACGGTTGACGATGAAAATTTACTGAATTTAGAGAATGCAATGCGGTCACCACCTGATGGAAACAGTGATTATTGGGGGGGGGGGGGTTCTTAGTGGAATATTACTTGTTAGGTACATGGGAATGTACAGCTGCCATTAGGGTTGTAAATCAAATCTGTCCATTTTAACAACGGGTTGAAAAGTGCACAAAACTGGTTCAGATGGGGGGGGCATTTTCAAAATGCTCTCAACAAATGTGGAAAATGTGCTAATTTTTATATTATTTGTAGTAAAATATACAAACCTTTTCATAAATTTGGGAAAATTTTTGATAAGAAATAATTTCACAATCTAGATGATTAGTTTACATTTGGGTCCTTTTTTCACTAAATTTGGTTAACATTTTAGAATCAGTTTCCAGAGTGCCCGTAGCACATCACTACCCATACCAAACTCAACCTCCCACATCCCCCACCCAAAACAGTATCACCCCACCTTCATCCCCACCCAAAACATATCCCCCCTCCTGGAACTGAGGCACAATTTTAGATGCAGTGGAAACCCAGACATACCCCAACATACAACTCATTTTGATTCAATAAGAAATAGTGTCATCATTTATCCTCCTCAGACATCTGGGGTTACCAATTGAAATGATTTGACATGACAATTTATAAACCAGCGTTGAATCCAAATCCCTCTAAGCTGCCATGCATTCTATACACACACACTGTTGGATGTTATAACCTACGCCTCCACAATGACGCCATTCATGCAATATCATTTTCTGAAAATATACACACAATTTAGTCTAATAATCAAAATTGTATTGAAAGCAAAAATGCCCCAATTGCAAACACATGTCCACACCAGCGCAGGGTTAAATTTGTTAATGCAAACATGATGGTTCCATATAATGTATAGGTTTATTTCCACTGGATCTCAATGGCTATATTCAATGAAAATACTTGCAAAATGAAGTAATTTCAATTCAGCTTTTCAAATTAAATAAATTTTAGTCTATATCACTTCTGAAAATGGTTAACAGTCCTTGAAGTCCTTCTCACATAAATGGGCTATTCCAGTTGAAATCCATACACCCCCTATGGAAGACATGACCTTTTTATGATTAAGGTCATGTCTTCCATAGGGGGTGTATGGATTTTAACTGGAACATCCTAATCTAAGTTATCAGTAGCACACTTAAGAAAATGGCAATTATTGAAAAGGGACATTAAAATGTGCTGTGGAAAAAAAAGAGCGGAACTTACAGGTAGGAAACCTCTTGGCTAAAAATCTGTATATAGAAAGTACCTGTCCACTGGATATTTACCAACCTATGGATATTTAACTGACTTAACTTGTTCTTTTGATAGGATAGCAGTCAATTATTAAGACTTACTTGGGGCAGATCTATTTACAATTTAAAGCAATGCTGACTTGATATTTGATATTTTTGTAAAATTGACCTTATTTTTGTACTTATATTTGCAGTGACACTGACTATTAGCCACAATGGTCTCTCTCATGCCCAGTGGCAGAGTTCCATAACCTCCATTCTACAATCCTAGGTTCAAAATTTGACCTCAAGTTGTTGAATGAGTTTTTGCTTGTTCTTTAGCTTGTTTTCGTTCCGGCGTGTCTTGTCGCATCGTTGTTAAATAGTGATGAACCACAGCAGCTGAAAGTAGTATCCCATCATGCATTGCAGTATATCTGCTTGCTCCATAGCAAATGTATACAAAATATAAACAAGAGCCGCTTAGATATTGAGAGCTATTGATAGATTCACAAGACTCTATGGGTGATATTTTTACAAACAAATAAGCTAATAATAATTGAAAGTTGAAGTGTGGGATTTTGTGTATATTTTCTATGGCACAATCAGTTCAATAATGGTACCGCAAAGCATAATGGGATACTCTCTTCAGCTGCTGTGGTGATGAACAGGTATGATGGAACATTTGAATCCTTTAATTTATAACATTACAAGAAAAAAAGCATAGTGTGTTAATTTTGAACCATTCATGGGTTTTATTCAATACTATAAAAGTGGAAATTTATGCACGATTTATTGTTCGCTTTTTGTCAATTTCAAATTATTTTGCTTGTTTTTTAATTTGCAATTCAAAGCTTCCTTATACAAAAAGATTAAATTTGTGTGTTGTTATTTCACAATAGCTACTTGGAATGCGAAAAGCTTGAAAATAAATGTAATGTGAGCCTTTATACTTTTAGAGTACTAGCTAAATAATCTTGCCCACATTTATAAACTTGCAAATTCTTCAAAAGCAACAATCTTGTAATCTATCACCAAACAAACACATTCAAATCATCCTAAAAATCATCATGTAAAATGAGCATATTGGACAAAAACTGGGTAACCGAAGTCAGGAAACTACGTCAAGGGTAGGTCAAGACGTCTTTAGTCATCGTTATAGAGCTCCCTCAACATATCATAAATCTGTATTTATTACATACGATGTCATTCACCTTTTTAAACCACAAGACGGAGCAAAAGACAGACATATTTCACATTTTGTACAGAATTTCCCGGCACGTACAATATTACTTCTACTGTTAGACAATTTTATCTCTTCAAGTCGTTTAGAAGGCGACATCATTCTGTACGCTATGGTGATGATATAATGGGGTGTACTTTATATATATGGTGGTATTAAGAAGATTACAATAATATTGTGTATGGATTTTGTCAATTGGCATTCAATTACGCCAGTTGATGGCAGAGTTGCTCTATTTGGATCAGACGTTATATTGAGCTATTCCAGTTGAAATCCATACACTTCCTGCAGAAACATGGCCTTTATCTCCCGCACAGGGGGTGTAGATTTCAAATGGAATCACCCATTTAGGTAACCATTTGAAATTCATTCAATTTGAAATAGCCAAAGAATTGTCATAATTTCTTGCCTGTAATTTTTACTTTTTTCTTAAATTAAAAAAACAGGAATACATCAAAATTGTTCCCAAAAAATATGTGCGCCTAGAGAAAACAAACCTTTTAACCCCAGACGGAAATGATATGAAAAACTTTTCAGCATAACCTGTCTGTCTGAATTCCGACAAATTAATAGCGGCCCAAACATAACAAAACAAAACCTCGCCAAAAACGTGACAGCTGATACGCCCACCAAAATGATCCTGATAACAAGAAAACAAAGCACCCATTGCAACCAAAATCGGGACCGAACCATTATTTCCGCAGGGGTCAAAATCAGGTTTTTAACCCAGGGGTTCAAAACCTTATTTTAGCCTAATGCTGCATTGACAAGATACATTTTAATGTAAATTTTTAAAGAATAAACAAAATTATTCCGAATTTATTTACGAGGCTAAAGATTTGTCTATAGTGAAAGGTTAAATGATTAAGAAAACCCTGTTCAACAAAAAAATATTTTATCGAAATGCAATATCCTTGAAAGAGATATATTTCAATAATTTGTTTTTGTCATTAGCAATTGAAACACAAAACAGTATTTATATCCAGAGGACACAATTGATTGAACCTGCCGAAAGTAAAAATCCAGTACACCCCATGTCCGTACATGAAATATTGCAATTCACACAGACTATTCATGAAACACTTTTAGATTACAGGAACTTCCCCTGTTGCAATTCTTTTGCTATTTATTATTCACATAGCCCATGGGGTGATATTTCCTGCTGCACATCGATAGAATGGAATTATAAATGGAAAGTCTACAGTATAATTAAATAGAACAGCACAAGGACCTTGGGTTTATTACGTATTATACAACTACGCTCAATGAGAAGCCGTTTGAATGATGCCATTAGATTTGAGAAGACAACGCTGAGATTTATTCTAACAAGAAGTTTAGAAATCTACCAAGCTATCGCTAAATGCAGAGAGTGAAATTTGATGCAGCAATCGATGCTTAGAAATGAACATGAATATTAATGTAGTCACATAGCAACTCCATTTATTCAAATTTCAATGTTTAATGAGTTTCCATTTATCACATTTTTTCCGTAGGAAATATGAAGGTCTTCATTGCAAAACGAGAAAGGTTGAATACAAGTGATCAGTACATGAGGTGTTGCATACTATGCTGGTTTAATGATTTCCCCCTTATTTGTATTTTAGTTAAAAAATAAAAATGTGTTCTATTTCACAATTTAAGCTGAGTTTACACTAGATTGCTGAGCGATTGTGATGTATCGCTTTGAAAAGTGACGGCCAATCACAGAATTTTGCGATGCATTGATTGTCTATTGCAGATTACAGATGACAAGGAGAGTAAATGTAAGGCACTATAAACAACTTTGTTCGACCTTTGGATCGACCATCGATGCTGCTTCGATGCTTGTTATTAATAAACTAACAACTAATTAATCAGAATTAATGCTAAATTTATACTTTTCAATAACAATATTGGCAAAGATTTGTTTCCATTGCCTAATAGATCCAGTTGGTAGGCAATGATTAGTTGATGCATTCATGTGGCAAGCGACATCGCCATGAAATGAAATTTTTACACTTGCAAAAAAGCGATGGGTATCGAAAAATGAAGGTAAACACATAGCATGCGTGCGATTCACTTTTCAGCAAAAGCGATCAAGTATAAATTCAGCTTTACACTCACAAGAGAAATTATCTATTCCAATCATGCAATAATGAAATGCATGAATTGGGGTATCATTTTTCACCTCAACAAACGTAACCCATTCAATCCCAACTTATGTTTGGAGAGATATGCACGAGTGCCAAACACATCTTCTATTCCATTCTTTGATGTACGCTGCAAGTTTCTCCCTTCCTGGACTTGGAGAATACTTATCTTTAAGGTGATGATGATAGCTCTGTAAATTTTATCAAATAATTTATATATTTGATGAAAAATTTAGTTGTATTCTGAAAAGGAGCTGAAGAATCTTCTAAACAGATTTCATGACCCTTTTACACAAAAATAAAAGTATGATTTCTTGAAATAGAAGAAATCAGCCAACAACACCCTTAAGGGATGGGGTATGAACGTTTGGACAGTATTTATTGTGGGACATTGGAGCACATCAGACATATCGAATTACATTCTGAATACGAAGAATGTCCTTCTGATATCAAATAATTTTGATTTTTGAAATTAGCAATGTAATACACATTTTATGGCAAATCATTAAAATTGATATTTTTGATATTTAACAGTACTTGAAGTAAACTTTATAAATCTGATGATTTATACTTAAAGTGTATGTTGGTGGGATGAAAAGCCGACGATCAATTGAAAATTTTGACCTTTCGTATTTAAGATATGGATTTTTTCCCAAAACACCCAAAAAAAAAAAAAATAGGTCTTTTGGGAAAAAATCCATATCTTCAATATAAAAGGTCAAAATTTTCAATTGATCGTCGGCTTTTCCTCCCTGCTACATACACTTTAAGAATATATCATTAGATTTATAAAATTTAATATTTTAATAATTTGTCATAAAATTTGTATTATATCGTGAATTTCAAAAAATGAAAATTATTTGATATCAGAAAGACATGCTTCGTATTC
Source organism: Amphiura filiformis (assembly GCF_039555335.1). NCBI lineage: Eukaryota > Metazoa > Echinodermata > Ophiuroidea > Amphilepidida > Amphiuridae > Amphiura > Amphiura filiformis. The sequence goes on along the minus strand of NC_092631.1, from coordinate 25,701,057 downwards.
AGAATGCAATTCGATACGTCTGAGATGCTCTCATGTCCCACAAAAAATACTGTCGAAACGCCATAAACGCTCATTCTAGATCCCTTAAGGAAATAAACCACAGGTTTGATGATATCCTAAAAATGAAAGTCCTTTCATTAGGGGGAGGGGGTCAAAAAGTCCAAAACATCCCACAAATTTGATCTTTCAGGTTGAAATTTTCAACATTTCAGGGAAGGGGGTCAGCCTTCTAATGAAAGGACATCCATTTATAGCACATCATTGAACTTTTGGTTTGCTCCCTAAATCCTGATGAATATACCAGCAGATTCCACAAAAGAACCATTTTCCACAAATAAACAACAAAACAAAAAATCTTGAAATAGGAGACAACAACCAACATCACCCTAAATCTTCCCCACTCTCGTTTTGACATACTTATAATATAAAAGATGTGTAGTTTGTTCTGTGGGCCACGCATGGGAGCCAACGCATCCATTAAGTTTCTCTTACGTACACTGAAGAGTTTCCTGCTTCTTGTTTCCTAGTCTACTGGGACAGAGATTGTTCACAAATTAAATGTCTGTGAACAAGTGAAGTGCATGGCATGCAATCATACAGTGTTCATATAAAGTCTGATGGTTATTATAAGCAATTTAATCTGCAATCAAATGGTTTTTACGGTGGTTGTTACTGCTGTGAATTCTGCTAAATACCGTATTTACTATATGAAATGCCCCAGGGGTGTTGCATTTTACCAAAAGGGGGCGTTTATTGCAGGCAACTTTTGGACAAAAAAATTTCGATATAAGTTTAACCATCCACAGGCGAAATACAAAAATCACTTCCGGCATTTTGAGAATTGGCAAATTGTTGGTGTGTTTCCTGTGATTTCATCTATGGTGTGTAACATCATTATTTTTTCCTCTGTAAATCTTTGTATATTGATTCTAAAATTTATCTTGTGTGACTCACTGACCTGATTCTTTCAAAATTCTTTCAAAACCTGCTTTCAACAGGTCAAAGTTGAACATGACTACAGTATCCAGCTAAAACATCAGGCCCTACCTGTTACCCCATTTTACCCTTACAATATTTCGAAAGTGTTTTGTCCCATTTAACACTGACTAGAGTAACCACTCCAAAATATTAACTGACCTAACACTGACCATACATGATCATGATAAATACTGCTCATGTACTCTTTCCTCCAATTTGCCTTCACATACTAGTACCCTCAACTATCAGGCCCCTATACAGTGAAACAGACCCCATCACCATGTATAAAGCTAAAGACATTTACCTTTATATCATGTTTTCCACCTTTTAATCATCATCTTAAACCATCTACTCCCCCTTTATACTGAATAGCCCCCTGGCCCCAGGGCTTCATCTGAAATTGACCCCAGTCTGTTAAGAGCTAAGAACTTTGTCTATAGCTTTTGATCATGTTTAACTCCTTTATCGTGTAAGCCATTTGTAAGTTGGCACGGCTGTTTATCACTTTTCCTATATATTGTGCACGCTTTCCTGACATGTGATTGTCACTGTGGTTCTCTTGTGACAGAGGCTTCCTAGGGTTCTTTTTACACATCACACTAATAACCAATGGGCTATTCCATTTAAAATCCACACTACCCCTGTGGAAGATTTAGCTAAAGTCTGCCACAGAGGGAGTATACGTTTCTAATAGAATCAACAATTGGGTAACTTCCATTTGAAATACTCACTCCAGTTGTGGAAGATATAGGTAAAGCCATAATACAGGGGGAGTATAGGTTTCAAAATGATTAACTCTGACCAATTATATTTGAAAAACTTACTCCCACTGTGGATGGTATTTCCAAAATCTTCCACAGGGGGAGTGTGGATTTCAACTGGAATAGCCCAATCTGTGTGACTCAACAGTTTCCACATAGCATTCAACATACAAAAACAGGGTATCCAATGAACCATCTGGCCTTTCAGGTGTGCCCGAGTAGTCATGGTCGTTTAACTCAATAAAAATTCCTTTAAAAAAGGAATGTGGCGCCCAATGTGAGCTGGACGGGATATGGTGAATTCCATGGTGATTAGATTTGGTATTATAATGATTTTTTTAGGGAAGAGTAGAAGATGATCAAATGCGAGAGAAATGCTTCATGGAATGAAGCTTTGTATCAATTTGCGATTATGTGGGGTCGGAGTTCTGTTTTGGGAGCCTATTGTAGTGAGGATATTGCTTTGGATATTGAATATTGTTGAATTTCGTTATGCAGGGCCTAGAGTATATGATGGATAACTAGAAGACACAAATAAGTAAGCTTCCCCTAGTCATCTATACACTCATTCTTGTCACCACATTTAATTTCGACAAAGTCATGTAAACGTAATTTGTTTTTTTTTCACCCGACCTCCGTCCAGAAACAATCCTGAAATGTTGAAAACTTGGGGTCGGCGACTCATGCCAGTTTATCCTAAGGTATACTCTGTGTCTTTTGTAGCCAACCATGTGGCTAAGAGAGGCTAGGAAATACTTAAACTAATACAAAACAATCATACCCTCCTTTCATATCAAACAATACCAAGAAATTGACAGGCCTGTTAAATCAAGGGTAAGATCGATCGTTATTCTTCATGAAACGGGCACAGCCCATTTTTATGTTATTAATTCTGCTAAAAATTAATTAATAAATAACAAAATTACGTCATAGAACTCTATTTTAAACAGACAAAATAGCCAGTGGGGTTTCTTTCACTTAACCTTGCTAGGAACCCTTCCCAGCAGTTAGGCATTACAATGAATATTATTTTTGCAAATACACTTCTGACCTTCAACACAGTCATGTCTTCCGAATTTATTCCTTTCTCTGCTGACCAGAACTGATTTTTGTTAATTAATGTTTTTTTATCAGAGATAGTCACCACAAAGATACTGAGCTTCTAATATCTTTGGTCACAATCAGTTAGCAGTCGATTCAAGCACATAAAGTCATAAACCAATTAGTGATTTCATGATTGTCAGTGGTTGTGTTGGTCAACTATAATTAATTGGTGTTAGTTTAAGGATTAGGTGCACCGCGTGCAATCACTATGGACCACAATGGCCTCATCCAGTGGCATATTATCAATAACCTCAATTAAACAATCATAGTGCAAAATTTGACCTTAAGTTGCAAAGTATGAGTTTTTGTACTCACATTTTCAAAGGTCATTCAATGAATGCACACATGTATTGGGGTTAAAGAACTGTGCCCTGATAGATGAGCATGTTGTAGATTCTTCACACTGTAAACAACTAGTTCATGTGCAAACATGTTCAAAACATACATAATTAGAATGGTCAAATGTCACCGTCTATCGGGTTCTAAGAGGCGGTAAACTGGTTTAAACCATACAAAGGTCACGGGTTATTTGGTGTTTTTATAAGTCCATTAATTTTGTATTTTAAACAAAGAATATACACACATCATTTTATCCCGTGCATATCAGAAAACAATAATAAAATAAAATCCTAGCATATTGTGGTTTTATTTCAGAGCTGGGCATAATTTTAGCAAAACAATTAAGGAGTAAATCTAGCAAGAGTGAAATTAGAAGCTATTCACAAAGTACATGCCTATATGTGGCCCCTCCGTAGAGGGCGCCACAAAAAACAAAAAAACAAAATTCTTTGTCTAGATTAGAAAATTAATGAAAAGTTATACCTTGAATGGGTATGGAATGCAAAACACACACTTTCAAAAATTGCTTAATGTATTGTGGTTCTTGAGATGTGTCATTTTATGAAGATGTTTTGTTTTAACACTCTTTACATCATAACTCAAGAACCACATGACCTACAAAATTGTAACTGTGGTATTTGAATTCTTTGTCAAGCCTGCTTCAAAATAACCACAACAATTTTTGATTGGGGTCATTGCTATTCACAGGATTCGCCCAATTCACAACAGCGGACTACTCCAACTGGCCTTAACAATATTATATTGCTTTAAACAAGCGGTCATTATTTATAACATTCGCCCGAAGCCACACAAAGCCCAATAGTGATCAGAGGCTACTGAATTCAAGGGATACCAACCGAATACGACAGGACATGGATATGGGATGAGGTCCCATTTTAGAAGCAGGAGGAAAACCGGGGCACCCAGAGATAAACCTGCGAGGACGAGCATTCATCAACAACCAAACTCACATGTGGCAAAGTGGGGAATTGAACCCGGACCGCAGTGGTGAGAAGCCTACTACACTAATCTATCCTCACATCCATTACTACTCAGTAAATGGTAGAATACCACTGGCGTGTCCAGGATCTTTTCCTGCGGGGGGGCTCAGAGGAGCTTTCAGAGTTATGCGGGGGGCTTAATTGGCTAAAATTGCCAAAATATGGCTGATTTTACATGATTTTAACAAAGTGCAGGGGGCTTCAGCTCCCCCCAACACGCCACTAAATACAACACATGTGGTAAACTATAGGTGATAGGTTCGAATCCTGGCTCATCAGACATCCCTACGGTTATCATTAGCAATGCATGATTGTCATCTTGCTCCAAGCATAGCGATATTTTGCCAAATTCAATTTCCACAAAATATTTATATCACACACACAAATTAAAGCAGTTATGGATTACGGATTTAAGAAAATACTAACACTGTCTGTAAATGTCATGCTGAAAGCCTATAGATAAGAAATACTTTGTGTTCTTTTCCCATGTGACTCTTTAGTTTAGTTGGTTGAGCATGAGCCCATTACTTAAGGAGGACCAGTGTTCAACATAATGGTCAATGATATTTCCACTGACTTTTGTTATGTGGTGACCTATGTTAACTCTTCTGTGGGTCTTGGAATTGGTCAATTTTGGCTATCAAACTTAACCTACTTCTGTGCCAACATTTATTGTTTTTTAGTCCCCCTCTACACACTGTCTAGTCTGTATTTTACTGTTTCCTCATGTCAAGTTGGTATACCTTGCTCCTTTTCTTTCCAGTTGTTCATATATTCAAGGTGTCCTCTTGTATCATTTATTGATTCTTGATGTCTTTTCTGTCTTCGTCCGTTGGATTCACCATTACCCACTTTTTATGTTAAAATCTTTCAGTATTTTCTTGTACTATGTTTAAAAAGTTCCATTTTGCATATCCCATTTCAGGTGAGCTAAAAAATTTGTGTGGAATGTGAAAATTAAGCAACCAAAATCACTTTCCACTAAAGAGTGTCTCAAGTATTCTCGGCACCTCAAATATTCATGAGTTTCAACTGAATGTGTAAAATCTCATTACAGTCTGCCAAAAGGAAACTAAATAAAAGCTTTCTTCCTGGGGTACATCTGACAGCAGACAATCTCAAATTGGGCTCATCCATTTAAAATCCACACTCCCCCTGTGGAAGTGTTTGGAAATAGCTGCCGCAGGGGGAGTATGAATTTCAAATGGAAGGATCACATTAGGCAGCTCTATTTGAATTTCATACCCCCTCTGAGAAAGATTCAACCTGAATCTTCCATATAGGGAGGGTGAGTTTCAAATGGAGCTGCCTAATGTGTTCCTTCCATTTGAAATTCATACTCCCTCTATGGTAGATATTTCCAAAATCTTCCACAGGGGTAGTGTGGATTTTAAATGGAATAACCCATTTAGAGATTAAACTTGTCACTAAATGTACCCCATTAAGTCATGATTTTACTGCCTAATATGATGGTGAGTAGGATGCGATTGGATAATTACGGTTGGGTGTCAGGATATATCCAAAAACATCCGCATACTATAGTGCCATTACATGAGCGAGGGCTTTCAATGTTTGACATTGTGATGGGGTATATTCATACGGCTGGTTTAGTTCTAAATTTGATATGGAATGGTGCAGATGAGTATCAGAGTAGTAGGATATTCATATGATATACAAGGGTTATACTTTGGTTCATTTCAAAAGGTGCGTTTATTGTGGTCGCAGTATCAAATTGTGCATGTAAAGTTAGTAGTGCAGAGCACATACATACAAGTACGAGGACTGTTTGTCGGCATACATGCGGCGCAACTGCAAAAAGGCACTGGCATCACTACCGAACCAAAGTATAGTACAACAATGAAATGTGTTGGTTTCTTTTCATTTTAAACAATTCTATCAAAAAATAACTTAAAACCAAAACTGTCCAAGTTGTCAAAATAGAGCTGTGTTGGCTGTTCCATCATACAATAGGAATCAACAGTAGTGGGATACCTATAGAAAACTTGCATTGTCTTTTATCTATACTTTAAATTTTCTACAAACTGAACATTTCTACAGCCTCTGTATGTTTTTCCTACTTCCTATCCATTGAAAGAAAAGGTTCCCCTCCTGATGATTTCTTGCTCCAAAGTACATGGGCCATTTGCCTAGTTAATTTTCCAACACAAAAAAGGCAACCTTTCACAACTTATAATCACAATTTTCTACATCAGTGCGAAAACCAATCTACCTACTCACAAACTTGACTACAGAGGCTTGAACAAGCTCCACTTTGGAATTACTTTCACCTTTGCAAAAAAGGTAAAGATGAACTAATTTTAGTCCCATATCCCATGAGATATGCATATACCTCATTCACCCAACTACAGTACACAGGTAAGATTTAAGGGAACCAAATACCACCTTTTAGTTTCTAATAAATTCTAATTCTTTGAATTTCGAAAAACTGCTGCATCATGAATTTACCTCTCCCAAAGGGCAAAAGAATTCTGCATAAGACTGCATTACATGTGACTACGCTATCATTTCAGTTGGAATCTAAAGAAACATAAACAAAAATGTTCTATTTTGCAATGTACTTTAACAAATATTGAAAACAAAACGGAGACTCCCGTGAGAGATACTCTCCTAGTATCTCGTCCACCTTCTGCCATTCCTGACACGAGTGAGGCAAGTAAACCGATATCATAAACTGACAGCTGTTCTACGAAATTGGCCTGTAATAATAGGCTGTACGTATGCAACATGAACGGGGGGACACTTCAACATGTAATAGGACACTTTAGTCAACAATTTATAGTGGTGATGAGAATGCAATAAATTTGACGCTGTTCTGGTGCAAATTAAAGGAAGAATTTCAAAATGGTAGCAGTAGGTATTTTAAACTATCTTGACATGGTGAATGAGTACATGGCATATACTGTAGAAGTTTTTATCTATTGATTATATTTGACAACATGACACACTGTTTTCTTACAAGTTTATCACAGCAACTGGTGAAGACACAAAAGAGTTGATGATAAAATATGCACAATAAAAATAAAGCCTCCAAATACTTTGTGCTAACTGCAGAAGATAGGCTAGATCAAATACTCTGTTGAAAGTATGATGGGCATTTTATGAATTTAAGCAAATTCCAAACATTAATTGAAATAAAGAACACAATATTACAAGACCATCAATTTATTACAAGACCATGTTTCAATACTTTCTGACTATGGCTTTGTTTTGGCCACTTTGTGTGTTTGAAAGCCACACCTATCTCCAGTAGATAGCAAAAGCTAAATTCACTACATAATGTCATTATAGCCACCAATAGAGAATAATTACACCTATCTTCAGTAGACAGAAATAAGTATTTACACTATATAATGTCATGGATACCAATAGAATTGCAGCTATCTTCAGTAGACAGCAAAAGCTATATAATCAAAATAAGTAAATTGCTATCTTCAGTAGACAGCTAAAGCTACGTTCACTACATAATGTTATAGCCAGCAATAGAAGATAACTACAGATATCTTTAGTATACAGCAATATGTATTTACACTATATAATGGCATGGCCAACAATGGAAGCTTATTGCAGCTATCTTCAGTAGACAGCAAAGCTATATACCAATATAAGTAAACCCAACTGCTATCTTCAGTAGACAGCAAAGCTATATACCAATATAAGTAAACCCAACTGCTATCTTCAGTCGACAGCAAAGCTATATACCAATATAAGTAAACCCAACTGCTATCATCAGTAGACAGCAAAGCTATATACCAATATAAGTAAACCCAACTGCTATCTTCAGTAGACAGCAAAACCTATATACCAATATATGTAAACCCAGCTGCTATCTTCAGTAGACAGCAAAACTTATATACCAATATAAGTAAACCCACATGCTATCTTCAGTAGACAGCAAAAGCTACAGTATATAACAAATAAGTAAACCCAACTAATATCATCAGTAGACAGCAAAAGCTATATACCAATATAAGTAAACCCAACTGCTATCTTCAGTAGACAGCAAAACCTATATACCAATATAAGTAAACCCAGCTGCTATCTTCAGTAGACAGCAAAACTTATATACCAATTTGAGTAAACCCACATGCTATCTTCAGTAGACAGCAAAAGCTACAGTATATAACAAATAAGTAAACCCAACTAATATCGTCAGTAGACAGCAAAAGCTATATACCAATATAAGTAAACCCAAATGATATCTTTAGTAGACAGCAAAAGATATAGAAAACCCAATTGCTATCTTCAGTAGATAGCAAAAGCTATATTCGCTAAACAATGCCATAGCCACCAATAAAAGATACTGCAGCTATCTTCAGTAGACAGCAAAAGCCATACATACTACATGTCATAGCCACCAATAAAATATTACCACAGCTATCTTCAGTAGATAGCAAAAGTTATTTACACTACATGTCATAGTCAAATATAGAATATAAGTGCAGCTATCTTCAATAGACAGCAAAAGGTATAAAATTCCATAGCTATCTCAAGTAGACATAAATCTAGTCCAAAGTATCTCTGAAATTACTTCTCAAAGTAGGTGAAAGTACATCTTTTCTTAAATTTCATCCTAGAAAAGTCACAAACTCTCATTTTCAAGCCTCATAGCAAATCAGGAAATGTAAGAACACCCACTGGCCTCTCCTAACAAACAAGACAAACAAAACTTGCCAGGAACCTCGCCAAAAGAAAACAATGTCACAAATCAGCAAGTCACAAGCCATTTCACACACTGGCCTATTTTGGGAACCGCTTTCCTGACCCTGTTGCCATTTTAATTAAGCTAGAGCTCACTACTTGCAACCTATTTCTGTTTCTTACTCCCAGTAAGGCCACCAGTCTAAACAACCTTGCTTCCCATGGTTAAGCTCAGTAACCTGGTTTAATATAAGCAACATATTACCGTTAAAGTTAAATTTTGAACTACATTCGTTTTCACGTTTTGTACTCTCTTTATGCAAAATAAATGTGTGAAAATGTTTATTTTGTACGTAGCTTTTTGTACAGTTGAAATTAATGCAAGAAAAAATATTAGAAATTGATGAATTACTGCAAATTCATGATATTTTAAAATATTGATTATACCCATAACATTAATTTATTTAATTTTAAAGATTGTGTGGGCTGTTTGGATCAAGATATAAATAAAAAAATATTTGGACACAAAATCCACAGAAACTAATTTCAACTTACTATTTCAAAAAACCATCAATTGGTAATTTTGCGTGACAAGACCAGTAAGTTTTTACTTACTAATATTTTATCCATCTCGTCGGAGAACTTCATCAGATGTGAGCATCTGATCCGTTTTCCCGGAAACTGACTTCTGGAAGTAAGACTGCACACAACTGGTTTTGTCACACAAAAATTACAAACTGATATAAAGTACAAACCTGATGAATCTATTCATTCAAAAAAAATCAGTGCACCATATGTTAAGATCTAATTATATCATTACTACTACTGGTTTTGGTAGATAAAATTGGAAGAACAACTGTCAAATCAAACAAGGATATCCAACTGATCATAAGTAAATGTTTCAGGACACTAATCAGATTTTACATCTGGTAACACTCCCATTCTAAACCAATAATATCCCTGCGGCCATCATTACTAAACTAAACAGTCATTGCAGCAAAACAAAACATCTTCCAAACCAGAATCAATACAGTTCTCCCCATCATCCACACACACAATTCATGTTTTCAGAACCTCAACTTAACCCCTTTGACAGTCTTAATGAAAACCGTATCCAACCTATATCTGGTATTGTCATATCCGCCTCTCGCTCACACGCACCTGTCCAGTCGTTTGACACCATTTTTGATACTCTGTTAACAAGTTTGACCTAAATCATACGGAAGAATAATAAAGACTTTTGCTGGCATCAAACGTATTAGTACAATAGAGATATCTATATGGTTATTTTGGATCAGAAGTTATCAAGGCATTCAACAGGGGAATGCAGACTACGCCATATTTGAATGCTCTCAGTAAAGTTAAGTGAATTTCTTTTCTTCAAAAAAAAAAAGAAAAGAAAAGAAAAAAAAATTAAACACTTCTTTTGGCTGAATCTCCAAATTAATTTCAACAACAAATGAATTTTCTTTCTTTATCATGTCACCTAAAAACACACTGCAAAATAAACACAATGGTCAGTATGCACAAAATATTTAGAATTTTCTAGCTACTATTGGAAGGAAATAATAGTAAAGGACCATTCCTGATGGAACTAAATTCCACTTAGACCAGGTATTTTTTCACTTTTGTGCATACGGACCAATGTCTCTTCCTTTTTAAGGCAAGAGAACATAACCCTCCTCCATGTGGGTGTCGATTGCAGACGACAAGTTTCAAATTTTCTTTAAAAATTCAAACATTTTTGCATTGTACATTTTCATGACCATATTTGGAATCAGTATGAAAAATGAATTAAAATGAGTACAAACAAGCCTAACATTGGTTCAGTGGTTTTTGAAATAGCTCTTGATATTTTGAGAAAATTATCTCAAAACTTTGGGCTTTTTATGTTGAAGCCTATGGCCAGCACGCAGAGCATTAATTCTGTAAACTTTACCTGTGTTAAAATTTTGGACATACACAGTCATATAACAAGCACATCTCACAAAAAAAAAAAAGGAATTCATCTTTCTCCGGCTTTCATACTTCATGAAAAACATTTTTAAAAAAGAAGAAAAAGACATATTGAAATTGTTCCATTGAAACAATACAACATTTCACCATCGCCACCTTCATGTCAACGACTCCTTTCTTGTCTCCACTGGAACCCCAAAGTTCACTCATGTGTTAACATCTTTGGGCTGGACAGTAGCTTAGCTCATGGGCATGCATAAGACATTTGCGCATCTAAGGGCTGATATTGATTCGTCGTTCTACAGGTGGGATGAAGAAAAAATAAGACACACTTCCAAGTAATTATGAACGCTTGCTTGGCACACCAGACAAGGGATTTCCATAGATTAACCTTTTCTTGTAATATTGAGTACTAGCAGGAAAAAGCGAGACAATTTCACAATCCTGTCTTAAATTAGATGTTGGTTTTGTTTAAATATTTGTAGGTTTCTCCGAATTTATTCAATTCCAAGTAGTTATGAACGTGTGTCAGATAACGCATATAATTCATCATCGTATACACCTAAATGTGACATATATGGTGAAATTTTATCAACTGTTTCAAGATAGACAATTTTGATGACTTTCATAGTTTAGACAATAAACCAGACAATGTATAGTTAATTTCAGAGAGATCCGGCAGGCTACCAAACAAACATCTATAGACTCTGCTTTTTGTTGTACCTCTTTTCTGTTATACCTCTTCCAATGTTTTGTATTTTTATAATAATTGCGTCATATGTATGAAAAATAAATAAATTTATTTGATTAATTGAATTATGAATGTTTTACCTGACACAGTAAATGACGCAAATATGCACAAGGTCACCCAATGTTAACATTTAATAATGTTTATTTTTTACATTTATATGTACACAAATATTTGCGCACATTAAGATAGATACTTCTAAGGAATGCTTTGTAAATTAATAGTGATATGTTTAATAGCATCTCCACACATATAAACATTATTTGAATTGTTGCTGCTACATACAGTAACTTAAACCAATTGCAAAATAAAAAGACAAATTCTAAACTGCACATGTATCAAATTGATTTCATTTTGCACAAGGCATTGCGAATGAAATTAAAAACAAATGGCATAATTTACATAATGATCTGTCATCCAGGAACACACAACCAATGTCCTTGAACATGACAATCAGCATAGACAAGGCTAAATGACCTTTAAATGCACTTTTTGTTGTCGCCGGTATCTGAAGACCGGATTGACGGCAGCAACAGCAGTGTAGTAACAGCGACGACGACGCTGCTACAATTTTGTTTGCACGACCTCCGCTCCATTGCTCGGCTGTCAGACATGCTTTACCATTAGTTGCATTCATAGCCTATAGGATATGTATTATGGCCTATATCATTGGGCTAACTCCCCACAAGTAATTGTATTATGTTCTCAAAATCAGTCAAACGTTATTCGATTGTAACTCTAACACGCCGGAGAATTCAACGTCTTCGGTGGAGCGTGCGTGTAGCGGGGGAGCCTGTCAAATCTGGAGCTGAGGCACATGCGGCTGGGAATCTTGAGTTATAGGAAATATTAAATCTTGATGATCTAAAAATAATTTATATCATATTTTGCAACAGGATGTTGTACCATACTGATCCATAATAGTTGATTTTAATTTTTAAACTTGCTCTTTTTTTCTGACATCTTCAAATATTTTTCTTCAAGCATGGATTGGGAATTGATAATTTAATGACAAACATTTTCTTCCCATATAACTACAAATGCACATCACTATAGTCTATATATCTACCTCCAGTCAGCGGCACTAGCTTTGAAGTTCAGTGTGTTTTGCGTTGGCTTAGCGTTTTTTCTTGCGTGTACATATGCGCAACTTGGGGTGCGCGTGTAAATGTATGTACAAGTAACACTAAGCTAATGTAGAACACACTGTACTTCAAAGCTAGTGCCGCTGACTGGGGGAAGATATATAGACTATAATTACCACTACATTTATATTTTCAAGTAAGTACCAAAATATTTCCTATCTTGAAGGGTTGAAGTAAATTGAAACAAACAAACAAACCAACAAACAAACAAAAAGAAAGAAAGGACAGTTTCGATGAAGTATGTGGCCTTTTGCACCTCAACACATGCAATATTCAAGATAACAGTAACCCGCTACTGTACTCTACTAAATGAAACACTACATTATGCACATTTTCAAAATTCAGTACACTATAAACAATTTACTTAAGCACTTTGGCATTGACATATGATACATTTAATATTCAACATCAAATTAGGTAATTGTGATGTTTATGGTAAAAAAGAGATACATGTAGGAGAGGTTACAGACAATATGATGTACTTTTGATAAGATAAAAAATTTATGCAAAAATGCTGTTATCTTTTTTTAACCCCCTGGACACTACTGGTCATCTAACATCATTTCTGATTGGTTGATAACTTGAAATGCTCATTTCAATTGCCAATTATGACTAGGCTAATTAAACTATTTATGGTAAAACTTGCATTTGCAGATGATCTTATTAACACCCACCTTGATTGGTTCAAACTTGGACACAATATTAATTTTGGCCAATCTGCAGGTAGTTCTTATGGGGTTAACACTAAAAAAAATATTTCAAAAAGCCTGTAAAAAGGCTTCGTGCTAGGATGGCTTTCACATACTTATGCGTGTGGGTTTGAAAGACAACCTCTTTTGATTGGCCTACATATAATTCAGTAAGAATCCATTTAATACTATAAACACCCTAAGGTTTCCCTGTAAACCTTTCAAGCATATTTTTGACAATTTCTCCATATCGTGATTCAGAAAATACATACATATTTCAAGTGATACTATAACATTTTCACTGAGGCATCTCAAAATCTACACATTTTGTTCCCAAATAGCTGATGCAAATGAACCACCTTTCACTTCCAAACGCCCTTGAATTAAAACCAATTCTCACGGTTAATTATTTCTAAAATGTGATAAATTTATCAAATTATTGATTTGGGTTGATTTCATTTATAAAGGACAGAGAGACAGAGAGATAGGATCCACTACATGCTCATCTATCAAGGCACATTTCTTTAACCCCAATACATTTGTACATTCATTGAATGACCTTTGAAAAATTCGGGTACAAAAACTCATACTCTGCAACTTCAGGTCAAATTTTGCACTATGATTGTTTAATTGAGGTTATTGAATTATGCCATTGGGATGAGGCCATTGTGGTCCATAGTGAGAGAGAGAGAGGAAGAGGAGGTGATTGTAGTTAGATGAGATGATTGCTGCTAGCCAAAAAAATTGTGTAATAAAATGGAAAACAGGACACGAAATAAGACCATTCCCTGCAGGTGTATATACTGTACAGCGGGGACATTTTTGTGAGATTATTATTTTTGTTCTTTATACCATTTATCTACAAACTGAAAATTTAAAATGCACACAAATAGTTCAGACACATAAGCATTCAAGTGTAGATGTTTGAAACTGCAAATAAAGAAACTAAAAGCTGTTCATAACAGTTAAAGATATGGAAAGGATAAAGAAACATGAAGCTGCTCAGAAAAGCTTAAATCCCGAAAAAATTAATACCATCAAAACATCTCCTTATACAGTACTACTAGTGAAACTATTTTGAGTGTGTCAAAATACTATACAAATACTACATGGTTAGATGGAGAAATAGTTGACCTATTTTCCAAATGCAAACCACCTAGGTTTTAATTACATTTTTTACATTTTGATGAGGTAAGGGTACCAATTCATTAAAATTTATAAAGCCCTTTATTTGATTAAGCTTATTCATTAATCTGCAGTGCTTACAGTTTTTAATTATACTAAAACATGATAGTCCTCCATAAATTAGTGAAAACTTATGAACTCCAAAAGTATTCTAGGAGCTGAAATTCATCAGTTTTAAGCAATTCCTACAATTTTCTTTTACACTTTCACTGGGACACTACTTGTGCCTTTAAACATAAAGTGCAAATTCAAAACACCATGAAAGAAAGCCATGTCAACTATAATATAATGCTTTCCATACAATCTAATATTGACATAAATTTCATGTACTATGTGTAAAAAGATAAATCATATACCCAAATGGAATCAGCCAAATTTATTGTGTTTGACTTTATGTTCGCCATAGAATTCCATGCTAAATGACCAAAATAGCCAGTGGAGTTTCTTTCACTTTCCCTTGCTATTTAAGCTTAAATAGACAGAAAGCCTTCCCAGCAGTTATTACTAATATTATTTCAGCATTTTGGGTAAAGAATAACAAAATTCAAATTTGACACAAATTGTACATAATGGCTTTAAGAAATGCAGCATATCTAAGAACAACTCACAATACCTGAAATGGCACAGTCTTATTACACAATCTTTAATTAACATTCACTGAAACAAACTCATCTTGCTTCAAAAATCATACAGAATTCCATATGCTTGGAATAAATCCAAGGTTGAGTTTAAGATTTTGAAAAAATGTTCTTTTACATACAGATAACAATCATGGTATAATTGCAGTATCACATGGTATACACATGATGAATTAACATTCACAGATGTTTAAAAGGAACGAAGAAAAGGCGAAGCACCTGCCAATGCTCCGACAAGTGATCCCGACAGATCATGTGACTATTTGCGATAGGATCACATGAAACGAGTCACTTGTTGAACAAAATTGATTTCCAATTATAGTAAGTATACATCTGTGTGAGCTTCATGTTGCTGAAAGCTTCATCAAAATTAGATGCAAAATGTTCACCACCGTGTCAATTTCAATAATGTTGAAACCAATAAAATGTGCAAGAGAGTCAAGATTTATGTTGGCAATGCCTCAAAAATGGGGAAGACAGTCCCAGAGAGGTCGTCCGAAGATACGGGAAGTGAACACTACGTATGTGATAAATATTCATGCGAAACATTTTTTTTGCACTTTTCCAACATCATGTGTGTTATCTAATTACAGCTAATATAGCAGCCTTAGGTTAGGGTTAGCATCAACAGAGTAGAAAATTAGTCCTAGACGGACTGTAGACAGTTCCAACATCATGTGTGTTATCTAATTACAGCTAATATAGCAGGCTTGGTATTCGGCAACAAGATGTATGGGTTGACGTGAACAGAGAGGAAAATTAGTCCTACACGGACTATAGACAGTTCCAACATGATGTGTGTTATCTAATTACAGCTAATATAGCAGGCTTGGTATTCGGCAACAAGATGTATGGGTTAACATTAACACAGAGGAAAATTAGTCCTAGACGGACTATAGACAGTTCCAACATCATGTGTGTTATCTAATTACAGCTAATATAGCAAGCTTGCAATTCGGCAACAAGATGTATGGGTTAGCATCAACAGAGTGGAAAATTAGTCCTAGACGGACTGTAGACAGTTCCAACATCATGTGTGTTATCTAATTACAGCTAATACAGGCTGTATCAAAATGATTGGTACCCATCAGTTTTAATGTTTATTGAAAAGCCCGCTTCTCCCAAATGTAACATTTTATCTTCTTGAAATGGCCACAATTGTTAGTTTATGACCATTTATAGTATAAATTATACCATTAACCTACAAATTAGGGGAATCTTATGTTGTATTTTGATTTAACAGTCTTGCTATTAATCAGTGGAAATTTTTGGGTACCAATCATTTTGATACAGCCTGTATAGCAGGCTTGGTATTCACCGATTTTCGGCAACAAGATGTATGGACTAACATAAACAGAGAGGAAAATTAGTCCTAGACAGACTATAGACAGTTCCAACATCATGTGTGTTACCTAATTACAGCTAATATAGCAGGCTTGGTATTCGGCAACAAGATGTATGGGTTAACGTGAACAGAGAGGAAAATGAGTCCTGGACACACTATAGACAGTTCCAACATCATGTGTGTTATCTAATTACAGCTAATATAGCAGGCTTGGTATTCGGCAACAAGATGTATGGGTTAACATGAACAGAGAGGAAAATTAGTCCTAGATGGACTATAGACAGTTCCAACATGATGTGTATTATCTAATTACAGCTAATATAGCAGGCTTGGTATTCGCAACAAGATGTATGGGTTAACATGAACAGAGAGGAAAATTAGTCCTAGACGGACTATAGACAGTTCCAACATGATGTGTGTTATCTAATTACAGCTAATATAGCAGGCTTGGTATTCGCAACAAGATGTATGGGTTAACATGAACAGAGAGGAAAATTAGTCCTAGACGGACTATAGACAGTTCCAACATGATGTGTATTATCTAATTACAGCTAATATAGCAGGCTTGGTATTTGGCAACAAGATGTATGGGTTAACATGAACAGAGAGGAAAATTAGTCCTAGATGGACTATAGACAGTTCCAACATGATGTGTGTTATCTAATTACAGCTAATATAGCAGGCTTGGTATTCGGCAACAAGATGTATGGGTTAACGTGAACAGAGAGGAAAATTAGTCCTAGATGGACTATAGACAGTTCCAACATGATGTGTATTATCTAATTACAGCTAATATAGCAGGCTTGGTATTCGCAACAAGATGTATGGGTTAACATGAACAGAGAGGAAAATTAGTCCTAGACGGACTATAGACAGTTCCAACATGATGTGTGTTATCTAATTACAGCTAATATAGCAGGCTTGGTATTCGGCAACAAGATGTATGGGTTAACATGAACAGAGAGGAAAATTAGTCCTAGACGGACTATAGACAGTTCCAACATGATGTGTATTATCTAATTACAGCTAATATAGCAGGCTTGGTATTCGGCAACAAGATGTATGGGTTAACATGAACAGAGAGGAAAATTAGTCCTAGACGGACTATAGACAGTTCCAACATGATGTGTGTTATCTAATTACAGCTAATATAGCAGGCTTGGTATTCGCAACAAGATGTATGGGTTAACATGAACAGAGAGGAAAATTAGTCCTAGACGGACTATAGACAGTTCCAACATGATGTGTGTTATCTAATTACAGCTAATATAGCAGGCTTGGTATTTGGCAACAATATGTATGGGTTAACATGAACAGAGAGGAAAATTAGTCCTAGATGGACTATAGACAGTTCCAACATGATGTGTGTATTATCTAATTACAGCTAATATAGCAGGCTTGGTATTCGCAACAAGATGTATGGGTTAACATGAACAGAGAGGAAAATGAGTCCTAGATGGACTATAGACAGTTCCAACATGATGTGTATTATCTAATTACAGCTAATATAGCAGGCTTGGTATTCGGCAACAAGATGTATGGGTTAACATGAACAGAGAGGAAAATTAGTCCTAGATGGACTATAGACAGTTCCAACATGATGTGTATTATCTAATTACAGCTAATATAGCAGGCTTGGTATTCGCAACAAGATGTATGGGTTAACATGAACAGAGAGGAAAATTAGTCCTAGACGGACTATAGACAGTTCCAACATGATGTGTGTTATCTAATTACAGCTAATATAGCAGGCTTGGTATTTGGCAACAAGATGTATGGGCTAACATCAACAGAGAGGAAAATTAGTCCTAGACGGACTATAGACAGTTCCAACATCATGTGTGTTATCTAATTACAGCTAATATAGCAGGCTTGGTATTCGCAACACGATGTATGGGCTAACATTAACAGAGAGGAAAATTAGTCCTAGACGGACTATAGACAGTTCCAACATCATGTGTGTTATCTAATTACAGCTAATATAGCAGGCTTGGTATTCGCCGATTTTCGGCAACAAGATGTATGGGCTAACATTAACAGAGAGGAAAATTAGTCCTGGACAGACTATAGACAGTTCCAACATGATGTGTGTTATCTAATTACAGCTAATATAGCAGGCTTGGTATTCGCAACAAGATGTATGAATATTGAATAGAGAGGAAAATTAGTCCTGGACAGACTATAGACAGTTCCAACATGATGTGTGTTATCTAATTACAGCTAATATAGCAGGCTTGGTATTTGGCAACAAGATGTATGGGCTAACATTAACAGAGAGGAAAATTAGTCCTGGACAGACTATAGACAGTTCCAACATCATGTGTGTTATCTAATTACAGCTAATATAGCAGGCTTGGAATTTGGCAACAAGATGTATGGGTTAACATGAACAGAGAGGAAAATTAGTCCTAGATGGACTATAGACAGTTCCAACATGATGTGTGTTATCTAATTACAGCTAATATAGCAGGCTTGGTATTCGGCAACAAGATGTATGAATATTGAATAGAGAGGAAAATTAGTCCTGGACAGACTATAGACAGTTCCAACATGATGTGTGTTATCTAATTACAGCTAATATAGCAGGCTTGGTATTCGCAACAAGATGTATGGGCTAACATTAACAGAGAGGAAAATTAGTCCTGGACAGACTATAGACAGTTCCAACATCATGTGTGTTATCTAATTACAGCTAATATAGCAAGCTTGCAATTCGGCAACAAGATGTATGGGTTAACATGAACAGAGAGGAAAATTAGTCCTAGACGGACTATAGACAGTTCCAACATGATGTGTGTTATCTAATTACAGCTAATATAGCAGGCTTGGTATTCGGCAACAAGATGTATGGGTTAACATGAACAGAGAGGAAAATTAGTCCTAGACGGACTATAGACAGTTCCAACATGATGTGTATTATCTAATTACAGCTAATATAGCAGGCTTGGTATTCGGCAACAAGATGTATGGGTTAACATGAACAGAGAGGAAAATTAGTCCTAGACGGACTATAGACAGTTCCAACATGATGTGTGTTATCTAATTACAGCTAATATAGCAGGCTTGGTATTCGCAACAAGATGTATGGGTTAACATGAACAGAGAGGAAAATTAGTCCTAGACGGACTATAGACAGTTCCAACATGATGTGTGTTATCTAATTACAGCTAATATAGCAGGCTTGGTATTTGGCAACAAGATGTATGGGTTAACATGAACAGAGAGGAAAATTAGTCCTAGATGGACTATAGACAGTTCCAACATGATGTGTATTATCTAATTACAGCTAATATAGCAGGCTTGGTATTAGGCAACAAGATGTATGGGTTAACATGAACAGAGAGGAAAATGAGTCCTAGATGGACTATAGACAGTTCCAACATGATGTGTATTATCTAATTACAGCTAATATAGCAGGCTTGGTATTCGCAACAAGATGTATGGGTTAACATGAACAGAGAGGAAAATTAGTCCTAGATGGACTATAGACAGTTCCAACATGATGTGTATTATCTAATTACAGCTAATATAGCAGGCTTGGTATTCGGCAACAAGATGTATGGGTTAACATGAACAGAGAGGAAAATTAGTCCTAGACGGACTATAGACAGTTCCAACATGATGTGTGTTATCTAATTACAGCTAATATAGCAGGCTTGGTATTCGGCAACAAGATGTATGGGTTAACATGAACAGAGAGGAAAATTAGTCCTAGACGGACTATAGACAGTTCCAACATGATGTGTGTTATCTAATTACAGCTAATATAGCAGGCTTGGTATTTGGCAACAAGATGTATGGGCTAACATTAACAGAGAGGAAAATTAGTCCTAGACGGACTATAGACAGTTCCAACATCATGTGTGTTATCTAATTACAGCTAATATAGCAGGCTTGGTATTCGGCAACACGATGTATGGGCTAACATTAACAGAGAGGAAAATTAGTCCTAGACGGACTATAGACAGTTCCAACATCATGTGTGTTATCTAATTACAGCTAATATAGCAGGCTTGGTATTCGGCAACAAGATGTATGAATATTGAATAGAGAGGAAAATTAGTCCTGGACAGACTATAGACAGTTCCAACATGATGTGTGTTATCTAATTACAGCTAATATAGCAGGCTTGGTATTCGCAACAAGATGTATGAATATTGAATAGAGAGGAAAATTAGTCCTGGACAGACTATAGACAGTTCCAACATGATGTGTGTTATCTAATTACAGCTAATATAGCAGGCTTGGTATTTGGCAACAAGATGTATGGGCTAACATTAACAGAGAGGAAAATTAGTCCTGGACAGACTATAGACAGTTCCAACATCATGTGTGTTATCTAATTACAGCTAATATAGCAGGCTTGGTATTCGGCAACACGATGTATGGGCTAACATTAACAGAGAGGAAAATTAGTCCTAGACGGACTATAGACAGTTCCAACATCATGTGTGTTATCTAATTACAGCTAATATAGCAGGCTTGGTATTCGCCGATTTTCGGCAACAAGATGTATGGGCTAACATTAACAGAGAGGAAAATTAGTCCTGGACAGACTATAGACAGTTCCAACATGATGTGTGTTATCTAATTACAGCTAATATAGCAGGCTTGGTATTCGGCAAGATGTATGAATATTGAATAGAGAGGAAAATTAGTCCTGGACAGACTATAGACAGTTCCAACATGATGTGTGTTATCTAATTACAGCTAATATAGCAGGCTTGGTATTTGGCAACAAGATGTATGGGCTAACATTAACAGAGAGGAAAATTAGTCCTGGACAGACTATAGACAGTTCCAACATCATGTGTGTTATCTAATTACAGCTAATATAGCAGGCTTGGAATTTGGCAACAAGATGTATGGGTTAACATGAACAGAGAGGAAAATTAGTCCTAGATGGACTATAGACAGTTCCAACATGATGTGTGTTATCTAATTACAGCTAATATAGCAGGCTTGGTATTCGGCAACAAGATGTATGAATATTGAATAGAGAGGAAAATTAGTCCTGGACAGACTATAGACAGTTCCAACATGATGTGTGTTATCTAATTACAGCTAATATAGCAGGCTTGGTATTCGGCAACAAGATGTATGGGCTAACATTAACAGAGAGGAAAATTAGTCCTGGACAGACTATAGACAGTTCCAACATCATGTGTGTTATCTAATTACAGCTAATATAGCAGGCTTGGTATTCGGCAACAAGATGTATGGGTTAACATGAACAGAGAGGAAAATTAGTCCTAGACGGACTATAGACAGTTCCAACATGATGTGTGTTATCTAATTACAGCTAATATAGCAGGCTTGGTATTCGCAACAAGATGTATGGGTTAACATGAACAGAGAGGAAAATTAGTCCTAGACGGACTATAGACAGTTCCAACATGATGTGTATTATCTAATTACAGCTAATATAGCAGGCTTGGTATTCGCAACAAGATGTATGGGTTAACATGAACAGAGAGGAAAATTAGTCCTAGACGGACTATAGACAGTTCCAACATGATGTGTGTTATCTAATTACAGCTAATATAGCAGGCTTGGTATTCGCAACAAGATGTATGGGTTAACATGAACAGAGAGGAAAATTAGTCCTAGACGGACTATAGACAGTTCCAACATGATGTGTGTTATCTAATTACAGCTAATATAGCAGGCTTGGTATTTGGCAACAAGATGTATGGGTTAACATGAACAGAGAGGAAAATTAGTCCTAGATGGACTATAGACAGTTCCAACATGATGTGTATTATCTAATTACAGCTAATATAGCAGGCTTGGTATTCGGCAACAAGATGTATGGGTTAACATGAACAGAGAGGAAAATGAGTCCTAGATGGACTATAGACAGTTCCAACATGATGTGTATTATCTAATTACAGCTAATATAGCAGGCTTGGTATTCGGCAACAAGATGTATGGGTTAACATGAACAGAGAGGAAAATTAGTCCTAGATGGACTATAGACAGTTCCAACATGATGTGTATTATCTAATTACAGCTAATATAGCAGGCTTGGTATTCGGCAACAAGATGTATGGGTTAACATGAACAGAGAGGAAAATTAGTCCTAGACGGACTATAGACAGTTCCAACATGATGTGTGTTATCTAATTACAGCTAATATAGCAGGCTTGACATTTGGCAACAAGATGTATGGGTTAACATGAACAGAGAGGAAAATTAGTCCTAGACGGACTATAGACAGTTCCAACATGATGTGTGTTATCTAATTACAGCTAATATAGCAGGCTTGGTATTTGGCAACAAGATGTATGGGCTAACATTAACAGAGAGGAAAATTAGTCCTAGACGGACTATAGACAGTTCCAACATCATGTGTGTTATCTAATTACAGCTAATATAGCAGGCTTGGTATTCGCAACACGATGTATGGGCTAACATTAACAGAGAGGAAAATTAGTCCTAGACGGACTATAGACAGTTCCAACATCATGTGTGTTATCTAATTACAGCTAATATAGCAGGCTTGGTATTCGCCGATTTTCGGCAACAAGATGTATGGGCTAACATTAACAGAGAGGAAAATTAGTCCTGGACAGACTATAGACAGTTCCAACATGATGTGTGTTATCTAATTACAGCTAATATAGCAGGCTTGGTATTCGGCAACAAGATGTATGAATATTGAATAGAGAGGAAAATTAGTCCTGGACAGACTATAGACAGTTCCAACATGATGTGTGTTATCTAATTACAGCTAATATAGCAGGCTTGGTATTTGGCAACAAGATGTATGGGCTAACATTAACAGAGAGGAAAATTAGTCCTGGACAGACTATAGACAGTTCCAACATCATGTGTGTTATCTAATTACAGCTAATATAGCAGGCTTGGAATTTGGCAACAAGATGTATGGGTTAACATGAACAGAGAGGAAAATTAGTCCTAGATGGACTATAGACAGTTCCAACATGATGTGTGTTATCTAATTACAGCTAATATAGCAGGCTTGGTATTCGGCAACAAGATGTATGAATATTGAATAGAGAGGAAAATTAGTCCTGGACAGACTATAGACAGTTCCAACATGATGTGTGTTATCTAATTACAGCTAATATAGCAGGCTTGGTATTCGGCAACAAGATGTATGGGCTAACATTAACAGAGAGGAAAATTAGTCCTGGACAGACTATAGACAGTTCCAACATCATGTGTGTTATCTAATTACAGCTAATATAGC
This sequence comes from Amphiura filiformis, assembly GCF_039555335.1. Classification (NCBI taxonomy): domain Eukaryota; kingdom Metazoa; phylum Echinodermata; class Ophiuroidea; order Amphilepidida; family Amphiuridae; genus Amphiura; species Amphiura filiformis. The sequence continues at coordinate 25,677,293 of NC_092631.1, read as the reverse complement.
ATGCTTGGTATTCGGCAACAAGATGTATGGGTTAACATGAACAGAGAGGAAAATTAGTCCTACACGGACTATAGACAGTTCCAACATCATGTGTGTTATCTAATTACAGCTAATATAGCAGGCTTGGTATTCGGCAACAAGATGTATGAGTTAACATGAACAGACTGACGGGCTTGGATAAGATGAGCGCTATAAGTAGAGTAGCAGGTGAACCCGCAGAAAAAATAGGATTATTTTCAAAACCTTTTACTTTCATTTAGACAGTATTATGACTGCGATATTAAATTCATTTAGATATTTAGACAGAATAAATTGAGGTTTTATTGAATTTACCCTTTTCATGATATGATTCCCATGGATGTTGATTGGAATTTGTGGCACAATTTTCCGTATATATAAAAGGAATATTTTTATTGTTGAAAACTAGATGTAAATCAAATAACGCACCACTAGCCTTTGATCAAGAGAAAGAGATATTTTATCATAAAACCACACATTATTATCAGTGTTATTGAGAAGATTATCAAAATGATGAAGTATCTGTCAGCAGCAGCCATCTTAACCAAACATAACAAAATATGTGACATTTCAAATCAGAAAAGCTTCATGAGTTGAAACAATTTCACTAGTCACTACAAAATTTAAAAAAAAATACAATGCATATACCACATTCGGCTTTCAACTTCTAAAAAAGCTTAGAGACAAAAATTTTTTATTGGCCTTAAATGTACTTCTAACAATTTAAGATCTAAAATAATTGAGGTGTTTTCTACTATAGACGAATCTGACAAGCAATATTCCTACACCTCACTGACAGCCATAGCTGGGGGCCATCCATCCATTTTACGCGACACCAGTATCACAGGCTTGCAGCCTTTACCGCTCCTGTGGCGCAGCGCAAGTGCTACGCGCTCCGATGCACTCGTGTTAGCTAGTTTGACGCGGATGGCCCCAGCTATGGCCGACTTAATTCTGACCATCACTTGGCTCGTCGGATTCGTCTATAAATAAGTTGAGCAACCAACACACACAACAAATCTGTGACAAGCCTATCTGCACCAAGATCTCAAACATGGTCATCTGTCAAGGCACAGTTCCTTCACTTCAATATATTTATACTTTCATATAATGCCCTCTGACAGTATTGGGTACAAACACTCACACTTCCCAGCTTGAGGTCAACTCTTGAACCATGACTTAATAATGGGAGGTTATTGAACTAAGCCATCGGAGAGGAGATTGTTTTGGTGCATTGTTCTGGTTGATTTGGCTATTCCAGTTGAAATTCATACACCCACTCTGGAAGATATCACCTTAATCTTCCACAGAGGGAGTAGGAATTTCAAATAGGGTTACCTGAATGGGCGACTCCATTTGAAATTTACACCCCCTGTTAAGGTCATGTCTTCCATAGGGGGTGTATGGATTTCAACGGGAATAGCCCATTTGCTTCAAGGAGTCTGATCTGATTTCAATTCACCTTTTTTTAAATTCTGAGAAAGATTTCTATTAATATGAATTGATATGTTCTACACAGACACGTTTTACACAAAACAACCTTGCCGCAACTATTAATTCTCATCAGAGTTGTCTCTAAGAGCTTGATGATTCCTACTCACTTTCTGTTTCAATTTTATAAAGAGTTCCATTCAAACAAATATGTTTAGTCTTCTTACCACACACACAAAATTGGTGTTAATCTCATGTTCTTGAATATTAATGATCTTAAAAACCAAAGTCAGACCTGAAACAGGGTCTTTAAAAAAAAAAGAGGGAAAAGGTTGAAAATGCGCAAAAAACGCTGAAAATCACACAAAATTGGGGTAAAATGGCTCAAACTGGGCTGAAAATAAAAGAAAACGCGACAATTTCAGGAATAAAAGGAGGAAATCAGCTGAAAAGAGGAAAAGTTTCAGATCTGCAATGTGCTTTTGTTAGGAGGCAGACCCCTCCCTCCCTGAAAAGCAAGTGTGAAATGTTGACAATTCCAGCCCGAGAGATCAACTTTAACCAATGTTTTGAGTAGTTTTTACAAAAGTATTCTTTTGACCCCCTCCCACCACTAACGAAAAAACTTTTATTTATAGGACATCATCAAACTTTTGGTTTGTTCTGTTAATACTATGCGTGCCAGCCATAGGCCTCAACATAAAAAGTCCAAGTATTGAGATTTTTTGTCCAAATATCAAGAGCTATCTTATGAACCACTGACCCAATACTAGGCTTGTTTGTACTCATTTTGATGCATTTTTAAAGCTGATTCCAAATATGGTCATGAAAACTTACAATTCTGAAATTTTTTTGAATTTTGAATTTTTTTTTTAACTTGTCGTCTGCAGTCGACACCAGCGTGGAGAGAGTTAAACTGACTTCCAAGAATTGGATAAAAATCCTACAAAGTGTAATAAATCCTGTTACCTTGGTAATTAAGTGTATCTGGGGAGATACAGTGTAACACACAACGGCACTGCTTACCAGCCAGACAAGATGCATGGGTTGATATGCATAGACTGACATTATGAAGGTGAAATGCTTGCTACAAAGGAAGCCGAACAGGTGAATCGCTGTTCTATTTTAACCACCACTATATGTATCACTAGCTAGGTGTCTTAAGCAATCATGAGGCAATTTGATTACTATAACTTATAGAATCACCTTGAGAGAATCTCTCGTAAGATTTATCTTACCCACCCCCTCCTTGCCACCTATTTCCCCTCCTCTATTGTGATGTAGTGGGACAATCAGCATCAGAGGTGAAAAGGTAATCATGTAAGAACAAGACATGCAGGTGATTTAGTGTTAAATTTAAAACCTTGTTCTATTTACTGTTGTCTACATGTTTTGAATAATCACTACACAACTCATTTGCTCACAAGTCAATTTAGAATGGCATCTGTGATGCAATTCATCCTCTGTATGCAGCCCTTGTCATTTCCCTTCCCAAAAATACAGAGGAATTTTGTGCTTTGAAAAGTGAAGTGCAACGCTTGAAAACTATTCTGGATATGTGATAAGTGACAAATTCCCAATATTTGCTATCTACTGAAGATAGCACCTGGATAGCATTTACTCAGAACACTTGTTATCTACTGAAGATAGCAGCATTTACTCAGAATACTTGCTTTCTACTGAAGACAGCATTTACTCAGAATACTTGTTATCTACTGAAGATAGCATTTACTTGGAATTCTTGCTATCTACTGAAGATAGCATTTACTCAGAATACTTTGCTATCTACTGAAGATAGCATTTACTCAGTATACTTGCTATCTACTGAATATATCATTTACTCAGAATGATTGGTATCTAAAACTGAAGATAGCATTTACTAAGAATACTTGCTATCTACTGAAGATAGCCTTTACTCAGAATAGTAGCTATCTACTGAAGATAGCATTTACTCAGAATGCTTGGTATCTAAAACTGAAGATAGCATTTACTCAGAATACTTGCTATCTACTGAAGATAGCATTTACTCAGAATACTTGCTATCTACTTAAGATAGCATTTAATCAGAATACTTGCAATCTACTGAAGATAGCATTTACTCAGAATACTTGCTATCTACTTAAGATAGCATTTAATCAGAATACTTGCTATCTACTGAAGATAGCATTTACTCAGAATACTTGGTATCTACTTAAGATAGCATTTAATCAGAATACTTGCTATCTACTGAAGATAGCATTTACTCAGAATACTTGCTATCTACTGAAGATAACATTTACTCAGAATACTTGGTATCTACTTAAGATAGCATTTAATCAGAATACTTGCTATCTACTGAAGATAGCATTTACTCAGAATACTTGCTATCTACTTAAGATAGCATTTAATCAGAATACTTGCTATCTACTGAAGATAGCATTTACTCAGAATACTTGGTATCTACTGAAGATAGCATTTACTCAGAATACTTGCTATCTACTGATATAGCACTTACTCAGCATACAAGAAGTCTATTGAAGATAGCACTTACTCAGTATAATAGCTATCTACTGATAATTGCACTTATTCAGCATACTAACTGTCTATGAAGAATTGAAGATAGCAGTTACTCCCAATACTTTTTTGAATATTCAAAAAATCTATCCTATCATTCTAGTTTTGTGTAATGTAAGGAAAGCACAGAATGCATTATAGATATCATGGGATTATAATACCAGCCTGTTACATGTTTACTCATTTATTACATGTTTGCACTCATTTATTATTCAAAAAGCCAAGATTCTAAAAATTTGACACACACTTGAGCATTTTTAGACTTGAAAGACTTTAAAGATTGGATATGCTCAAATGGCAACATTGACAACTCTGCATATAGTTTCTATCTTCATAGCCACCTCAAATGGGCTATTACAGAAATTAAAGGCACTCCCCCTAAAGCAGACATGGGATTCCCAAAATTTTTCACCATTTTTTGCTTTAGGAATTCCCCCCCCCTAAAAAAATAAAAAAAAAGGTCATTATTTTCACAATCCTAAAGAAGACATGGGAATTCCCAAGAAAAAGGTACCTTTTATTTTAGGCTTGGGAATTCCCAAAAATGTTGGCAAAAATGTGCCTGTCTTCTTTAGGGACACTGGGAATTCCCATTTTTTTTTTTTATCATTTTATTGTCAAAATGGGATAAAACATTGATCTGGGAATTCCCTAAAATTGTTGGTACAAATTTACATGTCTTCTTTAGGGGTACCATTAATTTCTGGAATAGCCCAGTGCATAAATTAACAATAGTAAATGACTGCAGAATAAGAGAGTGAGATAACAAAATTAGTGGAATGAATAAAACATGATCAGCTAATCATAATCTGATTGGCATAACTATTTTGAACAGAGGTTTTTGCCGCTTTTCAAGATGAAATAGATTTTAAAATCAGTTTTTCCTTACTTTCAAGCTGCAAGTCGTTACATGTTAATGAGAAATTGCTCCATTTATAAAAGTAATATAATATGAAAAATAATGCTTTAATAGAGATATCTTTGTATTATTACAAACACGACTTGTTATGAGCTTTCACTAAAATGAATAATAATTCAGCTAGTCTCTCAGGATGTAATTACTGCACTTGACAGCTCATTTCTATTTTAAGTACAAGTAAATGATATATTAATTTGATGGAGGAAAAACCCAAAACAATCTGGGTGTTGGAGACAGTGAAAGAGAAACAGATTGAGAGAGAGACAACAAGAAACTGTGTGGGAAAAAGTAAGACCTACAGACAAGTAGTTTGCTATGTATGAAGACAACACTGGTGCACTTTTACTGAAAAAGACAATTTCATCAAGACGCATCTGTCACTCAATGAAAGAAAGATCGGATAGATGAGATGCACCAAATTTACATACAGATAACATGAAAAAAACTTTCAATTCTTTCATTACCAATAATTTGCAACTTTCAATGTATTGTACAATCTCAACTACCTGAAGCTGAACAGTTTCAACCATAGGATTGGTTTCATCTGCAACCTGAAGCTGCTATCTTTTTCAGTGATAGAAGTCTGTGGCACACAGCTTTAAAGCCACAAATAAACCTTGCTGCTACAACAGAAGGCTTTTCAAATTCACGAAAAAAAGGTTGCAGCCACTATCAGAGCTTCACTGTAAGTTTTAGCAGTCAGTGCCAGAGTAAAGTCCCTGAGGCACAAAGTCTCTAGTAACTTCACTCTCAGAAATGTGAAAGAAATTGAGCTGCTATTCCTAGTTAGTTCAGAAACTGATAGGTGCATGCCACATCTAAGTACAAAGTACTCTGTGTACAAAAGTAAAGAAAACTAGGGTAGAACACTTCACCCTTCATATATTTCCCCTTGCAGTGTGTGCTCCTATCCACACTATTGTGATGAATTCAGATTGATCCGGGACAATAAATAACAGTATAGTCCAGTGATGTAGATAGCTGTTGAAAAAATCCTGAAACAGTACTCCTTGATTGGAGCACTATATCTTTTTAGCGAATGTTAGGGATCAGGGAAAGGGCTAGTAGTATCAGTGTATCACTCCTCCCCATTTTTTGGGTTTTTTTTTGTTTTGTTTTGTTTTTAATTTTTCCATAAAAATCCGGATTCTGGATCCGGATCAGGAAAATCCTGATAGTCCCAACATCTTTGTGGGTGTCTTTCCATTGCATAAGCAGCAGAGTGACACACTGGTTAAGGTCTCTGTCTGTATTACAAGAGGTCCCCAGTTCTAAATCTCAGCTACACTTGCCTGTGCTTTGGAATAGCCCCCACACACTATCTATAGATGGCAACCCCCTCCGATTCACAGGGTCACTTGGCCCAATTGAAATTTTGTCAATGTTATCTACCTGGTTTTAGCTGTTAATGCCTAGATATACATGGCATTAAAATAAAACATTTCTCCACAGCAATTTTCGGCTCAAAGGGCTCACTTTCTTTAGGAGCTTTCTTCTTCTTCCCAACATTTCAGCCATGTTGTGGCAAAATTGCTACTGCATTTCTTTGCAACGGTATACATGTAAAACCTCAAACTCTAGAGTGGCCCTCAAAAAGGCTTCATAACTACACCTTATACCATATTTGTTTGAAACTTTCTTGTTGCTGTAGCATTTGTACTGCATAAATTAGGGCAGCGGCCCCTATTGGCTAATTGAATTGTCATAAATATTGGCTGGACAAATAGAGTTGCATCACTTGACCCTCATATAATTCGTTTCTTTTCTGACAATAAATAAAATGCAGGCACTGGCATTGGCAGACTCTGCTTAGGGTTGTAATACCATGAATCAATACTCAGCAGTCCTGACAGGTTGTTTTGTATAATAAAAGAGACACACTGGTTTCTACAAAGAAACATGGTTTTAGATGTTATTGACACTTTCCTTTGCTTTTTGTACTAAAAAAGGTGATAGATATGCTAAATCCGCATGCTAAAGTTGAAAATCAAAACTAAAGTTGGATCTTTCGCAAAATATCCCACTGCTCAATTCGCTGCCGTAGTGCACGTTAGTAACCATTGGTTACTGGTTCAAACCTGGGCTTATACACCTGTTCCAAATTTTGATATGCCATAGGCTTTGTGTTGTGATCATTTCGATCAGTGGTTCGTAACAAAGAAAGCGTGAGCCAGTTGACCTAGCAACGGTCATATTCTAACGTGCACTATGACAGCGAATTAGTCCAGATGTAGGCGATCTAGATTAAAGTGAATCTGGATTGAGGTGAACCTGTAAGACCTCCCCAGAACACTACACCCTCACTGTGCAATTAAACTGTTTCAGCTGCTTCTCAACACTTTTTCTCCTCAAAGTACAACCAGAGAGTTCACTTATTTTACATAAACATTATTTTACTTTAAAATTAAAGCGTTTACAGATTAAGAAGTAAGAAACGCTTGTATCTGGCACGCGATGTACTAAAGTACATGATGTGGAGTTCACGTATAAAAAATGTATCATCAGATGTGGGTGAAGATAATTATTGCTATCACTTTGTTAAATTCCCTAATCGGCTTTATGCTATATGGATTAATTGCAAAATGTGTGACTTCTTACAGGAATTAAAAGGCCTGTTGCATCTTCTTCATCTAATTTTGATATAAAATATTGCTTATTTAATGAAATTTTAACTATAACCATGGTTACTGGCTGCATCTTAACCAATAGCAACAGCTTTAATTCGAACTGTCACATTAAGTTAGTATGTGTTATGTAATCAAGCACGATAGAATGATTATTTAAAAAAAATTGATTTTAAGATAAGAGCAAAAAAAAGTATGCCGCTTCTTCTGTTTCCTATTGTTTAAGTCAATACTTTGTTTAAGTGATGCTCAGCTGTTGAAATATTGATATTAATTTTCAGAAACTGTGTATTCAATTTTGATACTCTTTCCAAAGTATTGCTCTTTCACATAAAATATTGTTGTCTTATTTTTTTTATGTCTGAACTATGCAAGGCATTAACAGCTGCTATCAGTGCGATAGCACTGATGGGTTGGCGCCAAGATAGTTGTTAACCTCCCACTTCAAGCTCAGCCGATTCTGGTTAGAGGTAATTGGACCAGGTAGCGTATTCCATAGGTGAGCTGAGGATGGAAGGAATGACCTCTCAGTGGTGGCTGACCAGGTTGGATCTTGAGATTTTGACAGCTCGGTCGTGGGATCTGACAGAGCGCCGCAGACGAGGATCAATAATCATACGATCTGGTAACAGATGTTGAAGGAGTTCTGGAGCTTTTGGAAATTTTGAAATTTTGAAACTATATACACCACAAAAGAGACAACCTAAAATGTTGCACTTTAGTTCAACCTCAAATATTATAGAAGTGACACATTATTTGATCCGGTAATTTTCCCTATTTTTAAGTTTTTATATTATAGCTACATGTAGGAAACAATTAATATCACAAAAGGCAAATACATGAATAAATACTGTAGAATATTTCACTGAACAATCTGAACCATGCTGGTATGAACTTTTAATTCTCAGGTGCCATCATGCAGACAAGCAAGGGACCGATGCCATGATACCAAATACCGATAATTACACAAGACTTGACGACACATGATGATGGCACTAATTGGGACCCAGATGTGCAAAGCTTGCAATCCCCTGATAACTAGCTCAAAAGTTATAGTTGCTACTTTCTCCTTGTTTATTGATACGTCTATCAGACTTGGTTTCTGACAGATTCTATATACAGATACAGTACTTTGACAGGACGGCGATGAAATCGATACAGAGCGGTAAAGCCTTTTGAGAAACCTATATTTGTAACTCACTCTTGAAGTTGTTGAGTGATTGCTAAATAGTGGCCTAGACATGACAGGTCTACATGATTTGCCAATCTCCACCTTATATAGAATTCATACAAGAAAAGCAGCCATGGCTGGCAGTGAGTGGTCATGAATGCAAAGGGGAACTTTTCTACCCATGTACAGGTATGTAGTTAACAGCTGTTAAGCTTCGTATTATGCACTTTGTGTTAAAAGCATATAATTTTGCACAGGGAGCTCAGATGCAAAAACTGACATATTAATTTTCTCTATTTGAGATAAAGGCAAATATAACTGGTCAAATATGAAGGAAATAATAAGAAAATATGCGGTACTGTATAAGTGGTAATTTTCGCGTACAGTTATTTTAGCGATTTGGAGTGAGAGCCACATTTTCACGAATGTTATTTTCGCGATTGCCCAGTCCTCCCCTATACTTGTAATACATTATTGCATATATTCGCGAGCTGTTATTTTCGCGGTTGGAGCTCTAATCACGAAATTTGCGAGAAAAAAAACCTTGAGAAAATGACCACTTATACAGTACTTTTGATCATAGTTTCAAAACTTTACTTTGGAATTATTCAATTAGGATGTCAATTTAAAGCTAGCATTATAGAACTGGTGGTGGCCTCAACTCAAAATGTTTTTAAATGGGTAAATGGTGTTGATCAACTTTTTCTATCTGTTCATATAGACTCCAAGCAATCTGTTTCAGAAAGGCACCATACCTTGTGCAAATATCCATGCTTTTAACACGAAGTGTGCAACACTCATGTTCAACTGCTGTACTAATGGAAATCTAATCTCAGTACAAGGGACCCACACTGGCAAGATTTCTGATTGGTTCATAGTTGAAAACAGCATGTAGGTTCAAAGGTGTGAAGATGATGCCACTGCTGCCATGATTGATCTATTAATGATCTGCGTGCTGGCTATAGGCTTCAACATAAAAAGCCAAAGTTTTGAGATATTTTCTCAAAATATCAAAAGCTATCTCAAGAATCACTGAACCAATACTAGGCTTGTTTGTACTCATTTTCATGTATTTTTCATGCTGATTCCAAATATGGTCATTAATATTTACAATTCTGAAATTTTTGAACTAAATTTTTTTTTGTTGAAATTTGTAGTCTGCAGTTGATACCCGTGTGGAGAGAGTTAAAAATGGATCTGTAGGTTACCAATAATTGAAATGTTGATCTTTAATGAGATGTTTAATTTCTGATGATGTTGTAATTCCCCCAGTGAGTCTAGGATAATTGATCTGATGGATGTAACAGATAGAATGCCTCACATTTTTTGTTTCGTTGAGAGAGGGGTAAGATAGAGTTAACTTTATAAAAACACATGTTCTATGCTTAATACCACAAATCGGAATTCACCATTTCCTAGGAAAATGGTAAAACAGTAAAATGAGTAGGTGTAAATTTACCTTGAGCACATGGATAGTCTTACAATTACAGGGTCTAGTTCCCCTAGACCAACCAATACATTAGTAGGACTACAACTGGTGAGCAAGTCTCTCACTTCCACATCTGTTTTTTCAAGTGAAGGCTTTAAGCCACAAGGCCTGAAAAAACTACAACTACAAATTGTTGCTCATCATACATATAGATGCAGATTAATGTAACAAATAACTGTTAAAGCTAGAATCAGTTCATTGGGGAAATCAAAACAACAAGCAGCTAAGCACTATAATTATGATGAAAATATAATTGTTTTTTATATACAAAATAATATTGTTGAAAGTCTACCTATTAATAAGGTATAGGGCCTAGATCCATTTTATAAAGACAGAGAAGACTTGTAAAGATCAATTTTGTTAGTATGAAACGCACAAAGCAAATATTCCCAAAATACCTAAAACACGAGAAAATAAATGCTGAAATACCCAGGTCACATGATCCGATTCGCGCTACCACGTCTAGTACCAGCAATCCACCAGAGTGCTGATTCAGTGAGCTTGGATAAGTCAGGAAATTACACGAAAGTGTGAATTCACTTGCTTGTGTGAATCAGTCAAAATTTACACCAATATTATAAATGCTGAAATGATTTAGCACCATTGTAATCTACTGACAACAACAACCTCAAAACTTTGGCATTTTGTGTATGACGCACAAAGTAGGTACTTCCCGAAACATCTTTTTTAAAACAAAGAAATGATTAATACCGCTCCAATCTACACACAGCCTGATAACACAGCCTGATACCTGTCTTCACCTCACCTAGCTGAAACTCAGGAAACTCATTGATAGTGACATCGTTGGCTTATTATTCACACCATCTTCATTAGATCATCTTATTACACACGGGATAGACATATAACTAGGGCTGGTCATCAGCATCATCGGTCAGTAGTTATCGAGGGTCTAGTGTGGTTATGGTGTGGACAGATTGGCAGACTGATAACATGGCTAGTAGGCTGTGACAATATGGCTGTCTGTGACAGTAATGCTTATGGCATAGTTCTATCTCATGTTTTTTTCTAATTAAAAAAGGATAAATATGTCTATTGTCAATGCATTTTGTTGCAAATGAACTGCCTGAATTATCGTTGAAATTAGTTAAACTGCGAGACAAACAAAAAAGTAACAGATGCGTCACGAAAAAATGGGTTTCACTAATGTTTTTGCAAAATTCTATTATTTTGAAGGAATATGCATAACCCTTCAGAGTGTTGACGATCTGGTCATCATGATTCTGTGACCTGAGTGGGTTGTACATGCACCGTAAAGCAGTTAATTAAAGTAGAGCTGCAGATGAAGTAATGTAAAGATCAGTTTTAAAATGTGCAAGATCAGGAAAAATCCACTGTCTAAAGACAGCCTTACAACTAGTTATCTTCTTCTGGTAACTCATATTCCAAATATTTGCTTCCTTGTGAAGACGGAACTTTTCTAAATACTTGCAATCTACTGAAGATAGCCCAACACTTATTCCCAGTACTTGCTATCTTCTGAAGAAAATAACTATGCCAAATATTTGCTACCTGCTGAAAATATCTATTGAAGCTAGCACTTCATTAGAATATTAATGAGCTACTTACTGACAATACTACTTTTTTTTCAAAACTTCCTATCTTCTGAAGATAGCACTTATTTAGAATACTTGCTATCAAATAGAAGACACCACTTACTCTGAATACTACTGAAGATATCACTTACTCTGAATACTAGCTATTTACTGAAGATATCACTTATTCTCCAGTTGCTATCTTCTAAAGAAAGCACTTAGTCACAATACATCATTAGATAGCACCCATGTCTATGCAACATCTTGCTACATATGTAGCACTTATTTCTATAATGTGCCATCAAGTTTAACACTCCAAATGTCTATCTATCTTTCTATCTGCTTATGATCTGGTCCACGGGGACCAAAGGAGGCATTTTTGAAAATTGGGTTACTATAATTATTACCTTATACAAACATTAAGCTATCATATACTGAAAATATCAAAGGACTAGCACACTTGGTTCTAAAGTTATGAAGTTTTGTGATGCCTATTTTCTTATGTATTTTATTGTTTTTTGACCCCATATTTTTGCCTTTATCTGAATTTCAAATTGGCAGCCTTTGGCCCCCATGGACCAGATCATGTCACATATTAGTACTTGCTATCCAACTTATTCTGCCTAATTTGCCAACATTTGGTATTCTGTTTAGCTGTGACTTCCCCCATTACAAGTACCTTGGAATTCTTATACACTGAACTAACACTTCAATAATCTGCAGTCTTCAAATGTGTCTTCTATATATGATAGATTGTCCATACTATTATTTAAATAGCTTAAATTGCAGGAGTATTTCAAACATTCAAAACACTTGAAACCTGTTGACAGCACATACCAACCTGACAAGATAATGTGGTGTCTCTTGTTACGATCAAATCTCGAGGGAAAAAAATAACATTATCTTTAAAAGGTTTCAACCAATACCCCGAATAAAAGAGATGTGACTCATGCACTTTCCCTCTATGCTCCATTCATACACAGACAACATGTTCTGAAGCACTGCACTTTTAACATGAATCGACTCTTTCAAATTGGTCAAACAAGAGTTTGGATAAGAGGCAGCTGCCAACACCGAGCTGCGGATCCACTACTAAGATTCTTCAATTCTGATCACCTAGAGCTATAGGTCAACATTGTCAGTCTTTCAGCTTTTATCTAACACACTCAATGCTTGTTTATTCACCATCTAATGTAGTTATAGGTAAAATACATGATGGGATTAATAGCAGGTACTTATTCAGTCAGTCATTCACTGATTTTCTCACTTGTTCATTCACAAGATTCAGTCACTTAGTTGTTCATTCAGTCAATTTGGTGCAATCAATCAGGATGACTGGATATCGCGGTTGTACCAGATTCACCAAGTTTAGAGTTGTAACACGTCTCTGTCAATCTTTTCAAAATGTATTTTTTTTAACCACCAATTATTACACTCATTACTAGACAAGCCTGTGTTAATTATATGAAAAGGGTGTTAGTGCTATCTTCAGTAGATAGCAATTCGTTAGATAAATGTATGTCTCAAAGGTAGAAATGAATTGCACTGCCCGCTTTGGGCACATATGCTATCTTCAGAACAGCAAATATTTGAAGGTTAAGTGATATATCAATTAGAGAAAACCAATTGTTCTATTAATCTTGATAGAACTGGGGGTGTTGGACAAATATGCTATCTTCAGTAGATAGCAAACATTTTATTGTATCACCAATCTTGGACACAAGTTTCTCAACCACCGCTTGTTACACTCATTACCTGACAAGCTTGTGCTAATTATATGAAAAGGGTGTTAATGCTATCTTCAGTAGATATGGCAGAGACTTGTGGGATCTGTTAAATAACTATCATATAACTCTTTTAGTCACAACGCCTCATGTTCTTGAACTTGAGTTGCGTCACCTTAGTAGTAGTAGCAATTCATTAGGTGAATGTATGTCTTAAAGGTAGAAATGAATTGCACTACCCATTTTGGGCACATATGCCATCTTCAGATCAGAACATATTTTGAAGGTTAAGTGGTATATCAATTAGAAAACAAATTATTGTAACTGGAGATGTTGGACAAATATGCTATCTTCAGTAGATAGCAAACAGTTACTATATCACCAATCTTGGACAGAAGTCTTTTATTAAGAGGATAGAAATTCCAAGGAGGTTTACTTGGTTTCAGCAGATGACAACACATATGGGTACTTTCTTCTGCAGAAGGCACACAGCAAATTAACTCAAAAAATATTAATAAATATGTTTAATTTGGTACTGATTTGAATATTAATTATTACTGAAACAATTAGTTATGTGTGCAACACAGAGCAGAAAGATATACAGTAATATTAAATTACACTGCTACACAAGTAGCAATAAATAGTGCAAATAGTGAATTGGGTAACTGGGGTAATTACAAAGTCTACAACACAATTTATATTCAAATCATATCATCATGAGTGACTTTTGCTTTGATTGTTAGCTTAAACTCCCTAATTTAGGCTATTTTAGGAAACCTGAGTCTGACTGAAATACCTAATAATAAAATTGTTGCTAGATTTCTTCTAAGCCCTTCACAATTGATTTTGCCTATCTTTGCATTCAATAAGTCTGCAGACGTATAAAAGTAAAAAGGAAATCCATAAAAATGTGTCGCTATTCAGCCAAAAACCTCCCCAAATAGATTCCCATTTGAAGTACCTAGCTTGCTGCCAATTCATAGAAGCACTCTGCCATTCTTTCATTCCAGGAGTTCGATTGTGCCACCTCTATGTGTCAACATTTCACCCTTTTTTTCCTGAAGCAACAACCTGAAACTTTACCATTTGTCCCCAATGTTCTGCGCCTGCCCCCAGCGATACCAATTTTCACACCAGCTTTAAATAGTACTACTGTGATGTAGGACAAATGTATGTATGTCGTGGGCTACTTCGCAAACACACATGGCCTTTGGGTGGATGGACACAGAATTGGAATCGACCTGATGCATGGTCAGTGATGTCCAAAGGGGCTTTACAAGGGTGCCATCATATTGACTACAAGTAGAGAGAAGTCATAGCTGCCCTTCACCATATACATGAACTATAGTAAAAAAAGTCTGAATAAAAGGAAAAGTACTTTTCAAAGATATGATAATATTTATACTTACTTGGAAAGTTTCTTCTTGGAACATATAAGGTTAGCATCTATTTTAAACTGTTGCAATTTGGTAGTTCACAGCATCTTGCGAATGGTAGTGAGCTTTGGCAAAAATTGCATTGATCATTTCATAGGGAGTGTGTAGAATGCAAAAATTGCATTGATCATTTCATAGTGAGTGTGTAGAATAATTCAAATATCACAGATATAGTTTTGTAGGTCCTGTGGTTCTTGAATTATGTTGTAAAGAGGGCTGAAACAACAACACTTTTGTAAAACATACATAACTCATTAACAACAATAAATCAAGTAAGTTTTCAAAGTATATGATTTGTATGATGAACTATTGAAAAATATGAAGCTTTTGGTCTCCATAGTAAAGAGAAGAAGTACATAAACTTTCTCATCCTCTCTATTAAGCTCCACACAAAGGGGTACAAATTGTTGACACGTGTGTAAGGCTATCATGTTAACTCAAAACCACTTTTAAGCAAAATTTTACAGAAAAGGAACTTTCTATTAAAGTATTTCTGCAAATAAACCAGGCACATGTTTCTCAGCTTCAAACACCATCTAAGAGTACACAAGTATTCCATTTCAGAGTAGCCTAGTAACATTGTGTAATTTCATTCCTTCATCAGGCACTAATACAATGCTAGAACAGGGGATTCAAATGGGATCCATGTCTATAGGCCCGTAGATCAGTCTGCCTTTTTTGTATGCTTTTCCAGCTGCAACAGACACTGCATGTCCCATACTCTCTGTCATTGAGCTATTCCAGTTCAAATCCATACACCCTCTATGGAATACATGACCTTAATCTGCCACACAGGGGGCATAAATTTCAAATGGAGTCACCCATTCAGGTAACCTCATTTGAAACTCACACTCCTTGTGTGGGAGATTAAGGGATGTCTTCTATAGGGGTGATGAATTTCACCTGGAATGGCCCATTTTTTCACTCGAATGATTATCTTTGTTTTCCTTCACCACATTTTGTCCCTGCATCCAATTATTACCGCAGCAGAAAAATGTTACGTCAAAATTGCCTCTGTATTTGTTGCTACAGCAAAATGCATACAAGAAGTCAAGCTATATACTGGGCCCTATAGATTTTTCTTTCTAAAAAACCTGCCCATATCTAAGGATATGGATTTTTTGTTAAAATAAATAAAATCTTCCCTGTTTGTGTGGCACATCCCGTTTCCCTCCATATCATCTCCTGGGTTTAGTCCTCTATCAAAGGCAGTCCTCTGGCATCTTGCAACAATTTCAAGATATTCAGTTTGTCTATAGAACTACCACATTATAGAAAAGATAATTTCTCTAATCTCTTAACTTTAGAAGCATAACCCAGCAGCTATCCTTCCGACACCATTCTTTCACATATCTCATGCATTTCCTCCGTTTGGCAAAACGATCGATAATCACTCTATCTTCCATTGATAAATATTAATATGTGCAATACCTCACCATATCTCATCCCATTTACTTCATATTCTTCTTTTGGATTCGGGCAATGCAATAATTCATGATTGTTCCTGAATACAAAATAAAATTGCTTTCAGCATATTACTGTCTGTCTCACACCCCGTCCTGTTAAATGCAGAGATTTTTTCACATGAATTAAACATAGCTCTGGTATATTAGGAGACCTGCACACCTTATAGATGAGATGAGATAAAATCAACTATGGTATAATATGAAACAGTGGCATAGCATGCAATTTCTTGCGGGAGTATTATTGAAGGATATAGGGAGTTTTATGAAGGAATATATCAAGTTTTGTGGATATTGCTGATTAAAAACATGGGGTTTATACCCTACCAGCATAACGCTATTACTAATATGCTGCTGATTTGACACCATCTGCAATAAATTTGAACAAAATATGTTTAATAAATGTTTCCTAATATCTTTTTTGTGAATATGTATTAGGCTTGTCCTCTTCCACATTGGGATAGAGTGACATTGAGATAACATGTATTCTGAGTAAATGAAATGCTAACATCAGTAGATAGCAAGTATTCTGCATAAATGATATCTTCAGTAGATAGCAAGTATTCTGAGTAAATGCTATCTTCAGTAGATAGCAAGTATTCTGATTAAATGCTATCTTAAGTAGATAGCAAGTATTCTGAGTAAATGCTATCTTCAGTAGAGAGCAAGTATTCTGCAAGTGCTATCTTCAATAGACAGTTAGTATGCTGAATAAGTGCAATTATCAGTAGATAGCTCACTGAGTAAGTGCTATCTTCAATAGACAGTTAGTATGCTGAATAAGTGCAATTATCAGTAGATAGCTCACTGAGTAAGTGCTATCTTCAATAGACAGTTAGTATGCTGAATAAGTGCAATTATCAGTAGATAGCTCACTGAGTAAGTGCTATCTTCAATAGACAGTTAGTATGCTGAATAAGTGCAATTATCAGTAGATAGCTCACTGAGTAAGTGATATATTCAATAGACAGCTTGTATGCTGAGTAAGTGCTATATCAGTAGATAGCAAGTATTCTGAGTAAATGCTCTCTTCAGTAGATAGCAAGTATTCTGATTAAATGCTATCTTAAGTAGATAGCAAGTATTCTGCATAAATGCTATCTTCAGTAGAGAGCAAGTATTCTGCATAAATGCTAACTTTAGTAGATAGCAAGTATTCTGCATAAATGCTATCTTCAGTAGATAGCAAGTATTCTGAGTAAAATGCTATCTTCAGCAGATAGAAAATATTCTGAGTAAATGCTATCTTCAGTAGATAGTAAGTGTTCCGAGTAAATGCTAGCTTCAGTAGATAGCAAGTATGCTGAGTAAATGCTGTCTTCAGAAGATAGCAAGAATTTGAGTAAATGCTATTTTCAGTGGATACAAAGCATTCTGAGTAAATGCTATCTTCAGAAGATAGCAAGTATTCTGAGTAAATGCTATCTTCAGTAGATAACAAATAAGTTTTCTGGAGTAAATGATCTTCAGTAAATAGCAAGTATTCTGAGTTAATGTTATCTTCAATAGATAGCAAGTATTCTGAGTAAAATGCTATCTTCAGTAGATAGCAACAATTCTGATTAAATGTTATCTTCAGAAGATACAAAGCATTCTGAGTAAATGCTATCTTCAGAAGATAGCAAGTATTCTGAGTAAATGCTATCTTCAGTAGACAACAAGTAAGTATTCTGGAGTAAATGATCTTCAGTAAATAGCAAGTATTCTGAGTTAATGTTATCTTCAATAGATAGCAAGTATTCTGAGTAAAATGCTATCTTCAGTAGATAGCAAGAATTCTGATTAAATGTTATCTTCAGAAGATAGCAATAGCAACCATTCTAAGTAAATGCTATCTTCAGTAGATAGTAAGTATTCTGGGTAAATGCTCTCTTCAGCAGATAGAAATATTATGAGTAAATGCTATCTTCAGTAGATAGTAAGTGTTCCGAGTAAATGTTATCTTCAGTAGATAGCAAGTATTCTGAGTAAATGTTATCTTCAGAAGACGGCAAGTATTCTGAGAATATGCTACCTTCAGAAGATAGCAAAGTATTGAGTAATTGCTATCGTTAGTAGATAGCAAGTATCCGGAGTAAATGCTATCTTCAGTAGATAGCAAGTATTCTGAGTACATGCTATCTTCAGAAGATAGCAAAGTATTGAGTAATTGCTATCGTTAGTAGATAGCAAGCATCCGGAGTAAATGCTATCTTCAGTAGATAGCAAGTATTCTGAGTACATGCTATCTTCAGAAGATAGCTAAGTATTTTAAGTAATTGCTATCTTTAGTAGATATTAAGTATCCTGAGTAAATGCTATCTCCAGTAGATAGCATTTACTCAGTTCCAAATATACTAACACAGAGAGCAACAGAACGTATAGTGCCAATATCTGACCAGTGAGCAAACCCATATTGGAATAGAATGACTAATAATAGATTGAGAATATTATCAAGAATAATCTCTTTATTCTTAGATGTATGTTTATACCGTATTTCGTCAAATAGTCGCCCCCTCAAATAAATGCCCCCACACCACTTTTTTCAACCAAGATGTTTCAAAAATGCCGATATTTCCATGCTATCTTGTGTAGTAAGCTTACCAAGTTGCCCACATGGTCAATAATAGCGTCAATAATTGGCAAAAATTTGGATTGGAAACCTGGAAGTGAACCAGAAGTCAGTGTTTCTAGTTCATAGTTCGTCATTTTAGCATGAATTTTAAGTTTACCTAATGATTTTAACGGGAATTATTGTTCTAAAATTGACCTTGAATAAACGCCCCCTCTTGGGGAAATGTAACGCCCCCGGGGGTGTTTATTTGACGAAATACGGTATGCATACTTGTAACTTGATCTTAAAACAATTCAAAGTTGAAATCCTTATTCTATATGTATACAGTGCACACTATGTGACCAACAAGGTTTGTTATCTTGCACAAGCCAAATTGTAATTCTGTAAACGTATCTAAAATCAGGAAAGAAAAACAAGTGACCGCAACTGACTGTAATGTCTGACTTACAGACCAACCACTTCAGTAGGCTATTCTAGTTGAAATCCCTACACCACTATGGAACACATGGCCTTAATTGCCCACACAGGGAGTGTACATGTAACTTTCAAATGGAATCACCCATTCAGGTAACCCTATTTGGAATTCACACTCCCTGTGTGGAAGATTAAGGTCATGTCTTCCGTATGTATTTTAACTGGAATAGCCCAATGTGCCACACTAACCGCAATATGTGCACTACAAGGCTGGCCACTTCACATAAGTTGCGGATTGTGGTCAACAAGATTAGTTACACAGGCTTTCTATAACAGATCTGTATCTTGGCTGAAATCCTAGTTGCAAGTATTTATGTCCGTCTATATTTTCCAACATTGTATATCTTACCGGCATTAAATGACTTGAATAAAAACAGCTCAGGACATAACAAACTACATATAAAAACAGACAAAATCAATTCAGATGATTTTACTTATTTTGTTTATTCGGAGGGCATTGAGGGAGGGGTGTAGGGGTGTGTCCATGTTTTGTTTTAACATTTTAATAGTACATCCAAAATCTGTATTCAAATTAGTACCAACTTGCGTAGTAATTAATCTGTTGCATGTAGAGAGACAGAGAGAGAGAGACTTAAGTATGTGCATGAAATATCTTCCAGAAGAAAAATAATCTGTCTTCTAGGACCTTTGACTGAACTTCTTTTTTTTTTTGCATTCAGAAAATTTTCAAAATATGTTTGCACAAATTTCAAGCTTTCTATGATATTTTTAAAGTCAATTTAACCTCTTCCAGAAACAAAAACATACAAATCCAAACCAACCTACAAGTTCTTTTTTTTTTGTCTTCTTCTTTTCTTGTTGCCTTACCCATACAAAAAGGAAAGTTAGTAAAGCATACAAAGTCTTGGTGCATTGCTTCAAAAGCTTTCCAAAAAAGAGAATCTCTCCATCTCATAACATTTCATAACATGAAACGTTCCCTAATCTATTTGCAAACAAATGGACTCTATGTCCAAGTAAATACCTGTTGCTGGCCATTGGTCATTAGGTATGATAGATGAGCAACAAGATAGGCCTACTCATCATGTGGGTAGACATGACCATTAGTGATCTCAATGTTCTAGTTAGTTTCACTTTGAGGCCCCTATTCCATTTTTTGTCATCTTATTTTCTTCTTGATGTCTGATTAAAGAAGTTGGTAGACAAATGAATGCTGTCAATGTTCAAAGTGTGAGAAAAAAGGACTATAAAATTAAGTATAACTGCTATCCTACAGTATTAAATATATATGACAAAATAAGAATAGACATATATGATATCTATAGTGGATAGTAAGTTCTAAGCATCTGACAAGTATAAGTTTTATCTTAACCTGATAGAGACTATTTTAAGGTTGGTCTGAACCCTGAAATTATGGAACTTTCGGGCCTCATAACTTCTAAATTGTTGGTCTAAAGTATATAAAAGTATACATACCGTATTGTTTGTAATAAACGCCCCGGGGGCGTTGCATTTTTCCAAAAGGGGGGGCGTTTATTGAAGGTGAATTGTCAGTGAAAAAAGTTTACAATCGGGTTAAATTTCCGATGGTGCTCCTGTAGGAAGGAGGATTTATGCATACGCCCATGGAAAATATCATTTTCGTGGTAAATACATCAAAATTACACCCATACGCGCATCATCAAGCAAGAATCTGGTGAAATTCTACCATAATTAGGCAATGGAGTGGATGGAAGTGCGAGTTATAATTGGTTTTGTCCATGCAATTTACCAATCGTCCATGACAAGACTGACCAGACTGATGCCGGTTTTAAGCTTACTCACACGATATAGCATGGAAATGTTTGCATTTTTGTCAATTTTTCACAGAAAAATTGGAGGGGGGCGTTTATTAGAGGGGGAGCGTTTATTACAAACAATACGGTATTTTACCAAAAATATTTGAAATTTGGACCAAAATCTGGCTTTTTTATTATTTTTTTTTTTGAAAAATCAGCATTTCTTGACCATTTTTGGTGCAAATTTCTCAAAGTTGGTCGAAATTCAAAAAAATGAAAAAACAGTAGATAGCTAAAGTTTGTTCGGAAAACATAAGACTCATAACACCGTGTACTGATACAGAATGGCATGCACGCAGTTGGCGCAATGCTTAGGCTAGTTGTGTGTTGCATAATGCGTGACTGGCGCACGCTTATGTGACTTTACACAAGTGTGAATTGGGACTGTATTAACGCACGCAGTAACAAAAGCTTTATATAAGCCGAACAAACTTTAATGACTGCAAATACAAAACAGGCCACATTATATCTGACCTCCTTGCATGTAGATACTATAATTTGATTTTTGTTGTGAGCACAAAAACACCTGTCATCCAAGTCTAAAGACAGTGCCTACTATGTTATTAATCTACAGATACTGCATTTTACTTGGGGGGTCAGGTTTGGGACTTAGTGTGTGAGAGTAAAATGTAAATGTACAGAATAATAAGGTGAAGTGCGTGGGAAGTGTAAACATAAAATAAGCTTTGTCATATCCTCAGTTCAGTAGTAGCTATATAAGAGTTTCAAAAGTGATTATATTGTAAGCTAGCATTTACATATTTGGAATAACTGCCATCTTCAGTATTCTAAGCGTTGTATCTTATAGATAGCAAGTATTGCTGCAAAAAGTTTAAGCAGTAGATAGCAAGTATTCAGAGTAAATGTTATCTTCAGTAGATAGCTATTATTCAGAGTACAAGTGCTATCTTCAGGAGAGAAGCAAGTATTCTCAGTAAATGTTATCTTCAGTAGATAGCTAGTATTCAGAGTTCAAGTGCTATCTTCAGTAGATAGCAAGTATTCTAAGTGCTATCTGGAGTAGATAAGATTAGCAAAGTATTGCTTAAACGTTTCCATCAGTAAGTATTCAGAGTAATAAGTATTATCTTCAGTAGATAGCAAGTATTCTAAGTAAATGCTATCGTCAGTAGGTATTTAGTATCCTGAGATAGTGCTGTCTTCAGTAGATAGCAGGTATTATGAGTAAATGCTATCTTCAGTAGATAGCTAGTATTCTAAGTAAATGCAGGCATGAAAACTGTTCTTGGAAAAAAGCACTGAAAACCATGTTTTTTTATCATTTTCTGTGAATTTGATTCAAAATAGGCTGAAAAACACTGAAAAACACTGAAAACAATAACAAAAAACGCTGAAATCAGCTAAAACGCTGAAAATTTTCATTCCTGTAAATGCTATCTTCAATAGTAGCAAGTATTCCAAGGCTATCTTCAGTAGATAGCTAGGATTCTAAGTAATGCTATCTTCAGTAGATAGCAAGTATTCTGAGTAAATGTTATCTTCAGTAGATAGCTATGATTCTCAGTAAATGTTATCTTTAGTAGATAGCAAGTATTCTGAGTAAATGCTATCTTCAGTAGATAGCTATGATTCAAATTAAATGCTATCTTCAAAAGTATATAAATGCTATATTTGGTAGACAGCTAATATTCTGAGTATACATGTGCTATCTTCAGCAGAAAGCTAATGCCCCCTATACACACTTGTACCATAGTCAGACACAAGAGTAAACATAGGGTTAGACCAAGACAAAAAGCATAAAAAGGAGCTGTGTCAATAACTGACCAGCAAGCACACCCACCAAGGGCAAAAAGAGCATCACCACGAGAGGAGTCACACATATCATAAGCTGTGACCTAACACCATGATATATATAGAGTACAGACAATTTACCTACATCCATCTTTACAACATTTCCCTATACACACACTTGTATCTGTCTTTGCACTCCAGGCTTGTAATCCAAACACTGCTTTTGTCCGAGCAAGCTTATACAAGTGGAATCATCGTAACCATATTTTGCTTAAAATCTCAAGAGAAATTACAGACAAAACGGATGTGCTGAGTACTGTGGTTTTGTGGGCTTTTAGTCTTATATGACCTGATGATAATCATGCCAGTTATAAAATACTGTGGCTCGTGTGTACACTATGCTTGTTCTCGTTTGCATGATTATCTGGACCTTTGGGAAACCGATACTATCTAAAGAGCATTTGGAACAAAAATGGATTACACTTAAGCAGTTTTCACTGTACATATAGGTTTTAGAGGTTTTTGTTTATTATCTTTATGCAGTCTTTATTATAGGTACATTTTGTAGATTTAATTTCTACTTATTATTTTAAACAGTCTTTGAATTTGGCAACTACTTTAATACATGTCTAATTAAGCCACTAATGTTAGATATTATCCACCCCCTATGGAATTCAACTCTTACTACATTTCATTCTTGTGTTTAGTAAGAATTCCTAAATTGCAATAATTCATAATGTAGAAATTCCCTCTTTCCCAGCTAATAATACAGTAACTTAAAGGGGACAGCGAAACAGAATAACCTAGCCAATTACACTCACTGTCAAACAAGCTAAGACGTACATTTCAAATAACTGTTAGTTTCTTTAATTATTATTGTTTTCCTTTTCTTTTCCTTCAAGTATTGATACATCAATTTAATAATTTGACACCCCCACAAAAAAGATGCTTACCAAACCTTAACATCAACAATATCTAAATATACTCACTGCATACTTTTCCCAATTTTTATTTGCACCATATGCCACACGTCTCATTCCCAAAATAAATTCACAAAAAACCCGTAAATTATTCAAAAGGACAACAAAAAGGTGTGTGTTATTCTCCTCTGTATCACTGTCGGATTAGAATTTCATCATTCTTGTCTACAAAAGTACAGACGTGTGTATTTAGGTTCACATTTCACATCCATGTAAGCCGAGCAATTCACGACAACCCAAAAATACGAGCAAGACCTGCTCCCACAAAACCCAGATCAAGTCGGGAAATTATGATTTGGAGAGATGTCCGCATTTATAATACTCAAATTACTTTAAAATGATATATCAAATGTTATAATTATTCAATCTTTTGTTCTTCAAAATGACATCTTTAGCTTCAAAAATCCTTTGTTTTCTATTAATGTGTGGCATGTTTATTGGACTGTATCTTAATGCTCTGCGTGCTAGCCATGCGCTTCAACGGAAAAAGTTGAAGTTTTGAAATATTTTCTCAAAATATCAAGAGCTATCTTAAGTACTGAACCAATGCTATAGGCATGTTTGTACTCATTTTAATGCATTTTTCATGCTGATTCCAAATATGGTCATGGTACATTTCTGAAATGTTTGAATTTTTTTAAAAACATGTTGTCTGTAGTCGACACCCGCGTGAAGAGAGTTAAATAAATCCTTGGCGACTTTGTCTGGGTTTTGTGGGAGCAAATCTCAATTATGGTTCATATTTCAACCTACAACATCAGACAAGTCATGTAACCAGGCAAAAAAAATGAAATGCATAAAATGAAAGCGATCTGGGCAAATCTCTTTGATATATCAATTGGTGCAAAAACGTTTACGATAAGGTTACCAATTACAGGAATTGGCTGTTGAACCGTCGTATCGTCTTTTCTCACAATCAAATCTGATGTGACAGACCCGCTAAAATACAGCGTTGTGTCCCCGAGCGACGAATGGCACAGAAGCTTACACTGAGACATGGAAATCTGCTATCCACCGACATCATGTTCTGTAAAGTGTAAACTATGCGGCAGGGATTTTTTTTCCACTTCATGGTTTTAGGGTGGGTCGTTTGGTGTTTTTCAGCCGATAGCCATAGCACGCAGATTTATACTAGCATGTTGTCAAGTTTGGTTAGTTGAATTGGTGTATAGCTACTGTGTAGAAGGGGAATGGGACTGAAAAACTGCAAACCTATTTAAGGCATTGAAATGGGTTTTATGCCATTACCTGACCAAACCAGACAAGCCTCCTAAATATATTTCTCCTGCATTACAGTATTTCACCAAATTAGCACTTACTAGAGTACTTACTGAATTCAAATCTAGAGGGTCTTTTTATAATAGCCTACTGTGCTCAAAAGTCAAAGTGGACTCTTATCAAGTTTGAACTTGCACTATAGAATTGGCAAACATATGTTACAACAATGAAAACGCAATGTCCATGTGTTTTCCAAAGATTTAATCAACAACTTTGTACCAAATTGTTTACCATGTTTACTGTGATCATGTTTTCATAGAAACTCAATGAATTAAGTCTGGAGGTGGAGTCTGGAGATGACGCTATTTGAAGGAAGTATTAAAAATTCAAAACTTCAGTAAATCTTTGATTACATTCAGCATAATACCTGACCCAAATGGTTAATAATAAACTACAGTATCTGAAAATAGAGTTCAGATTGCAAATTTTTGATAAGAATTTTCAAAAAATTATTGCTATCTCTTCATTATTCAACAGAGCTACCTAATCTTACATTAATAATTTCAATCTAACAAACGATGATTACCATCACGTGACCAACCATAAGTTATGTTTCTGCGCAGTCTGATGAAGACCCGGTGAACGGGTCGCAACGTTACTGAAAAAAATCGTTGGTGAGTCCAGAATTTGATTCATATTATTGTCTATTTTATACTACTGGATGACTCAAAACATTCACAAACTTGTCTACACTTTGTCTATCATTCTCAATTTGAAAACTACACACTTTACATCAGGAACATCCATCTCCAATATTGGGCTATTCCAGCTGAAACCCATACACCCCCTGTGGAAGACATGACCTTAATCTTCCACACAGGGAGTGTGACTTTTAAATGGGTTTACCTGAATGGCTGATTCCATTTGAAATCTACACCCCTGTGTGGTAGATTAATATCATGTCTTCCATAGGGGGTGTATGGATTTCAATTGGAATAGCCCCTCATAATTCTTATATCACTACCTCTACTCTCGCATACACACACCCAGCTAACATTATAGCTGTCGTGCAATTTCCTCTCCCCCACAAAAAAAAATCAATTCATGTTTCTCCTTATTTCTGCCTCGATCGTCTCCATTCCCGGCGACGAGAACATTTCCGCAATTTAGCAGGAATGGCAACTTGTTATTGTATTGAATACTCTTAGAAATTTACATGTGGTAATTTTTACCACTTCAACCATTTGAAACAAGGATTAATTTGTTTAATTTGAGGCAATTTTAGATTTTGTTTACAAGCTTAGAAGAACATTTTCTGTGCATTCTTCATTTCAGTCATATGAAAGGGAGTAAAAAGTGCAAAAATAAGCACTTAGTAAAAAAAAATCCCACTTTTGAAGCAGTTGTACGATGGTTACATCACTGATATAGATAAAATGGTACAGAGAAATCAATGGAATGGTTTTTGTTTGGATCTTTAAAATGAACTGAGAATTCATTGGGTTCGGCATTTTGAGGGAACGTATTATGTCCAAAGCATTGACTATCACTGTAGATGAATCAAGTACTGTCATCCATATTGACATTCTCTATATTATTGAGTTGAGTAAGCTTTTACAAATTTCAAGGGGGCTTTGTTATATATCATAAATATACAAAAAAATGTTTTTAAATATAAATTAGTCATTTTGCCATTCTATGTTAATTTTGCATTCTACTTCAAGCTTTTATTGTAATGCTAGAAACAAAGTATCTCCTTGTATCTTCTTGTTTGACCAACAGCAGTTTCAGTAAGGCATCATGATTAAAATTGGCACCATTTGACAAATTATTGTACTCATTTCCAATGTTGCATGACTCGTTTCATATCACTCTCTTTAAATCTACCTCATCAAACTATAAATCACTTCAAATTTGTTATCTCAAAATGAGCTGATTAAATTATGTATTTCATTACCCAGTGCCTCTTCTTACATCATTAATTGTTTCTAATTTCTTTGTCTGGTGCCAGATGGATGAGTGACTCCAAAACCTGCTCAACCTGACTATCGCATTTGATCTAATATGCACCACTCCCCTAAATAGCACCTTATTTCTATGTACAAGTATGTACAATAAAACATTAACTTTAGATATCTAGTATTTAGTTGATAGCTCGTATTGAGTATGTGCATTTTCAGTAGATAGCTAGTATTGAGTATGTGCATCTTCAGTAGATAACAAGTATTCTGAGTATGTACTATTTTCATTAGATAGCAAGTATGGCAACTGCTATCTTCAATACATAACAAGTACTCTGAGTAAATGCTATCTTCATTAGACAGCTAATATTATGAGTATGTGTAATCTACAGGAGATCAACTTAGATTAGATTAACTTTATTTCACCATGCATTCATATTTGCAACTTAATTTATCATCAGTGATTTAGAACAAAATTTAGGACAAGTATTGGGTTTATGTCAGATACTTTTAAGTCACCACTACAACAATTTTATTCATGCTTAGGTAATACCAAATATCTATCTAGCTATTTTGTACTATAAAATCAACCCAAACCACTCTTGCTTCAATGTCTACTCCATGATCAATGGTGATCCTAATTAAAACAGTGCTCATAAGAATAGAATTATTTATCCATCATATTTTACAGATAGGATTCATGTGTTGGAATCTGTGACCTCGGACTGTACTTCTTTGCTGGCACACAACATGTGTTTGGCTCTAAACATGTCTGACATGATAATGTGTGTGCTAAATGTTTTAAATGTTTATGTCTACGCTGGAATCCAGATACAAACAACAGTCTGCTTGAGGAGGCTATTACAAGGAGCTTAAAGGGGGATGGCCCAATTTTATAATGTATTTTTCCTATCTTACATGTAGGCATCACCTAAACAATTTGATTCCACATTTTCAGTCATATTGGTCCAAGTAGTTTGGACATAAGAAGACAAGCTATGTCTCCCAATGACCAATAGAACAACACGGGTGGGATACCAACATGGGGGATGAGGCAATCACCTTTTTGTTCATACCATCTGAATGAAAAATATCTCTGGATTAAAAATTTTCTGTATTTTGATAAAAACATGAGCTTTCTTCAGAAGGCAATATGTCAATTTTCATTGGGTGTTATATTGTTACTGTAAATTAGGTCCTTCATCTTTAAAGGATAGCTGGTTTTAAAGTAAACCAATCAAAGCACAGAATTCTTATTAATTAAGGAGAGAACATGCATTGTTTGCAGATCCATCAAATATTGTGACATGTTCATAATTTTTTTCATAAATAAATTCTAGCTTAATATGATATCATCCTTCAACAGCCAAGTATTTTTTAACTTTACTTAACAACCACATTATTATTAATTTGTTTGTTTTTGGTCATTTTGTAGGTTTTATTATTTGTGTGTGGGTGTGCAGGGGTTCAAAAATAGACACGCAGAGATATACACAAGAGTAGCCTGAAGACCAGTACTGCATATCAAAAACAAACAGGGACAACAGGGCTCTTGCATTATGGCACGTATGCATCAGAAAAATATCCGTCCGCAACTTTGATGTGACCAGCCAACATTAAAAACATGCTGCTCTTTTTCATATGATCTCGTATGAAAAAGACCAGCATGTTTTATAGTTAGGTTTAAATAACTATTTTTTTGGTTTCAGCGATGCCTGCTTGCGTAAGAATTTGAAATACTTTGTAGAATGTGACTGTGGCTCTGGTCTCTTAATGCTTTGCTGGGAAAATCTTTTTGAAACTGCCAATAATTTTCAAATCGCTTGTCTGCCAGGCCATTAAGCCATTAATTCACAATTACTAAGCCATGATCAGACGGGCGCTTACCTCAATGTTAATATACCCCTGTAGTCTTACAAATGATCCATCTCACACAATAACACATAAGATGTCCATGGTAAGTTACCATAAAGCCAATCCATTTTAAGATAGAGAGGAACGCTAATTGAACCCCCCCCCCCCATTAAAATATACGGGTAAGACGCCTTATTTTGGCATTATTTTAAGCATGATGTACAGAACTTATGGTAAAAATTTCATTTGAATAAACAAAGCTGCCAACAGCTTCACACGATCCCACCGCAATCGCATCTGTGCGTATTTAAAAAATACAACATGAACACACAACCTTGGATACTATGAAAATACTAACCAATCACAGGTGAGTTGACATGGTTGGATTCACATCCACGTCATGCACACGTGGGTGTTCATCGCATAAGTGTATGCGGACGATCATCAAGCTGTTGGCAACTGTGTTCATTCAAATGAAATTTCCACTACAGTACTTTTGAAACCTAATACTGTTAAAATTTGCGCAAAAACTTTTTTTCTTACAATATATAGATACTTCTCGGAACCAAGTAAGCTAAAAATGTCAGAATTCAAGGGTTGAAAGCCAGAAAGCCTTAACTCACAAAGGATTCTATTGTGAGTTGAGGCTTTCTGGATCTCAACCCTCAAATATTTAGTGTACATTTAGGAAATAAGGCAGTAATATGCTCAAATAAACTGCACATTTTTCGCCAAGGT
Organism: Amphiura filiformis; assembly: GCF_039555335.1. NCBI lineage: Eukaryota > Metazoa > Echinodermata > Ophiuroidea > Amphilepidida > Amphiuridae > Amphiura > Amphiura filiformis. The sequence continues at coordinate 25,647,582 of NC_092631.1, read as the reverse complement.
CACAGAAAGTTACTTTTAACACAGGTACTGGTACGTGTCCGGACAGCTCTTACCACAGACTGGGTATGTGTCCACAGGGCACTTACCAAATATAGCACTGGTTCAGTGCTAGATGTGATCTACCAAAAACGTTGACAACGTAAAGAAATCAGCAAGTTTAAAAAAACCCACCTCGGCTCACTTTTTGAAACTTGGTCCCATTTGTAAAAGTTACTGATTTAAACTTTATCATATTTATATAAATTTAAAACATTTCCAGAAGTATTAGGTATCTTTAATGTGCAGATGCGATATTAATTTGTAAGCTTTCTGGAACGACCTGAAAGGTTATTATCTTGTTCTTGCATGGTAAGCCAATATCCTATTGTGTTTTGTTTTATAATAATCATGATTAATGATTGAATTAAACAAATAACACGTGAGGCTTGTAATCTTGTTGGAAACGCTGTGTTCTGTTGAAATAAAATAAAAACACTGATTTGCTGTTGGTGTTTAAAATGGGACCAAGTTTCAAAAAGTGAGCCGAGGTGGGTTTTTTTAAACTTGCTGATTTCTTTACGTTGTCAACGTTTTTTTGGTAGATTTCTTTTCTTTTTATGAATGTAGCCAAGCAGCTCCAAGCTTGGAAAGTCATCAGGTCAGGATGTGCTCCATAAAACAAATAAAATATCCATATTTCGCGGTTTGTGGTTCTTTATAATCTGGCTTGTTGGATATCCATATTTCGTGGCTTGTGGTTCTTTGAAGCCCTCTGGGGCAATATTTGCATATCGAAATTCCGCGGTTTGTGGTTCTTTATAGCCCTGCGGGCAATCTAGTTGGATATCAATATTGAGCGGCAGTTGTTGTTGATCTTTCGCGGTTTGTGGTCTTAATTTGTTGGATATCCATATTTCATGGATTGTGGTTCTTTATAATCGATAGGCATGTGGGAAATCTGGTTGGATATCCAAATTGCGCGGTTTGTGGTTCTTTGTAGCCCATGGGCAATCTAGTTGGATATCCCTATTAGCGGGCGGTTGTCGGCGATCTTTCGTGATTTCTGATTTTAATTTCCTTATCAAGCCCTGCCTTCTATCGGGAGCTTATTTATAGTTTAAGCTTGTTGGATATCCATATTTCGTGGTGTGTGATTCTTTATAGCCCTGCAGGGCAATCTAGTATATAGGCCTATCCAAATTTCGCGGTTTGTGGTTCTTTATAGCCCTGTGGGGAAATCTAGTTGGATAACAATATTCAGCGGCAGTTGTTGGCGATCTTTCGCTGTTTGTGATTTTAACTTGTGACAATTTATAATATTTATTCCAAATATAATTTCAGTCTGAGCTGTGAACAGAGCCACTGATAAATGTGTTTTAAATGACGAAGATATCATGATAGTCAGGCATGGTGAAAGCATCTGGATGGTGAAAGTAGGCCCTAGGCCTAGGCCTAAATGTGAATAAAAAATCAAACATGTTTGTTTGATGAAAAAAAAAAATATCACAATAGCAATGGATGTTCGAAATGGTGTTATTCTTGATTTATGACAATAAATTGGTTAATAAAACATTAAAAAAAAGGTGGTGGGAAGTTTTGAACTTGGGCAAAACTTCATAAGTGGATTAGAAGTCCATGGCCTTAACCACTTCGCCACGGGGACGTCCCGTTATAACGACGTGTGAAAGTGGAGTATTTATTAATATGAATGTATGCTGTGGTCCGGAAAGAATAAAAGAATTGTGAAAAGCTTGATTTTTTGGCGAATGGGATCCAGAATTTGTATGTATGGTATCCAGGAAAATGCTAGGGTATATTTTGAAAGTGAATCTCAAAAAGTAGTGCGACAGTGACAGCCATGTATGGCTGTAGCAGTGACGAAAGATTCTGGATATCAGTATGATTAGCTATGATTTTACACTAATTTTGGCTATGAAATACCGCATGAAATAATACAAGAATGTTTGTTTATTATCAAACAATCGGATTGACTGTAAGATTGGTGTAACTTTTTGAATTAATGAGTTATTAAAATATTACACTTTGGACAGTAAATAAGATTTAGCATGGTTTTAGATATATTTTGTACCCAGCGAAAAATATCACAGAACAATAGCGTTTTGTTTCGTGTAAATATAGTCCGGTGCATCTGTTTATTCTTCTTTATCAGTCGCTTTTTTTTTTAAACTTGCTGGTCATGCTACCGCTTGACTCTAATGTGATAACCCACGCCTGGCAATAATCAATTGAATCAATAAATCATGTGTGTGACTATTCAAGGGCATCGCGATCGGAGGAACTGAGCCGGTTCTAAGTTCTAACCAAGGACTGACGCTTCTTGAGGACAAGATACATAAAAGAATTCTTCGAGGTAGTTACCCCATGATAAGCTTAGTGAAAGTGATCACAGAGCACATTTTCATGCAAGCTACCACAATCTTAACTCCAAGAGTTAACTTTGCCATTGACTTACAGTGCCACGGAACTGTCTGAACACAGCTTGAGACTTTCTCGGAACACAACTCAGTGCTTTGCATTATTAAGTAACGCAATAACCTTGAAGTGAGGAGTTAAGAAGTGGTTCTCCCCTCAAACTCTACCAACTACAAACTAAATTTGAAAAGAAAACATTTTCACAAGGACAAATTTTTTTCACATTTCTTTCTTTTAGCAGACTATCCCTTGCCTCTAATTTCACATCATAGTATTTCTTTGCATTCAAATGAAAACACATGTGTACTTGACCGTATCTGAGAAGTGTACCAGTGTCACAAAGTTTTAGGCCATGCAAAAATTTTCTGAGAACAAATCCGTGCATCACTCCATCGAGCATCAAGAGCTGATCAGGTTTGATTAAAAGTAATTGGCCTAGTAGACAAAGTAATGTTGAGCTCATTTACTGCATATCCTTACCTCAAAAGAAGACACCGCCAATGTGGAGAGGCCGTCTACGTATGGTCCATAAATCTTGTGTTCCCTCACTCTCAGCGGTTGCTTACTTCTGTAGGACAGATAAAAAGGTTTTTAAAGAAACACTGATTATTGATAGGCAGCTAAGTGGTAATTACTTATGGTGGAGTTGGTTTGGAAATGATTACATTACACAAAGGCTAAGCAAGTGAAGTGGAAGGAGGCTGCAATGTCCACCTCACTCTTTACAGTAAGTTGCTATGTTTTTCTTTATAAAATGCTTACTATATTTGGCAAATAAATATGTGTCTGCCACCCCAGATTTCAAGGAGTCCCCACCAACACACATTTTGATGCATTAAGTCCGATGTATACTCCACTTCATTCATGTATACTTCATCAAAATATCGCAGAGTATCGTGAAGAATTGTTGCCCACTCTGTGCTTTCATATAGAAACTTCGCTGGCCTACCCACCCAAAAGTTGAACCAAATCCAACTCTCCATGAAGCTTAAGGAATTTCCTTCGCATGGAAGTCGTAAAATTTCAGCTCAAATTACTTCGCTGCCTGCGAAATCGCGGTCGCGAAGTGGAGTATACATCGGACTTTACACTAAATATTAACATACCTCGGGCATTGCATTTTTCCAAAGGGGTGGGCATCTATTAGAGGCGAATTTCAACAATAAAACATAGGCAAACTCCATTGAAGCTTATAAATATACCTGGAAATACCTCTGGTTTTACTTCTTGTACTTAAACTTCAGGGTCGCAATGCTATTTGGCTATCTGATCGCAATCGGTAAGGTTATTTACTTGAGGAAGCATGAACATTTCTGCATTTTTAAAGCATTTTGGTCGTAAAATATGAGGGGAGCATTTATTAGAGGGCCAGGGGGAGCATTTAATAGAGACAATGCGGTAGGGCCAGTAGGTACGCATGTACTCCTAATGTTTTTTTAAACATATTTATCCATTGTAACAAACATTGCATTTCAGGTTCCTGCTGCGATTTTCGGTTCTACGCTGTCATTTTCAGTTCTGGGCTGTAGTTTTCCATGCGAATGTTTGGCTTTAATCAGGTCGTTGTTCTTCTTCTTGACCATTTGTAGCTTTGAAAAAGTTGCCGCTGGGGCAACGCATGCAAAGAGATTGACAGGTGGGGGAACAACACAATGGCAAGAAGTATAACTGTAACTATAACAACAATAATCTTATCATCGACTGCAACATCAATGGTTAATCACAATCCCGGGATCACAATCGCTGAAAGGTCCTAATCCACTATTCTCAAATGGCATGACCCCATTGTGAAATTCACCAACCTGTGAGCATGTGTGGTATACTTTGATCAGCTCGTAATCGGCGGGCCTTATAAAATCGCTGATTAATATCAAAATATTTTACTTTTAGAATTTTTTGTGACATCTCGCCAGAAGCATCACAAATTATAAATTTAAGTCCTATACTTTGTCTACTTTCTTTAACACAAAAAATGTAGACCAGACAGGTCAACTAATTGCACTCCTAACGTGGGTCTACTTTTTGGCGTAGTTTACATTTCCCACCTATTACGAGCTGATGAAACTATACCTCTTATCAGGAAACAAACCACATGGTAAATGATCTTGTATTTGTTTGAATCATTATGACAAATTTTTGGTGTTATTCTGTACATCTTAACTGGTTTATTACAGAAGAATCATGAGATTGAGAAAATGGCCACATGCCAAGTTTCTGAATTTCAAACATCCTACTTGGATGGAAGGGAGCTTTAATGCCTACCATTACCTATATGTGATCCTACTGGAATCAAGACATTTGCAACCTGCAATATTCTTTAATTGCAATTTGGAAAATAGCAACTTTGCAATAAGATCACCATCAAAATTTAAATCCTAACCCGAGCTCCTAATCATGATCGTAATCCACTAACATTAAACACACACCACTACTTAACTCTCTCCATGCAGGTGTCGACTACAGACGACAAATTTTAATTTTTCATTAAACAATCAAAAATTTGTAAAATCTCAAAACCACATTTGGAATCAGGATGAAAAATACATTAAAATGAGTACAAACAAGCCTAATATTGATTCACTGGTTCTCAAGATAGCTCTGATATTTTGCAAAAATATCTCAAAACTTGACTTTTTATGTGGAAGCTAGAATGCAGAGCACTGAGTCTTTCAGATGGTGAACCTCACTATGCAAAATCTTGCCACCACATCGTATCTTTAAGTTCACCCCTACTCCAAACCACACATAAGATGACACGATGAGTTGATACCCTATAGACGTGTATCAATAACACTACAATTGCAATATATACGTAGGCACTATCTCAATGTCATAGCTATCAATTACTACACACACATCCTGTCTTCTTCTATGTCTATCTCTCTATCATATGCCTTTCTTATTTACGCTACAGCAGCAGTGGTTTAATCAACTTTTACTTGCACGTTATGTTTCTAAGAATACCAGGCAAACAAAATCAAGGACAGTTTTGCTTTTCATAATATTTGTAATATTAAAGCATGTTTTTAAGTGAAAATTATGGAATCCATGTTTTCTTGACATCTAATAGCATTTTCAAAATCCAGTGTTTACTGTGCTCCAACAATGTGAATGTATGCCAGCTGAACATTCATGAGATGATTGTATAAAAAAGGGCAGACACAAGTTACTTGCATTTCGCTCGGCATTCACAGTGTTTTAAGTTCTTTAACTTAAGGTTTTTAATGAGGTTTCAGTGGTATTTGGTTCAGGTTAAGCCTCTAATCCTAACCGTGCCCATGGATTTTTTTTTTTTTTGCTATCGGAAGGGGGAGGTACCCCCAGGATTCGAACCTCAGACCCCTCGCAGAAGATCACCGGCATCTAGCCATAAGGGTTACGTTGGCCCGGCCAGCAATTCTCTGGGTATATATGACTTAGGCAGATTGTATCATCACATCACGTGAAATGCATTCACGAGCAATGGTTTTAATAGTGAGCTTTTGGTTGGGTTAGGTTTAATACTGATTGGAAAGTATGAGTAGAGCCAGCAATGGGCTATACCATTTGAAAGACATGCATACTCTATGGAAGACATGACCTTAATCTTTCACACAGGGGGTGTTAATTCCAAATGGGGTTACCTGAATTGAAACGCCATTTGAAATTATGCACCCAATATGCGGAAGACTAAAGTAATTCCTTCTACAGAGGGTGTATGGATTTCAAATGGAATAAGCCCAACATTTAATTCTCCTGAGTGAAGTAGTGATTACCTATGCTGCATTTAACCCACAGTGGAAAGTTTTATAACTTTATCATCAACAAAATCAAACACCAAATGATTCCACTTGAATAAGCTATGTATCGTCACAAACCTCAGCCAGAAATCAGTTTCCCCCTGACTGCAACCAAAAATCAGCGAGGAAAACGCTAACACTTTCCAGCGACTTAAGCAAAAGCCTTGTTATTTCTTCATACATATCCAATAATGACAACAGGGACCTGTGGATATTATCCTTGCCACCTTCACATTTTATCCCCACGCTTGGCTCACGTCTCTCATGATTTTCAATTTACTTAATTCAACTAAACTCACTATGGACCACAATAGCCTCATCCCAATGGCATAGTTCAATAACCTCAATTAAACACTTGCAGTGCAAAATTTGACCTCAAGTTGCAGAGTATGAGTTTTTGTACCCAAATTTTCCAAAGGTCATTCAATGAATGTACAAATGTATTGGGGTTAAAGAACTGCACCTGATAGATGAGCATGTTGTAGATCCTAGTGACTGACCACGCATGAACCATCAAGGGACATGGATATAAAGATATTGCCACTGTTCTGTTATTCTTTCTGGGATTTAACATAGTCCTTGATAAGTGATACGTATGGAGTGCTTTGGAATTGTATGAATAAAAGCAAAAGAAAATGTATAAATTCATGACTATCTCAGTATATGATACCGATCGGTCATTAAATTATGCACTCGTTTTACACTTTGCTTTACAATTACTTCTTTTGTGCAAGCTGTGTCCACACAAATGAAGCCAAATTTTCATAAGGTTTACTCAGGGTGGCTTCAAGTATGACCGTGTACAAAGAGTAGTCGAGAACACGTGCGTATGAACATTTTTTACAACACCCCAAAGCAAGTTTTAGCCTACCAGGAAAAATACCCCATAAACAAGAACATTTGAAACCTAATTTTGCTCCGGAAATATGTTCATGGACCAAAATATACTCCTTTTGGTCTCTTTTTACATTAAAAAAACCACCACAAATTGAAACCTACTCTAAAAAGTTAAGCATTTAAATGAAAACCTACACTATTTCTGAAAGTGTTTTAACTCCCGAAAACATAATGCATGTTTCTTGCCTGATTCCCTTTTCATTCATTTTTGGTCACATGTGTACAGCATATTTCTTGAGTGCCCACCTGTGTTCATGAGACTTTGAAGATGCACTGGACCCAGAACTGTCATAAACTCATTCTAATGATGAGACCACATCTTCATACTCAAGGGACAATGCTAATAAGGTTATTGGTGGTCATCATTCAAAACCTAATAATAAATCCAAGGAAATTTCAAACATTTTGCAAGCATTCACTCGGTCGGACATCCGGGAACATTGTCCCCTTCGTCCCCTTTGCACAAGCGCGCGCATAGCAACCAGCTCGAGAAAGGGGAACTGCACATATGCACACCGGTTCCCCTTTGTGACGTCAGCCCGACCAAGAGAATGGTTAGTGCCTTTGTATTTCATTGTCATTCACAACCTTCTTGTATTTTTTGCAAGATGTGTGATTGTCATCTTATAGTATGCATATGCATGGGGCAAAATTGTCTCATTTATTGGGTCATAGGTCCAAAAACAATCATAGTTTTTTCCATGTTACATGTAAGTTGTGAAGTTTTGGTACCTAACACATTCAAAGGTCAATATGTGAGTGTAGAAGCTTATTGGGGTTGAGGAACTTTGTCCTAAAGATTGCCATGTTTGAGATCCGAGTGTGTGTTAAGGTCATTCTTTTAGTGTAGAAGCATATCAGGGTTAAGGAACTGTGTCCTAGAAATTGTGGTGTTTTAGATCCTAGTATGTGTAAAGGTCATTCTTTGAGCGTAGATGCATATAGGGGTTAAGGAACTTGGTTCTGGCATTTGGGTTGATTGAGATCCTTTTGAGATCATCAACAATTACCATGCTATGTTGTCTTGTCAAGATCATCAGGGATCAAAAAGAGGATGAAGAAATTGAAGATGGGGCTAATTGACCTCACATCTGCATCGCTCATTATCGAGTCATTCTCCTTCTATTTCATCTCGTTTAATGTTGACAAACATAATAGAAATGCTATAGGAGATAATGACACTGCATCACTGAAGCAAGTCCAGGTCATATTTATATATACATCCAAGTCATAAAAGCTATGTTTATCTTCGGCACTCAAGGAGCATAAGATCTATGAAATTCATATGATGATAAAAGTAATATACATATGTCAGGAAGATATTAGTAAGTTATCCATGCCAGTGTGTTCCCCCAATGTGTCAAAAACCTTTTAGCAAAAATTCAAACACATATTTGATGTAATCAAACTAAAAGTTGTTTTGCTAATATGAATTTTGAGATAGCCAATAATAGTATTCAGTTTCATTTTATTGTTCTGAGTTTATAATGACCCCATCTCCAGAATCATAAATCCACTTGTTATAGTTTCCAACAAAATAAAGCTCTGAAAATTGAGCCTTGCCTTAAAAGGGCATTTCGTGATCCACAGCCTCATCCCCCCACTTTTCCCAAAAAAAGTTGAGATTTTTATATTACTGGATACCTCTGGCTACATAATGTTTATGTACAAAATATATCTTGCAGATTAATTCGTTTAGCAAAGATATCATGAAATTTTAATTTCGTTCTGGTATACCAGAACGAAATTACAACGCATTGTCTATGGAGCAGTGTAATACACATAATCATGGATAACTCGCAAATGCAAAATCGGAATCAACTGAAATTCTGAAATAGGCTTTTTTCAGTAGATATCTACAGAAAAATGTCATAAAAAGAGGATGCTAGGATCACAAAATACTCCTTTAATTCAAAATGATCATCTACATCATTTAGCATTCTCTCTCTTAAGCTGGATTTTGAGACTTACTTATGGTGAATGTCTATTATTTACAATACGTTCCCATTTTTAACCAGGTCTGTCTAGAATTTTGAGACAAATATCATTAATCACAGCATATAACTTTCCCAGTGGATGAGACAAGACCTGGAGAGAATCAAAAACCAGACATAAGTATTTGATTTCAATCCCATCTTTGATCAAGCAATATAATGCAGGACACTACACGCTGGCTACTTCACTGGTCAGAAGTGGCCGCAGACATGGCCGTAGACATGTTTCAGACCGCATGTCTTAGGTTGCACGTAGGCAGATAGTAAGTTGGATACTTTGCAGGCGTGTTCAGATGGTCATAGAAATCTTGAGGATCGGCGTACTCGAGAATTGAGATTCCAAAGTCAATCCCCGACTGCATGTCCGCACGACTCCACTGAACTGAAGACTTGGATCCTGGAGTTTAGCGACACCTGATGATGTCAGCTTTTGAATTACAACTGAGTGGAAGCTCATTGGGCTATTCCATTTAAAATCCCTACTCCCCCTGTGGAAGATTGTGGATATATCTTCCACTGGGGAAGTATGAATTTCAAATGGAATGAAGATATTAGGCAACTCTATTTGAATTTCATACACCCTCTGAGAAAGATTCAACCTGGATCTTCCAAAAAGGGAGAGTGAGTTTCAAATGGAGCTGCCTAATGGGTTTATTCCATTTGAAATTCATGTTCCCCCTGTAGGACATATTACCAAAATCTTCCACAGGGGGAGTAGGGATTTTAAATGGAATAGCCCATTATGACTTGTCTAGTGGTGCGTCAAATTGAAGCATAAATATAATTAAACCAAGGTCAAAGGTTAAGCTCTGCACTTGAGAATCGCAAAATGACTTCTTCACACGGCAATAGCATTCCAAGACCATTCAAGGTTCACAGGGAAATTGCGAAACCCCCTACATTTCATGGGAATAAATTTGGGGACAAACCTTTTAGCTCAAGGACTGTGTCGCTTAAGTTAAAAGTCCTCCATGTGGCTATGTCTTACGATATCAATACGCAAACAACATTGTTACTCCGGTCCGGTAGTCTACCGCCCTTCAAAGGCACTTTTGATTTCTATGTGAAGGTCGGTGTCTGGCAATTCGAAAGATACTTTGAAGTATCATGCAATGAAAACATTTTATTTTCCGATGCTTTCTTTGGTAAATGTCATCATAAACAGACAGAGTTAACGATTTATAAGATACAGTGAGACATTCATAAACTGTCCTACAGGGACTACAGTGCTGATTTTGTAAGTATTACAAATAATATTTTACAAATATTATTCAAAACTAACCACAAGGCACTTTATCAATAAAAGAGGTAATTTGAAAGATAAAACAATAAAAATCCTTTAATTTAATTCATTTTTGCTTCAAATGGCTGAGGTAAAACAGCAAAAAATAAAAACAATTAGAACACCGCCAACAACAGCAACAAAAAAAGGGATTCAATTCAAATTCAGAGAGAATAACAAAATCAACTAGAAGGCTATATATTTGTACACAAATACGGCTATACCCGCATGTTATCCGTGTAGCCAAACTTACAGTCCATATTTGCTGAGGACTTAAAATAAAGAAATTATAAATAGTCACCCAATTGGGCAGAAAATGTGTAAAAAGTGAAAGTCCAAGCACAAGCTTTAATTGAATGTAGGTTGCACTGTCGTAGCACTTAAAATAAAGAAATTGTAAAAAGTCCCCTCCCAGGTGAGTCGTCTCTCTTACTCCATAGGTTGCTGAGTCGTCTCTCTTACTCACAGTGAGGCTATGCAATATGATTAGGGGGGAACTATTCCAGAGGCAGTATGTAAATTAAATGGAACAGCCATTTCAGAGGGAGTATGTAAATTAAACGGAACAGCCTTTGGGGGGACATTTCAGAGGGAGTGTGTAAATTAAATGGAACAGCCAATGGGTATGTAATTTAACTGGAACAGCCTTAACGCTTCACGCTGGTTTTCCAATTATGATATAATACGATCTGTCTGTTTAGTCCTACGTGTGTGGGGTGGATGGGTGTGTGGGTGTTAGTAACAATATAATTTGCAGGTGCTATCTGTGTACAAATTCTGAGTCCGGAAGCTGCTTTCTTTGATGAGAAACGGCCGGCCCTTTGTTTTAACATTTGGGGCCCTGGGGCCCATAATATTTGACTTATGAGGCCCATGTACATAATTACGTTGAAGTATAATTCTCAAGTGCTATCAGTAGACTTAAGCTGGGCAGTGTAGCTGCTTTATTTACTGAGTAACGGCCGGCCCTATGTTTTAGCGTTTGGGGCCCTGGGCCCATATTATGTGATATATAGGGCTCATATCGCTCATTCTACAAAATCCGGTGCCAATAGCCTTTTTTCCATTCTTTGGTCCACAAAAACTTTGTCGAGCATTTAGGGCATCAAATATGTTGTTTTTCTGGTAGAACTCAACGAGATCTACACGGACATATATAGTTTCCCATACTTTAAATGCTTTCTTCAGCCTGATTAACCCTTGCAAAGGCTCAAAAATCGCTAAAAATGCGTTTCCACAGCTCAAGTGTCACATCTAACCCTAAATATTTTCTTTGAATAAATGCGATTTCTTTACATATTTGTTGTTTTTAATTAGATAACGCACCATCATATTGTTTATCAACATTATTTTTTAGTGATTAAAATGTCTTTGTGTAATTCTAAAATAAATTGCACTTTCCACCAAAACGCTGTGAGCTACGTTACCCCTTTTTAACACACGTTATTGGAAAGAAGTAAAACAGAGGTATCAATGTAATTTGCGGTTTTGAAAGGAAACACTCATAGGTTTTTAAAAATCACAGTAAAAATCATGATGCTGTAGCATTTTTGGCATAGAAATGTTGTAAACATTGAAATTTCGACCGACCATGTTAAGATTGGTGAGCTACGTTACCAGAATTCTATAGTATGCACTTGTATTACATGTACTTCCTAATAATATGTGAACGCTACCAGTGGTCGAACCCCATTTATATTAGAATTAACCGACATAACGTTCTAACGTTCGCAAATCACATTAAAACATTAAAACCAGTGAACTACGTTACTGTGAGCTACGTTACACACTCATTTATGCATCTTCAAAACTTCTATGAAATGGTGAAATCTGTTTTACATTTCACTCAAGTGATCTTTAATTTGCTTTTTATGACCTTGGATTGAGTAAAAACAGCCCATTTTATAGTCGGTAACGTAGCTAACATTACATTGAGTTTTAATGTTAAAAAACATCATGACATCCTGAAAGAAAAATATGCAAGTGGTGTTGGCAATTTTTTACATCTGAAAGTAGTGATACATTTACTTTTAAAAAACACAAAAAGCAGGTTTTTTTGAACAACTTTTATTTTTTCAATTTTTTTAGTGGTTTGGCACCGTATTTTGTAGAATTAGCGATATGTACATATAACTGTATAATTCTCAGGTGCAATCTGTGTACAAACTCTGAGCCCTGAAGCTGCTTTATTTGATGAGAAACGGCCGGCCCTTTGTTTTAACATTTGGGGCCCTGGGGCCCATAACATTTGACTTATGGGGCTCATGTACATATGTTGAAGTATAATTCTTTTAAAGTACTATCAGAAAACTCAAGCTGGGCACTGTAGCTGCTTTATTTACTGAGTAACGGCCGGCCCTATGTTTTAGGTTTTGGGGCCCTGGGGCCCATATTATGTGACATATGGGGGTTAGATATACATATGACAATATAATACTAAAGACCTATCTGTGTACCAAATCTGAACCCTGTAGCTACTTTATTTGCTGAGAAACGGCCGGCCCTTTGTTCTAACATTTAGGCCCCTGGGGCCCCTAGCCTTGTACATATGGGGCCAAAATGAGCAAAAGGCACACCTACAACTTAGGGCCCATACATATGCCACATATGAGACCTAGTCATCTTATACTTATAGAGCTAGACTTGTCAATCTGTTGCACCATATTTTAACATTTGGGCCTCTGGGGCCAATAATATATAACATATGGGGCTCTTGTATATTTGTAAATATAGAGTACCCCTAGGGCTATCAGTGTACCAACTCAGGAGACTGAGGCTGCTTCATTTGATGAGAAACGGCGTGCTTTGAATTTTCACATTTGGGCCCCTGGGGCCCGTGACCTTTGACCTCTGGGGCCAAGATGGGCAAAAGGCACTTCTACGGGGTAGGGCCCATAAGTGTACCACATATGGGACCTGGGGCCCTTGTAGTTTTAGCGCTAGCCTTGACAGAATGATGTGTTTGATGGGAGGAAAAGGAGGAGAAGAAACCACAGGATGGGAAGATACCCTGCATGCTATTGCATGCGGGTATAATTCTCATAATTCTTCTTGCATAATCCATTTGCCAGAATTAAACTTTTGAAGTTTAAGAATTAAGCTTTGAACCTTTACATAAAACATAATATTAAAGATAGTCTGCTGATCTGCATAGTTTGATGAAATTGAAATCCTGAGCAATACCAACAATTTGCCAGCAGCTACTTCATTGGTACTTTTGAGTACCTCTGTGGGTACTCTAGAGTACACACATCGGAATTTTGTGTAGAGTTCAAACTAGGCTTGTTATCGACAGACCTACTGTCGCCAAAATTGTCAACAATGAGATTTTTTGAGATTTTTCTGAAAGTCGATAAGAGACTCTCACTATCGACGAAATAGTAATCAATAATAATTCACTAGTAATAAGTAGTAAAAAATACCAACCAAGAGCTTCATAATCTTGTCAAAATGACTCTACAAAGGAAAGCAAATTAATATATTTTATACTAGGAAGGGTATAGGCCTACCATTGGTCATCGTTGGCCATGATGGATGCAATAAACGCATTAGAGTGCTAAATTCGGAAGCTTTATAAAGACAATATTTTTCACTTGTTTGTCGACAAAGTTTCTACGTCGGATTCCAAGTTTTGTGACATGTCGTGAAAGAAAAATGAAACAACAACAAGCCTAATACAAACACTGGTACTGGATTAGTATTGTACAGGTAGGCCTACCAGTGTTCGAAATTTTGGTTGTCCGTTCGCCCGGGACAACCAAAACATGCACCGGACAACCGAAAATAATGCTCTAGTTGTCCGGCGGACAACCAAAGATCTACAGCCAAAAGTTACCTTTTCAGCATGTTAGTTTGCTCAAACCTGACACAACTGATGATTTAAGAGTAATTTTTCATAAATTGACTACACTCACTCCAGTTTATTGGTCACATGTAGTTGTTTCAGATTGTGGCAGCTTACGGGCAACCAAAATCTTTGGTGGACAACCAGAAATTACATCCTGGTTGTCCGTGGGACAACCCCTTTCATTTTCTTAATTCGGACACTGACAGGTACTATAAAGTAACCACAAAGAAGCTGTGCAGCAGTGTACCTCTGAGGCAGCAGCAATCATGGCAATAGAAATCTGGTAGTATAACTGAACCTTTTGAAATGATGGCATATGTGACACGATCAAGGGAAATGAGTCGGATGTCGCTAATATTGTTTTTGAGATATTGGCAAAAACATTGTTCCAATTCTTTTGTTTTATATTGTTTTCAGTGATTGATAAATTGATGTAACTTCGCAAAGAAAAGTCGTATCAACATGGGGTTTTCAATTTCTGAAAGCTCTAGATGTCCTCTTTAGAAACTTTTGTAAAAGTCATTTTTGACCAGGGTCGACATGTGACTCGTTCCCCTTGATCATATCACATATTTGTGTGATGATCATTTTGACCCTGGTTCAGGACTCAAAAGCATGATCCAGTTGACACTTAACCCCCTGGACACTAGTACTGGTCATCTAACAGGATTTCTGATTGGTTGATAACTTGAAATGCTCATTTCAATTGCCAATTATGACTAGGCTTTCAACTATTTATGGTCAAACTTGCATTTGTAAATGAACTTATTGATACCCTCCTTGATTGGTTCAAAATTGGACACAATATTCATTTTGGCCAATCGGCAGGCAGTTCTCTTGGGGTTAACACTTCTATGGCGAATGATCCAAAAGTACACTTACCCTTTGGGGTCTAATAGATCTCTAACTTTTTCATTGTAGATTTCCATGTAGGATACTTCCACTTTGAAAGACAGACAGTCTACCTGTGCTTCTTGTGCTATTCTCTCAAAGAGTGTGTCACATAGTCTTGGAATGATTCCTTTGTTATCTTCTGTTCCCATCATAGTGAAAGACTTTCCCGAACCTGAAAAGATGGATATCGCATAAATTGTATACTAGGCTACAGATTTATGCAGTTACTTTTACTTAATTTGAGATATTGGTAAATATAACTAACTGGTCAATAAAGAAAATAATAACAAAATGTCTAAGTTAAATTGACCTTGACAATTTTAAAAGTAGAGTGTCAGTTTATAGCCAGCATGTTTGTGGCACAGTCTCATCTCAAAAGGTTTAAATGGTGTTTATTGCATTTGGCATCTGAACTCTTAGGCAAATATTAGGTGTCCAACTGGCATCATCTTGTGACTATCCTTGGGAGGATAGGGTCAAGTTCACATTGATGGCTGTATTCAATTTTCCATCTCATGGCACAAGTGATAATGGTTATTATTTATTATTCAATGTGGATCAATCACCCTGCATTTAGACAAATTGTTCAGTTGAGAGTCAGACATGAATGAACTATGTACGAGGGGGTATCAAAAAGTTTTACAAATCGCCCAGAAGTGAAAGAGCAATATCAATGAAAATTTGTCAGTGCAATCACTGGTCCTTATGTACACTATGGTGCAAAAATGGTCTCATAAGTATGTTTACTTTGTTTACAGGCGACGCTAGATGCTAATAACCTGCTGCCCCAGTTACTGCGCATAAACTGCAAGATTGAGAAAATTGAGGCAAGCAGCATTATTAAGATCCTGCATTTGAAGGGTTGCAGTGCCTAGAAAATCGATGATGAAATGAAAGTTATCTTCGTTGGTGATTGTGATATTGTCACTGTTGCTTTTTGGAAAATGAATTTTTATTTCATCACAGATTTTGTGGGCACTGTAACCCTTAAAATGGAACTTAATCATGCTACATGCCTCAATTTTCTCCATTTTGCTGGTTATGCGGTTACATCTAGCGCTTGTAAAAAAAGTAAACATACTTATGAGACCATTTTTGCACCATAGTGTACATAAGGACCAGTAATTGCACTGACAAAATTTCATTGATATAGCTCTTTCACATAGGGGCGATTTCTAAAACTTTTTGATACCCCCTCGTATATAGACTTGATGAGTACCTGGTCAATTTCTAACCCAAGTGGGTATGGAAGTCAAAATGCTACTCAAAAGCAAAATGATTTGAAGTTCTCCCAGACAAATAATTTACTGCAATTTGTTCTATTGTAACCCGTACAAAACTTGGTGTGCTGATCCTGGTTGCGAAGGTTTATTGTGGTATGTCCAGGGTGTGCGCATCTAAGCTGCAAGTTACTGTTGGAATAACAGATAAATATATATTCTCACCTGTTTGTCCATATGCAAAAATACATGCATTATATCCCTCAAACGAGTTATCCAGTATATCCATACCCAGATTTTCAAATACATTGTCTTGACCTGAAAGACATAAAGAAAGAGAAATGGTTAAGTTTTTTTCAATCAATAATAATAAGTCATTTTTTAGATGTCTTCAATCGTCTTTGAACTTTTGAAAAAACACCTGTAACACACATATTATGCATGGCATCATCAAGCCAACTGATTAACTCATCTATTAATATCAATAGGCTATTCCATTTAAAATCCACACCATCCTGTGGAAGAATTTGGGAATATCTCCCACAGGGGTATTATGAATTTCAAATGGAATGAATACGTTGGGCAGCTCCATTTGAAACTCACCCTCCCTTAGTGCAAGATTCATGTTGAATCTTTCGAAAAGGGTGTATGAAATTCAAATCGAGCTGCCTAATGTGTTCATTCCATTTGAAATTCATACTCCCCTGTGGATCTTCCACAGGGGTAGTGTGGATTTTAAATGGAATAGCCCAATTTTCATGCCTTATATACCAGTATAGCTCAAATAGAGCATGCAACAATGCAATGAGATTTTACCCCGATTCATCAAACCCTATCATTTTACAGAAACCCACATCTAATTTAATATCATCAATTATTTAACAATAAATGCATTTTCCAAAATGTATTTTCAACCCAAATCAAATAAAGTGTGGTAGATATCTTATTTTCCTTTCAGTTTTCTTGTCACCCTTTCATTTTTTCATTTCCTCCCACCTTATCCTTATTTATAGCCTGTACTCTATATCCACAGTGACTGGGTGCACAGCTTAATACCAAACTTAA
Organism: Amphiura filiformis; assembly: GCF_039555335.1. NCBI lineage: Eukaryota > Metazoa > Echinodermata > Ophiuroidea > Amphilepidida > Amphiuridae > Amphiura > Amphiura filiformis. Next base: position 25,630,192 of record NC_092631.1, on the reverse strand, counting down.
CAAGAAATATTTCCCAATATTTATTTAGTTTCAAATCATCAACAAACTGCGTCATATTTCCATTTTAATGAGCAAAACAAGTAATGAAACGCAAATATTTATAATTCTATAATCATTGGAAATATAATGTAAGCAGAGATGAGTTATTGGTCCCCAATCTAATTAGAGTTCTTGTTCATGCCAATTCACCATGACAAACCCCCTTAAGTAAACCCACATCTCACCAGTGAATTACACCAGCTTGATTAGATAAAAATGATAATTTTGAAGTCAGCGGAGAAATCAGCGCTCCTAACTCAAAACGAAGCATCTGGTTTGCCTTAAGTTTGGTAGTGATGTTTGTGCATGTTGTGCTGGTCATAGTATTGAATCGTGTGTGTAATGTTGGTCGCTCAGAGAGCGTACACGCACACATACAAGGGCAGTTTGTTGGTACACTTGCAGCGAAATCTCAGAAAGCAGCAATGTCACTACTGAGGTGGGCCAAAGAATTGTAGATACTATGTTCTACTTTAAAGAAGACTAATTCCAAATATTTGCCTATCAAATCAAAGTGTAGTATCTACTATATTGTAGATATAGCATTCAGAGTCCCCCATTCAGGTAACCCCATTTAAAATTCAAACTCCCTGTGTGGAAGATTAAAGTAAAGTCTTCCACAGGGGGTGTATGAATTTCAACTGGACTAGCCTTATAGCAGCTATAGACCATATACCTTCCGAGTTAGTAAAGTAAAATCAAATTTTAAGAGTTTCTCAAAAACCTTTAATTTTTGTAGGAATCTTGTTATGCTTGTTGGATTCTTTGTATCATTTCCTTTCTGAAAATGTATACTTTTATATACTTCTCATCATTACATCGAGAGATACAATAAAAACAATATCTAAATTACTGACTCAAGAAAGGCATACAGACTATAGCCACCTTGATACAGTGCTTTCTGTCCGCCTGTAACACTAGGATCCACAACATGCTCATCTATCAGGGCATAATTCATTAACCCCAATACATCTGTACATTTATTGAATGACCTGTGAAAATTTGGGTACAAAAACTCATACTCCGCAATTTGAGGTCAAATTTTTCACTATGATTGTTTAATTGAGGTTATTGAACTATGCCATTGGGATGAGGCCATTGTGGTCCGGCATAGTGTAAGAGTGCTTGTTTATTTGACCTGTTAACAGAGATTTAATTGTGTGTTTTTCTCAGGAATTCTCAATGACATTTACAGAAACAAATGAATCAAAATGTCACGTTGGTTTGTTTCTTCTATTACATATAGTGTGTAGATGGATCAAGTTTTATAACAAGATTTATCCTCTCAAAGGTCACTTGCTACAGTACTGTGTTTTTCATTTGCCTTTGTTTCAGTTTGAAATCAAATATGGTGTATCTTTTTACAAGTGGGAAATAGAAGTAATATAATGACGATATATCACACAGATTAAACAGTAAAAAGTGAAATTTATGGTTATCTTAGCTGTCTCATATAGATCAATATAAATATTAAAAGAAAATATTATGACCAACTTCAGTAGAAAGCTTAAAGAAGGACATATGGCCATTTTTGTGTTGAGAAAGAAAACTGATTTTGTAACAATGAGAAACCTAAAATGTTTGTCTTGATGTTGATAGCAATTAACAATAATTATTATTTAGTTGCTGAATTCAATATATTGCAAAATGCAAATATGATTGTCATCTTCAATAGATATCAAGAACAGTTATTGTATTGTTGCTGTTGGATACTTTGTTCAGGAGAGGGAAAGAACACTCACAATAATCATTTTCAAAGGCTACTGAACCACCTGTTAAAATTGTTACTTTCCACAGAATTGCTATCTTCAGTAGATAACAAATATTTGCTATCTTCAGTAGACAACAATATTTGCTATCTAGCAGATAACAAATATTTGTTATTTTCAATAGATAACAAATATTCGGTATCTTCAGTTGATAAGAAATATTTGCTATCTTCAGTAGATAGCTAATATTTTGTATTTTTAGCAGTTAGCATTTTGCTATCTTCGGTAGATAGCAAATATTTGATATTTTCAGCAGATAGCAGATATTTGCTAAGAATAGTAGATACTACCTTCTACTTTGAGGAAGACTTATTCCAAATATTTGCCAACCAAATCAAAGTGTAGTATCTGCCATATTATTTACTTGTAGATAGATATAGCATTCAGAGTCCCCCATTCAGGTAACCCCATTTGAAATTCACACTCCCTGTGTGGAAGATTAAGGTCAAGTCTTCCACAGGGGTGTATGTATATCAACTGGAATAGCCCAATAGCAGTTATAGTCCGTATACCTTCCTCGAGTTAGTTAAGTAAAATCAAATTTTAAAAGTTTCTCAAAAAACCTTTTAATTTTTGTAGGAATCTGTTATGCTAGTAGAGTTTCTCAAAAACCTTAAATTTTTGTAGGAATCTGTTATGCTAGTTGGATTCCTTGTATCGTTTCCTTTCTGAAAATGTATACTTTTATATACTTGTCTTCTCATCATAACATAATTATAGAGATACAATAAAAAACAATATCTAAATTACTGACTCCAAACGGTATATAGACTATAGCCACCTTGATACAGTGCTTTCTGTCCGCCTGTAACACTAGGATCCACAACATGCTCATCTATCAGGGCATAATTCTTAAACCTAAATGCATCTGTACATTCATTGAACGACCTGTGAAAATTTGGGTACAAAAACTCATACTCCGCAACTTGAGGTCAAATTTTTCACTATGATTGTTTAATTGAGGTTATTGAACTATGCCATTGGGATGAGGCCATCGTGGTCCATAGTGCTTGTTTATTTGACCTGTTAACAGAGATTTAATTGTGTGTTTTTCTTAGGAACTCTCAATGACATTTACAGAAACAAATGAATCAAAATGTCACACTGGTTTGTTTCTTCTATTACGCATAGTGTGTAGATGGATCAAGTTTTATAACAAGATTTATCCTCTCAAAGGTCACTCGCTACTATACTTTGTTTTTCATTTGCCATTGTTTCAGTATGAAATCTAATATGGTGTATCTTTTTACAAGTGGAAAATAGAGGTGATATAATGACGATATATCGCACTGATTAAACAGTAAAATTTATGGTTACCTTAGCAGTCTTATAGTATCATATAGATCAATATAAGTATTAAAAGAAAATATTATGACCAACTTCAGTAGATAGCTTAAAGAAGGACAAAGAAGGACATATGGTCATTTTGTAACAATGAGAAAGCTAAAAGGTTTGTCTTGATTTTGATAGATAGCAATTAACAATTATTTAGTTGCAGAATTCAATATATTGCAACATTCAAATATGATTGTCATCTTCAGTAGATATCAAGAACAGATGTTGTATTGTTGCTGTTGGATACTTTATTCAGGAGAGGGAAAGAACACTCACAATAATCATTTTCAAAGGCTACTGAACCACCTGTTAAAATTGTTACTTTCCACAGAATTGCTATCTTCAGTAGATAACAAATATTTGCTATCTTCAGTAGATAGCAAATATTTGCTATCTTCAGTAGATAACAAATTTTGGCTATCTTCAGTAGATAACAAATATTTGCTATCTTCAGTAGATCACAAATATTCGCTATCTTCAGTAGATAGCAAATATTTGCTATCTTCATTAAATAACAAATATTGGTTATCTTCAGTAGATAGTAGATAATTGAACAATTAAAAAAATGATAGGATTCTACATTATTAAGATGTCCAGAGTATATATAACCCCTACCACTATTTTTGTGACAGCCAATGCAACCCACAAAAGAGAAATGTTGGATGCATCACACAGACATATTTAAGAATGACAATGTTGAAAATTTGAAATATTTTAACCTGGACAAATGCCATCTACTGTAGACCATGATATTTTCCTAGTATTAATTTTTGCAATTTGAACAGTTCGGAGCAGTTTTGCTGTTTCAATGGGTAAAGAATATTTTCAAGGGCTTTTAAATTTGCGATTCTGAACTGTGAAAAGTGCCAAAATAAAAACCTCATAAACAAAAATTCCTGACATACAGTATCAATATAATGCTACTTTTTTATACTTAAGATGCCACCCACATAGACTTTGTAACAAGCAGTGCAACCCACAATTGAAAAAAGGTTTTATGCCCTAGATAGTTATATTTTAAAGAGTGGCAAAATGGATGAATTGATTTATGCATCCCTGTCTTTGCATCCCCATCAGCATCAGAAGAAGAACCCATTTAATGCAACTTGTAATGGAACATTATACCTAAATGATCACAAATGACCTCCTTAACTTTTTCATACAAGTAAAATATGACTTTCTTGAAATTTCATCTTTGTGAGGAAATATGCCATTACGATTGGCCTACGTTTAAAGGATTAAATTGTATTATTATTGGCTTTTTCAGCTTTTTGTTATAATCCCAAGGGAAAAAGATCATGGTTTGATCCTTACTTGAACTTTTTTATTTCAATTTAAACGTTAGAATTAATAGCCATTAGTATTACTACAAAGACGATGTAATGAAAAAGAAAATACACAAGTTCAATTTCTTGTAATGTTTTTTTTTTCAATAAGGATATCCACTGTATCATCTTTACTTTTCACTAACCTCTTTTCATTTCAATAATAGGTACTGAAAGTGTAGAAATCACAAATGTTATATTTTGAAACAATTGTCATTGTATGAGAAGGGAGGCTGTTTCAATTATTGCTAGTTCATAAGTGAAGTCCTAGCATCAGTGACTACAAAAAATATGTTCAATCCACCATGAATCACTATACAGCAGAGCAGAAATGGATATATATTATAAAACTAAAAATATGAAATATCATTCCATCCTCCGTTTCATCAGCTCATCAATATAAGAACCAAGCACAAAGTGACTGGCATCCCTCATAATGGCCCATTAAGCTTGAATTACCACAAAGACTGTGTTTCCTTCTTATTCCACTGGGCCTAATACACGGGTGATTCACACTACACTGGTGAAGGCAGATTGATTCAGATTCTTATACAGGTTTAAAAGAGGATGCAAGTGGTTCTAGGGTGTAATCAAAAATATATCAAAAGAAGTCACACTCTATATTCCCAAATTTGATATATTAGGTTGTTACATAAAGGGACCAAAAAGGTGTATATATCAAGTAAACAAGCACTAAAAAATTAAAAGTTTGCTGAGTGCATGCGCATGCATGGCAAACTAAAGTGAGTCACCTGTAGCTCCAACCTGTAACTGCATGATACAGGTGGCTGTACAAACATGTATTACTGTAAGACCAATCTATTACAACGTTTTTGTGGAGGGTTTCTGCAGTTGATACATGTTAATCCAGGACATGCTTGTATAGAAAGTATTTAAAATAGATACAATTATTTTAGGCAATTTTACAAATATATGACAAACTTTTCTACTGCACACCTTTGTTATGATGCCAAATATCATAGCTAAAAATATCAAATTTACATTTTTTTGTTTTCCACAACAAATTTACCAATGCATTACACATAGGCATACACATTCTGTGACTAATCTGTTCTGGATCTGGATTCCAAGTGATATAGATTGGTCTGGATCACAATGTGCCATATAGCAAGCCTTAATATCACCATGGTATTCACACACCAGACAGACAGACATATTTATCAATCAATTCAATGTCTGGGTCATGAAGTAACATCTTTTGCTCGCACTCTTTCATCAAACATGGTGTGATCAAGCAAATGAGTCATTTGTGGAGAAAAAAATAAATTCCTTAACTTTCTTAACTTTTTTTCCCTCCAAACCTGTTGCACAGGCTACCTGTAACGTAATGCTCACAGTTAAACAAAATTAAACTAATCCTCAAAATTAATTTAAGTATTTGTTATTTTTGTGTTGCAGAAAATGATACATGAAACACCAAAGAAAAATTCTTTTTTTAGCCCAAGTGAATTTTACCTGCAAATTGTCAATATTATGTTCATCATATTGCATGTTTTATTCTAAAGTGTACTTTTTCAAAACAGCTGGTCATATAAAGTCTTGATGATTCAATCAATATTGTCAACAAACAACAACAGTTCTGCTGTTTTAGTTGCCTGTTTGTTTTCTTAGTAAATCAGTTTTATACTGAAGGAGTGAAGGACCCTTTGAAAAATTTATTAACTCTTAAATTATTCTAAGTTCTTTTTCATATTTTCGACTTACCTCATCAACATACACAATACAATGAAGTAATAATAAAAATGGGAAATTAAAAATAACCTTGTAGCCAAGAATTGTACACTGGTTCAGTGCACAAGACTGCACATTGGAGGTGAAATGGTAAAATTCATATACGGTATAATCACTATAAAATATTATAATAGTTAATGAAGCGCAGTTTCTTTCTTAGCACTCACTGGTTTGTTATGTTGAGCTGTGCTATCCTCTGATGAAATAATAATCACGACTAACATGGAACATCACTTAAATATGCATAGGAAAAATACACTTAGAAGTAGTATAGAACTTTACAAATCAAGTATTAACTACTTACTATCTTCTGAAGATAACTAAATTTACATTTGTATATAGCACTGATTTTAATATTGACCCGAAACAAACTTGGCTATTTGCCATAAAATCAATACAATATCCAGTTATGTCAAATGACCAAATTAAACACTGTGGCACATATTAACATACAAAACATTTAGATGTCAAATTATATATTTTAATAATGAAATCATGAAAGTGAATAAACCATTTGTATGTAAATTAATAATTTAGTTGTGAAGTTGTGAATGTAGCTATGTCATCAATGGCGCACTTTACAATAACTGCTGAATTAATTAATACCTGTAATTGTATCCTGATTGACAAATGTTATACAAACATACATAATTAACTGTGGTCATCTCAATTCTTTGTGGCTGATTAAAATCTGTTACTGACTAAAATGTGGTCATCCATCTACTAATGATAGCCTATTTTGAACCACTGTGTCTATATGCTACACCTAGGGAAACCAATTAAAATTTGGTCTTGTTACTCATCCATCTACTGAAGATTTTTTGAACTACTGTGTCGGTATGCCACGTCTAGGGAAACAAATTAACAAGTTTTCTCAGAATTGTAGGTTTCCAAAGACAAATGTGACAAGCTATTGAAAGGAAGGAAAATAAGCTGCTTAAAGGCTTTATTAAATGCTATATAAAAGCTACTGTTTGCCAGAAAGCTATCATAAATTAGCAATAGAGGTTATCCTACCAGCGACTCCTATACCTTGTTTAGGACTTTCAAAAGAAGTACCTGCATGTGCAACCATGACTATTTCAAAATAGCCTGCCAAAGTCATGCAGGTAACTCCGAGGTCGTGCATTGAATTAGTTTGAATACAAGTCAAGCATGAGTAAAGTGGATAACCTCTATGAAGTACCCACACTGGTGTATCTTAGTATTTTCACAAGAAATGGACAGTATCCACTTCTTTGTATCTAGTTTAGGTTTAGTTGTTTTAAGTTGTCATTGCTGTTATCTTTGTCAATGCTGCTATTGATGTTAACTCTCTTCACGCGGATGTTTCAAACATTTTTTAAAAATTCAAAAATTTCAGAAATGTAAATTTTCATGACCATATTTGGAATCAGCATGAAAAATGCATTAAAATGAGTACAAACAAGCCTAGTATTGGTTCAGTAGTTCTTAAGATAGCTCTTGATATTTTGAGAAAATATTTCAAAACTTGAACTTTTTCCGTTGAAGCGCATGGCTAGCCGGCAGAGCATTATGGATGATACCACAGAATTCCACCTGCAAGTATTATCCTCTAAATAAGTGTTGTTTTTTGGATGAAAGAGAGATATGATAGATATCCTCTACAAAAATATTGAATAGATTGGTCTTACAATAATACATGTTTGTACAGCTGCCTGTATCAATAATATAATATAGTTGCTCAAAATCCAATTGTTTTATGAAGGGTGTCTGCTTTTCGTCTCTATTGTCAAAATAAACCCCAAAAAAACTCAATCACTTAGAGGCATTATTATATGCTTGTAGATGGAATTTATCAGTATTGGGCTATTCTATTTAAAATCCACATTCCCCTGTGGAAGATTTTGGAAATATCTTCCACAGGGAGAATATGAATTTCAAAGGAAATTAACACGTTAGCAGTTCCATTTAGAAACTCACCCTCCCTCAGTGGAAGATTCAGGTTGAATCTTTCTCATAGGGTGTATGAAATTCAAATGGAATTGTCTATTGTGTTCATTCTATTTGAAATTCATACTCCCAGTGTAGAAGATATTTCCAAAATCTTCCACAGGGGTAGTGTGGATTTTAAATGGAATAGCCCAATGTTGTTGTTGTTGTTGTTGTTGTTGTTACTAGAGGTTTTATGTTTGTTGATGGAATAAACAGAACACTATGTGCACTAATTTATTCACTTTATTCACAGTCAAACATATAGATGGTTGCATGCATGACTAAGCCCAGGTTGCTACAAATGTGTTTGCATGCTGCCATGGCAATTATCTACTTATAACAACAGGATGCAATTTATTTTTGATACCAGTAAATCTGGTAACCATTAATATTCCGTTATACCACCTGCATATTTATCATCAGTTTACCAAGAACAGTTTCATCAACCGTTTTGTTTCCATGGTAATCTCATCGTATGATAAGATTAATTATCTTGATTCTCATATATAAACAGCATAAATAATTATACTTTCATACTTTTCTATTAATTTATACGTTTAACAAGTGTCCCTCTGTGTGTTTTGATTTTTTTTTCTAAATTGTGTTTTTTAATAATTTTATTAAAGGAGGATTTCGTGATCCTAGCATCCTCTTTTTGTGACATTTTTTAGTAGATATCCATGAAAAAAGCTTACTCCCAAAATGTCAGTTGATTCCGATTTTGCGTTTAAATGAATTAATCTGCAAGAAATTTTTACTACATAAACATTATGTAGCCAGAAACATTATGTAGCCAGAGGTTTCCAGTTGTATAAAAATCTCAACTTTTTTTGAGAAAAGTGGGGGGATGAGGCTGTGGATCATGAAATGCCGTTTAAGATTAACACCAGTTTGTAGATGTGCTGGGATTATGAATGCATGGACCAATCATGAACATATCAATAACAGCTCTTCAGCGTACATTGAACTTATTCGTGAACATTTGACAATGAAGCCAGACACAGAATGCTAGCTTTGAAGAGTTCCCTGTACATTCCACATGCAATCCTGATGCTTTTCCAACTGGCTTTTCAAAATTAGTGTTTTTGCCTTCCAAATCAACCAACTAGAAAAATGCCTGTATTATTAGAGGTCAAAATGAGTTATTACAGGCTGTGTAAATCAAGGGCAGTGACACATTATTGCTTGAATAAACTGTTCTATATTAGACTTCACTCATGTCATCCCACGCTCCACATCATAAGAAAACAAACAATATCCTTAACAGCATCACTACATGTACTTGTGTTGTGTATATTGGTAGTCTTTGCTAAAGACTGTTCTGTATGGTCAGCACCCAATGCTCAGATTGGGCACTTCTTGAGGTCTTGTAAAGTCTGTGACAAAGACTAAATCAAAGGGGAAATCCCCAATCACCAATGGTTCACATCTTATTGACAGGTTTATTCTGATTACGTGTCCATGATTATAATTACACTATGATTAACTGGTTTATTTAGTGCAGTTGTGGTAAGTGAACATGTATAATGGCTGTAATAAAATAGGTAAAATGTAGCTATATAATGGTCCAGCAAATGCAATCAGGGTGTTCATGTGGTCTTAACATCAAAAAGGGTCACATTCATTCAAAAATTATTACAAGTCCAGTTTAGTAGAGACAAATTTTGAATCAAAACTCCTTCAAGAGATGAATTTTTTAGAAAATGGAAATTTATGATTCCAGTTTTTACCAGTTTAGTCCCATTCTATATCACACAATCAATGCAAGGGCAGCAACTACAGCATATAAATGCTATCTTCAGTAGATAGCATTAGTTGCTATCTTCAGTAGATAGCATTAGTTGCTATCTTCAGTAGATAGCAACTACAGCATATAAATGCTATCTTCAGTAGATAGCATTAGTTGCTATCTTCAGTAGATAGCAACTACAGCATATAAATGCTATCTTCAGTAGATAGCATTAGTTGCTATCTTCAGTAGATAGCAACTACAGCATATAAATGCTATCTTCAGTAGATAGCATTAGTTGCTATCTTCAGTAGATAGCAACTACAGCATATAAATGCTATCTTCAGTAGATAGCATTAGTTGCTATCTTCAGTAGATAGCAACTACAGCATGTACATGATATCTTCAGTAGATACTAACTACAAAATGTAAATGCTATCTTCAGTAGATAGCAACTACAGCATGTAAATGCTATCTTCAGTAGATAGCAACTGCACCATTTAAATGCTATCTTCAGTAGATTGCAACTACGACATGTAAATGCTATCTTCAGTAGATAGCAACTACAGCATATAAATGCTATCTTCAGTAGATAGCAACTACGACATGTAAATGCTATCTTCAGTAGATAGCAACTACAGCATATAAATGCTATCTTCAGTAGATAGCAACATTTCACGACATGTAAATGCTATCTTCAGTAGATAGCATCTGCAGCATATAAATGCTATCTTCAGTAGATAGCAACTACAGCATATAAATGCTATCTTCAGTAGATAGCAACTACGACATGTAAATGCTATCTTCAGTAGATAGCAACTACAGCATATAAATGCTATCTTCAGTAGATAGCAACTACAGCATATAAATGCTATCTTCAGTAGATAGCAACTACAGCATATAAATGCTATCTTCAGTAGATAGCAACTACGACATGTAAATGCTATCTTCAGTAGATAGCAACTACAGCATATAAATGCTATCTTCAGTAGATAGCAACTACAGCATATAAATGCTATCTTCAGTAGATAGCAACTACAGCATATAAATGCTATCTTCAGTAGATAGCAACTACAGCATGTAAATGATATCTTCAGTAGATAGCAACTTCAAAATGTAAATGCTATCTTCAGTAGATAGCATTAGTTGCTATCTTCAGTAGACAGCAACTACAACATGTAAATGATATCTTCAGTAGATTGCAACTACGACATGTAAATGTTATCTTCAGTAGATAGCAACTACAGCATATAAATGCTATCTTCAGTAGATAGCAACTACGACATGTAAATGCTATCTTCAGTAGATAGCAACTACAGCATATAAATGCTATCTTCAGTAGATAGCAACTACGACATGTAAATGCTATCTTCAGTAGATAGCAACTACAGCATATAAATGCTGTCTTCAGTAGATAGTAACTACAACATGTAAATGCTATCTTCAGTAGATAGCAACTACAGCATATAAATGCTATCTTCAGTAGATAGCAACTGCATCATGTAAATGGTATCTTCAGTAGATAGTAACTGCATCATGTAAATGCTATCTTCAGTAGATAGCAACTACAACATGTAAATGCTAATACAGACTATTTTCAAATAGCCAAAGTCCCCGTGCATTGTATGCTGTGAATTCTCACATATTCATGAGGGCTGATCGTTTGATCGTGCCATGTCTAACAATCATGCCAGCATTGTGTGCCTTCGCGTATATGTCATAGAGTGTTGTGTGTCTTCTCGTTTATGCGAAAGACCGTAAAAATATGTGGCACATGCGTAGCAGTTTTGCCTGTCACATTTCATGGAACGATTGGCCCTCATTGTCGGGTGAAGCTGAGACTTTAACTGTTTAGAGTTTGTCTGTATCTCTTTAGTCCATGGTCATGTCTATCATAGGGGTATATGAATTTCAACTGCAATGGCCCATTACAACTGGTCTACAAGCATGACAAGTGTCACACACAAGCAGAGATTCCAAATGCAAATGAAATCCTCCAAATTTTTCCTCCATGCCTAAATCAGATAACGGCTAGTCCCCAATTTATTTCTGTGATCCTATGTTACTAAACCCTTCGTCTAGACACATTTATTATTTTATGTTCTAACTGTCAAATTTCATTTCAGCTGCTATGCAAAAACACACAGCCTTATTCCATTAGGCGACAAAAATCATAACATGATATGAATACGAAGGAGGACTAGGTCAACCTTGTTTGGTGATGTCAAATGTAACTAAGATATTATTGTGGTTCTACAATGGATAAATACGTACATTGACTGATGTTGCACGACATGCATCACATTTTGTATGAAAATCAGTCCAGACCAATTTGCAATGCAATCGTTATAACTAAAATCTTAAATGCTTGGCCAAAATGAAAGTGGGAAACGTTCTTTGTTTAATGATGTCCATTGATTGACTGTTTATATAAACAATTCTGCCGAGGACATTATTATTTGCCAATCTAAATTACAGACATTTTACTGCACTATGCATGGGTCTACTTCATTATGCCTCATGTGCTGCAACTCATTTCTGTCTGGATGTTGACAAACTTTCAATTTTTCACCATGGTACAAAGTTACTTATAATTTATGATTGAATTATTTTGCTTTACAAGATACTGTGACAAATGTGATTTCATTCTACTTGCACCGGATTACATAATGTGACATGATCTAATCCACTCAGATCAAGTCAGAAATTTTATAAAATTGACTTACTACCATTACCAACATGCTCATTACCTACTGATGTTGAAATTCCTATGTGCCTGGCATACTTGGTGGCAAAGGTTTTTTTTTTATACATCCATTGTCTTGCATCAGGTTACATGTGTGATATGATTTAATCCACTCAGACCAAAGTCGGAAATTTAGAAAATTGACTTACCATTATTACCAAAACTACCTTTACCAATGTGCTCAGTACTTACTGATGTTGAAAATCCAGATTTGCAACGTATTATTATTTACATGTCCATTTTCTTATGGTTTTAATTATTTCTGCTCCTTATAAAGTTTGCCTATATCTCAATTTCATATTTCTGACTTTGCAGTGGCGTGCGCAGCACATTGAAAGTGGAGGGGGACCAGGTTGTTCAGTTCCCCCGAATGGAGTCTGATTAGGAGCAAAGTTTTTCCCCCAAATGACCAACAAAAGTGGGGGGGCATGACCCCCCCCTGCCCCCTTTATGCACGCCACTGTGACTTTGGTCTGATTTGCTCAGATCATGTCACATTATGATGATGATTAGTAAGTAATAATGTACCGGTATACAGATATATGACGCATAACTAGTGGGACTTGCCATGTCACATTCTTGGCATTTAAAACACATCATGTCTGGCGAAATATGCATCATGTTTAATAAGGCAATCAGTCTTAAGGGGGTACTACACCCTGGCCAATTTTGTGCCTATTTTTGCATTTTTCTCAAAAATTATAGCACACTGGTGACAAGTAAGATATGTATATTATAGGGGCAAGGACTACAACTACTGCACTTTTTTGGATGAAAGAGAGATATGATAGATATCCTCTACAAAAATATTGAATAGATTGGTCTTACAATAATACATGTTTGTACAGCTGCCTGTATCAATAATATAATATAGTTGCTCAAAATCCAATTGTTTTATGAAGGGTGTCTGCTTTTCGTCTCTATTGTCAAAATAAACCCCAAAAAAACTCAATCACTTAGAGGCATTCAGTAGATAGCAACTACAGCATGTACATGATATCTTCAGTAGATACTAACTACAAAATGTAAATGCTATCTTCAGTAGATAGCAACTACAGCATGTAAATGCTATCTTCAGTAGATAGCAACTGCACCATTTAAATGCTATCTTCAGTAGATTGCAACTACGACATGTAAATGCTATCTTCAGTAGATAGCAACTACAGCATATAAATGCTATCTTCAGTAGATAGCAACTACGACATGTAAATGCTATCTTCAGTAGATAGCAACTACAGCATATAAATGCTATCTTCAGTAGATAGCAACTACGACATGTAAATGCTATCTTCAGTAGATAGCATCTGCAGCATATAAATGCTATCTTCAGTAGATAGCAACTACAGCATATAAATGCTATCTTCAGTAGATAGCAACTACGACATGTAAATGCTATCTTCAGTAGATAGCAACTACAGCATATAAATGCTATCTTCAGTAGATAGCAACTACAGCATATAAATGCTATCTTCAGTAGATAGCAACTACAGCATATAAATGCTATCTTCAGTAGATAGCAACTACGACATGTAAATGCTATCTTCAGTAGATAGCAACTACAGCATATAAATGCTATCTTCAGTAGATAGCAACTACAGCATATAAATGCTATCTTCAGTAGATAGCAACTACAGCATATAAATGCTATCTTCAGTAGATAGCAACTACAGCATGTAAATGATATCTTCAGTAGATAGCAACTACAAAATGTAAATGCTATCTTCAGTAGATAGCATTAGTTGCTATCTTCAGTAGACAGCAACTACAACATGTAAATGATATCTTCAGTAGATTGCAACTACGACATGTAAATGTTATCTTCAGTAGATAGCAACTACAGCATATAAATGCTATCTTCAGTAGATAGCAACTACAACATGTAAATGCTATCTTCAGTAGATAGCAACTACAGCATATAAATGCTATCTTCAGTAGATAGCAACTACGACATGTAAATGCTATCTTCAGTAGATAGCAACTACAGCATATAAATGCTGTCTTCAGTAGATAGTAACTACAACATGTAAATGCTATCTTCAGTAGATAGCAACTACAGCATATAAATGCTATCTTCAGTAGATAGCAACTGCATCATGTAAATGGTATCTTCAGTAGATAGTAACTGCATCATGTAAATGCTATCTTCAGTAGATAGCAACTACAACATGTAAATGCTAATACAGACTATTTTCAAATAGCCAAAGTCCCCGTGCATTGTATGCTGTGAATTCTCACATATTCATGAGGGCTGATCGTTTGATCGTGCCATGTCTAACAATCATGCCAGCATTGTGTGCCTTCGAGTATATGTCATAGAGTGTTGTGTGTCTTCTCGTTTATGCGAAAGACCGTAAAAATATGTGGCACATGCGTAGCAGTTTTGCCTGTCACATTTCATGGAACGATTGGCCCTCATTGTCGGGTGAAGCTGAGACTTTAACTGTTTAGAGTTTGTCTGTATCTCTTTAGTCCATGGTCATGTCTATCATAGGGGTATATGAATTTCAACTGCAATGGCCCATTACAACTGGTCTACAAGCATGACAAGTGTCACACACAAGCAGAGATTCCAAATGCAAATGAAATCCTCCAAATTTTTCCTCCATGCCTAAATCAGATAACGGCTAGTCCCCAATTTATTTCTGTGATCCTATGTTACTAAACCCTTCGTCTAGACACATTTATTATTTTATGTTCTAACTGTCAAATTTCATTTCAGCTGCTATGCAAAAACACACAGCCTTATTCCATTAGGCGACAAAAATCATAACATGATATGAATACGAAGGAGGACTAGGTCAACCTTGTTTGGTGATGTCAAATGTAACTAAGATATTATTGTGGTTCTACAATGGATAAATACATACATTGACTGATGTTGCACGACATGCATCACATTTTGTATGAAAATCAGTCCAGACCAATTTGCAATGCAATCGTTATAACTAAAATCTTAAATGCTTGGCCAAAATGAAAGTGGGAAACGTTCTTTGTTTAATGATGTCCATTGATTGACTGTTTATATAAACAATTCTGCCGAGGACATTATTATTTGCCAATCTAAATTACAGACATTTTACTGCACTATGCATGGGTCTACTTCATTATGCCTCATGTGCTGCAACTCATTTCTGTCTGGATGTTGACAAACTTTCAATTTTTCACCATGGTACAAAGTTACTTATAATTTATGATTGAATTATTTTGCTTTACAAGATACTGTGACAAATGTGATTTCATTCTACTTGCACGGATTACATAATGTGACATGATCTAATCCACTCAGATCAAGTCAGAAATTTTATAAAATTGACTTACTACCATTACCAACATGCTCATTACCTACTGATGTTGAAATTCCTATGTGCCTGGCATACTTGGTGGCAAAGGTTTTTTTTTTATACATCCATTGTCTTGCATCAGGTTACATGTGTGATATGATTTAATCCACTCAGACCAAAGTCGGAAATTTAGAAAATTGACTTACCATTATTACCAAAACTACCTTTACCAATGTGCTCAGTACTTACTGATGTTGAAAATCCAGATTTGCAACGTATTATTATTTACATGTCCATTTTCTTATGGTTTTAATTATTTCTGCTCCTTATAAAGTTTGCCTATATCTCAATTTCATATTTCTGACTTTGCAGTGGCGTGCGCAGCACATTGAAAGTGGAGGGGGACCAGGTTGTTCAGTTCCCCCGAATGGAGTCTGATTAGGAGCAAAGTTTTTCCCCCAAATGACCAACAAAAGTGGGGGGGGGGGGCATGACCCCCTGCCCCCCTTTGCGCACGCCACTGTGACTTTGGTCTGATTTGCTCAGATCATGTCACATTATGATGATGATTAGTAAGTAATAATGTACCGGTATACAGATATATGGACGCATAACTAGTGGGACTTGCCATGTCACATTCTTGGCATTTAAAACACATCATGTCTGGCGAAATATGCATCATGTTTAATAAGGCAATCAGTCTTAAGGGGTACTACACCCCTGGCCAATTTTGTGCCTATTTTTGCATTTTTCTCAAAAATTATAGCACACTGGTGACAAGTAAGATATGTATATTATAGGGGCAAGGACTACAACTACTGCACTGACAATTCAGCAACTCAAGGCAAGTAGTTATTGATTTATTGATCAAAGATTGGTTTTCCCTCATTTTTGGTTGTAACTCCACAACCGTAGTCTGTGCTGAAATAAAATTTCCAGTGCAGTAGTTGTTGTCATTGCCCCTATAATATACATATCTTACTTGTCACCAATGCGCTATAATTTTTGAGAAAAATGCAAAAAAGGTACAGAATTGGGCAGGGGTGTAATACCCCCTTAAAACATATATTGCACAATTTGTCAGACATGTCATTAAATTGCTAGGTATCTTGTTCTTTAACCCCCGGTGGAAATCGTTTAAACATAAATATTTTGAACTTTTAAATCATATGAATTTGCAATTAAGCATATTTATTAGGAAATTAGGTATTATTTTGTTTGATGTCATTAATTTGCTGGCAGCTTTCTTTAAAAATATATTTTGGAAGTATATAATTGTGAGAGCCTGAGAGGGTATCAAAAAGTTTTTTATACCCCCTCATATACTTCTCACAACTTTGATATCTTATTTCGAAGAATGTATAACATATATTTTGTTAGATATGCCTTTATGAATTGCGATTGTCTTTTTATAGAGCATTCATACACATCTATTTACATTACCTGTGGCCCAACATGTGTAGCTTGTTTGAATTGCAAATTTGTTGCTATAGCAATATAACACATTTTACGGCAATACAAATCATTTTGTACTTGGAAAAACATGGGTTGTATAACCACACACACTAATCCCATTGTCTTTTCATGTGAACTGTGTAAAAGGTTAAATCACTAGCAATTGTGTTAGGTTAATTTTATTGGATTTGAAAATGAGGTGAAAGTAAAAAGTCCTTGGCCCGACTTATAACATGACCCTATTTCTAAGATAATCAATATACTTTTAATGCCTGAAAACCTAGCACTAAATAAATAACATCAGATTTTTTAGTTTGATAACATTTGTAATTTGTTAGCCAAATCAAATTATTGTCATGTTTGACAATATAAAATATGGCACATGAGACAACTTTGTTGACAAGTAGTTTTATGAACATTAAAGTTCTATATTATCCTTATGTCTTCTGAAGATAGCAGTTTTACATTGTAGTTGCTTGCTATATAGTGGAGATAGCAAATGCTATCTACTGGAGATAGCATTTACATGATGTAGTTGCTATCTACTGGTTAAAGCATTTACACAATGTAATTCCTATCTACTTGAGATAGCATTTATAAATGAAGAAATTGCTATCTGATAACTATAGCATTTAAACATTGATGTTACTTTCAACAACTCTTTCTATAACTCTTGAAACAGATTTTGTACAGGAGACAACCATTGTTAATCCGTGATGAATCCACAGTCCAATAAGCGTGTACCGCGTATGCTGGAGGTTACTGCAGCGTCGCAGCGTTCGCATAATGAGCGTAAAATTCGTCATGCCTGGAGCGTAAGCGTAAACATGAACTCTCTTATGTTGGCGGTAGCAGCTAAATATTACCGCTTTATTCTTTGGTTTTATTGCCGATATCAACAGAGAAATACCGCTTGTAAGGTTGAGTGGCAATGGCAAATAGACATTCAAATGAAAGAATCATGTGAATTATACATCTTTAGCTTGTTTCGTTGTTGAAAGGGATTCAAACATGTTTCGCCGTTGTTCATCACCGATTATCAACTCGCATCCGGCGTCTGCGTGATTTACCACTCAGACGACGCGGACGCATCGTTGTTAATCGGTGATGAACAACGGTGAAACATGATTGAATCCCTAATACATACCATACTTGGTATCTACTTAAGTCAATATTCCCAAGACTTCTTTCTGCTGATGTAACATTTTACTATAAAATTCTGAGATCTACAAGAAACATCATTACAATATTTGCTATCTACTGAAGATAGCATTTATGCCTAACTTGATTCATAATGCAGTTATCATTTACACTTTTAAATGATTTTCCTATATACCAGCGAGTTACTATATTCAGGCATGAGAATGATCATCCATGAAAAAACCTGAAAAGTTTGAAAAAGCCTGAAAAAGTGTGCGAAATGAGGCTAAAAAGGCCAAAAACGGGCTGAAATTAAAAGAAATTGTGGAAATTTGGATCACAAAAAAGTAGGAAATCCTGCAAAAGCAGGAAATTCTCAAGCCTGTATATATCAGTAGTTGCTATCTATGAAGGATAACTTCTATTGAAAACACAGCTTATCATGTTTGAATTTAATTTCCATTGAGTATTTATGCTCAAAATCTGCTATCTACTGAAGACAGCAAGAAAACACTGTCATGTGGATAAACCACCAAAATGCCCTAGCTATTGACAATAATAGCAGTGAGAAGAATTTATTCATTTCAAGTAATAAAGCCTATAGCAAGTTTTATTAGTTTGATAGTAACAGTGATCAATACCAGACTGACAGTGACTCATGTAACAATCCCAATACTGTTTCTGCATCCTAAAAAGTACCTCTGCCTTTTCATTCATATTCCTGTAACAAAACTTTCATAGACTGTATTCTTTTATTTCTCAATTTTTTGAAATATGTGACGTGTCATGTCAAAACCAGACCACTTCTGGGCAGGTTATCAATTTTGAAGTTTTTACATATCATAAATATAGAGATATTTTCTCCACAATGCTGTTTTTCCCAATGAAATCAGACATTTCTAAGCGAAGATATTGGGTTAGTAAGTTATGGTATTATAAAATTGGAAATTGAGATATCAGCCTTTGAAAATATTATTGACAATGTTGGGAATAAGAATTACCTTAAAAAAATGTCTCAAAAAATACAAGATGCCAGTTATATTCCGGTCTGAAACTATTAGACAATATTTTAAACATCACAAATTCGCAACAAACCCAAATTGTGAAAAAATCAACCCCGGGCAGATTTTTTGGCTATTTCTCCATTTACGATCCTGCCCAAAAGTGTTTGCTTTTGACATGACACGTCACATATGTTTAAAAAATGGTTTTGCCAGACAAATAAAAAATATTTATTTACAGAGGTTACGCTGCAGCTGCAAGTTTTACATTGTATTTTACAGTAGAAATGCAGGATTCATAAATTTCCATAGACTATATTCTTTCATTTTTAATTATTTGAAATATGTTTAAAAATGTTTTGCCAGATAAATAAAAAAATATTTATTTACAGAGGTATCTGCAGCTGTAAGTTTCACATTGCATTTTACAATATAAATGCAGGATTGTTAAATTTCAAGGAAAAAGTGTTTTCCCTGAGGTTACATAACTAGAATACTAATTAAATTGTCTTACTGTTACAGGAGGGGTAATATTTTTAGAGTGTAATCTAGCTTTGGTATATAGAAAATGCGCACATTGAATGTTTGAGTTTTCTACAGCATAGCCTATTTTTATCACTAAATATTTGGTACTTTTATTTTATTCCACTCCGGTAGTATTGCCTTAAAGGGGTATGGCACAATTAAAGTATGTCCCCCAGGTGTATAGCAGCAAAAAATAGGTACGGCCTCCAGTGTTGGTATCATCAAAGTATAGCCTTTGGCGCTTAGGTGATACAGACCTTTATATAACTGCAAGGATTGCTCTCAGATATAGACTACGAAATTCCACCTTTGAGGGGGAGGAGAGAGAAGGAATTGATTTTTATGAAATTAGGTAAATCTATGATATTGATTTTTTAAATTCATTAAATTTATTATTGATTTCCAACATGACACATACCAAGAAATGCGATTGATTTTGTTATTTAAACGATTCAATGATATCCAACTTATAAATCTTTTTTCATCCTCAGTCTGTGTGTAAAAAACACAGAATGGCTGTAAGTGTAACATACGAAAAAGTGTCAATCGCAAAGAGGAACAAAAAGGCATAAATAAAAGGGGTAAAGGGAACACAATTTGTGATAACTTTAATGAAGAAGATTAAGTATAATATTGAATTTATACAAATTCTTACCCTGTATAAACCTCTCAAAGCTCATTTCAAAAGAAATATATTCCTGATCCATACATTAAGGGATCTAAAATGAGCGTTTATTGCGTTTTGACAGTATTTTTTGTGGGACATGAGAGCAACTCAGACCTATCGAATTGCATTCTGAATCTGAAGCATGTCTTTCTGATATCAAATAATTTTCATTTTTGAAAATCACAATATAATACAAATTTTATGACAAATTATAAAAATTTGATATTTTTCACATTTTTGATATATAACAGTCCTCGAAGTAAATTATATAAATCTAATGACATATTCTTAAAGTGTATGTAGCAGGGAGGACAAGCCGACGGTCAATTGAAAATTTTGACCTTTCATATTGAAGATATGGATTTTTTTCCCAAAAAGACCTAATTTTTTTTAGTGTTTTGGGGAAAAAATCCATATCTTCAATAATGAAAAGGTCAAAATTTTCAATTGATCGTCGACTTTTCATCCCACCTACATACACTTTAAGTATAAATCATCAGATTTATAAAGTTTACTTCAAGTACTGTTAAATATCAAAATATCAATTTTAAAGATTTGCCATAAAATGTGTATTAAATTGCGAATTTCAAAAAAACAAAATAATTTGATATCAGAATGACATTCTTCGTATTCAGAATGCAATTCGATATGTCTGATGTGCACTAATGTCCCACAATAAATACTGTCCAAACGTTCATACCCCAGCCCTTAAGTAGAACCCACTCATTTTGATTCTGTTGAAATCTACATTTAAATTTAGATTTTAATCCTTCCCTACTAACCTACTAATAATACAATATTTTTAAAATAATTTTTTTCCACTAATCTTTCTCTCATTTCTATTTTTTCTTCATTCAGAGCACAGACTCAATATATTTTCCCCCTTTCTGTATATGAAGCATTCTCTAATTACCAATATATAAAACAGTACTTTAATGGACTAGTCCAGGTGAAATCCATACCCCCTCTGACCTTAATTTTCGACACAGGGAGTGTGAATTTCAAATGGAGTTACCTGAATGGGCGACTCTATTTAAAATCTTCACTCCCCTGTGTGGGAGATTTAGGTCATGTCTTCCATAGAGGGGGTATGCATTTCACCTGGAATAGCGCAATAGAGCCAACCTGTTCCAATAATCAGCAATTTTCCTCCTACTTTAAAATCAGCAGATACGCTACTTCATCTGCTTATAACAACATCACTGTTTTACATTATTCAGCAACGAGGCACAAACTACGCACAAGTATAAATTCTATTCACCTAGTCTTGTGAGAGAGTATCAACTTTCTCCCTACTTAGAGTGCATAAGAGATATTCTACTTGATATGCCTAACAAAACATCATTGTTTTACTGAATTCAGTTGCAAAATACAAATTAAATATTCTCTTTAAATTCCTTTGACAAAGTCTTTTGAGAGAGTATCGACTACTTTTTATTTAAATATAACACAATTGAGACACATGAGTGTTTTGTACAGCACATACAGATTGAGATGTGTACCGAAATAATCTGATTTACAAGTTTGAAGTTAAATTGCACCACCGGTTTTGATATCAAAAGCAAAAACATGTTTTATAACGACCCATAGAAAATTGTGGGTGTTAACCACCATGGGGACGAGGTTATAACATTTTTGTTTGTAACATCTAAAGGGAACATATTTCAGACCTCAAATTTCACAGGTATTATGAGAAAAACATAGGCTTTTCTTTTGTCTGATGCCAAAATGTCCATTTTGATAGTACAGGTAGTGGGGGATGAGGCTGCTCATCTGGTCGGACACCTTTAAGTGCCTGATATTTGAATATTTTCATATTGCAAATAATAATGACAAAGCAGTTATGGAGACTGATACTATACTTCGTTCAACCTGAATGTGACCAAAATTATTCAGTTTTTGTTACTGCCTGCATCGATCAAGTCCCAACTTATGCTGGCGTAAATTCACATAACCGTGCCAGTAACGCATAACACACACTTAGAGTAGGTGCTGCACCCAACTGCATGCACACCATTCTATATTAATCCATGATGCCGAGTCTCGCCACTTTACAAAGTACAGTTTCTTGTCATCCTGATAATTGCTGGGGAAGTTACCTTCTGGGTCTCACCTTACGAGTGACTAACATGCTTACCATACCTCAACAAGACACCGATTATTTCTGATAATGGTATGGTTCTCACCCTTTATCTAATACAGAGTCTTGTGTTAAGCAGCAATATACACTATTCCAGTTGAAATCTATACACCCCCATGGGAAAATATGACCTTAATCTTCCACAAGGGGTGTGTGAATTTCAAATGGAGTCCCCATTCAGGTAATCCCGTTTGAAATTCACACTCCCTGCATGAGCGATTAAGGTCAATTCTTCCATAGCAGGTGTATGGATTGGATTTGAAGTGGAATACTGTAAAAACTCGATAGTTAGCATATGTGCTTACTATCGAGCACTTCTGAAAACAATATCAAAGTCTGGCGCTTGACCAACTGAGCTAATGGGGTTGAGGCACACATTTGCAGGTTTACTTGTTCGTATTATAACTATGTGTATCAATGATTTGCTCAAAACCCTTTTTACACTTTTGTGGATGGGGCTCTTCATGTTTGCATGTTTTAAAAGCGCTCGATAGTAAGCACATATGCTAACTATCGAGTTTTTACGGTAGCCCAATAAAACTTTCAACACTGAGCTAAGTCACATTGCTGCTCAAAAAAGGACACCATGCAAAAAGGTAACTTCAACTTCAGTCTGCATCTCAAAATTGATTGTATTACAAATGCAGAGTATACGCTACTTCTTTCATTCATCACCAATTCTATTCACCTGTATAATTCAGTAATGAAACATACATATGATGGACTAAGTGTCCACAGCTGGGTATATGTTTAAACACAGAATACATTTCCAACAACTTTTTAAGACAGAATACATTTCCACTTCACTTGTAATTTACATATCACAACATCAAATGTTTTACATAATTCACTAGCATATATAAACTCAAATTCTTCTGACCTAGTCTTGTGACAAAGAAGTCTGACAGCAGTGACCATTTCTTTCACTGCTACTCAAACATGTAGAAGTCGAATTAAAATAGTAATTAAGAAACTTTGGCATCAGAAAATCACCTGTAGTTTTGGATGTTCATTAGTATCATTACTCTCTATGTCACACCAAGGGTTGATTGCACTAATGTGCATCATGCACCTTTAACATCATAAGTTCATCTTGGAGCCATAATGTAACATTTGCTGAGGACACCATCAATGTGTTTTCAAAATTCTGATTTTTTACAGAATTGTGCTGTACTTTAGTAAACTAACATATTCTACAAACATCAAGACTTTAGGTACTGTAGTTGGGACAAAATAATGTTTTACGGGCAAAGCGAAAGGAAAACAAATTTACCCATGTCGAGAAATGGACGATCCCAATTGTGTTTTGTCGTTCCGGGTATGGTCATTGTTAGCTCCCTGCTGTGTGTGTTGTTGTGTTGGCATGACCTGGGATCCAATAGCCGACACCGATTTTGTAATCATCTAGTGCACGATTGAGTTTGATGGTCATTTATGTATGTCATTCCATCAAGTAAACATCAGGAAAAAAATTTCCCCACCCACCACTCCCAATAAGGGTATGGGGGCAATGAAAAGTATATATTAGTGAACACATAATTAAGAGTGATAATTCACTCTCATTAAGTAAAGGGAATAGAGAGAAGTTAACAGCTCAATAACAAACAAAAACAAAGGAAGTGTATTATGATATTAAGATTTTGAATAAAACAATGGTACATGTTGCGATTGAAATATTATTAGTCATAACACATCAAAAAGGACCGAGAAGCAGAGCAGCAATCATTGCTCTAACTCCTAAAAGACAGAATCAGGTCGTAAAATCCACTTCTTTCATGCCTATTAAATAAGCTATACAAGTAGGACACGGACAAAATGACATCTTAAACGTTGGACTACTTATCGCAGTGTATCTCTTCAGCATTTCAATTCCCAGCTTGAACACTTGATCCATAAAAGTAAATATTCACAAGATGCACACTACTTAGTAACTCAATCTATAGAGAGGTTTATATTGGTCATCTTATTGTCCAACTTGTTTATTTTAGCGGATGATGGATGCGAGTTTTCCTGAGATGTAATCCATCTTCCTCAAAGGGGTAAATAATCTAGGGCAAATTTTGATCAAATGTTAGTTTATTCAAAAGGATACAGCTCCATGTAAAATAATAAAAAAAGAACCGTATTCTACAAGCATGACCGACATAACATTGTATAAAATTTGCGAAACTTTTTTCCAATATAAATGAATATTAACTACCCACTCTAGACTTTTCAGTCTATTTTGACCTTTAAATCAAGTACTTAAGATTCAGATTTGGATACTTAAAATATGGTAAAATAAAACACCTGGAAAAGATTAATAAAAACAAGACTCGCTTACATTTATTTCAAGCAAAAGCATTAAATATTAATTTTCTTTTGATAGGTAAACCCATTGGCCTGTAATTTGTGTACTTGTATATAATGCAGATCCAAAACTATGAAAACACCTGCTTCAAATATAATCAAATTGGTTGGTTGCGTTTGTTTCTGCTTAGTGTTTTGGGTTTTCGTTTTGTTTTTGGGTGTGTTTTTTTGGGTTAGTGTTTTTGTTTTTGTGGGTTTTTTTCAATGACACAGCGTGAGAGACATAAAAGCACATTATTATGCTGTGTAGTGTGGCCACGTCAGGTTTCTAAGGATTTGCATTGGCAGTTCAACATGTATTAAAAGTTCTTGTGATATGACATGAGAAACATTGGCATCATTTAACTTGTCACAAACAACACTGAATGCATTACTGAAAGTAACAAAATCTGTCAATTCACTAGCATAATTTGTTAGAAGTACTCAATTCCTTTAAAAAAATGAAATAACAATCTCCCTTTTAAATAGATTAATAAAACACAATTGTTCATGAAACCAGATTTTTTAGTTTTATATTAGAGAGCTTGCAATTTCCAAATGTACGTATCATACGCCTGTGCATCTATTCAAAATCCCATCACAAGCTCTCTATTATAATTCTATCTACCTAAGATAGCACATGCAGATACATTACATTAATTAACGATATATAATAAAGGTATACACAGAGCACATTAAATGCACATTATATTATAGTCCAACCAACACAAAGTTATATCCATTTCTCCATGCATCTATATACACGATGTAGAACACAAGAGATATGGAACCCACTGACACCAAGAATATCTTACAGCTGATTTTGGAGGGCTAATCATTAAGGCAAAAAAAAAAATAATGGTTTGTCTCAAAGCTCACGAGTGGTTTGAAAACAAATGCGAAATGCAATTTTTTTTTTATTCCTGACTTTTTTCATGGTATTTGGAGAAAAAAATCAGATTTTTGCCGAAATTTTCTGGAAAAACTGAAAAAAAAAAAAAAAAAAAATTGAAATAAAAAAAATTCCGCATTTCTTTTTTTCCAAATCTAAAGATTTTACAAATGCGTGCGCGAGCTTTGAGACTTTGGCCTAATCATTATTCAGTTACTTTCATCTTTGTTCTTATAATGAAAATAGATTAAAAGGATAACAATATCTGGTTGCACCGCATATATTTCTGTGGGTTGTACCGTACTGATTGTACTGATTGTTTTACACGTAAACACAAAAATGTCTCAAATAATTCCAAAAGTGTATGTATGTTATCAAGCACTATTTTATCAGTCTAAATCCGTTGAGGTTCGACAATGAACCTCATTGTAAGTATTGTTTTTTTGAATTTTTTGTATGAATAACGCATGATATGTTACGATATATACTGAAAATTTCCCTCATGTGTACCAATGCGATTACCAATGCGGGGATTTCCCACCCCCGGCAACGGTTAAAAAATTTTCTTCTTCTTTTTTCTTTGGATCTAAAATTATTTATTTTCATGTGAAAATGTAAACATTGCACTGGGAAATATATTTTGTGCATTTTTTTTTCTGTAATGGGGCCACCCAGCCATAGAGCTAAACACGCATCTTGGCTCGGGAAAAAATAATTGCGTCCAACGTGCAGGCAGTGTTGCCGTCATATTGTCTGTTTTGTTTACGCTTTTGGCTGTTGCCACATTGAATAATGTCGTCCACCATCGTCTGGATTGTACATGGAAGATAATCAGCCTAATAGCTAATATTACCCATGTACCTTTCATCTAATTATGGACATCCGACACACAAGCAGATATCCTCCTGATAATATCAATTACATGCATTACCAGGAATGAGGTCAACAAATCTATTTTCATATTTTATTAGTTTTATTTGCATGTTTATTACATTCTCTTTATAGGTCTAATCCAATTTTTTTTAAATATTTTGCTGATTTGAAACTGATTTAACATTATGTTTGTATTGGTAGATATCAACTCAACAAAGAATAAGGGCACTCATATATTATCACCAAAGCATTTACATGATAGTACACATCAATGCTATCTTCTGAAGATAACACTTTAAAAAATATCAACAATTAATAGAACATAGCCGCTAATCACTTGGTACATACATCATGGATATGCTAGTTTTTGTACTATCAACTGAAGATAGCCAAAAAATATCTGCTGTCTCTCAGTCCATATCTAAATCTACAAGTGAAAACATCAGAAATTGCTTCAATATAATATGCTCACTCCTTTATAAAGCACATCCTCACTCCTTTATAAAGTCATGTTATTTCCAGCAAAAAGCCAAGTGACTTAACATTTTGACTTATTTGTAACATTATGCTATCTACTGATGATAGCATAAGGCTGGATTACTTTGTGTAAATTATTGCTTTTTGTAAGTCAATTGCTTTATGGGAAGCTTGCTCGCTGCTCACAAATAGGCTTCCATTTTATGATCTGCTAATAATACTAAAGATAGCCAATAAAGCTCCCAGAAAATAAAATTTGTCTTTCAATCCATATTTTGAACAAAAACTTCACATAGAGCACATTCAACTTTGTAAGGTAATGTTTTTTCTAACTTAGTCTGGCGACTTATTTAGAACATTATGCTATCTACTGAAGATAACATACAAGGTCACATCATTATATTAGTGTAGATATATTCAATGGATTAATACCTCTTTCACATATGTGACACAATCTGCTCCATGGGGGCCAAAGAAGGCATTTTTGAAAATTGAGTTATTATAATTATTACCTTATGTACAAAGAATAGGCTATCATATACTGAAAACACCAAAGGTCTAGCATACTTGGTTCTAAAGATCTGAAGCTTTGTGATGTGTATTTTCTTATGCATTTTATCGGTTTTTTTTACTCCATATTTTTGACTTGATCTCAATTTCAAATTTGCCGCCTTTGGCCCCCATGGACCAGATTGTGTCACATATAGTTGAGACCTTTCTTCTACCCATGTTCTCATGTAACTACACATTTCAGAGCTATCTTCTACAAATATTTAGCTTTACATAAACATGATTTATTATATAAACACCCGAGTAACAGTTATTATCAGGCTGATATTTTTCTTCGCAACTAGCCAGCCATCCATACGTAGTTGACTACAAGAACAATACAAAGTGTGTATTCTGACACCTTCCACATAATCTGATACTCGAGCTGTCTCAAGTTCACTGACCATCTAACAAAAACGATAGATGGAGATGACAAGAGTAGGGGAAAGAAGCCAGAGACATATCGGCGGAGTATACGTGATTGCATATATGTTAAGAAAATTATAGAGGCAATTTGTACATTGCTGAAGACTGACTAGTGGTTGATTTGAAGTACTTTAAGTCTACAATATGTTTCCCATGCATTTGGCTATTCTATCTAAAATCAAACACCCCCTGTTGAAGATTTTGGAAATATCTAACACAGAGGGAGTATGTTTTTCAACTGTAATTGATCAGGGTTAATTATTTTGAATCCCATACTCCCCCAGTATTATGGTTTCACCTATATCTTCAGTAAGTATTTTGAATAAGTTACCCAATTGTCTATTCAATTCAAAACTCATACTCCCTCTTTAGAAGACTCTAGCTAAATCTTCCACAGGAGTAGTGTGGAATGGAATAGCCCCTTTGGAGCAGTTCTGAAAAATGTGTCGGGCAAAACTTAAACCCAATGTTGGGCAAACAGCACATCAATAATAGGTTAAAGATTGCTAAACAGGTACATTATTGGTGTGCTGATTTTTTCAACAATTCAGACTGTTGATTTCTGACCTCAACATTAGGTTAAGTTTTGCTCAGCACATTTTACAGTACAGCTCCAAATTGCAAACAAAATTGGTAACTTTGATCAATTTTAACCAAATGCAGGTTCATTTTTGCCATTTATTTAGACTATTGATGTTTGACCCAAATTTGAACAAAGCTGTTTTTCGGCATGACAAATGTAGAATTCCTGTTGCACCTGTCTTAAAAATACGGGTTATATTTGCATGGTTTGAGGTTACGATTAGGGCTACATGTTATAACCACCACTGAGTTTGGGTAGGGCATATCTAGTTAAGCCCACATTACTATTACATAACATAGTAATGCATGGGTACAGTTCCGAAAGCGAACATTTCTACCCGATTTGCTTCGCCTGGAACAACCAAGACTCACTCTAGCAAAAGCTTAGCAATATAGGCCCTATGCAAAATACTTCACATCAGGCAAGGAATACCTCTTTTATGTGTCCATGAATCTGCCTGTCTGTACAAGGCACTGATATGTGATATACTAAATGCACCAACTAGGATCTCAAACACATCATCATCCCCCACAGGCACAGTTTATTAACTCGTATGTGTGCTCTATACGAAATGATCAACTATTCTGGGTATTAAAACTCATACTTGACAACAGTAAGATTACTTTTCAATATTTCCTTAAGAAATGCAAGTTTTTGAACTAAGTCATGAGAAAGGAGACAGATTTTACTAATTTGATGGAAGCAAATATTTACAGGTACTGTTTGGGACTTAAGGATATGCTAAAATGAGTTTTGTGAACTGGTTTACATGAAAGGCAAACTAGGATTTCGCTTCAGCTTTAAGCTTCCCAGATACTTGACATAGAAATCAAACTGTGATGGAAGGAAAGCTACCAGTTCATCACGCCCTATGGCTGTTCCTTGCCTACCTGCCTAGCTACACAGTTTGACTATATGAGCTCAAATGGTCTCAATCCCAATGACACAGTTCACAAACATACACTTAATGCTCTGTGTGCTGGCTTCAATAGGCTTAAACATAAAAAGTCCTAAGTTTTGAGATTTCTTCTCAAAATATCAAGAGCTATCTCAAGAACCACTGAACCAATACTGGGCTTTATTGTACTCATTTTAATGCATTTTACATGCTGATTCCAAATATGATCATGACAATTCGTAATTCTGAAAAAAATTTCAATTAAAATAATAAATTGAAAATTGTCGTCTGCAATTGACACTCATATGGAGAGGGTTAACAATAATAGCACAAAATTTAACCGCAAGTTGGGAAGTATGAGTTTTTGTACCCAACACATTCAAAGGTCATTCAATGCATGTACAAACATCGAGGTTAAAGAACTGTGCACTGATAGATGAGCATGCATATGATCCTATCGCTACCCAACTGACTGACTTGACTGTCATAAGAATTGGTTTGGCAAGTTAAGTAGCTCTTGTCATGCTTGTACTTGGATGTCACTTCCATGTATGACATGTCACCATCAGTTGTCTCACAGTTGCAACTGCAATTTCCATTTAGCAAATATGATTTCATTTTACATTTGTTTTCTACATGCAGGCTTCAAAAATAGTAACACTTTTCTTGGTGCAACATTTTTAACGTAAAAGAAAAAAGAAAAGCAAAGAACACCCAAACTGAGTGATCACCGAAGGTTGGGCGATGTCCAAAATAGCAATAGGGAGGTGAATGGTCAATTAGGAATAAACGATAGGAATTTTTGTTTTTACTATCCTCTACCGTGTGATAGACGACAGGCAGGTCCAATATTTTGCCGGCATCCACTACGATAAAAATATTGGACCTGCCTGTCGTCTATCATAGGTAGAAGATTGTAAAAACAAAAATTCCTATCATTTATTCTCATTCTTAGTCAGTTAAAATTATTTTAATAACTAGGGCCTATAAACTATTTTTTAAAGCAAAAATTAAGTTATCGTCATAAAAACTCCCCTTTTTCTAAAATGAATGAAACTTGTTTCCAACTTCATATCTTTTGCTGCGCGTACTGCTAGCATGTGCAAGTATTCCGCACTGCGTCTACGCATACAACGCGATACATACGCCCACGTCTACGAGCGTGTTACGCGTTATCAACACTCATGATGACGTGGGGTCGTCTACAGCCTGATAGATGACACCCAAAATTATCATGATCATGCGATTGTCCAATCAGATTATGTGTCTACCAAATCGACCACTCCCACTGACTAAGAATGTAGTATAAAGGAAAACATCTCTGATATGAACTGTGTTCTCCACAAGCATTTCCAAAGTTTGTCAACCTTGTCATCCTAATCCATTAACCCCATGAGAACTACCTGCCGATTGGCCATGGGAATTTATAATTATTAATTGGACCAATCAGCAACATTGTTAGAATAATTTCACCACGCAAAAAAAAAATCAGGGTGAATTATTTGCAAAGCTCCATTCTGATTGGTGATTAAAGTGAAGATATCATGTAATTGACCAATCAGAGGCAATGTTAGATCGGCAGGTAGTGCTCAGGGGTAAATATCCTAAACAAACTACTTCAAATCTACTTCTGACTATACCGTCCTTATACATGCCGTTCCATTATTCAAAACCCCGTATCAATCACTTAGTTTCCCGGTGATTTCATTCCATACCCCTTACCTTGTCAATATCCATGTACTTGCCACTCATCAAATTGATAACTGATTCTCTGTTCGGCCTTCTGGATTCATAATGGCCATCTGCTTGTGCATCACATGTAGTAACTGAATGCGGACATGATTGCAAAATAAAGATGCAATGGCTTTGTGTTGACACATATATAATATATTTAGTTCTTTTATTGAAAATAAGCAAAGCAAAACCATCCTTGTTTCGGTACCCCTTGTTTCAAATCAAGGCGATTTCTCTCTACATAATTCATTTCCATGTGTTTCATAAATTGCACTCCACATCTTAAGTAAGAGTGTAATGTTCTTTTGATAGAGGAATGAGAAATGCAACAAGTCATATACCACATTCAACTAACTTAGCATATCTTCCCTAGTTAGTATCACCTGATGTGTATTTCCATAATTTAAAGTTCAATTGTTCCAAGTGTTCCCTTTAGTGGACTTTTAGCATAAATTGGACAAAATGCACATTTAATCACAAAAAAATCATATCAGCATTCAATGCCTGTGACATTTGTTCCACATTTCATTATTGCTATATCCTGACATACATGGTTTAAGCAATTTTGCTTGGAAAATATTAAGTTTAATAATAATGCTGTAGATAACCACCTCTTTGAAATGACTTTCTTAACCATCCAGATTGTTAATTAGGTCAAATGCAGTAATCATTAAGACAGGTGTACACCTAGTGCCATTTTGCACCTTACTACTTTTAAAGTTGTATCGCAATCAATTTTCAAGTGAAAATTGTACTGCTATTAAACTACAACTTCATTTATATACCAATATTAAATTCCAAGTTCAGAATTAAGGTAGTACACAACACACCTGTCTAACAGAGAGGGGAAGCCCTGTTCACAGCTGTTAAGTTAAGTACCAAGTCTTAATCTTCCAATTTGACTATAAAGAGGATTTTTTTTCGAAATGGACCATGAAAAGTCCATATTGTTTCATAGAAAATCAAAAAAAAAAAATCTAGAAATTTGCAATTTATTTTGATGCTTTAATTGAATGAGAAATTGTTGTTTAAAAAGGACAGAATTGTTACAATCTAAAAAGTTTTTTTTAATTGAATTATCAGTATTGTAACATGGTAGACTTGGAACAAATCTTAATTAATTTTTAAAAAAAAAAAAAAACATAGATAGTAAAAGTAAGCAATAAAATGAGCAGAAATTTGCATAAATTTGGATTGGTAATGATTAGTAATATTAAATCCTACAAGTGTATCACAGATGGCAGATATCAAAAATTGTTTAAATGATTTTAAACAGCATTTTTATAGAGAAAAACTGGCATCACTTTCAGTGATGTGCGCCCTTATGTTAACTCGCTCATGCGGTATGGACGATGGTGGAATTCAGCACCTTTGAAGAACTAGCGTTTGAACTTGAAAATCAGTGTACTATGAAAGCCGAATAGATTTCATTATGGAATTTGAATGTCTGTGATACTAGTGATGTGAGTAATTATGATTGTGTGTATTGGGGGGTACATAGACCTGTCCCACCTGTATGTTCAGTAAGCTTATAGATTTCATGCACGTGAAAATGCAATGCTGTTGTTAATGCACTTGTCAATAGAAACCCTGACCCTGTGATACTAGTGATGTGAGTAATTATGATTGTGTGTATGGGGGGATACATACACCTGTATGTTCAGTATTTAAGCTTATAGATTTCATGCGCGTGAAAATGCAAGGCTGTTGATAATGCACTTGTCGATTGAAACCCTGACCCTGTGATACTAGTGACGTGAGTAATTATGATTGTAGGGGGGGTGCATAGGCCCGTATGTTCAGTAGTTAAGCTTATAGATTTCATGCACGTGAAAATGAAGACTGTTGATAATGCACTTGTCAATTGAAACCCTGACCCTGTGATACTAGTGACGTGAGTAATTATGATTGTAGGGGGGGTGCATAGGCCCGTATGTTCAGTAGTTAAGCTTATAGATTTCATGCACGTGAAAATGAAGACTGTTGATAATGCACTTGTCAATTGAAACCCTGAGTCCCTGACACATTCCAACCCCTGCCTGGAGTGCAGAGTACCGAAAAAAAATAGCCGGGCAGTTTATAACAGACAGGCATTGACACAAAATTTGTCCCTGTAGGGCCGGCCATGTGTTGTTTCCGCCTGTCCGGGACTTGGCGGGAGTTTTAACATTTTGAAATTTAGCCCTGAGTAAGTCCCAGCCACCCCTCCCCTGGTGCCCTGGCCATAAGGGGGGGGCTGAAATTCACAGCTGCATATAGCCATATCTTTGATAACATGGACAAGTATAGTGATGATGTACATTATACAAATGATGAGATATCCTCTAAATAGGCACAATTTCACGGCTTTACCAGACGCGTAATGTTGCGAAAGTAAATTAAACGCCATTTTGTGCGTAGGGACGTTGCAATTAAAAAAAACTGCGATAATTTAAAATGACTGCAATTTGCAATGAAAAGCAAACCACCAAAAATTTCTCATTTGTAGATGTACACACATTGGTATGCATATAGCCTCTGGCATTGGCCAATTTGTCCTTGTACTATGCATACCGAGTTTTATCGGCTAAATCACGCACAGTTATGCCGTTTTGAAATGACGCGTCAATTATTTGTAATTTGTAACGCATAGTGAAATGGCGAACATATCCCACGAACCATTGAATAGCAAAAAGCCTGCATTTAATTTAAACAAAATATAATTTAATTTTTCCCAGATGTTCATTTAATTTTTTTGTGCATTAGCATTCTATTCAGTAGGCAAATTTCCCAATACTACAATGTACTACAGTACACACATAACCTATGATTCTGCATGGGCATAGATGCTTGTTATGTAACACCTTTTGTAATTTACACCCTTAATCCAAGGTTATGAATATGAAATGAGGGCTAGCTGTTTACATTGTCTGTTTGCATTGCAATGGACCTGTGATTTTGCACAATGGATCTTGTTATTGCATGCTAAAAATATCCCATGTTGTCTAAATGGAAGAATGTTTTATAAATGGGGGGTGCCCTAAAATTACACCCACAATCATACCCCTAATCTAACCATCGCAATAACCCTTTAAATCCTATATGTACCTCTACCGTATAGCCGTCCCTAATTCTAAACCCTAACCTAATTTTGAAGTCGACGCCCGACGCCGCATACAATGACAATCAGCAGACGTCTAGAATAGCGTCGAAAGCGAGACGCGTCCAGCAAAAATCACGAAACACGTATAACTCCCATCGTTCCGCTTCACGGCGCCGATGCTAGCGTCGATAGACGCATTTACGTCGTCGTCGTCGATAAACTTGAACTCTATGTCCGAACCCCAACACAAAATACAAAAAAATATAAAAAAAAAAATAAAAATATATTGCATGTGCAATTCCTATTTTTTTTTTTTTTTTTTTTTTTTTTAACTTTTAACTTAAAAAATGAACTTTTTCCTGGTCCACTTTGAAAAAGAATCATGTTTATATTAATCAGATTGTATCCACAACACACACACAATCTATTCCTGTCCCACAATTTGTTACTGAATAAAACTACTGGAATTACTGGAATCATCAAAATACAATCTCGAAGAGGAATAGTTCCATTTAATATCAATGATACATTCACTAGGATCCACAACATGCTCATCTATCAAGGCACAGTTCTTAAACCCCAATACATTTGTACATTCATTGGATGACCTTTGCAGATTTGGGTACAAAAACTCTTACTCTGCAACTTGAGGTCAAATTTTACACTATGATTATGTAATTGAGGTTATTGGACGTTGACATTGGTATGAGGCTATTGTGGTACATAGTGATTCATTACCATGTCAATATATGAACTTCGCTCACTTGGTATCTAATCTCATCCCCCAATTTACAGGGTTGGTGTGAAATCACATTTATATTGAACTATGCCCTGCTGATAAAAAGATGATTTCCTGGTGTGATGGCACCTGCTAAACCAATTTAGATCTAGTCTATGAAATGTGAGTGCTATTAAGGCTCTAATTTCTCTTTAAAGATTGGCTAGGAGATAGCTAACATGATAACTGGATTTTTGGTTACTGATGCTATTTGTGGCTAGATGAGACAACTGTGATATACTGTATCTGAATTGGGCTATTCCATTTAAAATCCACACTCCCCCTGTGGAAGATTTTGGACACACCTACCACAGGGGATGTATGTTTTTCAAATGTAATTGGTCAGTGTTAATCATTTTGAAACCCATACTCCCCCTGTATTATGGCTTTCCTATATCCTCCACAACTGGAGTGAG
This sequence comes from Amphiura filiformis, assembly GCF_039555335.1. Lineage (NCBI taxonomy): Eukaryota > Metazoa > Echinodermata > Ophiuroidea > Amphilepidida > Amphiuridae > Amphiura > Amphiura filiformis. Next base: position 25,594,296 of record NC_092631.1, on the reverse strand, counting down.
TATTTCAAGTGGAAGTTACCCATTTGCCTATTCTATTCAAAACTCATACTCCCTCTGTGGAAGACTTCAGCTAAATCTTCCACAGGGGTAGTGTGGATACTAAATGGAATAGCCCATTGAAGTATGTTATGACTCCACTGAATGGACAGAAAGGATACGATCTTATATATTTTAGATTTATCTTTATTATGGGTGCTTTGAATGTTCTAAATAATTGATTTCTTTACCATACTGCATGTTTCTCATTAGGTATGCATAAGCAGAACACAATGAGAATATCAATTACATATTATATCCTTCAATGATTGGCCTGCTAATTTTCTACATAGCTTACTCTGCTGAATGATGTATGTAAAGCCAAACACTATTTACAGTGAATTTGAATGAGCAATTAATTTTTCAGTGATGTAAGTGGATTTGCCAAAATCTGGGAATCGCAGTGCCCCAATTGCAGAAACAGAAACAGAAACAATTGAAAAAGCCTAAAAGAAAAATGCATCTGTTGCAGAGCGATTGCCGAATAGGGTGCAACTCTACTAGTCTTATTACAAGACTGCCTAAACTGCCTAAACTCCGTAAACGAGGACTGGACTCAAGTCTAGCAAGTTGCACCCTATTCGGTAATTGTACCTCTGTTACACCCAAATACCCTTTACTCTACTAGTCTTACAAGACTGCCCTACCCCAACCCTAAACCCTAACCCTAAACTCTGTAAACGAGGACTGGGCTCAAGTCTAGCAAGTTGCACCCTATTCGGTAATTGTACCTCTGTTACTGTTCCTGACACCAACTCACAACGAATAAATACTTCATACCCATCTTCAATGTAGATGACAATTTGCACCCATTCCTACCACTGATTGATTGTGGCAACCATCTCCAAACTGTGGCAATTACTGCATTACCTGACTGATGTTAATCATACTCGACACCACCACCAAAACATATTTTGATGGGGGAAATTCTTTACACCCAAATACCCTTTACTACCAATATTTCTGCTACACACTCATGTTAACTTTGATGACATATCACATACGGTACTGATTGACTCTATAGATTCCCTGACTGATGTTAACTCAGCCAGACAACAGGAAAGGTAAGTTTTGAAAGAATAACAGTTTCTTTTACACCTGCTAATATCTACTCCCTATTCCAGAAAAATACAGAACTAATTTTCTGGGATTAAAAAAATATTATCCTGTTTTGCAAAATGAAACATAGCTAAATCCTAATCCTTTAGTTAGTCCTAACTGGCAATAAAAGTCAAATTTTAATGTTTGGTCAATTTTTGAAATAAGGGCCAAAAACATGCGTTTTAGGGTGTTTTTCAGTATATGCTGTGACAATCAAGCCCAAAGACTTGTATCAAGACTAATTTCAGTTTATGCAGTCTAATTTTTGGAAAAGACATGTTCCATTCTGATAACCAATAATTTAATTAAAGAAACATAAAAAAGTGAAAATTATAGCAAAATTTCAGCATATACTCAAGATTTTGATTGCTTAGACTTTTTGTGACTCGATTGTCAGAAAATATGCAGAAAATGCATGTTTTTGGCTCTTTTTTCTAGAAATTAGTAAAATAGTGAATTTTTTCTTTTATTGCCAGTTAGGACTAACTAAAGGATTAGGATTGAGCTATGTTTCATTTTGCAGAACTAATTGACTATATAGCTTTCCATCTATGACTGATGTTAACTCAGCCAGACAAAAACAAAGGTAGATTTTTGAAAGAAAAATAGATTTTGTTTTACATCTGACTCCAATATCTTCCACCGTAATGCTGAACAATCATCTCCAATCTCAGACGTCACGTCACAACACAAGTGACATGCACTGATTGCCTATATAGCTTATTCCATTCCCTGATTGATGTTAACTAAGCTAGACATAAAGGTAAATTTGCAAAGAAAAATGAGATTCTTTTACACTTGACTCCACAATCTACCACTAATACTGAACAACCAATCTCAGACATCATATTACAACATACTTGACATGCACTGATTGCCTATATAGCTTACTCCATTCCCTGACTGATGTTACCCGAGCCAGATACCAACAAATTTTGAAAGAAAAATAAGATTTTTTTTTACATCTGACTCCACTATCTACCACTAATACTGAACAATCATCCCCAATCTCAGACTCAGACGTCACATCACAACACTGATTGACGATATAGCTTATGCTCCATTCCCTGACTGATGTTACCAGAGCCAGACATCAACAATAGTAAATTTTGAAAGAAAAATAAGATTCTTTTACACCCTACTCCATGCACTATCCACCACTATGCTAAACAACCATCTTTAAACTCAAGACGTCACATCACAACACAAGTGACATGCACTGATTGACTATTATAACTATAGCTAGCTTACACCATCCCCTGGCTGATATCAACTGAGCCACAGACACTAACAACACCACATTTTTGAAAGGCAAATAGATTCTTTACACCCAAATACACCACCACTCATACTACACAACCGTCTCCAGTCTTTGATGTCATATAACGCAAGTCACATACACTGATTGACTATATAGCTTACACCATCCCCTGACTGATGTTAACCGAGCCAGACACTAACTACCACGGGGGTTAATCTAAACCCATCAATTCTGCCACACATCACTGTCAATCGCACGGACAAAATGTGAAGACGACGCCAACAATAACGTCGACGAGGGAGAAAGAAGGAAGGAAAAAAATCTGTGTGTGGATGGCCAAGCACTCTAAGAATGCCAAAGGCTTAGACCTGGGCTGTTTGGTCTGCAATCACCCAGCCAATTATGTCATTACAATGGTATGACTTCTGATGAAGTACTCGTCTGCCGAGGAGATTTAGCGCTATCGCATATCTGTCTCTTCGACCCTTTTCACGCTCTAAATACTTGGCATAAAAATTATACATCATAAAACCTTTCAACAGCTCTTAAGATTTCAAAATTCTTAAGCTTCTTCAAATGATTTAGAATAATTGCAAAAGAGATACTGCAGATGAGTTTTGCAAATATGCCGAGCACTCCAGACACGTAAATAGACTGTTATGCACCATTACGGCATACGAGGCTCTCAATTTATGCCCATTATATGCGTCTCAAGTCTTTGGCTTGAGTCAAGGGGTGTTGGATGTCCACTATAGCAATTTAAAATTGATCCCACGGGAAGGTCCTTAGTGTAAGCTTATAGGATAATACTCAAGATCCATTAGGTACTTTTGTAGAGACTAAATGTTCAGGTGACATAGTATGATGGCATTTCATAACCATGTATTCTTAAATTGAACAACAATATTGCTTCAAATCTATGTCAAAATAGCAATCAGAAATCATAACAAAAGTGTGATGTGCGAAAACTAGGGGTGTCATTTTCGGGTAATTTGAAAAATGCATTGAATTTGTATGCATTTTGAGTATGACATGAAAACCAAGTATCAATTTTCATATTAAAAACAGAAAACATCGTGCAAAATTTTATTTATTTTTTTTAGGTCAACCATGAAACATCCTAGCATTTAGGTCTAGGTCCAGGGACACTACAAAACCGAAAAAATAACTTAAATTTTTTTTTTTTTTTAAATTTCGGGCACCCGTCCAGGGTATTTCCTGCCCGGGTAATGTAATCTCGAGCGGGTACCCGCAAGCCCGCCCGAAAATGCCAGCCTTAGTGAAAACCCCTTCACATGTTGCATTATCCTATTTTGTTTTATAAAGATAATAAAAGCTAAAACTATTTCTTTTTTTTTCCAATCCTTCTTTGCTGATAACTTTTGATGTTGACGTCAGAGGTACAAAATGAAAACAGTTTTAAAAAGAGTTATAAATTTCCATGTTTTTTGTCTCCATAACCAAGAAATTGTCACCATGTGAAGGGTTTTCACATATGACGTCACAAATTTCGAACAAAGGGTGTTTTACAATTACATAAACCACATCTACAAAGAATTTGTTAGCAATTCAAAAATCTAATTTCTAGCAAAAATCTGAAATGTCTGAAATTGACGCATTAAATTCGATTATTTGTCTAGCACCTTTATCAATTTGATTTTAAAAGCATATAAGAGACAAGTACATTCTTTAGCTTAGTACAATTCCTTTCACTTTCAAGCATAAAACTTGTTTTTCCTATCTAACAATGATTTTAAAAGCATGTAATGTTAGGTGGTCTAATTTACAGCATGTGGATTTAGCTATAAATTTTTTCCAATGTAGTAACTCACACTCCCGATTCTTTATAGGTGAAACAATTCTGAATTTATAAATGGAATATTGTCACAACAACAGGTAATACTTGTGACCGACTGTGCAATAACTAAGCGCCAATGGCAAAGTAATTTCCCTGCAACACACGGTCCAATTAGGATTTTAGCTCACGGATTGAAGTTTCAACTCGAGCTGGACAGTCAGGTGTGGGATTTCTTTCCTATAGTTCCTAGGCATATATTTGTGTATTAGCACCTGTAGGCAAATAAATTTCTTGCATGCAATGCATAGTCCAATTAAGTAATATCAGGCACGTAGCCTGGTCATTATGATCAGGTAAAATAGCCTGGTCAGTGTAGAATTTGTCACAGTTGGAAGGGACACAGGGACTGCCTTTTGAGGAGAGCGAGAGCAATTGCACTCCTACTGCTCTCCTTAAATCTGATATAAGAGAGTGTTTTTAGCTCTCCTTAGTGATCCATTCTGTCCTTACATTCTATTGTAAATGCTCCAAACAGCTCTCCTTGAAGCTCTCCTTGATAGCCCCAGAAGTGCTATTTAATGCTCTCCTAAAAATTTCAAATGGCAGTCCCTGGGGACAGGAATCCAAATAAGGCTGATTTAACATTGATTTTAATTTTTTCCATCCCTATTTTACCTGAAACCTTTTCCCAAGGAGACAATATTCCCACTCCCACAGATTTAAAATTGCCAATAAAGATTGAAAACTAAGTTCTTATAAAGAGAAGGAATAAACATGAAAAATGATGAAATCAGCAAACAAAGAGGGACTGTCATTTTGGACTGGACTTAATGGTCTGAGTGGATCAGTGGAAATGAATATTAAAAAAGAGGGACTGTAACAGACCTGGAGAATGTTGGTTCATTTTCAAATCTAAAAATAGAGACTAAAAACCTAAAATCTGTTTTAAATATGCTATCTACTGAAGATAGCAACAAGCACTCTCAGTCAAGTTCAACGGATGACATGTGGAACAATCCAATCCTGTTGTAACAAGATCCGATCCAACCAGACCAAAGTCCAAAATTTTGCCAATTGAGTTATTATAATTACTGATGTTGAATCCACAAGTCCCTGGCACACTTGGCTACAAAGTTATGTTTACTGGAGTTAAACCTACGTTATGTGACACAAAACACTGGGCTTTTCGCAAATTGTTTGCTCGATGTTTTTCAACCTAGCCTTCAACGAGTCTTCGTTGTCTTGCAGTCGATGCACAGAAACGGCTAAATCCTTCATTTGGTCCAGGATTCGGTCGATTTTTTCCTCCGCCATTGGAGCCCGCCAGCGTAGATTTTCGCTGAACAAGGAATGATCTTTGACCTGACCTACGGTCAGGTCAATACTAATTGAATTAGTCTTAGACCTCCAGTCGTTTTGTTAACCTAACTAGTACAGAACTTTTTTATGTCCATTTTCTTATTTTTTTCATATCTCAATTATTGCAGACTAAATTGGATCAGATTGTGTTACATTTTGCTGTCTACAGAAGATAGCATCAGCATATCATCCACGGAAAACTTGCTATCACATCAGGAAATATTGCCAAAATTGTGATTTCCCATTACGACTTACATCTGTAATGGATAAAAACCGATTCATATTTTCTCTGACTTTTTTTTTCCAGTAATAAAATCTCAAAGGAAAGTGAGCACAATATACTAAAAATCAGACAAATTGGAAATGCTCAGCTATAAATGTTAATTATAGTTAGTTCTATTGTTGAAACGCTATACTCCCAATTGGGCTATTCCATTTAAAATCCACACTACCCTTGTGGAAGATTTTGGAAATATCTTCCACAGAGGGAGTACAGATATCAAATGGAATGAACACAATAGGCAGCTCCATTTGAATTTCATACACCCTATGAGAAAGATTTAACCTAAATCTTCCAGAGGGAGGGTGAGTTTCAAATGGACCTGCCAATGTGTTCATTCCATTTGAAATCCATACTCCCTGTGGAAGATATTTCAAAAACCTTCAGCAGGGGTAGTGTGGATTTTAAATGGAATAGCCCAATACAGTATCTGTTGATAAATAAGGAAGCAGGTACATCCCTTTTACTTGTAAAGCATGAAAGGAATCTTAAGATGGATTTGTAATCAAGGGAAACAGCTCAAACTTGGCAAAGCGCAAAAAAATTTTGCCCAAAAATTTCCACTTTTTCAGTATCAGCAAAGTGTCTGTTAAGTGCAAGATAATCACATCAAAAGGGCTATTCCAGTTGAAATACATACACCCCCTATGGAAAACATAACCTTAAATCTTCCACACAGGGAGGGTAAATTTCAAAAGGGCTTACCAGAATATGCGATTTAAAATCTACACCCAATGTTTTGGAGATTAAGGTCATGTCTTCCATACAGAGTGTATGGTTTTCAACTGGAATAGCCCATTTACTTTTGACAAATCTTGTTTCCTAACTTTGCTCCGATTGTTAAAAAATAAATGAGCACGGCACCAGCAGCGTGGCATTATCATAGCGTGACACAATTACGGTATTAAAACACCAATGTGAGCGAGGCTCTAACAACCTGAATATTTCATACGCATACCACCATTAACACCGATCTTCTCATCACACTGATCAAATATGCAACATCAACATACGATATATACATTACACCATGCAAGTTGTGATAGCTCCTGCCTTTTACCTCAATTTCCCCTTCTAAATCATTGTTTTTGTAACCTAAAATCATAAGTGTAAATTATTCGGTATTATTTCAAATGTTTTTTTTTCACATGGAAGATGAGTCAGAAGTGAGAATTCCATTATTCAGTAGAATACATGCTCATTTTACATATCTTGTATATCAGAATATCATATCACCTGAAATGGTGACATTTGAAATGATATTCCACAACCAAAATGGCATGTGTATGTAATTTACTCATCATGTTTCACAGAATCCACTGAAAATATATCAGGTTCAATTTATGTATCTAGATTATTTACACAAAACTTCAAGTGGTCAAAACTACAGAATCGGTGAATCAATTCCTTCACCTTGTGTATAGGAATTGGGTCATTGCATATAAATGAAGGGAAATTAGGTAAGAATTAATGAAGTTAGTCATCGTGATTCCACCACCAATGGTCCAGTTGCCCAGTTGATGTGATCATGTGGGCGATGCCTAGACTGACGCCCTCTGTCATCAAAAAAAATTTAGGGTTTGACGACGGAGACTTTACCCACAGAATCTAAGGCATTTATTCTGCTAATGATCTTGGCACAACATTGTGCCAAGGCACTGGTACATCATAAGTCTACCTAAAGTTCACAACCAAAGTTGCACACAAATATTTTGTTCAGTACAGCACATTGTGAATGCTATGTTTTTCGGTCATCACTAATTAACTCTCTCCACGCTGGGTGTCGACTGCAGAGGCGACAAATTAAAAAAAAAAAAAAAAAGATTTCAAAAATTTCAGAATTGTAATTCTTCGTTACCATATTTGGAATCAGTATGAAAAATGCAAGAAAATGAGTACAAACAAGCCTAGTATTGGTTCAGTGGTTCTTTAGATAGCTCTTAATATTTTGAGAAAATATCTCAAAACTTAAAACTTTTGATGTTGAAGGCTATGGCTAGCACTAACAATAAACAACACCCACAGTTGATTAGACAACAAAGGATTCAGTTAAAGAATTGGTCTTAGACTGTGTTATCTCTCAGCGCTGTGCTACAAGTAACTTTGCTCCCTTATTTTCACAAGAAATATGTGACCGTTCACCACGAATGAGCCGTAAATGTCCTCAATTGTATTCTGAGTTACAGTGTAAAATGGGCATGAAGGTCGTATTCATAGGTACCTCAATTTGGTGCTACGTGTACCTCATTTAATGAGATACACGTAGCACCAAATTGAAATACTCTATGAATATGACCTTCATGCCCATTTTCACTGTAACTCAGAATACAATTGAGGACATTTACGGCTCATTCGTGATGTACGGTCACATATGAAGGGTAACGCAGGTGTGGATCCAGGAATTTTCAATGGGGGGCACCATGGCTCAGCGCCCACACAAAGTCAGGCGCCGCTCTGCAAAAAATAGGGGGCACGGCGCCACTCTGCAAAAATTAGGGGGGTGTGCCGGGGCACCCCCCAAAAAAAAAAATCCTCCTCTGTAACCATAGCTGGGTATACTATCTGGGGGAAAGTGGATGATAATATACAAGCAATGCAAAGTTCATGAGTACTTAATAGAAACTGTGTAGTGAGCCATTTAAATTGGTTTCTTCAAATATGTTAAATCCATCCAATTCAATTATTGAACATCAGCATTTTTCAAACATCTTAACATTATATAATCACTAATTACAAGCTAAAAATATGCACAACATTAATTTCATCTCCTACTGATGGAAGAATACCAATTACCATTTTTTGTTTTTGTTTTATTTTGGGACCATTTCCTGTAATAGCATAACATTTCCCACACCTGTGTCGCATACAGAGTTATGTTTAAAAATGGTTATCAAAATGCACCAAATGACCTCAATTCCAACGGCAAAGTCCATAGCCCTACATCCAAAAGACACAGCTCACAAACTGACCTCATGCTTGCGAAGTACGATATTTTGTACCCATATGCAAAGTTCATTCTCTATGTGTGCATAGCATGTTTGCATTAAAGAACCCTGTCCTGGAACACTGCAATGATAGAGATCGTAATTGTAAAACAAGAAAACTATACCTGCCCTAATAATTAAAACTAAAATCCACCCGCAGCCTCATTAACATGCATCACCATATTCCACACCCTGTCACTCCCATATACCCCTACCTTAGACATTGTTATTCCACAAATATGCAAGACCATGTCTCCCAATTAATTGAGTGAGGATCGTGTTTAATTCCGCATTTATAAAGCTACATCAAAATTTGATGGATCTAAAAGGTGAATATCTATCGTAAATTTGATTGAAAATGATAAAAGAGCATATGTTTCAATGCACAGGAGAATCATGTGTGCTCCACCTTCCCGTATATATGTACTTAAAAAATGTATTTTAATGCTCTGCATGCTAGCCATGCGCTTCAACGGAAAAAGTTCAAGATTTGAAATATTTTCTCAAAATATCAAGAGCTATCTTAAGAACTACTGAACCAATACTAGGCTTGTTTGTACTCATTTTAATGCATTTTCATGCTGATTCCAAATATGGTCATGAAAATTTACATTTCTGAAATTTTAAAAAAAAAAAAAAAAATTTTGAAACATGTCGTCTGCAGTCGACACCCGCGTGAAGAGAGTTAATATTCTGCCATGATAATTACACTTTACACTATTCTGAAAGAAACTTTTTAACAAATGAACTTTTTAACAGTTCATATAATGAAATCATATCTTACACTTGATTCGCCTCTCCAAAAACATGTAATATACACCTCCTATCGTATCGAAATCATCAAATTTTATTGAAACTAAACCACATGAAAGTACACTAAAAGATGATACGACTTCATCATGTCACCTTATAGTTTTATATAGAGCAAGCACTTGTAGCATGCTAATAGTAGGTCTAATTTTGCATAAGAAATTTTCACAAATTTTACTTTTTTAACATTATTTTTTACAACACGCCGCTGTCTCGTCGGCAATTAATGCGAAAAAGTAGCGTGTCTGGATGTGTTTATGTTTGAATAAGATTATGTATGCATAACAAAGATTTATGCAAACTTTGATTTAATAGCGACAGGAAAATAGTTACTAATAGCACACTTGCGGATTGACATCCTATGATTACCTCAACTATGTCAAGTATCGTCAAAACTGTGTCAAGAGTGGAGAGAGTGTCTGTGGAAAGCGATGAGACCCAATAGTTTGATCCTGTCAAGCTGAACTGGATGCGACAGTAGCAACTAAGTACTGATAAGAAATCAGTACTTAAGTTGTTGCATTTTGGATTATTAAGCCATATATAGATTTAGATCAATTATACAGATTTATTCTAAAAACATGGTTTGAGGCAAAACACAATTTGCCCGGAACATCACAGGTTTGTGCCTGATCATAGTCATTTCACATTAATGATTGTACATTCGTTTTAGGATTTATCACAACCAACAGTTCTATAATCTCTATCACAATCTTTAAAATTTTCATCAGTGGAATAGAAAAAAACCTATTTATTTGATCACATCTTATGAAATTAATACATCTTTTGCAACAATGTTTCTTACCCACTTGAGACTGAGTAATATGACCTACTTTCCATTATTAAGTTATTTTTGACAAAAGGAATTTTAAAATATTTCTATTTTATTTGTATGAAATCAAAATTAATACATAGTGCTCATCAGCACGTTATTCACTGTTGAAGTGACGTAATAATCGGATTAACTACCATTGCAATGGATGAATAAATTTTTTTGACTATATCGCCCTGCACTACAACATTCACACGGTACCTATGCATTGAACCATATCATTCTGATCATTGACACCTGTAAGATAAGTATCTTTGAAAAGAGCAGTATTGTATTCAATCTATTATTATTATTATTATTATTATTTATTCTTTCTTTATTGAGGGTTATACTGCTTCAGTGACAAGCACTGCTTTTCAAGCAGGCCCTCATTGATACATGTTATATAGCAACAAAATATATTACGATACACAATATTTACAAAGTATCATACAGTATTTACAACGTATTTACAATATATTACAAATAAGTATAATGGTACCATCAACTACAAGATAATTATAAATACCATGATTCAAAATACAGAAATACAATAATTATATTTATATACAAAATCAAGCAAGTAAATGAATAAAATATAGAAAAAGACAGGCCTAAATTTCTTTAATTTTTGATTGAAATTGGCCTAAAGTCATATTTTGCATCTGAGCTCTTACTGTCGGTGGCAAAGAATTCCATGCATAGGCTGCCCTGACATGAAAAGTACGTTGACCTGAATTTGATTTAAATTTTGGTACAATCAATGTATTAGAAGTATGATTTCTAGTTATATGATTATGGTTATCATGAACAAAATCAAATTGAGAAGATAAGTACGATGGATATTCATTCTTTAAACATTTGAAAACAGTCATTAATAGAGTATTATGCCATCTTTGATCAAGTTTAACCCACTGCAATGTATTCATTAAATCATTAGTTGGTGTCCTTATATCTGCTGAGAGAATTATTCTAGCTAGATTATTATGAAGTACCTGAAGCCTATTATGGTACTCTACACTAAAATTTGACCAGACCATGCTTCCATAATCAAAGTGGGGAATAACAAGAGCATTGGATAACATTACAGTGGTTTTGTATGGAAGGAAATATTTTATCGTTTTATTATGCCAGTTCTTTTGGAAATAGTTTTACTAACATTATCGACATGAGCTGACCAAGACAGCTTGCTATCAAATTTCACACCTAGATATTTAAACTCATCTACTCTTTCAATATCATTGTTGTTATATATTAAATGTACATTGTTGAACTTTTCAAGCATTTTGTTTGTACCAAAGATCATAAACTTAGTCTTTTCAACATTTAAAGTGAGTTTGTTTACTTTGAACCATTCAGCTACCCTACTTAGACATGACTCCATTTGAATTTTAAGATCAGATTCATTTTTAGCTTTACACATTAAAGAGGTATCATCTGCATACATTACAGTTTTACATTCAGACACAGCATTAGGTAAACAGTTAACAAAAATTATAAACAGTAAAGGACCTAAAATTGAGCCCTGAGGAATACCAATATCAATTGGCCTAAAGTCGGAAAAAGTTGAGTTAACATTAACAGTTTGTTCTCTGTTGTTTAAGTATGATTTAAACCATAATAATTCATCCCCACATACCCCATATTGTTTAAGTTTCCTAATCAGAATATCATGATTTACAGTATCAAATGCTTTCTTTAAGTCTATAAATAAAACGCCTGTAGCATAACCTGTATCCATATTCTTTAAAATGTAATCTTGAACATCTAGAAGGGTTGTTGTTGTGGAATGATTTGGACGAAATCCTGATTGAGCATTTGATAATAGTCCTACATTACTCATATATTCATATAATTGATCATGAACAGCTCTTTCAATGATCTTTGATACAAGTGGTAATACAGAGATAGGTCTATAGTTACTAACATTAGTTTTATCACCCGATTTAAATATTGGAGTTACTTTAGCCTTCTTCCATGCATCAGGAAAAGTAGACCCATTCAAAGACAGGTTGCAAATATGAACAAGGCATTTTGAGATGAAAGGCGCAGCCAACTTTAATAACCTTACATTGAATGGATCTAATCCTGATGATTTGCAATTTGCATTTACTTATTTGTTTAAGAACAAATTCATTAGATATTGCTCTAAAACTAAATTTGTTTACACTATCATTTTGATGAGAACATACAGTATTACAAGTGCATACATAATTATCATTGTTATTATTAAATTTGCTCCCAAGTTCGTTACCTATAGAAGTGAAAAACTCATTGAACTCATTTGCCATATCCTTTTTATTACCTGAGTAATTACCATTCTTTTTAACAACTGCTGTAGGTATACTTGATGTTTTGTTTGGTATAATTTTCTTAATTGCTTTCCAAAGATTTTTACTATTATTTATGTTGTTATTTATAGCTTCGTTACAATAACTCTTTTTCAGTGAATATTTCATATTGTTTACTTTATTTCTAAGAGACTTTGCTTTACTCCAATCTTCAGCATTATTTGTCTTATGTGCTTTTGAAAAATAGTAGTCCCTATCTTTACTTAGTCTCAAAAATTCACTGTTCACCCATTCAGGTAAACAACCTTTAACTTTCTTTTCCTTAAATGGTGCATGCTTGTCACAGGCAGCATTGAATGAAGACTGCCATTCATTAAGTGCTTCATTGACATCATTTATATTACATATTCTACCCCAATCAATATTTTTGATTGTATCAATATAATCTACTTCATTGAAGTTTTTGAAACACCTGGATCTTACAATTTTTGGTGGAAGTTTCAACTTATTACATTTTCTTACAGCATATATTAATGAATGATCACTAAGACCTAAACTATGAACACCAGATGAGATTATAAGTTCTGGTTTTGATACAAATATTAAGTCAATTTTGTTTTACTAGTTTGGTTATTCTTGTATAATCTGTTATAATTTGTTTCATATTAGAATTGTTTGCCAACCTTGTCACTTTTCTTAAATTACCAATTTTAACCTGATCTAAATTAAAGTCTCCTAAAATATATACATCATCATATAAATCGTTACATTTCTTAAATATATCATCAAGATTATCAAGAAAATCAACAGTACAGTCTGGTGGGCGATAAATACTGCCAACTAAAATAGGCTTTGTATTGGTTAAATTAAGTTCAATAAAAATACCTTCAATATCATTATCATATAAATCCTCATTTTGTTTTGACAAAATACTGTTTTTAATATAACATAAAACTCCACCCCGTATTTTACCATTTTGTCTATCAAGTCTATAAGTATTGTAACCATCTATTTCTACTTCTGAGTCATCAACATCCTTATCTAACCAAGTCTCATTAATACATAACACATCAATAGCATTGTCATTCAAAAGGAAGTTAACCTCATCAACTTTGTGGATTAAACCCTGGATATTTAAATGAGCTATTTTAAGACCCTTCCTAATCTTACACTTTAAATCAATAAAACCCTCATTAAGAGGAAGTTCATCATTAGCAAGTTTGTGAAAACAATTCTTACAATACCAATAATTATTTTGCTTAACATCATTGTCATCAACACATCTAAAGTGAAAATCAAGTGTACAATTATTACAAGTTACATAAAGATCATTTTGTAAGATTTTTCTTACACACTCACCACAAAAATCATTTTCAGTTTTCTTACAAATTTTGGCATTCTCTACAGTTTTTAAAGTTATAGTTCTTTTTTTACTTTTATCACTCACAGTTTCTTTATTAGTTCTTTCCTTTACCTGCTCCTCCAATGAGATATTTTTAGAAAATATGTTTGTCAAAAAGCTTCAGATTTTTGTGAAATTTTAGGGTAATTTTAGCCTAGAGACAAAAAAAGGCTGACCCACCGACCCTACTTAAAGGAGTATTTCGTGATCCTAGCATCCTCTTTTTATGACATTTTTCAGTACATATCCACGAAAAAAGCATATTCCCAAAATTTCAGTTGATTCCGATTTTGCGTTTGCGAGTTATGCATGATTATGTGTATTACACTGCTCCATAGACAATACGTTGTAATTTCGTTCTGGTGCACCAGAACGAAATTCAAATTTCATGATATCTTTGCTAAACGAATTAATCTGCAAGAAATATTTTGTACATAAACATTATGTAGCCAGCCTATTCCAGTGATATAAAAATCTCAACTTTTTTTTTGGAGAAAAGTGGGGATGAGGCTGTGGATCACGAAATGCCCTTTTAAGGTCCGTAGAACAGGGTTTTTTTATCACCTTTTTTTGCCACAAACAGCCACGCACTTTGAATCAACGTTTGCAGACTGGATAGAGAAATAATAATTCAGAGGTACACTAATTATGACCTCCATGAGCGACACACAAATATGGTGGAATCAGTACTTTCTGTTTCTACCTCATTGTATTTTGCCCTCTGTGAGTTCACACAAACATGGCAGTCTGTACTCTCTAATTATGGCCTATTTTGACTTCACTGAGTCCATTACATCTATTTTAAGATGCTATGCCCATGTCTGTGTGAATGTAGACATGCAGTAATTATAACAACATCAAACACTAGGATTCACAATATGCTCATCTATGAGTCCACAGTTCTTTAACCCCAATACATTTGTACATTCATTGAATGACCTTTGAAAATTTGGGTACAAAAACTCATACTCTGCAAGTTGAGGTCAAATTTTACACTATGATTGTTTAATTAAAATTATTGTACTATGCCATTAGGATGAGGTCATTGTGGTCCATAGTGAAATGCACTACAGCCGTGTGTTCAGTCATTGAGCATGTAGCCAATTAGACACACACTAATGAAAGATAAACATCGACTTCTACAACACCGATATAAAGACAGTATGACCTTCAGAGTGAAGGATAAATAAATTGATGAACATGGAGAGATGAGACACAGAGCAATACAAGGCTGTCTAATAGGGAACCGAAGGAGTGTAATTCTTGATTTCTGGTATTGCTATGATGATATAGTATTTGAATTTACGCTGCCCTATATTCATTCAAAGCAATATTATACAAATAAATGCTTTTTATAGATGTGCAGGGTTAGTGCTACAAGGTATTTCCGAGTTAAAGACGTGTTTTGGCCGCCAGACTTTTGTGCAGTTTCTGGGTCCAAAATACATCATTTTACTGCACTTTTTCCTACTTTAGCGGAACAGTGGCTTTTCTGGACCCAAAAAATTTAGAGTCACCACAAACTTTAACATCCCCCACTTTATCACATCAAAATTCAGATTTCTGTATCAGGTGAAAGCGGATTTTTTTTTTCATAAACCCAGTAAAATTTGGGTTGGAATAAGCCATTAATATTTACACGGTATGAACATAACTATGGTAGTTGGTAGTTACCACTCCAGAAGTTGTGCACTGTTCTATGTGTCACAGCGACACCAATTTTTGCCTCAAGATTGCAAATTTCTGGAGCATATTTAACTCAAAAACTTAAGGATTGTGAATAAAACTCCTTCGTATATCAAAGAACAGATCACATTTCATTACCCCATTTGTTATAGCATTTGTTCCAAGACCTGTCTAATTCCTATATAAAACAGTCAAAACTTCTGGGTGTAAATTCCAACTCTAAAATTTAATTTAAATTAAAAGTAATCACTCTATAAAAGTTCCACAGCGTTAATAGCTCGTCCAATTTATAGAGAAACATACCTCTTTTGTTTCAGTACCGATTTAGTGACATTATTACTGTATAATTCAGAATATTGTACCAAATTTGCATCTAATCCACGTCACCGATATCATACCGTTTACTCCTACATTCACCCCTCACAGTAACGCTTCGACATAGTAACATGTCAAATTTTGAAAAATTACCCCAATTATGAGTTAATTCGCTGTATACACATGACTACACAGACTACTTGATGCCTAGTTCTACATCCCCGCCAGGAATACGAGAAAAGATTTCACAAAAATGATCACTACAAAGCAATTTTATATGACATGAATAATTATGAAGTGTGCTTAGCAGACTAGCTGGGGACATACAATGTGATGCACTGCACCAGCTAATGAGTTTCAAGTGCAGCGAGCAGACAATTCTGTCATGTCTGCACGGCATAGAAAGCTTATATTAATATCAACCTACCTAAAGACTTGGCATGTTTGGACTTAATCATATCTATACTATACCTGTATTTTAATAATATAGCAAAATTTTCACATTTTTTCATAATTTTTTGTAAAATTTTGTAAAATTTGAACAAATGACATTCAGGAGTTAATCGACTTGACACTTGCCTGATTCCTGGCAGTTTATATCCTATGGGGATTTAATTAATAATGCTGGAGACAACCTGTGAACTCTTATTACCATCATTACTTCTAGGTTAATCATGCAATCAGTTAATGTTGTCAGGATTTATTTCCCATTAGTAAATAATAAATCCTACTTTTGTCAATTTGATTTTTTTTTTCATGTTTAAATTTACAGGCTTGTCATTCAAACTGTATTAAGTTTGAATTAAGATGTTGCATTATGAAGACTTTGAAATAAAATGCCAGTTTTGATAGCTTTCCCTGCCTGCGACAAAATTTGTAATGCTTTATTTTACTAATAAGTTGTTTTGTTTCCAGTGTGATCGATTGCCTTTCATTAAGTCCCTGCTAAAACAGGTTTGGAGCAAGATAATTTGCATGATCGAAGTGAATAAATTTTAACAAGAAATCACTGCAAAGTTTCTGTGCATACAGATAAGTTGTAATGCAATCAATTTGTCCAGATTTGTCTCTTTAAACAATTAAATAATAAATCAACCCTAATGTTTAATCTATTAATCGGCTTTGCAACAAAAATTGACCAAGTTTTGAAGTGATATGCTGCAAAATTCGGACCAACACTTACAAAGGAACCAAAACACAGGGAAATCTATGGCCACCTAATCTATGGCCACCTAATACAGTCCAAACAATAAGTCCCAAGAAATATCATGTCTTTTATGCAAAAATCAACTATTTTGCAATAAACCACTCTCCACCATAACAATTACAATCACAAGTTGTACAAAATCTCCCTGGTAGTCGACTACAGACGACACGTTTCAATTTTATTTTTAATTAAAAAATGTCAGAATTGCAAATTTTCATTACCATATATGGAATCAGCATGAAATATGCAGTAAATTGAGTACAAACAAGCCTAGTATTGGTTCTGTGGTTCTTAAGATAGCTCTTGATATTTTGGGAAAATATCTCAACACTTTGACTTTTTATGTTGAAGCCTATGGCTAGCATGCAGAGCATTATTTGAATCAACAGTAACGAAACTGCCAAATTTCCATGAATTGATTATAACAATATAGTATGTTATTATATTCCTCATACAAAAAGAATATCACCAATATCCTCTCATATCTAGTTCAATTTGAACTACTCTGTCCGGATCTAAAAATATTATTTATTGAAATGTTAATTTTCGCGGCATTTGCGCTTAACATAGCTGCCGCAAAAATAAACACATTCAAATTTGTTTTTATGTAAAGGTCTAGCTAGGGAAGAACATTGAAAATCATGAATTTCATAACAAGCAAGATATTTCCAACTTTGCAAATCACAAGAAATTAAACACTAAAAAATTTCCAGTTTTTACATAAGCAGAGTAAAAGTTTTTGTGTTACACTTATTTTTGCACAGTTGCACAAAATTAAAAATGTCTGAAAGGGATTATTTAGTGTGTAAGTCTATGAAGAAGACTTGAAATTATGAACATTAAGGAAGAGCAAAAAATTTGTGAAATTGTTTAAGTGTGACAATTATTCTCACAAAAGTATACCACTTTTACAGCATTGCTTGACATGTAATGTAAATCATGTGATGGTGTGGCCTCTGGCCTTATTGCTGGACATGTAATGTAAATCATGTGATGGTGTGGCCTCTGGCCTTATTGCTTGACATGTAATGTAAATCATGTGATGGTGTGGCCTCTGGCCTTATTGCTTGACATGTAATGTAAATCATGTGATGGTGTGGCCTCTGGGCTTATTGCTTGACATGTAATGTAAATCATGTGATGGTGTGGCCTCTGGCCTTATTGCTTAACATGTAATGTAAATCATGTGATGGTGTGGCCTCTGGGCTTATTGCTTGACATGTAATGTAAATCATGTGATGGTGTGGCCTCTGGCCTTATTGCTTGACATGTAATGTAAATCATGTGATGGTGTGGCCTCTGGCCTTATTGCTTGACATGTAATGTAAATCATGTGATGGTGTGGCCTCTGGCCTTATTGCTTGACATGTAATGTAAATCATGTGATGGTGCGGCCTCTGGGCTTATTGCTTGACATGTAATGTAAATCATGTGATGGTGTGGCCTCTGGCCTTATTGTTTGACATGTAATGTAAATCATGTGATGGTGTGGCCTCTGGCCTTATTGCTTAACATGTAATGTAAATCATGTGATGGTGCGGCCTCTGGGCTTATTGCTTGACATGTAATGTAAATCATGTGATGGTGTGGCCTCTGGCCTTATTGCTTGACATGTAATGTAAATCATGTGATGGTGTGGCCTCTGGCCTTATTGCTTGACATGTAATGTAAATCATGTGATGGTGTGGCCTCTGGCCTTATTGCTTGACATGTAATGTAAATCATGTGATGGTGTGGCCTCTGGCCTTATTGCTTGACATGTAATGTAAATCATGTGATGGTGTGGCCTCTGGCCTTATTGCTTGACATGTAATGTAAATCATGTGATGGTGTGGCCTCTGGCCTTATTGCTTGACATGTAATGTAAATCATGTGATTGTGTGGCCTCTGGCCTTATCACATTTGTCTTGTCTTCTGACACTGCCAAATATGGATCATTATTACAGATTATACAAATCTACATGAGTCCATAACAGCCTCACTTACCTCAGTTTCAAAAACTAGCCCAAAGTCTTTACACAAGCACTATCATATCATCAAGAAGTAAACCCAACATGACTGATTTAGGACACATGTGCATCAGAAGCATCAATTTTTATTATTTAATTTTCACATGACAAAAAAAATATTTGATAAAGTTTGGAATACAATAACTTGGAAAATGCACCCAAACTGGGTCGGAATTTTAAAGGCAAATAATGAACAAAAATACACTTCCTCGCTGGTGACCGACATAACAATCACAGAAATCCACTTTATTTAAATGGTTCAGGATAAAATAACAATTTTTTTTTCACCTCATACATTTTAAAACAATGGGAAAATTTTTTTATGACACAAGTCAAATTGTAATAATAATTCTGTAAATCTCTAAAATTACAAAACAATAAAAATAGTATGAAATGTTTTAGTTTTAATATGTGAAAATTAAAATGCACAAAAATAACTTTTCATGCAATATTGTGGAACAAAATCTCACTTGTCGCTTTTCATATCTGTGTTATCAGGTTGTTAAACTTAGTGCTGACACGCCGTAGTCACCGTAGGTTTATTAAACCAAGTCAAAGTGATTGTATTGCTCAAGATTGTCATGTTTGCTATGGGAAAAGCAGGGCTCAAGCAAATAAAAGCAACCAACAGGTTTGTGCTATCCAAATGTCATATGTTACATACTGATATTCGAAATGTTTTGACTAGTGGTTTCTATTGAAGACAGCAATTATTAGGAAAAGAGACTTTTTTGTTTTTTCATGCAGATGACCAGTGTTAGTAAATGTTAGACAAACATCACAAATAGGCCTACCTGCTATCTACTAAAGATAACATATAGTAAGTAAACAAATTGATTACCTGCTATAAAGTTAAGATGATCTGCATTATTAACTGTTCAAATATCACAACTAGTAAAAGCTGCCAAGTGTTTGCTACTCAAAAATGCCCAACTTGCTTTTAAAAATATCAAGACTTGTGCTATCTACTGAAGATAGCAATTATAAGAGCAAGTTCCTTCTTTGCTACTGAAGATTATAAGCTAAAATAACTGTACAAAATATCAAAAGAGTAGTGCTATCTACTGAAGATAGCAATTATAAGAGCTCCTACCTTTCTATCTACTGAAGATGTAATGTACTAAAAGAGTAGTGCTATCTACTCAAGAAAGCAATTATAAGAGCATGTTCCTTCTTTGCTATCTACTGAAGATAACCAGTTAAAATAACTCTATAAAATATTAAAGGAGTATTGCTATCTACTGAAGACAGCAATTATAAGAGCATGTTCTTTCTTTGCTATCTATTGAACAGTCCTGTATTGACTATTTATAAATAGCTATTTATATATCACCATGAGGTACATGGGCGCAGCCATTACACAACATCGTATCACCAAAGAGTATCTAGATAAGCATTCACTCCATACAAATGAATAGAAAAACAAGATGTCGGTATACATGAATTTTCACAAAAATGATATGTGCCAAAAATCTGAAGATTGGGGGATCCTGTAACTTACATATGTTATGAGAAACTGATTTTAGAGAAAAGTTACCAAAAGCGTTTTAAAATTTACCGAGCGCCATTCATTTTATAATGGGTTTTATTCAGTAAAACACACCAAATTTTGAGCGACTAGTTGCTGAAGTCAACTGCCTTACCATTGAAAAGTACAGGAAGACCACCCACTGTGCTAGAGGTCAACTCTCCAGACAATACTGGCATCCAGCCATAATGGCAACCTCCATTTCTCTCTATCAAGAATTTATATATTGCTATTTATAAATAGTGAATACAGGACTGTTGAAGATAACCAGTTAAAACAACTGTACAAAATATCGAAAGAGTAGTGCCATCTACTGAAGACAGCAATTATAAGAGCACATTCCTTCATTGTTATCTACTGAAGATAACCAGTTAAAAATAACTGTACAAAATACCAAAAGAGTAGTGCTATCTACTGAATATAGCAATTGTAAGAGCATGTTCCTTGTTTGTTATCTACTGAAGATAACCAGATAAAATAACTGTATAAAATACTAAATGAGTAGTGCCATCTACTGGAGATAGTAATTCCATTAACAGATTTTCAGTTTGCCATCAAGGATATACTAATTATATGACAAAACTCCTTACATGCCAACTACTGATATTGACTGGTGTTAGCTATTCAAGAAAAGTGCTATCTACTGAAGATAGCAATTATGTGAACAAGTGTCTGGCTTCAAAACAATGAAGGATTGCTATCTACTGAGACCAGTCAGCATTAACATTAGCAAGTTCAGTGCTTGTATGCTACTGAAGATGACAGGATGACCTGTGGTAAAACATTCCAAAATATCATGAGTAGTGATATCTACTGAAAAACATATATTTTTTTACATGTTCCTTGCTTGCTATATCAACTGCAGATAACCTGTGATATATATGTTACATATCAACACGTGTGCTACTGTGCTATCTACTGAAGATAGTTATATATGAACATGCTCCTTGCTTGCTATCAACTGAAGATGACCTCTCTTAGTATAATGTTAAAATATATCAACAGTAGTGCTATCTACTGAAGATAGCAATTGAATGAACAAATTTCCTACATAAAAAATCAAGGGTATTGTCATCTTCTGAAGACAGCATTAATATGAACATGCTTCTTGCTAGCTATCTACTGAAGATGACCCATGTCAGTATTTTATATTCACTAATACCCCGAATAATGTTATCTACAGAAGATAGCAACTGTATAAACAACTTCTTGCTTTTTAAAAATTGATGGTGTTGCTATCTACTGAAGACAACATTTACAGGAACAATTCCTTACATGCTATCTACTGAAGATGACCCATGTTAGAAAACATTATTTTGTGCTCTCTCTCCTAATGTAGTATTAATCCTACTTAGGATTTACTTAGCAATTCCCAAGCATGATATGTATGTGAGATATTGATCAAATTATTCGCTAGATGTGGCCTAAAATGTTCCATTTTCCTATATTATGTACCATCAAGTTATTATATCACAAGAACTGCACGTCAAATATCGATGGGATTTTCACCATGTTGTAGCCTGTAATGTTATTACACAGAAAAGATAACATTTTGCCAGACAAGAGAATCATTTTGATTGATTGCTTCGCAAACCCTGCTTGAAACGTCTTTATATTAACGCACATCCCCAAATCGTGGGTGATATAGCTCGTCTCTCTTGTCAATATAATAAAATACCACACTTACCTGCAAGGACAATAGTATTCATCATTTATTGGTAATTGAGCAAACACATGAAAGAGAAGGGGAAAAAAATGTGAAACATGTTAGCAATCAAGTTTAATTTCCACCACAAATAACATAATCACACAACATCGATTATGTTTATGTTACACAACAATTTGTTACACAACAGCTCTTGCAAACTGCTATTCCATTAAAAAGCTACACTACCCCTGTGGAAGATAGGGAGAGTATGAATTTCAAATGGAATTAACACATTAGCAGCTCCATTTGAAACTCACCTTCCCTTTGTCATGTTTGTGGATGATTCCGGTTGAATCCTTCTCAAAGGGTGTATGAAATTCAAATGGAGCTGCCTAATGTAATCATTCCATTTGAAATTCACACTACCCTAGTGAAAGATATTTATAAAATCTTCCACAGGGGTAGTGTGGCTTTTAAATGGAAAAGCCTAATACCGCTTAGGGGTTTAGTGGGTACTAAACTCATCCTCAATAACTTGAGGTCAACTTTTGAACTATGAATAGTTGAATGAAGACTGTTGAACTTTGCTATTGGGGAGGATACTACTGTGTCTCATAGTGATACATGCTTCAGAAGGATATCTTTAAATCTACAGCCTAGAATCCTGTGACCATAAGCAAAATGTGTGAAAGTCACAATGTCCCTGTTGAACATGAGCACAATGGCTATTATACATGAGATCAGGATCTAGTTACAAGTTGATCAGTTCTGGATCAAGTAGTCCTACAACATGTATAAGACAGAACCAGTCATATTTTTTAACTATCTCAAGAAATGATGTACTACCCCTGCATCCTAATCAGGTTCAGATCTGATCTAAGTTCTTATGTGCGGACACACGTGAAGCAAATCTTCACTGAAATCTTGATTGATTTGACTAGGTTCCTGGTAAAATAAGATTTTATCTGATTTTTTGTCAAATTTGACCTGAAATCATGTTAAATTTTACTCAATCCAAGCCACATTTGATGCTAAATAGGGTAAAATTTGACAAGAAAACCCGAATTTAACCAGGAACCTAGTAAAATTGTTTCAAAAAGTGTACATCAGTATAAATCAATAAGGATTCACAAAGGTCATTAATTCAGAGATGACCAAGCGATTTGGTTGGTAATGACTCAATCTCTCTAGCTGTGTTCACATTGTCTGATGTACGCCCGGTGGAACTTGGTCGCCGCTTGCCAGAAGTAGCGATAGGAGTAGTGACAGTGTGATGGTCAGTTCTGCCAAGACAAAAGTCAGGAATAGCGAGCTACATGTAATCTCCGCCAGGCGATGCTACGCTGACACCCCGTGTTAGATCGACCTTTTTATGGTCGGAAGCTAAGAAATTACATTTCATGTGGTTGACAAAGGTTACAGAAACACCGGAAGTGGTAGCTGATGTTTACGCCAACCAGAAGTGAATGCTTGGTGGAACTGGTCGGCGTAGTGCTAGTAGGAGTAGGCTAGGTGTGGACACATGGTAGGAGTAGGGAAAACATTTGTTTTTTTAAGTTTACACCGGATGTTACCTCCAAATGTGAACACAACTTCTATCTCTAGGCAATGTGGTTAATCAATGCATCAAGGCCACATGAAGATGGTGAACAGACGATAAGAACCTATTTTCTTTCTTTTTTCATACATGTTTTTATTTTTCAGTCAATTTTGAGAAGTGCTTCATATTTGATACCCTTTTGTGATACTCCATATCTGATATTTGTTGCAGCTTTTTGGGAGTATTAAGTTTCACATCCATATGATTGTCTGAGTTAAATCTCCAACCTTGAACTTTTTTTCAATTTTTATTCTTCTTTATTTTTTCTCAACTTTAAATTTAAAACTAGCTAGCACTACAGATTTTACTCATGTTACTGCTTCAATTTATATTGAATCCTTCTCACATGACATTTGTTCTTACTTCTGAATAATAAAAAAAATAGCGAGTCAATAATTTATTCTAATGTAATCAAATGTGTCATGAATTCATGTTGTAAACAAATTAAATCAGGTCATTGATTTTCTCATAGTGACAAACCCAGATAAATAGAAACCTACCCTGTGTATTATACTGACTACAGAGGTCAGTGTTATGATGTATCGGTGTGCAAAAAAGTATGTCTCAGAGCGTTCGTTTTGCAGTGCAAATTTGTCTAGGAGAAATTGGGCAGTTTATTTTTTTTAATAAAACAAAATATTAGTAAAAATATGTGTTTTTTTATAGAACAAAAATATTGGTATAAAAAATAAATTTTAAATGCATTTGTTGGATGAATTGTGTGATGAACACTTTACATACCATTTTCATTGTGTGCATAAAGAATGAGAGGTTTGAAAGTTTCGAGCATCTCAAGGTCATATGTTCAGTTGGACAGAAAAAGACAGGAAAAAATGCATTCTGTACTGGGTTTAAAATCTTCGCAAGCTCTTAGGCATACTATTTTTTTACTGAAATTTGAAATGAGGAAATTAACTGATATTTGTCAGCATACAGATATTCTGACGATCCCAAGGTGACTGAAAAGGGGGAAATGGAGTTGAAGAAGTACCTATTTGGATAACAATGTCACATCATTAAATGAAAAAGGTGCAAGGTGCAACAGGAAGATTTCACAAATCCTACCACCACCTCACTCTGTAAATCATCAATAAATTCAGTTGTCCCAAAGCACGGATCCGTGAGGTAATTTACTGTAATTCTCATAAATTAATCAAAATATCACATTTCTTATTTATACCAACATTTTAAATTTTTGATCCACTTTCCTCAAATTTCTTTACAACACTTTAATCTTATGTTATGATTCAAGTACAGATTAGGGTATTTAACCTGCCAAAGCTGACAAGTTTTACTTTTTAAAAAGCTATATAATAAAGCTGTAAGCTGCTTGAAAAAATAATGACAAGCTGATGAAGTGATGAATGGCTCTAGGGCTAGCTTATTTAGTATGTGTGTGCCTCAAAAAGATCATATTACGCTAAGCTCAGTGTAAAATTTAGTTCTTACGTTGTGTGATGTTGTGTGTACAAGCATAAAGCTAGAGATAGTCGCTGTATATTTTGATGCCCCTTTTCATTTTCATTACAGAAAGAGTGTGAAAAAAATCGGAATAATCTATGATATTACAAGGTTTAAACCTATGCTTATTTTTGGAAACCTAAACTTGTATCTTCTTCATAAAAAAAATATTTTGAAATGTAATCTGCTTGTTTTGATACTGACTAGGGAAACACTTGAATAACATGAATTCAAACATGTCAGATTTGCAGAGGGGAAGGTTCCTGATTTTATGTTTTGCATGTATTAGGAGTAAGGAGAATATTTAGTCTATTTCCTTCCCTGTAAGAGTTGCTTTCCTTGCTATGTGTTACATAATATCAAGTTGTTAAATATAATAAAGACCACAGATTTACAGGTTCCTGATTTCAAGTATTGCCTGTATTGGGAATAAGGAGAATATTTAGTCTATTAACTTCCATGAAATGCTGGTTTCAAGCGGCAGAAAGTATGAAACCAGCATACGTGTTACATGTCAGATTTGCAGAGGGGAAGGTTCCTGATTCAAGTACTGCATTTATTGGGAATAAGGAGAATATTTAGTCTATTTCCCTCCATGTTAGAGTTGCCTTCCTTGGTATGGATTACATACAGTAAGCCAAAAAATTAAGGTACCAGTTACACCCCTGTATATCCTAAACAAAGGCAGATATGTAATAATTGGAACCAACAGCCAATAGCTTCATCTTTTAGCTCGAATTTAAGACCTCATTCGTTGACATTGTTTAAAAAATAAAGACACAACGATCCAAAAACTCAAGGAAGATGCCAATTTAAAAGTTGCAGTTTGCCACATTGAATGCCCTATTGATTTGTACACAAAGCATTCGCAAACAAGATAACCAGCGCTGTGCTTTCATTGATTAGCACGAAAAACTAGCCTTGTGCTTTCATTGATTAGAACACAAATGTGCAACTTTTTATTTCGTATCTTCATTAGGTTTGGACCACCGTTTCTTTACTTCTCAACCAATTTCAACAAATAAGGTCTTAAATCAGAGCAAAAGAGTACAGGCAGCAACTGCTTGTTTTAATTTTGACACATTCGTCTTTATTTAGGATATACAGGGATGAACACAACTGGTACCTTAATTTTTTGGCTTACTGTAATATCAGAATATAATCTGATGCCACCCAATTTGACAAATGTTTTTTTGTATATTATCTGTGTTAAATAGTAAAACACTTTATCCACCTGTTGCCTATGAGCATGAGTTAAGCCTGATTCAGACTCCGCATCACGACTGCAGATGGAATCTGAGCCAGGTTTTTATGAGTCGACAGTGAAAATTCTCATCCCGCAATGAAATTTTCGTCAGCGATGAGAGTTGAACTTTGTTCAACTTTCTTCACTCTCTTTGCGATATCACTGCCATGCACGCTTGTGATTGGCTGCAGAATGACCATAAAGGAGATGTAGACTCCACATCGCGGCCGCAATATCGCAATATATTGTTGCAGTACATGTGAATTCCATTGCGCAATGCTGCAGGGGAGTCTGAATAGGACTTTAGTGAAATGATGTATTTTCTCTCTCACTGTAGTTTCAAAATATGCATCCTTTGTGACTAACA
This sequence comes from Amphiura filiformis, assembly GCF_039555335.1. NCBI lineage: Eukaryota > Metazoa > Echinodermata > Ophiuroidea > Amphilepidida > Amphiuridae > Amphiura > Amphiura filiformis. The sequence goes on along the minus strand of NC_092631.1, from coordinate 25,567,096 downwards.
TTTGATGTGCTGTTGCAAATGTCAGGACACGACGGATTGGAAACAGTGTGTCACAAGTCACTGTCATGCGACTTAACTTGAATGTCATACAAACAAGTAAAGAGGCCGCATGATGAAGTTGAATAATGCGTTTTTTTCTGTAAACATGCAGAAACACACTTCGGTTCTCATGGGTCATTCAAGTGACATTTCACAGTTCATAAGGCAAAACACTACCATTACATGAAAAAAGTTGGCAATCTTATTACCTACAGTATAGTCTCTAATAAACGGCCCGGGGCATTGCATTTTTCCAAAGGGGGCAAATTTTCAACGATTAAACATTGGCAAACTCAATACGTAAGCTTATAAATATACCTGGAAAAAACGAAATATTGCCAGGTGACCTTTGGTTGTACTTCCTGTACTTAAAACTTCGGGGTTGCAATGCTATTGATTGCGTAAGCTTATGGAAGCATGAACATTTCTGCATTTTTAAAGCATTTTGGTCAAAAAATATGAGGGGGGAATTTATTAGAGGGGGAGCATTTAATAGAGACAATACGGTTATTTCGTTTACCACTACCGTATAAGTGGTTATTTTCCCATACAGAATTTTTGTGATTTCCGACAAAGAGAACCTTTGTGTAGGTCAGTTTTCACAATATTTATGCCCTTTATTATAGGACTCAAAAATCAAATTCTGGTGTTGTAAAATTTGTAACCTAACCTCCATTCGCAAAAATAAAAACCTCACGAAAATAACCACCTTTGCATCTTGTTATTCCAAAAGTTACTGACTGTTGCCCTTTATAATGGATATTAAAATGTCACTACCCCCTTCAGGTTGCACAAGTCAATTGTGCCTAACAATGTCATGCAAAGTCATCACAGAAGTCAAAGTGGGCGATTCTTCAAGCAGGAAGTGTAAATCGGGAAACTAATTTTCAATTTCTATCCCTTCAATGAATACCTTATCTCACTTATCTTATCCACGATATTACCTGCTATTCATCGTATTTCTTGACTTATACCCATACTTATCACCACTCTTCAAAACTTCATGTCATCCAAACCTGACAGTCAAAGCCCATCAAAACCTACAAATTTCACCATCTTCGCTTATTTTATCATTCAAATTTATGTTGATAAACTTTGCAATTGCTTACAGTCAACATTGTGTTTAGAATACTATAGAATAAAATTGCCAACAACCCCAGGGTGGAAAAACAACATGAGAATTGCACCAGTTAATGTCGTCTTCGTACGGTTACTCACGTATGAGCTCCCACAAGCTACAAATTGATTGCGACGCCGACAGAATGGGGTATTCAACAACGTAAACTACCCACAAAAGAAAAACTGTGTCACACATGCATCCTGAACAATTTTTAGGAGTGAAGAAAGTGCCGAAAAAAGTACTCCCTTCCGAGTAAAATAGGGCAGAAAATATTAAATTCTAGCCCAGTTTTATTTGACTGGTAAAATAGACGCCTTATATGATCATCATTGGATAGCAGTGATTTTATTTCACTCAATGTTGTGTTTCATCCCTAAGGTTGGCAATTTCTTTGCCTGCTGATCATCAACAATTTGATTTTATCTTGAATACATTCTCCAGCAATATAAACTATACAATTGCAATAAAAAGTGAACCAAATGTGAAATTTTCTACACAAAAAGAAAAAGCTTACTTTCAGAACCACTGATCAAAAAAGCATGTTTGTTACTGATTTGAATTCATTTGTTATGCTAATCTTTACAAAAGAACACTAAATATGTTGAATTTTGTTGAATTTTTTGTAAATTTTTTGTTACAAAAAATTAATCTAATAGACTGTGCAACATAGGCATGTAAAAGGTTTAAAATGGGAGTGAGCTAGTTGAGTTCCTCTTATTTCTGTCTTATTTCCTTGTTAGGTAAATGCATATCAAATACATGGCATTCAATAGTTATAATGTGCCGTAGTATTGGAGGTCACTATTTGGGGGATTACAAATTGGCGAGTTGACTTTAAAGTCCTGAAGAATCACAAAATTCCGAAATAAATTTCTAGAGCTAAGGTTTTTTACAAGTCTACATCTGAGTTGCCAGTGGTGTAATGGGCCATGAAGCACATCAAATTCAGAAAATCAACAAATGATTTTGGGATGTGGAAAAGAATATCCATTCACTTTTGCTGCTTGAAATAGGAATGTAGCAAGCAGGGAGTTGAGCTGCCATGCATGGCCATCCTAATTTGAGCAATTATGTATTTCTATAAAACATCATCAATTTTGACAGAAAGCCTCATTATGGCTACCCAAATTTTTAATGACAACCTCAATACTCTGGACCTTATTAAGATTTCCAAATTTTTGCTTATTTGTTTACTCACTCTTTTCCATTTTGAAGGTTTGTAAAATTTAAGTTTACATCTTTGTTACATTATATTTTTGGGATTATATTTTTGTAGGATGGCCTAAACATATTATTGAAAGCCAAAAATTATTAATTTGTTTAAGTAAAGACAATTGTACTTTTTCTTTTTTACTATTCCAAAATTACCCACTCAACGCACACATCCATAATTTCAAATGCAGCTCACACCTGCAACTCAAACCCTTTGCTATTAATAAACATCCATCACAGCAACTCGAAACTCGCCACTCCACAACTCATCAATTTCCCCCATCCCAACAAGTCTGAAATGCAATCCAGGCAAACAGGTGAGAGAAATAAGATCCGTACCTCCCAGTCAAGCGGACGGCAGCGTTTCTCTCACACACACAGGCTAGCTCCTCAGCAATCCCCGAGACTGATACTCCCTACTGCCCCAACAGTAATATCAAACTGAAGACTAGACCGGTTAACCCCTGTGGCATGCTTGATCAGACTTGTGAGGTTTGCGGCAACGACGATACACAAAACGTAATATCGGTATATGCAGTGAATACGCAACAAAAAATTTCCGATGGAAGACGAGATTGTCGTTTAGTAAAGATATCATTACTTTTTGCTCGAGCACATGAATGCTTTTTAAACACTTTATTATGCCGTAAGAGAAAAAAAACTTGAAAAGTTCTCATCGTCTCTGATGACAGCTGTTCGCCTCTGCCATACCTTGTCAAATATCATAACTACTTATTTCATTTCATTCATAACATAACTTTCTAAAAATATAAACAAGTCTCATGAAGTTCTATCTTCAGACAGAAGTAAATGAATCTTGTCAACTGATATCATAATCAAAACTTGTACTAGTTAAATTTTTAAATGTTAAACTTATAACATTTAAGTTTGCTTTACCAAAAGGAAGACAATTTTGCGGTGAATGATAACTTATAATTTATGCAGATCTATAACAAATGTGACGTGTCATGTCAAAAGGAGACACTTTTGGGCAGGTTATCAATTTTGAGGTTTTTACATATCATAAATAAAGAGATATTTTGCTCCACAAAAGCCGTTTTCTCCAATGAAATAGGACATTCCTAAGTGAAGATATTGAGTTCGTAAGTTATGATATTATAAAATTGGAAATTGAGATATCGACCTTTAAAAATATTATTGACAATGTTGAGAATGGGATTTACCTTGAAAAATGTCTCAAAAAATACAAGATGCCAGTTATATTCCAGTCTGAAACTATCAGACAATATTTTTAACATTAATAACATCACAAATTCAAGAACAAACCTAAATTGTAAAAAAAATCACCCGGGCAGATTTTTGGCTATTTCTCCATTTACGTTCCTGCCCAAAAGTGTCTCCTTTTGACATGACACATCACAAATGTTCTAAAAACTTTGAGGGTTGAAATACAGATCAATTTTAGCAAGATTTGTTTTCTTTCAACCATATCTATGAAACTAAGAATTAAAAGCAAGAACATCACAGTATCATAATTTGGGACAAATTACCAATTTTTAAGAGACCAAAAATAGACCACAATATTAATAAGATATTAAATTTTTTTAAAGATGACCCATTTTTAGAGAAAAACTGGAAAAACAGTGGACCACATCAATGATCATCTGTGATCAAGCCAGATCAGTTATAATTTGTGAGTAACATTTTTTCTCAAACAATTCATTAATTGTGACACAATTATCTGTCCCATTCAGACAAGTTGGAAATTTTGAAAATACCATACTAACTTGTTCAGTACCTGGTACCTGAGCCTACTGATTGAATGTCAAGTAAGTCCCTATAGTTTGATCAGCTCGTAATCAGCAGGAATTGTTAGGCTTAACCACTACGCCGAAAAGTAGACCCAGGTCAAAAGTGATATAGTTGACCTGTCTGGTCTATATTGCGTGTTTTAAAGAAAGTATCAAACTATATTAATAATTTGTGATGCCTCTAGTGAGTTATCACAAGGCAATTCTCGAAATAAAATATTTTTATATTAATCTGTGATGTTAAAAGACCCGCCGTACGTTTTTTTATTATTGTTTTTGCTCCTTATTTTTGCCTATATCTTTGGTCTGATTGGTTGAGATTGTATCATATTTCATCTATCCAACCAATGCATCCCTTCATAGAAACCAGGTGAGGTGTTTCATTTCAATCCGTGTCTTCCTGAAACAAGAAAATAATTTCCCTTTCATATTTGTGATATAATATCCGCTTTCCCCAAAGGTTGTCAAGAGCCCTTTAAAACCTACAAAACCAGTTATATTTCATGATATCTGCAGACACAAATCAATGCATGAAATCATGAAAGGAGTATTTTGGTATATCAATGGGTCCAAATTACTTGTAAATTTGGTATATTTATGGGTCCACTTTCAAACTCTCAGCGGCACACCACTACCAAAACAAACTTGAGTACCCCCACCCCGGTTTACACTGAAGGCTGTAGTGTAGAAAGAAGAGGTGCGACCATTTATCATAAAAAGACCTACCCTGAACAAAATTACAAGTTTCACCTCCCTTCTTTGGAAAAGGTCAGAGTATCACCTTTACATCGATCACCATTTAAAAAACCCTGGATCTGCTTCCCCAGGCTACTTTGCTGACAGGGCCATTTTCCTTAAATCCACCTCAAAATAGCCCAATTGGGCTATTTAAGACACCTTCTGGCAACACTGAGGTTGTGTTAGTTTGCTCTGATTTTGTAGTCCTCACATGGCACTATCTTGTTTCTCAAACAAAAAGAATCTGTCCCTTGCAGCCATGTTACAATTCCACTGCAATCTGATCACCATCCTTCATTGCAAACTTAGAAAACTTGGCCGTGACGGCAGACGGCAGTCCAGCAATATGCTACTTCATGGATGGCCAGACTTTGTGATTACTTTGTGAGCATCTCAAGAGATTTTTGATTCAAAGTGCTTTATGCATTGAAGAAATGATATCTTGTTTTTGAATTATTCCCAAATTCCAATAGTGGTATATTTGAAATGGAGGTATCGTATTGTATCGCATTAATGATAACATTTTCTTTGGATTCAGGTGGTGAATAATGTGCATTCTCTAAATTAAGTAAATTTACATCGTCAACCGTGTAATTGAATGGGATTATTTTGAAATTTTAAAACGCTTGAAATATCACAAACAAATATATGTTAATAAATAATATAAATACAAGCTAAAACCGTTGGGGTTCGATAATGAACCCCACAAAACTAACCGAGTATATGGAAAATGCCATACGGCTGGGCGGTTTCACAAGTTGCCGGCTCTATCATGCCACTCGCCGCCTGTTTGGATTCTTGTTTTGCTGTTTTGGTGTGTATTTGTTTATGTATATTTGTTTGTTTTGAGTGTGTGGGGGTGCATAGGTGTTTGCCAGCAAACGAGGATACACACTTCACATCTGACCACTCTGCAATGGGGGACCGTCCTCGGTTCAAGAATGTTGGCAAACAACCCCAATTGCATGTCTAATGTATTTGCGAAATACGTCATCTATCGTACGTGAGATAGATATAACGTCCGCAGTTGCTAGCTTACACAAACAAAATGGCAGAAAACGTCCTCAGTATGTCAATTGAGTACAGATTCAGACAACCATGTTTGCAAAGTTGTAAACGGCGTCCACGTTTGGAGGTGATTACTAATGAGTGGGGGTGCGTTTGTAAATGCCTCCAAACGAGGACCTACATATGGATACACACCATAAAACGAGGACACACCTCCAAACGAGGACGTCCTCGGTTTGAAACTATGACCAGGATGATGTAAATGATGCAAATATGCATATAAGATAGCATATAAGATAGGTCCCCCATAGGGCGTATACGACGGGTCTCAGTTGGATAGAGGTCCACGGTGTGTCGATTAAAAACGGGTGTGTAAGTCCTTGGTTAGATCCTCCAAAAGTCGAGGTCCTCCTTTGAACGTATTTACAAACAGGGGTGTGTGTGTGTGTTTATTAGTTTTCTTGTTTGACTTGCTTTTGGTCTTCAGTTTCCAGCATGCAATGACCTCCATGCTTAAGCACATCTCAAAAATTGACATAAATGTGTGTGTGTGTGAAGTGTGAGTTTTTGTACGCAATATATGCAAAGATCATTCTATGTGTATACATGCATCATCATCATCATCATCAGTCGGCTGCGGAGCAGGCGACTACAAGCTTTCTCCAATACATGCATATTGGGCTATTCCATTTAAAATCCACACTACCCGGAATTGGAATGAACACATTAGGCAGCTCCATTTGAATTTCATACACCCTATGAGAAAGATTCAACCTGAATCTTCCACTCAGGGAGGGTGAGTTTCAAATTGAGCTGCTAATGTGTTCATTCCCTTTGAAATTCATACTCCCCTGTGGAAAATATTATCTTCCACAGGGGTAGTGTGGATTTTAAATGGAATAGCCCATTGGGGACATTATATAGAACTGTGCCTTGATAGACGGACATATTTAAGGTCCTAGTGCTACCAGATTTAAGTGATTGATAATCTTGTCAAGGAGAAACAAATTTCATCAATTTTATGGGATCCTTTGACAACATCCATGCACTTGGGAGTTCAAACTATTCATTTTCTTGACAGTTGCAAATACGCTTAATCCATATGTCACATTTTCACCTGTGTAAGGAGGCACATAAGAGGTATGGCCAGGCTATCCCGTTTTATCATCTTCTTGTTTATGTTTGAATTCTCAAGTATATAGCTGATAAAGCTTGTTCACTCCTAATAATTATTGTAATATGACACTGATTGTTTTGTCCACTTTTTGAAACAAGGCAAGGTGTCAACAAAGGAACAGTCCGAGATTGTTGGGTTTCTTTGAGCTCAAATTGAGCTAATGCAGCTCAGACCAACCTCTGAAACTAGTAAGCATCACGAATGGGTCAAAATGGTTTTTGGTAATTCTTTACATCTGTTCTAATTGGGACACCCTGTATTTTGACAAGCAATATATGAAAATTAAATCTTTATTTGAATTCTGTATCTTCTCTCTATAATTGTTATTTGAGGAACAGGCCTACATTTTGTCTTAGACACATTTCTAATTGGAAATTTGAGCCAGCGCCTTCATTGCTTGGATGCAATACAATTATGTCCAATCATGATTTAATCAACTACAATATCACCATTGGTTTATGTCTGTAGATAGAAGCTTTCACTAAATAATCTATATTCAATATAGAAGTAATTGAACTGTGGCTGGAAGGTTGAGATTTGCTTATATTACTTGAATACAATGTGATGTAAAATGCCTATAGCTGCCATGTTGATTGCTCAGATATCCAGGTATATGAGAGACACAAAACTCGTTCAAGGTACCAGGGTACTATTTTTGCCTATATATTGATGCGGGTTAGTGTTAGGGTTCAGGGTTAGGGTTAGGGTTAGGGTTAGGGTTAGGGTTAGGGTTAGGGTTAGGGTTAAGGGTTAGGGTTTAAGGTTAGGGTTAGGGTTTTATATAGCTAGAAATCTTACGAGTGTAAGAGACTGATTTCAGTCTCTTACACACTATCGCATTTGTGATCCTATACTTTTACATTGGCAGAGCCATGATAGTACCAGGGTACGAAACTCGTTCAATATTATAGTTGGTATACCTGTCCTTAGTTCGGTATGTTTAGTGGTTTAGAGCACAATCAGCACATGTCGTCTAGCGGTAGAGCATGATATTCCTATTATAGTGGCAAGATCTTGGAGTATGATGTGGCATTGAGCAACTGCTAAACCTCAATTTGGAACAGCTTAAACTGGAAAGTTTAAGAGACTCAAATGTGACCCACCCAATCACACCCATTGCAACGTTACATGAAAAAGTTAGACACAATCGCTACTGAGCCAAATGTGGGCACTCCTGTATGCACTGAAAAGTGTGGCCACCTTACCTTTATTTAGGTCTTTGTAACAGCTTCTGCTTTGACCTAAGTTGAGGTCCAAACTGTTCAGTAATCAGGGACTGCCTCTCCTTAAATCTGATATAAGAGAGTGATTTTTAGCTCTCCTTATTTGACCATTCTCTCCTTACATTCTATTGTAAATGTTCTAAACAGCTCTTCTTGAAACAGAGGCGTGAGAGGTCTCAGACCAAAAAAGAGCAAAACAGTGTAAAAACACCAAATATGGACTGAAAAGAAAAGAAAACACATAAATTTTGGCAATAAAAATAGCTGAAATCAGCTAAAAAGCTGAACTCTCACACCCCTGTTGAAAGCTCCAGAAGAGCTATTCAATGCTCTCCTGCAAATTCCAAAAGACAGTCCCTTCTGTATCTAACATTGTCAGTGATTTCCATCACTTTCTTTATACTACTTATTGAGAATTGCACCCCACATCCCAATCAAATGAAAGCTGAGCAACTCGCCCATACTTTACTATGTAGTAAGCTCTTCATGATGAGCTGAAGACACTATGGACCACAATGGCCTCATCCCAATGGCATAGTTCAATAACCTTGATTAAACAATCATAGTGCAAAATTTGACCTCAAGTTTCCGAGTATGAGTTTTTGTACCCAAATTTTCAAAGGTCATTCAATGAATGTGCAAATGTATTGGGGTTAAAAGAACTGTGCCTTGATAGATTGGCATGTTGTGGATCCTAGTAAGACTTTGTAATTAATACATATACCTACACACAAGGCAGCCATTAGACTAATTACATTAACCTGGATGTATTGAATTTGAACGTGAATGCTGCTTTCCTTCTTTTTGCACTCTAATTCAATTTAGTGCTTTGCATGGGTACCAATAACAATATTTACCCATGCCTACAGTAAGACTACATAACATTCAATCTATGTTTCTACACACAATACAAGAAAGGGTAGAAGAAAACTAGTCGTCTTTTTTTTTATGACGTGGAAATTTAATATACTTGATTGCTCATGTTGGAAGCTTGGACTTCAGGGAATATATTGGTACGTGCTTGGGTGAGAAAATGTGGGAATAAATTTGTGTGTGTGGCCAAAAGCACTGTGTATAATAATACTGTAAATAGCTGGAACAAAATTACCGTGCCCTGGCAACGGGCCTGGTTAGGCGGCGAGAAGGGTTTTGTAACATAGTCTGCTAGCAGTGCTTGTAGCGATATTAGTATGGTAATTATTACTGAGAAATCACTGACGAAGTATGCGATATGGAAATGATAAGTGTTGCTTACTCTCCCCTCTGCTTTTTTGTGCAATTCATTTACCTATAAAGTGTCTACGACCGCTTGTGCGCACATTCGGTTCTTACTTGCTTATTACAGTGTTTGTCTACTTGTTTACCACTACGTTTGTATTCACTGTGACCATTGCACTCCCGATCAAAATATTAATGCTGTAATAAATTCAACATATTGTCAAAAACTGTAATTGTTCCAAGCTTTTCTTACTTCTACTGCAATAGAGGCCTTGCATGTGACGTATCATCCCGTAAATATGGCGGACTACTCAAATGCATTCAACAAAAGCATGATTGCAATCTACTGTGACAGTTCGTCTCACACACATAACCCTGCACTACGATCAAATAGGTTGATGACAACATTTGATTGAATGGACTGCACTCAGCCATAACTACGGTGAAGGACACCGGCTCAAATCCTTTGTTTGGACCCAATCGATAATTTCATGCAGGGCCTCTATATGGAACATGCTTCTTTGAATCATGAGTATCTCTTTAAAAACAATAGAAAAATAGAGAGAAAAGCACTAAATCAGAATGTATTTGTTGCTTCCATAACCCTTACACATGTAGTAAAACATTGCAAACTTTCTAGAACTCTATTGCGTGCATGAAATCATTATTTCAATTTTTTTGCAAAAAGGACAATGTTCTGTATTCATCCCAAAGCAAAATTACAAACACAGAAGCCAATGGGCAAATGTCTTCATTAAAGTGCATACCGTAAAATGGGGTAACTTTGGGCACTTTTCAGAGTTTTTAAACCACTGCTTCCAAACAAAACCAATTATATTGCTAATTATCTCTTTTTTATGACAATAGTGTTCCCTTCTACACCTTGAAGTTGAAAAAGATTTTCTAATAATTTTGTAAGGGTGCCCTAGGGGTTCAAAATAGCCTGACCAAAGTTACCCCGCATTTGGGGAAACTTTGGTCAGAGCATACATTCCATGAAGAAGAAAAAATCAACAAAATTGATCTTCGCTGTATATGGGCAAGTTGTTGTTTTTATTACATTTGACCCTTGCAAAATTAACCCAGCACACATCCTTGCTCACAAATATCGATTTTTATTTTTTCTGAAAAAAATGTAAAAAAATGCTCCTTTTTGGTCAAAAATCCCGGACATGAGCGACTATTATTTCTTCCAAATATATTTCGTAACAAATTGACACCAAATATGACTAAAAACAATATCGCTGTACAAAAATATGACCATTTAAAAAAATATATTTGACCGACCAAAGTTACCCCGCTGACCGAAGTTACCCCATTTTACGGTACTTTTTTCAGTATTTGCCTGAAGGAATCAGCATAAAGCTAGGGTACTGAAAATAAATAGGAGGACCTGGTGGTGGCAGAGGGGTTAATCTAGGGGGATAAGAAAGTTCCCTGTAGATGTCATGTTGTCAGTGGCAGCACAGGGGCATGGGGCATGAGCCCCCCCCCCCCAACTTGGACTTTGCCCATCCTTGACGCCCTAGTTATACCCCCCAGTCAGAATTTTTTTAAATTGTTGGTTCTCAATTTCGGATTCCCCACCAAAAAAATGTGGTAGCACCACTGAAATGTTGCTAGTTTGTGTGTTTTCACAGAAAACCTAAAAGCTAGGCAAACTATTCTATACTTTGAGATCTAGGGAAATATTAAGGGGGAAAGTAATTGACTTTTTTTTGGGGGGGGGGATTTTGTAACATGCGCATACTCTTTCTTGATTGTTAATGCAGCTATCACTGATCATTCCCCTCTTCCATGAAGTTGCACTTTTTAGAAAAAGCATCCTCTATCCAGCATGAACCCTGCTCATACTCATGCAGTTTTCAAAACCTAGCCATATTAAAGAAAAAACAATCACACACTTGATGATTAATAACTGAAAACTCAAGCTCCAGTTCAATTCAACCACAACACACACACTTGAACCATCATCCTTCATTAAAATTCAAACCCATCCACAGCTCCAGACCGACAATACACCTATTTCCGTACAATTAATATCCATTTCTGGGTCATTCTATTGGCAAAAACAAATATTATTGACAAGTACCTGATACCTCACGAAGAAAAAAAATCCGCATAATTCTATACCATATATGTATAAACTGCGAATCAAGTTCCGCTTCGATATCAAATGAAAATCTCCCGCTCATGCTTACTCAATTCTGGGTGTCTCGTTTCAAATCAGGAAAATCAGGACGCCTACAGCGGAAGCTCAGAGCCCCTGGAACATTGATCGCAAACCAATTACATCATCATGACGGTCACATTATAGATTTTTAACCCTCTGCCCCTGAGGGTGTGTCTCCATTGTCGTCAAATAAAGCAGAGGCTTTGAACTCTCTGTATTCCACTGCCCCATGATGAAAATTTGGTAGCTACATGATCCATGCATCACAGAGCAAAAACAATACTAAGTAGATATTGTTTTTTTGAGCCAAGAGAAAGTTTTATTCTGTCTTCTAATAAGTTCTATTATTAAATCACCCAAGTTGTTATATTTGTCTCAATTGCATCACCTGCTAGGTATTCAGCATGTTTTTAACCTATATATGGCAAGATAAGCAAAATATGTCATTTGTATATAGCATTTTCAATTTATAATCCTTGTTCAACTTAATAATAGATGACAACATGGCAAGAACAAAAATGCCATTAAATATGTATGTTGACAGCTCAGTGCCAGAAGTGGGTAAGTGAAATAGCTGCCCTGTGAACATTTGGTAATTTACATGCAGAATACTGTACTCATCTACACATGACAGTTATACATGGCAGCTATTGCACTTACCCACTTCTGGCACTGAGCAGTCAAAGCATTATAAGATTATTATTACAGTACTTTAATGTTTAGAAAACAGTAATTAAAAAGAAATTCAATTCTAATTATTATCTGAAAATCAATTTAAATGACTTGCAAGTATACCATTTTCCTTTTTACCGTAATTGTAGGTTTACAACTACAAGTCTTAATAAATGAGCGTCATAATTTATAAAGCGAGTCTCTAAATTTGTCTCAGCTTGAAAGAAATGAGTACTGTGATGATCAATCTATTGGAATCAGATAACCAGATTTCCCTGGATACCTCAAATTACTGAACTCTACCCTAGCGACAACAAAATGGCTTCCATAAAGTAATCAACCTTTTATAGGTGGCATTCTTATTACTGGCTGCAATCATTTGTAAAGACATCAAGGAACAACTTAAATTTCTAGCTAAATCTAAATTTGCCTCAGTTGATTACTTCAACCAGTGGTTTATTTTCCAGCTTAGAAAGATGCGTTTTCATCACGTCTGTGCTTATTAGGGCACAAAAATGAAAATCTGAACAAAAAAGTATGTGTGTGACTATTAGTTTCAATGACGAAATACCTAGTCCCACTACACCATGCATTTAAAAAGCAGTACGTGGTCTGCAATTGAAAAAAATACAGAATAATACACTTTTTATTTAAATTAATTTGTGAAGGTTGTCATTCATCCGGGTATAATTAAATATAAAATCAAACTCTTAAAACCATTCAATTGGACTCACATTTTTGAGAGGCAACGTTATCACACCTTATACTAGGTGCATCTTCAGCTATTGGTACTTGACCAGTGGCAAGTACAGACGGCTTGCAGATGCACCTAGGATAAGGTGCAATACTGTAGCATCTCAAAAATGCTAGTCCAGCTGAATGGTTTTAAAGAGGTGTGGTCTAATTTTGCATGCAGCTGTTATGATATGAGAAGCAGAAACATGTAAACAATGCCCATAGGGTAGTACATACACTTCCAGTGCATGTACTATCCTATGGGGCCTATATACACTTCCAGTGTGGTAACCACAAACCACCACATTTTTGTTCACATCATTTAAACGAAACATCTCCGGCGCTGAATTTCACTGAGGTAATGAGAAATGTCGATCGGGTCATGGAACTTTTACGAGTTTCAGAGTTTAATTTTATATTCTTGAATCTTTGCATCAAACTGAAGCACATGTTCTGCACATTTTGATACATCACTTTATTTCAATCACTATATCACCTGTTCCCATGGCAACCATTCCTATAAAAAGATGCAGATTACAAAGTTGCAATATGAGATCCTCTGCATGAATGATCACACACGACATGGTATTCTAGCATGAAGAACAAAATATTCATTGGTTTAAGTGCAACTTTGGGATAGCCGTCTCTTTTCATTCAAATGGTCACCATGACAACAATGTTTGTGCTAATGAAACAAATGATGAACATAATGCAGTTTATTTTTTGCTTTTTCATTTGAACATTCAGTGTACACAGTTCAGGGATGAAAACAAGCACTGATTTAATTTCCTGAAACTGCTTTAACATTTCCTGAAAATGTATATTTCCCTATACTTTGTACACAGAAGATCGAAATCCTGAAATCAGGAAATTTCCAGAACATTTACATCCCTGATAGTTAGTGAGATATGATCTTCAAAAGCTCATTTTTACACATTTTTAAAAATAAATTTTGGCAGAGCATTTCATTTCATGTACTGTTAGATGATAAAATACGAAAAAAAGATCTTTATGTGCGTCTAAAAGTAGAGAACAATCTTTAATTTCATGCTCCCATATTCCAACACTTTAAAGCCATATTATAACATTTCTGTAAAAATAGATTAGTATTTATTTTCCATAAAATGTTAGCTTTTACTGTCAGATATGTCCCCTTTTAAACAAGTGAGGTTAAGCATAGAAAATTGGAATTTACTACTAGCGCCCATACATGTTACTCCCGCGGTTGTAATACAGTACGATACTCGGGGGTGTGGGGGTGTGTGTAACCTAAACGCCGTGTACATACTGTGCATGTGTTCGACTAATATTTCAATCATAATAATAAAACGCCAGTTCCATCGTTTTATTCAAAATCTCGGATTTTGACCAAACTACAGCACCTAAAGTCTTGATTTTTGCAGAGTATCTTCATTGACCAAAGTACATTACAATCGTGTAAAAACCAGAATTAAAAAAAATTTTGAGGGCGTTCTCCTCAGCAAATGTTATAATATGGCTTTAACTTTTGGTTCAACTCAAGTTTCATTCATATGTGTGGTGGTAGCTACTACAATGTTTATATTGCCAACCAACATGTTTGTTTACCAAATTTGTCCGCCTCAAGACATAGTATCCCGTTACCTAGTTCATATATAAGGCATATATGAAGTAAACTCAAAAAAATGTTGTCACAATTTATTTTTGTGGTATTCTTAGTGAGAATCAGTGTTTAATTTTAAGATTGAAATGTGAATTCAAGATTAAAACCAGAGTATCAAAGTTGTGTCAATTGTGAAGAAATAGTGCGAAAAATTACATCAGTCTTTGTCAGTGTTCGAAATATGCCTCAAAAAGTTACAGGCCGGCCGGGCTTGACCTTAAAAAAGTTACTAGATGCCAGTCAGAAAAGTTACCGCCCGGGCCAAAAAGTTACAGGCCAATGGCCGGCTGACCGGCCCTATTTCGAACGCTGGTCTTTGTATGTTTGTGGCTATCTTTTAGAATACCCTACCATTTTTTACATTCACAGTGTATGTGTATGGGGTCGTTCATAAAAGACACAATTGAAAATCTACAGTGGTAGGGTATTCCAAAAGTAATCCGTTTTTTGTTGTGGACTATGAAGACATCAGAACTTACTGCCAGGCCACAACATTGGGCTATTCCAGTTGAAATCTATATACATCCTAAAGGAAGAACCTTCAAGAGTGCGAATTTCAAACACTAGGATCCACAACATGCTCATCTATCAAGGCACAGTTCTTTAACCCCAATACAGTTGCACATTCATTGAATGACCTTTGAAAATTTGGGTACACAAACTCATACTCTGCGACTTGAGGTCAAATTTTGCACTATGATTGTGTAATTGAGGTTATTGAATTATGGCATTGGGATGAGGCCATTGTGGTCCATAGTGAAATGGGGTTACCTGAATGGGCAACTCCATTTCAATTCTACACCACCCTGTGTGGGGATTAAGGTCATGTCTAACACAGGGGGTGTATGGACATTAAAAGGAACAGCCAATTATCGAGCACACCACATATTATTGGAGTTTTCAAGTTATCTAGAAAGGGATCATTGATTGTATGTTGTTACTGTCAATACTGGATGCCCATCAGAGAGAAACAATGCAAGATGTCCCAAGGGGAAAAACTCAAAATGCCTTCTTTCTAAACTTTCTTGGATGCACCCTAAAAATATGGAGAAATTTGGAAGCTCCTTTCTGGAAATTCAACACTTGAAGGAAACTGTTGCTTTCCCAATACACAGGGTTCGATTTACTTTGAAAAATGTGCGTAGCAATTTTTTATCGAAAACCTTATTTAGGTGATGTTCTTATAATATTAGCATATGTTTACATTGTAAAAAAATTGCTATACAAGCTGAAATTTATGTAGCAGGTTGCTCCACGACACAAAGTTAAATCAAACCCTGCAGATACAGAAATACAATGTAGGAAATTTGATTTTGCAAGACCAGAAATGTCACTAATGCTGCCAAATTTTCACTTATATGCTGCCAAATTTCTGAATAGTACTATAGTGTGTGTTTTTTGTGATACTGTGTACAGCTCAAATATTTGTAAATTCATCCGGTTTAAATCTCAGCAATATACCATGAATGGGTCAGCCATTGATTGTAGGTTTGCTGTATGCTGCCAATACTGTGTACTACCTTTGGGGAAAGGCTGGCCTGTTTTTACACAAAATAAAGGCACACAAAGATTGAATTTCATCTGGCATGTTTCTTTCTTCTTTATTACTGGAAATTTGTAATCATTACGCACGGCTAGGCCCAATTCCATGTTAAGGCCATATATTACTAAGCAAATGCAAGGGGCGTAGCATATTTTGTGACGTAACTTCTGTCGCTTATCAGAAAAGCGATTGCCGATATCTGATTGATAAGTCGCTAGCATGACCTAGCATCAAGTCACAACCATGACTTGAAGGCAACTACCCAAACTGGACACTGGTAGCAATGTGAGAACACTACCAGCGTTTGATTACTAGCAATCTTTAAATTGCACCCTGCATTTAGAGAATATCAGGACTTAGCCAGACAAGTTTTAACTTAACAGAAAATGTTAATATGTGACACGATCTAGTCCATGGAGGCCAAAGGAGGCATTTTTGACAATTAATTTACTATAATTCTTACATTATACAAACATTAGACTATCATATATCTATCATATATTCAGAAAACACCAATTATTTTTGACTCCATATTTTTGCCCAATAGCCTGCTATTTTTCCCTTTGCATATTATAGGAAATAACTAAGTCAAATATGGTACATGAAAAATGAAAATTAAAAGGGCATTTCGTGATCCACAGCCTCATCCCCCCACTTTTCTCAAAAAAAGTTGAGATTTTTATATCAATGGAAACCTCTGGCTAAATAATGTTTATGTACAAAATATTTCTTGCAGATTAATTCGTTTGGCAAAGATATCGTGAAATTTTAATTTCGTTCTGGTGCACCAGAACGAAATTACAACACATTGTATATGGAGCAGTGTAATACACATAATCATGCATAACTCGCAAACGCAGAATCGGAATCAACTGAAATTTTGGGAATAAGCTTTTTTCGTGGATATCTACTGAAAAATGCCATAAAAGGAGGATGCTAGGATCATGAAATACTCCTTTAAGTTATTTGATGAATGACTCATTTTGTTCACATTGCATCTTAAGGGCTGGGGTATGAGCGTTTGGACAGTATTTATTTTGGGACATTAGAGCACATCAGACATATCAATTGCATTCTGAATACGAAGAATGTCCTTCTGATATCAAATAATTTTGATTTTTGAAATTGCAATTTAATACACATTTTATGGCAAATCATTAAAATTGATATTTTTGATATTTAACAGTACTCAAGTAAACTTTACAAATCTGATGATTTATACTTAAAGTGTATGTAGGTGGGATGAAAAGCGACGATCAATTGAAAATTTTGACCTTTTGTATTGAGATATGGATTTTTTTCCCAAAACACCAAAAAAAAAAAAAAAAAAAGGTCTTTTTGGGAAAAAATCCATATCTTCAATATGAAAGGTCAAAATTTTGAATTGACCGTCGGCTTTTCCTCCCAGCTACATACACTTTAAGAATATATCATTAGATTTATATAATTTACTTCGAGGACTGTTATATATCAAAAATTTGAAAAATATTAATTTTTATAATTTGTCATAAAATTTGTATTATATTGTGATTTTCAAAAATAAAAATTATTTGATATCAGAAAGACATGCTTCGTATTCAGAATGCAATTCGATAGATCTGAGGTGCTCTCATGTCCCTCAAAAAATACTGTTTAAACGCAATAAACGCTCATTCTAGATCCCTTAAGCCTAGAGATTGCTTAATACAAAATATTAATGATTTATCCTTTCAACATACCAGGCTGGGACAAGACCACAACTTGAATCAATGTTCTCCCATTAGTAACCAAGTATACCCTTGTTGCCAATCTATAAAATCCTCATAGCACTGAAACATTAGCTAACCAGAGGGTTGTTTCTATTAAGTGCTCAATATTGTAGTGATTTTAATTTGAAAAGGAAAAAAAAAAAACTTATAAAGAGGTATTTCAATGTTCAAGTGCTCAATACAATGTTGCATTTTTTTAACGATGTTGACCTTTACAATTCCTCATCATGTTAGACATGTCTGATGTCATCATAGCAACAAGTTCCTTGAACAACCGTATCCGAGGAATCCACAAAGAAGCCGTTCTTCCGCAACATCCCTATATGACGCGCAACTGATTCGTAGAATATATGTCACAAAATACAATGCTTTGTTATTGGTACATGTTTGCGTATACAAAAATTTATGAAATATTAATGGAATTCACTGCTAAATCCATTGTTTTAACGCTCTGCGTGCTAGCCATGCGCTTTAACGGAAAAAGTTGAAGTTTTGAAATATTTTCTCAAAATATCAAGAGCTATCTTAAGAACTACTGAACCAATACTAGGCTTGTTTGTACTCATTTGAATGCATTTTTCATGCTGATTCCAAATATGGTCATGAAAATTTACATTTCTGAAATTTTTGAATTAAAAAAAAAATTATAACATGTCGTCTGCAGTCGATACCCGCGTGAAGAGAGTTAAGGTGTCTCTATGCTACATCACAATGATTCTATATACTGCTCACACATTAGCCCTCTCATAACACACACCGAAGAGTGCATATGCCTGATGAAATGGTCTACAGCCATTTTTTCTTGAAATTTTGGGAATATTTCACTTTTTTGGATTTTCTTCATAATATCTGATACCTACTTCTGAATTGCATTCAATAAGTACAAACAGGCTTAGTATTTGCTGCAGTCTTTTCTTTAAACAAGTTATAAACCTTTTGGGGGAAATTTATATGACAAAATAGTTTGCTATGTGCAGATTGTTAACACCACCATCTTGTAAAGAATGTCCTCCATCATATAAGATGAAACATTAATACTAAAATCCATTATTCACAAGTGTTTTCTCATTCCAAATCCTAGTTCCAATCTAACTTCATCCTACGCCATAAATCCCACGCAACATTCATCTCCGCCGCACAGGCAGACTTCTCCTCTCCACATCAATATACGTAGCAGTCGAGATTTACACACCATCGTAAATCCAACGACAAAGTACTGTTGCAGCTATCATTTGATACAGTACCCGATGCGCTGCGTGCAGTGGTGCCCCCTGGCTATGCAATAAGATACCAGGGGAAGGTTATGGTGTTTCTATGATGCCCTCTGTTAAAGAAGTGTGAAACTGGCTGATAGCATGCCAGTGCAAGCAAAGAAGATATATGGCCACCAGCAATTTTGTAACTCTTGTAAAATTAGATGAACAGAGTTTACAAGCTAGTTTATACAGCAAAGGTATGCATCACAATATATTCTGAGTTATAAAAATAAATCAGATTTTGAAAGCTATTACACTACATTCTGTACTGTAAATAATGATTTCCTCACATGGTTCACTCAACCTTTCCACCACACAACATGTGATACTTAGTTAACAGCTCTTCATACACTCTTCGATAGCGAGAACCAATCAGAGCAAGCGTTAGAAAAATCCAACCCATGCATTGATTGTGTCTAATTGCATTCCGCGTACTACGCGCAGTGTTTCTCGCCCGTTCGCGTCGCGTAGGATTCGTTCATTTTTTGGGCGGGTTGATGTATTTATATTTGGTTCTATTTTCCAATATTTTTTAGTGATAGTGAAATTAAAAATCACTTGTTTTTTCTTCTTGTGTATGAAATAGGTTAATCAACTTGTTTTACTTGTTGCTCAAGAAATTAGACAAAATAATGCACTTGTGCTGATGTTGATGCGTCTAATGCACGAGCCCCTAAGGGGGAGTGCATTAGACGCACCAACATCAGCGCGTGCATTATTTTGTCTAATTCTCTCCCAACAAGTAATATGCTGCGTTCATTAACCTATAAATACACCGACTACTGAGAACTTAGACATTACGTTGTAGCTATTGCTAAACAGTCATATTGGAGATAGGTTACACGTCGCTAGTCATAAGGGTCGCTAGTCATAAGGTTCATAAGTCATAAGGGTCGCTAGTCATAACGTGTAGTTTCCTATACCATGAGTTCGCTAGTCATAAATAAAACAAAGGGTTCGCTAGTCATAAGAAAAAGGGTTCATTAGTCATAAGGCCCGCTAGTAATAATAGAAAAAAAGGACAAGTAATAATAGAAAAAGAGGACCGCTAGTCATAATAGAAAAAAGGCTCGCTAGTCATAATAGAAAAAAAGGACCGCTAGTCATAATAGAAAAAAAGGCTCGCTAGTCGTAATAAAAAAAGAGGACCGCTAGTCATAATGCAAAAAGAGGTTCGCAAGTCATAATAAAAAAAAGGACCGCTAGTCATAATGAAAAAATTCACGGCTGCTAGTCATAATATAACAAAAGGACCGCTAGTCATAATAAAAAAAGGACCGCTAGTCATAATAAAAAATAATCGCTTGTCATGAAAGAGAAAGGGGTCTGCTAAGCCAGAGAATTAGAACTAGAGCTGTTTGATGATCTCTGCATGCTCTTTGACCTTATACAAATATTATTATTCTCAATTAGGTATAGCTTTTTTATTTAGTAAAACAATTTGATAACATTAAATGTCGGGTTATACAAAAGTCATGAATTAAAAAAACAACATTTGTATGAAAACAGCAAAACACACTACAACAATATTTTTAATTGTTATTGTAAAATATTTTTTGAAAAATATTTTGTCAACACTTGAATAAAATTATGTTAGAATATTTGCAGTAATCAAAAAATATTTTTGAATGTTATGAAAACGTTTTTTACGGTCCTTTTTTATTATGATTAGCGGTCTTTTTTTATTATGACTAGCGGTCCTTTTTTATTATGACTACCGGTCTTAAATTTATATTATGACTAGCGAACGTGTTTCTCTATTATGACTGGGGGTCCTTTTGTTATATTATGACTAGCGGCCGTGAATTTTTTCATTATGACTAGCGGTCCTTTTTTTGATTATGACTAGTGAACCTCTTTTTGCATTATGACTAGCGGCCCTCTTTTTCTATTATGACTAGCGAGCCTTTTTTCTATTATGACTAGCGGCCCTTTTTTTCTATTATGACTAGCGAGCCTTTTTTTTCTATTATGACTAGCGGTCCTTTTTTAATATTATGATTATTGACCCTTATGACTAGCGGTCCTTTTTTTATATTATGATTAGTGAACCTTATGACTGACGACCCTTATGACTAGCGACCCTTATGACTGACGACCCTTATGACTAGCGACCCTTATGACTAGCGGTGTTCACCTGGAGATAAGCCCAACATAAACGGTTTTGTATTTAGTCACAGATTGGTTTATACAGGAACAGTAACCACAAATACTTGGCATTTTTACATGCACCATGCAATATTTAAAGACCAAATCCTACATGAGAAACCACCTTACAAGGGTAGGCCTCAAAATTCACCAAGGCCATATAAAGGCCATGGCTTCCACTGCCCTTAAATTTGGCCATGGTGCCCTTTTCAAAACATTCATATTTTAGAAAAGTTTGGAAACTTTATTCACATTTTATATCTTCAGTACAAAGTAGACTTCGTGCCCTTTAACAAGTGTCCTTGAAAGTGTACATTTTGAGGTCTGTTGTTACAGCTAAATTACTCTCAAGTCACAGTACTGTTAAAATTTATTTTCTGCTACATTAAACTTTTCATGTTCCCTTGCACAAAATGTTCTGAAAGAATCACTGTCTCAACAACTATAGGATTTTTAATACTCCATGAATAATTGTGGTGCCTTGAAGTCCATTAGATAATGATGGTCAAGTGCTTGGGCCTGCAAGTGCTATCAAAATGATGATGACAATGTTCGCCGTCACATTTTCTTCATCACACAACATTTTTGACTAACATCCATAAATTACCATGCATCACCACACAACATTCTTAATGAATGATGAGTGCATATGAAAGTAATGCTTGAGTTGGCTGCCAGTTGCCTGCCCCAGCTTGCTTATTGCTCCATAAATCAAGGATGCCCACAAATTGCATCCTTCCCAATTTTGACTCCAAAGTGAGGAGATGGAAGTGAGAAATGCTTAGGAAATGTGTTTCCTGCACTCATCTGATGATTTTCAGATGTCAGGTATATTGTTACACAAGTGTAAGAATGTATTATCATCGGTAGCTGCCTTGAAACATTCAAAATAATCACGCAAACTTGAAATTTGGCAATGCATAGCAGCATTTCTACAGAACAACCTTAACCCTAACCCTAAATCGTGGAGCACTAAACCTAGAACTAGTGCTCCAGAAGTGCTCTCAATCATGTCAATTTTGCAACTTGTCAATCTAAGTATATAAGCACTGGTTCCAATAGTATTCGTCATTCAAACCAATTCAATGCATAACCTCAGAGTTACCAGCATGACTTTGGTGGGCTATTTTGAAACAGTCATGGTTGCACATGCAAGTACTTCTTTTGAACTTGAAAGTCCTAAACAAGATATAGCAGTCGCTGATAGGATATGCAGCTTATAGAACACAGATAACAGATAGATGCCAGCAAGTCATTTTTTGCCCATGTGTGACAATCCAGTTATATGGAGTCCAAACTTTCTAACATAACCATTTTGGTCAATGGTTATACATTCAAATCCACCCTAAGGCAACTATTACACATACAACTTTCTACAGTAAAATGATGGTATAAAATCCATGTAATTATCTGTCCCAATTCATGTTCATTATAGGATCCCTTGTAATTTTAATGAATGTCCCACTCATTATGGAGTGCCTTACATACATCTGCTCAACTTAATTAGTCTCAATGTTGTACTCCAAAATATCTCAAATATTTCATTCTGAATTGCTTACTGTTAGTTTCAAAAGTTCTTGCAGTGACATCATTCATACCACAAGACACTATGGACCACAATGGCCTCATCCCAATGGCATAGTTCAATAACCTATATTAAACAATCAAGAGTGCTAAATTTGACCTCAAGTTGCAGAGTATGAGTTTCTGTACTCAAATTTTCAAAGGTCATTCAATGAATGTACAAATGTATTGGGGTTAAAGAACTGTGCCCTGATAGATGAGCATGATGTGGATCCTAGTGAGATCCAAAAATTATATTCAATTTTATAAGTGCCAAGATGATATTATGCAGTTTAGACCTGTTACTATGGTAACTAAGTGTTATTTCTAAAATACAAGTTTATTTAGAGATACTTTAGAGATTCTAAAATATGGCTACAGACTAAGTGCTTATGGTGATTAGAATAATAAGAGAGAATAAGAGATTTTGCAGACATATCAAACTTTTAAAATTGTATGAAAATGCATAGCAATATTCCAAATCCAATAAAAGTGCCATTCGTTTGTTTGGCAGTTTCATTCTTTAAAATTGAAACAAGTCTTCCGAATTTTGACATCTGACGTAAACATATGTCGCATGTCAACATTCTAACTTTGACCATGAAGTATGAACATGTCAAACAAGTGAATATCATTTTATTGGTTTGAAAATGAATCCATTTCACATTTATTTCTTTGGAGTCTGGATGAAACATGATTGATGGCACTGAATGAGCATGGCATGATCTGCCATTTTTCAATCATGCAAGGGGCTTTGTAAATACTTCAAAGTCATCTTCACTACCTTCAATTTCACTATTTTACTACTATTTCATGCTGGCATTTGACTTCAAAAACATCGCAAGGGATAGAATTAGCCTTTAGAGGTATGGCAGACACAATATGATGGTGATGCACATTGCACAAAGTGGGTGAATTTGCCAAGCTCCAGATTGAATACTGCCCTTGTGTATGACATACTTCGAAATGGCTAAGGAGTTCTCTTTCAGACATGGGAGAGGATTTTAAAGGGATCTGCAGAGACAACACTTTCCCCCACACTTGCCATATTTTTGCTTGTTGACAATGTTAATAATGCTCTGCATGCATTAAAAATTCTTCTCAAAATATCAAAAACCACTGAACCAATACTCAGGGCTTGTTTGTACTCATTTTAATGCATTTTTCACGCTGATTCAAATATGGTCATGAAAATGCACTATTTTGACATTTGTGAAATTTTAAAGAAAGTTGAAATTTGTCGTTTGCAATCGACACCAGCGTGGCGTCACAAACTGCAGTTTCGCATAACTCTCAGAACTCAACCAGTTTCTAGTCGAAGTCACTCAAATTCACTTCCAAAACAAAATGAATTCCTTGAGTCATTTTACAAATTATAT
Organism: Amphiura filiformis; assembly: GCF_039555335.1. NCBI lineage: Eukaryota > Metazoa > Echinodermata > Ophiuroidea > Amphilepidida > Amphiuridae > Amphiura > Amphiura filiformis. The sequence goes on along the minus strand of NC_092631.1, from coordinate 25,542,730 downwards.
GTCCTATTTAGGCGACATATGACTGTAAAATCAGCTGTTTGGGGCAAAAAGTAGATTTATTTTGACTGAAAAAAGAAATGTGTTACAATTGCAGATTATTTACAGATTCTGGTCATTTTTTTAGTTATTTGCTTTAAAAAAAACTACACTAACCGATCCTTCTTGAATGAAAGGTCTGTCCGCCCATAGAAAGGGGTTTTTTTTGTCGCCAACCAACTAGTGCCGTCGTCGACATGCATGTCGACATAAAAAAAAGTTCTAAAAAAAAAAGAAAAGTTTTTACAAAGTTGGATAAATTTGTACATTTTGATTACCTTTGCTTCTATTGAACAGTCAGGGACACATTGAATTAGTATGCATTGCTAGCTGTTCAATAGAAACAAAAGGTTTTTTTGAGTAGCAGTATTTCTCTGGTTTCCAACCTTGAATAACAAGTCATTTTGGGCCTATAACTTGCTTTTCTGGCCAAAAATATTTTTTGAAAATGAAAAAAATTTGTTTTTTTTGTAGATTTTTTTTATATCGACACACTGTCGACGTCGGTATACAAATTATATCGACATGTCGACATTAAAAAACGGTGCCGACGACAGAACTACAACCAATCCCATCAAATAGGGTTTTTTTGGTTGTCTTATGCCCATTAATCAATTCATGGATCAGCATCTAGGTAAACAGTTTTGTGCTAGAATAACGTGTCTACATGTCCCTTTTATTAAAATCCTTGGCCTTGGTTGAACAATGTTTATTAAAATCCTTGGCAATGTTCGTATGTGACGTGATCTATCCAAATGAGTCTGTTATCATTAAACTAAATCAATATGGATTACTGTATTTACTATACTATTATTGGTTACTTAACATTCTATATCAATATGATGCTGAAAACGACATTGAAATTGGTCTTGTGATTCCATGGGATATTGATCGAATGTTGTACGAATGTTATACAACATAAAATATAAATGCAAATTAAAAAGTCTGTGTAGCATCTCCCAAATTTGATTACGAAGCATAAAGGATCAATTCTCGCTATTCATAATAAGGCGCCGCCAGCGGTTTGCGATGTAATCGTGATGTATCATGGGAAAAGGTCGACATCCAAGTCCGCGCATATCTGAATATTACCATGCTATTACATAGGAACACGTGACAATATTTTTTAGTTTGTCAAAATAAAGGTGTTACACGCGAATCGATACTCAATAATACTTAATAATGTGATTTGAAATGTGCACAATTAATTTTTTCTCTATCGATTTGCGTGTAATACCGTTATATTGACACACTAAAAAAATATTGTCACGTGTTCCTATGTAATAGCATGGTAATATTCAGATTATGCTGGACTTGATGTCGACTTTTCCCATGATACATCACGATTTTCCCATGATACATCACGATTACATCGCAAACCGCTGGCGGCGCCCTTATTGCGTAATAGCGAGAATTCCATCATATTAACTTGTGTAATTTGATGCAAGCAGTAAATCCTCTTTTTTTGCGCAGTTTCTGCTGGTTTATTGTTGCACTACCTGCTTTAGTTATTATGCATGGTTTCCAAATTTGGCTGCCTTGCATGTATAGTTTCTTGTCCCCAGGGACACTAATCTCAGCATGTTCTAGGAGCTGTTATTTCAACACAAAAACATTGTCTTGAGATTTTCATTGTGGAAGATATGCAATTCCTCCTCTATGCATGAGGTAGCACCAAATCACTCATCATTTTGAGCCACTTCTGTGTGACAGTATTGACATTCCAGACAGGACAGGATTCTGTAGTGCATTGTGGGACATGTGGAATTCCTTCTCTGTGCATGAGGTAGCACCAAATCACTCATCATTTTGAGCCACTCTCATGTGACAGTATTGACATTCCATGCAGGACTCTAAATCCTGTAGTGCATTGTGGGACATGTGGAATTCCTTCTCTGTGCATGAGGTAGCATCAAATCACTTGTCATTTTGAACCACTCTCATGTGACAGTATTGACATTCCATGCAGGACTCTAAATCCTGTAGTGCATTGTGGAACATGTGGAATTCCTTCTCTGTGCATGAGGTAGCATCAAATCACTTGTCATTTTGAACCACTCTCATGTGACAGTATTGACATTCCATGCAGGACTCTAAATTCTGTAGTGCATTGTGGGACATGTGGAATTCCTTCTCTGTGCATGAGGTAGCACAAAATCACTTGTCATTTTGAACCACTCTCATGTGACAGTATTGACATTCCATGCAGGATTCTAAATCCTGTAGTGCATTGTGGGACATGTGGAATTCCTCCTCTGTGCATGAGGTAGAATCAAATTGTCATTTTGAGCCACTGCTATGTGACAGTATTGACATTCCAGACAGGACTCTAAATCTAGTTGTGGGACATGTGGAATTCCTTCTCTGTGCATGAGGTAGCACCAAATCACTTGTCAATTTGAACCACTCCTATGTGACAGTATTGACATTCCATGTAGGACTATAAATCCTGTCGTGCATTGTGGGACATGTGGAATTCCTCCTCTGTGCATGAGGTAGCACCAAATCACTTGTCAATTTGAACCACTCTCATGTGACAGTATTGACATTCCATGTAGGACTCTAAATTCTGTAGTGCATTGTGGGACATGTGGAATTCCTTCTCTGTGCATGAGGTAGCACAAAATCACTTGTCATTTTGAACCACTCTCATGTGACAGTATTGACATTCCATGCAAGACTTTAAATCCTGTAGTGCATTGTTGGACATGTGCAATTCCTCCAATGAGCACCAAATCACTTGTCATTTTGAACCACTCCTGTGTGACAATATTGGCATTTTTAAATCCTGTAGTGGATGTTGAATTCCTATCCCGTTTATGACTATGAGGTAGCACGAAATCACTTGTCATTTTGAACCACTCCTATGTGACAGTATTGACATTCCATGCAGGATTCTAAATGCAGTTAGTGCATTATGGGACATGTGGAATTCCTTATGTGCATGTGCAAGATGTAGCGCCAAATCACTTGTCATCTTGAGCCACTGCTATGTGACAGTATTGACATTCCAGACAGGACTCTAAATCTAGTTGTGGGACATGTGGAATTCCTTCTCTGTGCATGAGGTAGCATCAAATCACTTGTCATTTTGAACCACTCCTATGTGACAGTATTGACATTCCATGTAGGACTCTAAATCCTGTATTGCATTGTGGTACATGTGGAATTCCTCCTCTGTGCATGAGGTAGCACCAAATCACTTGTCATTTTGAACCACTCTAATGTGACACAGGTTCTGGAAACTTTTTTTTTTCTCAACAACAAAAAAAGCTTCAAAGTTCTTGCCAACCATATATTATACAATTTCTAATCATAATTAATGGTTATCACTTAAGAGTAAAACATTCCTCCGTTGGTGTTGATGTCTCAGTACACACTTGACAAATGTATGGTGGCAATAAGTAAATACACCTTGTATCTTTGAAGTGTTTAAAAACACTGCTTTGAGGAAACACTGTATGACATCAAACTAAATACCTCATACTCATCAAATAAACAGCAACTTGTCAACCTCAATCCAAGTGATCAGATTTGACAAGATATGACAACAATTATAGAAATTACACCATGTGCGACAACATTAACACATACCCTCAGTCATTATGCGACTAATAATAATAAAACAAAATATCATAATAGACATATGTCTTTTACATTTTTAGAAAAATAAAACATGTAATGAACTGTGCTCTTGTGACAGCAATGGCGCCATGTTTCTCACAAGAAGGTTTTAGGTTAAATACTGTTGTTACAGATATATTTACCAAAAGTAAGCTTACATTCGACACTGTTGTTAGAGATTATCCCATTTCTACATTGTTGTTTGATCGGTTCCTTATAGCCTCAGACTGAAACATCTCTGATTTAAGCTATTCACACAAGAACTTATACCTCTATGTTAGTGTAACATGGATGTAAACTCAACCCAGAAAGTATCGAAACGATTATAGATGGTCAGATATATCGGGAACTGAAATATATAGCAAAAACTTATTTAATGTATATAAAGCGCAGCTTTCTCCTGCGCATTTTGATACCTCTTTTGTTGCTCTACGATATCATTTGGTCGAGTTGTGGGCGCTTGAGTGGCTTCAAGTCGGATTTTGAAAGTTGCACTTAGGACACCGATGTGCTCTGTTTACTTAACCATGTGTGTGTGTACACGACGAACGCATTTGGCTTGTATAGGAGCTAAGTGCAACTTTCATAACTCGACCAAATGATATCGTAGAGCAACAAAAGAGGTATCAAAATGCGCAGGAGAAAGCTGCGCTTTATATACATTAAATTAGTTTGTGCTATATATTTAACTTCCCGATATATCTGACCATCTATAATCGTTTCGATACTTTCTTGGTTGAGTTTAGTATACTCCCGCTCTGCATGCTAGTCATAGGCTAAGTCCAAAGTTTTGAGATTTAGCTTACAACTGAATCAATACTAGGCATGTTTGTACTCATTTTCATGCATTTTTCATGCCGATTCCAAATATGGTCATTCAAATTTAAAATTCAGAAATATTCGAATTTTGCGGCAGAAGGAGCCTTTTCGGTCTACAGCAGCGATTTTTAGGTTCTCCACTGCAAATATAAACTCTGTTCAGGGATTTATTATTACACATCTTCTTGACATTATCTGCAGTGGAAAATTGGGGAAATCTTAGCAGCTGTGGAAGATGTGTTTAAAAAGTTGCCACTGCCTGTAATGCAACGGAAAATCACCCAAAGATAATTATATTGGCCTTTAGCCTAGAAACCAAAGTTTTCCGTTTTACCGGTAAAGAAAACGGAATTCAGTGTTTTGGTGGAAAACAAGTTTATGTTATAACTTCTTAGAGAAGACTTTGTCAGACTAACTATTGTCATTTTATGCTTGGCTTTGCCTTAAACAATCCAAATTCATGCTGCTAACAATAATGGTTTATGTTGAGGATGTAATTTTGCAATTTGAAAACTGTTGGATTTTGGAAACTGGTATTGCAATTCACAAAACGGAATTTACCTTTTAGAAAATGGAAAGCTTTGGTTTCTACTTTAGCCTAACAAAGTCTAACTCTAACACACCATCTGAACAAGCCTTCATTCAGACAGTATCGAAGTAAGAAGACGTTATTCAACCCTGAAACACAATTATGCATGAAAAGTGCTTATTATCAACGCACACCCAATCACCTATATAGTATGTTACCTGCGAGCGTGTGCCTAATTACATCAATGGCTTTGTGTTTTAGTGAGTGTGAGTGTCGGGTGAGATATTGCAATCTTAAATCTGCATCTTCTACCATGCACAGCTCTTCAGAAATTACTCCCCATTCCAGAAAAATACAGCACTAATTTTTTGGGATTAAAAAAATATTATCAAGTTTTGCCAAATGAAAAACAGCCCAATCCTAATCCTTTAGTTAGTTCTAACTGGCAATAAAAGTCAAATTTTAATATTTCGGCAATTTGAGGGGAAATGGGTCAAAACATGCAATTTTGCATGTTTTCTTACAATTATAGTCCCAAAATTCTAAGACTTGGCACAAGTCTAAACATTCAAAATCTTGATTATAGGCTAAGAGTAAGTTCAAAATTGTAATATTTTATGTTAATTGTTTATGGATATATTAGAAAATGTGTTAAAAAGTTAGAATGCATAACTTGAAATTTTGAAACTTTGTACAAACCTTTGCATTTGATTGTCACAACATACAAAGAATGCCCTAAAAACACATGTTTTTTGGCCCTTATTTCCAAAAATTGACCAAATATTAAAATCTAACTTTCATTGCCAGTTAGAACTTACTCAAGGGTTAGGATATAGCTATGTTTCATTTGGCAAAACAGAATAATATTTTTTTAATCCCAAAAAATTAGTGCTGTATTTTTCTGGAATGAGGAGTAGGATTGTTATTATAAAATTTGACATAATTACAGCTTGCTTTTGAAATAGTATACGAAATCGAGAAACCTCACCATCTTATAAGGCAAAAAATTTGAAAAAATTTGAAATTTGAATTTGAAAAAATTTGAAATTTGAAATAAGTGAGGGGAAAATTACAATTTCAATTCAAAAATTATAAAGGACAAATTAAAATTTCAATCTGATAACATTGACTGATGACAAAGAGTAGTTAATTTCATTCACAACATCCATGTATGCACAGGAATTTAAACAACAAATTTAATTTTATATTAAAACTGCCCATGGCATAAACACAACTTGATAACATAATTACGTTCATGCATAAGCACGATTTACATTTGTGACGTAATTTTAAAATGTAATTTGATACATTTATCAACAATGCTTAAATGCATGAAATATTCCCATACATGATTTTTTTTGTGCCTAGTATATTCACACCATTTTCATTGTACATATTTTATTGCAATATGCAATTTAAGAACTGTGTAAATTTCTAAAAAAAGTTTTTAATCATATCAAATAAATCAAAATCAAATCAAATAATATCATTTCTTTCCCAATCACCAATGAGGTTCAACCAAAGAGTACCTACCGACTCCACCATGTTTGCATCTCGCTCATGGAGAATAAACCTTGTGCTTTGCAATTTCCAATTTGAACTACGTAGTTGTTTGCATTCCCATGCTTGGTACAAAAAAACCATGCTTTATAGCACTGCATGTGCAAACTTTTGTAACTATCAAACTTAAATAAAAGTATCGTTCCATTTCAGGCATTAGCTGATGAGCAACAAACCAAAAATGGCAGATTTACCGTAACATTAGGGTCCTTATAGTGGCCATACGTACTCCTAAGTATTTAACATAGAATATTCGATGCAACATGTTTCATGACGTAAAATCGATAATATATTTCCATCAGACATTAGACGTAACATATTTATTAGAGTCAAGCGGTAGCATGACCAGCAAGTTTTAAAAAAAACGACTGATAAAGAAGAATAAACAGATGCACCGCGGACTATATTTACACGAAACAAAACGCTATTGTTCTGTGATATTTTTCGCTGGGTACAAAATATATCTAAAACCATGCTAAATCTTATTTACTGTCCAAAGTGTAATATTTTAATAACTCATTAATTCAAAAAGTTACACCAATCTTACAGTCAATCCGATTGTTTGATAATAAACAAACATTCTTGTATTATTTCACGTGGTATTTCATAGCCAAAATTAGTGTAAAATCATAGCTAATCATACTGATATCCAGAATCTTTCGTCACTGCTACAGCCATACATGGCTGTCACTGTCGCACTACTTTTTGAGATTCACTTTCAAAATATACCCTAGCATTTTCCTGGATACCCTACATACAAATTCTGGATCCCATTCGCCAAAAAATCAAGTTTTTCACAATTCTTTTATTCTTTCCGGACCACAGCATACATTCATATTAATATATACGCCACTTTCACACGCCGTTATATCGGGACGTCCCCCGTGGCGAAGTGGTTAAGGCCATGGATTTCTAATCCACTTATGAAGTTTTGCCCAAGTTGAAACTTCCCACCACCTTTTTTTTTAAATTTTTTATTAACCAATTTATTGTCATAAATCAAGAATAACACCATTTCGAACATCCATTGCTATTGTGATATTATATATTTTTTCATCAAACAAACATGTTTGATTTTTTATTCACATTTAGGCCTACTTTCACCATCCAGATGCTTTCACCATGCCTGACTATCATGATATATCTTCGTCATTTAAAACACATTTATCAGTGGCTCTGTTCACAGCTCAGACTGAAATTATATTTGGAATAAATATTATAAATTGTCACAAATTAAAATCATCAACAGCGAAAGATCGCCAACAACTGCCGCTGAATATTTTTATCCAACTAGATTTCCCCACAGGGCTATAAAGAACCACAAACCGCGAAATTTGGATATATACTAGATTGCCCTGCAGGGCTATAAAGAATCACACACCACGAAATATGGATATCCAACAAGCTTAAACTATAAATTAGCTCCCGATAGAGGGCAGGGCTTGATAAGGGAAATTAAAATCACAAACCGCGAAAGATCGCCGACAACCGCCGCTTAATAGGGATATCCAACTAGATTGCCCCGCAGGGCTACAAAGAACCACAAACCGCCGCACAATTTGGATATCCAACCAGATTTCCCACAGGCCTATCGATTATAAAGAACCACAAACCGCGAACTATGGATATCCAACAAATTAAGACCACAAACCGCGAAAGATCAACAACAACTGCCGCTCAATATTGATATCCAACTAGATTGCCCGCAGGGCTATAAAGAACCACAAACCGCGGAATTTTGATATGCAACTATTGCCCCACAGGGCTTCAAAGAACCACAGGCCACGAAATATGGATATCCAACAAGCCAGATTATAAAGAACCACAAACCGCGAAATATGGATATCCAACAAATTAAGACCACAAACCGCGAAAGATCAACAACAACTGCAGCTCAACAACTGCATATTGATATGCAACTAGATTGCCCCGCAGGGCTATAAAGAACCACAAACAGCGAAATTTGGATATGCAACTAGATTGCCCCACATGGCTACAAAGAACCAGAAACCACGTAAATATGGATATCCAACAAGCTTAAACTATAAATTAGCTCCCGATAGAGGGCAGGGCATGATGAAAACCACTAAAGATCGCCGACAACCGCCGCTGAATAGGAATATCGAACTAGGTTGCCCCGCAGGGCTACAAAGAACCACAAACATTAAAACACGATTATATTGCCTACTCGGGGCATTTAGACGCTTCCGTAGTATAGGCTATATATATAATGCGCATTTACCAACAAATTAAGACCACAAACCGCGAAAGATCAACAACAACTGCAGCTCAACAACTGCATATTGATATGCAACTAGATTGCCCGCAGGGCTATAAAGAACCACAAACAGCGAAATTTGGATATGCAACTAGATTGCCCCACATGGCTACAAAGAACCAGAAACCACGAAATATGGATATCCAACAAGCTTAAACTATAAATTAGCTCCCGATAGAGGGCAGGGCATGATGAAAACCACGAAAGATCGCCGACAACCGCCGCTGAATAGGAATATCGAACTAGGTTGCCCAAGAGGGCTACAAAGAACCACAAACATTAAAACACGATTATATTGCCTACTCGGGGCATTTAGACGCTTCCGTAGTATAGGCTATATATATAATGCGCATTTACCAGTTCCGACTTGAAGTAGGCCTAAATCTCTGTGTCTCTCGGCAATTGGGTGTGTGTTGTTCATATTTACATTTTCTTTACATATTTACGTTGCCTTGAATAATTAAAATATATTAAAATGTATATTGATCATTGTGTACGCCTCTTAACATTACAGTCCCGTGTGACAAGCAAGTTTTAAAAATAAACGACTGATAAAGTTTTGTTTAATTATTTATTGTCATGAATCCAGAATTGCAACTTCTATTTTTCGTTTTATTTGTTTTATGGAGCACATCCTAACCTGATGACTTTCCAAGCTTGGAGCTGCTTGGCTACATTCATAAAAGAAAAGAAATCTACCAAAAAACGTTGACAACGTAAAGAAATCAGCAAGTTTAAAAAACCCACCTCGGCTCACTTTTTGAAACTTGGTCCCATTTTAAACACCAACAGCAAATCAGTGTTTTTATTTTATTTCAACAGAACACAGCGTTTCCAACAAGATTACAAGCCTAAGTGTTATTTGTTTAATTCAATCATTAATCATGATTATTATAAAACAAACACAATAGGATATTGGCTTACCGTGCAAGAACAAGATAATAACCTTTCAGGTCGTTCCAGAAAGCTTAAAAATTAATATCGCATCTGCACACTAAAGATACAAAACACTTCTGGAAATGTTTTAAATTTATATAAATATGATAAAGTTTAAATCAGTACCTTTTACAAATGGGACCAAGTTTCAAAAAGTGAGCCGAGGTGGGTTTTTTTAAATTTGCTGATTTCTTTACGTTGTCAACGTTTTTTTGGTAGATCTATTTTACGTCATCAAACATTCATTTGACGTTAAACATTACTGGAAATAGAAGGGGAATATATTAAATAACAAACACATTTTACGTCAAATATTTTACGTCAATTTTAGTCTGTAATAGCTACCCACACCCAAGTAATATCAAATTCATACTCTTTGGGTCTAATACCTTTGCCAATCAGAGGTTTCATGCCACACAAAAAAGCCTTTTAAAGTTATGTCTAAGCCTTGCAACAGCTATTATACAACTAGACTAAAATTTCAATCAGATTTGTTCTTTAAACAGTGATCAAAGACCATCTTCCCCAACAATTCTATTTAAAACAGGCCAATACTTTATGAGAAAACCTTTTTCAGCAGGTAGCTATTGTTCATCTCACGAACTGCTTACTGCATGAAAGCAGTAGTCTGTAATTTGATATTACCAGTTCCAAGTGTATTGTGCATTGGACTGTTCCAGTTGAAATCCATACACCCCCTACAGAAAGCACAACCTTAATCTTCAACACAGGGGGTGTGAATTTCAAATAGGGTTACCTAAATGGGTAACTCTATTTGAAATCTACACCCCATGTGTGGGAGATTAAGGTTATGTCTTCCATGGGGTGTATGGATTTCAACTGGAATAGCCCATTAAGAGGTCTAGATTCTCAATAATTGTCCCCATTCACATTTTGTGCATTTAAACTAAAATTCATGATATGACTTTATCTGAAGTGAGATGAGATGAGAAGAGACACCATCTGCATCAGGAAATTCACACTGTATCAGCGAGGTTTCAAAGAAATTGAACTTGAAAAGGGTTTTGAATTGAAATAATTTTGAACTTTGTAACAAACCATTTTCTAATATTACACTTTTGAAGGATTACAAAATTCAAACTCCCAATTCTACCAACAAAAAATGTGTTAGAATTTTAAAAACTTGGTATAATTATGACTAAAAAATATATGATTTCAATTTCATTATGATTATGTGTGTTAGGATTAAGACTATGAGTTACTAAACTTTACATTAGTAAAGTTGTGTTAGCTAATTAAATTGTGAATTTGGGATTTTTTTGTGAATAGGGCACTGAAAAATTGTATTTGAAGTTGGAATAATGTAATGTAAAGATGTCAATTTTTTTTTTATAAATTTGAAAAAAAAATTTAAAAAAATCTGAAAGCAACAGTTCACCAATCTGAAATGTTCAATGTATATGGGTATAACGAGTCTCTTCATCAATGTCACTTTACAAGCTGATTGAATGCAATGCTAGTGTCAAGTGACAAGTGAATGTGTGTAGGAGAGCACATAAGGTGTGTACATCCATGGAGAGTGTCTGCGTGACTTTGCAATGCAATCGATCTTTATGAACATGCCGGTATACTCAAGTGCACAAATTTCACCACCACTCTTTGTAAAGCGCTTTGTTCTACATGTAAAGCACTTTTCTCTTTGGAAATTTCAGGTTACTGTGGTTACTGTAGAACCGGGATTAGGACAGAACAAAACAGAAGAGATACAGAAGCCTAACCACTGAAATTATATTCCATTTAGTATAGAGTTTCAGAAGGTCTAAAATACACTGTTGGTTCCCATATATTTGTAAGGTTTTAAAAGAAATATTTCTGTATGTTAAAAATTGGTTAGTGCTATGAAAAGGACATAATCAGACAGAAAATAACCAAAACTAACAATGAAATATCAGAATTTATTCCTCCACTTTACTCCCTCCAAGTATCAAATAAGCACTTTTGAAATTGGAAATATACTGAGACAGGGATTGAGTATAGTTGGATTTATTTGGTCAGTATTAGTGATATTCACAATTGTGCTGGATTATTATTACAACAGTTCCCAAATTGAGCGTCACGACCCTTCAGAGGGTCGAGGCATCTTCCAAAAGGGGTCAAGGACTTGCCAAAAAATAAATTACATCTCCATGCATTAAAGTGCAGTGTATCATCATATTGGTAATGTAACACCATTTTGACCCCTCTCCCCATTTTAAAATGACTTGGAACAGCCCCTTTTGAAACAAATGCCCGGTTTGCCACTGATATAAATATACCAAGACAGCAACTGTATTATGCTGTGGATTCCGTAATAATTTTCTTATGAAAATTGGGTCAAGATGATTAAAAAAGTTTGGGAAGCCCTGGGTTAATACAGCTTCTGAGAGCAGAGACAGGAAATACAAGCTGGACATGTGTGTGCTTTGGTCTGTTACCGGGATAACAATTTTTAAACCAAAAATTTTAGTTTATAAATTCCCAGAGAAAAATCCTTCATAAGGCAATATATAACATGAGGGCAATGTAAAGTCACAAATTAAAGTGTGAAAAGGTGTTATCACAAAAATACACCATTACATCCTGGACATTTTTTCTACACTTGAGTACATTACGGGACTAAACATTTAAAAAACAGCTTTTCAATGAATGCCGCAGCAAAGAACTTCTTCCTGTGGGGATACATCTTGGCATACAGCAGTGTTAAGTCAATAATTGACATGTTAAAAGGTGCCTACACATGATTATGTCATGGACTTTTTTCTTTCATGCTTGAGTAATGTATGTTACAAGTCGAACCATTTTAAAACAGCTTTTTCATTGATTGCAGCAAAAAAAAACCTTCCTGTGGGGACGGGACGCATCTTGGCATACAGCAGTGTTAAGTCAATATTCACCTGTTAAAAGGTATCTCCACTTGATTATGTTTGGGACATTTTTTTGTACTTGAGTACATAGCGGCACTAACCATTTTAAAACAGCTTTCCGCAGATTGCCACACAAAAACTGCTTCCTGCGGGAATGCATCTTACTATGCGAGAAAGTTAAGTCGATCATTGGCAAGTTAAAGGTGTTCACGGTACACCCGATAGTTTCAAAAAAGAACATTGACGGCACTGACATTGATTGGTTATTACGTGCCGGGCGTTAACAAACATTAGGACAAGAAAGATACTTTTAATATCAACCATGTCTAGCGAGCTCATTAGCAATTGCCTTGAATACCAATGTAGTTTGTAATGTGCTATTCCATTTAAAATCCACACTACCCCTGTGGAAGATTTAGCTTGAGTCTTCAACAGAGGGAGTATCATTTTCAAATAGAATAGACAATTGGGTAACTTCCATTTGAAATACTCACTCCAGTTGTGGAAGATATAGGCAAAACCATAATACAGGGGGAGTATGGGTTTCAAATTGATTAACTCGGGCCAATTACATTTGAAAAACAAACTCCCCTTGTGGAAGATATTTCCAAAATCTTCCACAGGGGAGGGGGGTGTGGATTTCAACTGGAATAGCCCAATATGTAGTATGTCAGTGTATAAAACAATTTAGTATAATTGAAAAGAAAGATAGAAACAAATTCTGTTGGAGAGTCTGTTGTATGTCCAAAAGGTGACAAAACATATAACTCAATTTTAGTCTTAACCCTTTGAACCCGACGAGCCACCATAGCGACTCCCGATAACCTGTACCGTAGTCCCGACGAGCCGCTATAGAGACTTCTACCATGGTGTGTCAAAAACCCGAAGAGTCGCTAAAGCGGTTCACGTAACATCAATTGCGATATGTTTTGTTTACATTGGAATACTTTGGCTATCTGGGAGACCGGGGTTCAGGGGTCGAATACCTTTTCTTTTGGCGTGACGGGCAAAATGCTGAGGCGATTTTCGAGTGCATTAGGAAGGTCAGGGTTGGATGTACGGGACTATGTGGTAGGCCAGGGTTCAAAGGGTTAAAGCCATTGGGATGGCAAAAGCCATTTTTCCAGTTTAGCCACAAAACTAACAAACTGCAGTGTACTTCTTAAAATTAATACATTGCTCTTATAGAAATGAGTTAAGGAAGTCAATAAAAGCATTTATATTTCCATAGGTCTTGCAGTTCTTGAGTTAAAGCCAACTCAAAAAAACACATGGGGCGGAAATGACACCAGTTTTATCAACAAGCCTTGGGATCTTGTTTATAGAACAATACCATTCCTCTTGTTTGTCAGCTTTATTTGTCTCAACATTTTAGTATACAAACACTGCAAGATCATACACCCCTCTGATTCACCTTAAAAGACATATTCATGTCACACTCATTCGCTGTCGTAGTGCACGCTAGTAACCATTGGTTACTGGTTCAAGCCTGGGCTCATACACCTGTTACAAATTTTGATATGCCATAGACTTTGTGTTGTGATCATCTCGATTGGTGGTTCGTAACAAAGAAAGCGTGATCCAGTTGACCTAGCAATGGTCATATTCCAACGTGCACTATGACAGCGAATAATGGCATTCAGTCAGCAGAAGAAAGGTTGCCAGTTGGTTACTTGATTTCCTTTAGACATATTTCTTAGCACATGAAATGTTTTAAAACATACAAAATGAATCATAGCCACAAATTTGACATCTATCCATCTTTTTCCCGTAATATCGTCGATAAACTTCTCCTTCAGCTGTTCTCCTAGTTCTCATCCTTTGCATTTGATTACCTTGCCGATAGCCAAATTCTGCACCCTGGTCAAATAGAAATGTAAACCCAACACAAATATTTTCATTACCCGTAAATCTTTTTAAGTCTGCGATTTCATAGCCTAGGCAACGTCAACCTCCAGCCTTATACTACTCTGTTAACCCCCTGAGCACTACCTGCCGATGTAACATTGCCTCTGATTGGTCAATTACGTAATATCTTCACTTTAATCACCAATCAGAATGGAGCTTTGCAAATAATTCACCCCAATTTTTTGTGTGGTGAAATTATTCTAACAATGTTGCTGATTGGTCCAATCAATAATGAAAACTTCTTTTTGGCCAATCGGCAGGTAGTTCTCATGGGGTTAAGTATTATTATTTCAAATCATCAATATTTGTTACTCTTGTTTCTCTTGCTTTACCACTCATTTTGGTTTTGTTTTCCTTTTTCATTTGATTCATTAGTTTGACTGGGACGCAAGGGCAAGCCCAGAAGCCAGTTTATACCAGCATCGAGGAAAAAGATGATTAACAACGCCGTGTGACCCACATTCAAAGATTGCACGATTTCATAACGGTTTTGCATTATTGATCAAAGATTTATGCCGACTTGTAAAACATTACTATCTCATAGTTGAGCATTGCTTATAGTTGAACTGCATCGGGACGAGATAAATTGAGTCGCTAAGTAAATTTGCCTCGGGTAACAACACAAACTGGTTAACTAACAACACATTTTTTTCTGTTCTTTCTCCAACGTATGGAAAAATGCATATTTGGTTATGAGCAAACATAGCCAGTTAAAGGGCAAAATGTAACATGATGTGTCTTTTACAGTGTCTTAAGAAAATTTGTACTTGCTTGTATGTGTCAGGTTAAAGTTACATTCAGGAATCTTGCTTTACTTATTTGCCCATTTCAACAGAGACCAGTTGTTAACTTGCCTGCCAGCAAGCCTTGTAATACAAGTTGTATGGTCATTTCTCAGGGAGATAAGCCAAATTTCTCACAAAATTAGCAATATTTCCCACTATTTCTTATATACGGTAAAGATTGGCCCATATGGTTTCCTTTGACATAACTGGAATTTTAGGTAGAACCTAAAAGTGCCCTCCTGTATAATCCCACCAGCAAATAAGAACACAGATTGTTTGGGTTTTCAGAGGAGAAAGCTCTGTATTTGTTTGTGAAATTTACCCCAACGGCAAAGGAGTCCATGAGCGTCATTAGGCGTATCTTTACAGCATTCGTTTATTTGTGGAAGCAAGATGTCCCTCCAAATGCCAAGATTTCCCTACAAAGAGCATCCTGGATTCCACCCACCCCTGAGTCCCCAGTAAGCCTGATGGCTACAACGTACCATGATAATTTCAAAAAAATACATTTGCTAAAGCATATGACCATTCAAGTTGTATTTAATGAGAGATGTAAAGGTGAGCATTTACAGGGCAAATATAAAGGCCCATTTCAGTTAACTTTACGAAGCTTCGTATGTCTTGAAATCATTCGTAACTTACCAAGAGTCGTAAGTTCCATTTCATTAAATTTGTAATAGGGATTTACTACATGGACTATTCGAAATGTTACGTCTAGTGTTGGGTATTCGTAACTTTACGAACAGCTACTTGAGTTACAATGGGTTAAAAGTTGAGTGAAATGGACCCCAGGTATTCAATGATGTGTCCGAGGGAGCAGATTTGGGGGCATCAGCCACAGGATTTTCTGAAAAAAATGATGCAAAATCAGCCTATTTTGGGCACATTTGAGCCATTCAGGATGAGTATGTGCCTATGGTAGGATTAAACTTGCCAGGTTGTTTATAGCACTTTAGTACGCTGGATACAAAACCTGAGGGGGAGATTTGCCCCTTCATATGATAATAGTTAAGCTCAATTCATGTAGAGTTCAACTGTCAAAAGTGGCATGAACCTATCTGTAAGCATAAAGTAATACTATACTTCTCCTTATAGAACAAAATATCACCCTTTGACACGTTATATCCATAATATGAGACTTAAAATAGAGCAAAAAATCAATGTCTAGGTCAAGGACTTTTGTTGGCGAACTTTCACACCATTTACATCAGGGTTTGAAGTGAAATCATATAGCCTTGTATATGATGAATGGACAGAAAATCTGAAAAAAAAGGTTACACACAATCAGAAATGTACACAAAACCCTTTTCTATTGCCCCCACAGCGACCGAACATCACATATTGCTAGCTACGCAACACATGCACATAATTATACTTGGCCAAGATTTCTATTTGTACAGGTTGCTATGTGGGTACGGCCATTCACACTAGCTCTGACATGTCCAATTTGTTGTATTTTTGTTCATTTGTTTGTTAGTTTGTTTAGTTTGTTTGTTTGTTTGTTTGTTGCATGACAAGAAATTGCTCTCAAAAGCCAACAGTTTGCTTCTTAAAAAGTAATACCATAAGCAGGCCAGATAAAAAACAGAAAAAACTCTCCTTCCTGCCCGGGTAATCTTTATGTAGGAGGACAATTTTGTTACCCAGATCAAATACACAAATATTGTGGGTAACAGGCTTGAGAGTGGCCTTGCTTGAAAAAAAAAAAAAGCTGAAGTAGAACAAAAAAGCTGAAAACAGTGTGAAATTGGCAAAAAAGACCTAAAATTGGGCTGAAAAAAAAAAAAAAATTTTAATAGTCAAAAAAGCTGAATTCAGCTAATGAGCTGAAAAATCTCATACCTGAGGTAATTTTGCTATAGTCCATTTGGCTTCCTCAAGACAGGAGCGTCCGCATGTGATATACACATGATCAAAGGGTGTGTATCTGTAGCATGCGATGCGGTGCAAAGCGACTGCGCTCTACATATACACCACCTTTGCTGATTGTGTGCGTATCAAATGCTGGATCACACACAAACTGTCTTGAGGACTCCTAATGGACTACACCACAGAGGTATTATACCGTAAACGTTCGCCTAATGGCGCACCTGGGCTCCTTTGACTTTTGACTTCATGTACGAATAGAGAGCTCCCTCCTCTAAAACATCCCAACAAGAATTAAGGGTACGTGCCCTTATTTGCTGGTGGGATTTTTATGGAAGGGCACTTTTAGTTTGTGTCTAAAATTCCAGTTATGTCAAGGGAGCCCATAGCGCCATTAGGCGAACGTTTACGGTATATAGTGGGCAATTCCACACTTTCCAAGGAAGTACACTTTTTGTGGAAGAGACATGACAAAATTGTCAATTTTCAACAACATATTCAACAACTTTATTCAAATAAGTCTGAACATGCCTGCCCCCTTACATAAGATCAGTAGCTCTTGAGCCAAACACTTGAGTGACTGCCACTAAAACCTAAGTGGAAGACATTAGCCAATGCTAACATCAAAATAGTCAAAGCGTAATTTCAGGAATAGCAGGCAGCATGTCCGATGCATTTCCTGCGCCGTCTTCCTGCTTTTGTGTATTTTGCTGTTTCAGACAGGACTTCCAACACTATAAGCATCAATCCACTCAACTCCACCTAAAAAGTTCACTAACCTGCTATTTCAACCTGTTAATCTTGGAACCACCTGAGGTGTTTTGGGTATGAGATTGAGTGCCTCAAGTAAATGAGGTAACATTCTTAGTGCCTGATCATGCCAATGTAGTTGAACTTTGCTCTCTGCAATATTAGAATTTCTAGTGACATTTCAACATGGCTCAAGATTTTTTTTCTTGATTTCCTTTATTTCTGTTCAACGCAGCCAGCATATTTTGTGGGCCAAAGGGAGCGCACATGAGAAGGAAAATAAATGCATCTCCTTCAATAATAGTGGTCAACTACGTAGTTTGTATTCCAATCAGTTAGTCCTAAAGAAAAGCACCAGTTTGGTGTTTGTGTTTTGTTGTGAAAAACCATATTGTCATAACCAGATGGTGTATCCGCCTTCCCTCACCCCAATGACTCTCCATAAGGCCTGGCAAAGTCGATTTTGAGTTTCCCGTCGCCCGCCCGCACTTCATTTTCGGGCCCGCACTTGAATTCATTATTGCAATTTTGAAAAATAAAAATAAAATCTTATCATTTTTGCAAAAAAAACGATGAAATCCGTGCATTTTTAGTGGAAAAATCAAATTCAAAACATCGATTTCGCTACCGGCAGTAAACTCATTGCGGCCGGTTGATTGGCGTCTGATAGTGATAGCCTAGATCCTGTAGGCCCGGTTCGCAACGCTTTGTAAATATGTTGACGTCGCTGTCCTTTTCCACGTGCGTAGCATATACTGGACTGACAGATTAATGCTGTCATGCAGATCAATGATTCTACAGTGCTGTTCGCGAAATCGCACAATGAATAGTGATGTTTGTGCGAATTAAAAAAAAATATATTGATTCTGTTATTTTTGGATTTCTTTTCATAAATATCAATCATATATTTTAAAATAGTACTTGGTATCGTTTTACATTAATTTGACTGTACAAAAATGGCAAAATTTATATATTTCAACTCTGCTCTATTGTGACACTGTTGCACGAAATATGCGGTCGAACAAAAATATTTTTCACTGTCTGATTTTTATTCTACAGTGCTGTTTGTGACTTTGCACAATATCGTTGTTTGTGGTAATTAAAGAAATATATTAATACTGTTAATTTTATATTTGTTGTCCCGATTGATCAATTATTTATTTTTAAATAGTATTCGACATAGTTTAAAATTAAATTTAATATACAAAAAGAGCAAAAAATTATATATTTCAACTCCGTTGTGTTTATGACATTGCTGCAAGAACTATCACTAGGCTGAGCGAAAGTCCAGAAAAAGCTGGTTTTAGTCCAGGTTGCTCCAGGCTAGTCCATATTAGTCCAGGTTAGTCCAGAGAGGATTGATTTACAACCCAGGTTAGTCCAGACTCTTGAAAATGAGTACAGACTGATCCATAAAAGTCCAGGTTAACCCAGGAAAGTCTAGGTTAGTCCAGAGAAGACAAGATTTGGCAGACACAAGCTGCTCATCATGTCTGGGCCCAGCTACTCCCTTTGTTGTGCAAGTCATAAAAAGTTGACCCATGAGATATAAATACTATTGATTGGTATTGATTGGCTATGTGATCATGCATGGCTAGATTCTTTTCTCAAACTGTTACTTTCATATCATGTGTATGTGTTTGTTTTATGTTTGTTTGTCCTTTCTAAAGTAATAAACATAAACCGTTGTAGACTTCATTCGCAAAAGGTTAGAAAATGTTACCAAAAAACGTTTAAATGTCAGGTTACATAAAGGGCATATAAAGGGTACAAAATTAAGTATTGACAAAATAGTTGGCAAAATGTTTGCAAAAAAATATTTTACAATAACATTTCTAAAACATTTTAAAAATATTGTTGTAGTGTGTTTTCATAAAAAATGTCTTAAAACGTTTTCTTGACCTTTATATAACCCGACATTTAATGTTATTAAAATGTTTTAATCTTAACCAAAACCAAAAATATAACCTGTTTAAAACGTTTTAAAAACGTTTTTGTGCTTGCTGGGTCCCTACTTTGGTATTGGTTTGGAAGATTTCTTGCTCATTATAAATGTGTGTATAGGCCTACAATTATGGGATGAGTAAAAGTTGGAATAAATCATGAGAATCTATTTTTTTATAAAACATTGATATAGATATGTACAGAACTAGGTAACAATATTGTTTACCTCATCTTAAACAACTTCTGTCATAGGCATAAATATTTATCTGTTCAAGAGCTTAACTTAATTATGGTTTTGAAGTTTAAGCAGTTCAAGCAAATAATCAATACAAAACTGTTCTTAAAACACCTTAAGAATAACTAACAATGCACTGGTGAGAGCACGAACACAGAGGTACTCAGAATGATGATTTGTATTGATTGGATCCATCATGTAGTAATAATATCATTGATTGAATCAGAGTGGCTGATTGATATAGAAAACGAAATCTTTACTCCCGATTCCAGAAAAATAATACTATGTTCTTTTTCTATAGATCTATGGGCATAATGGTCTATATAAGGAATTGTAATTTTTAAAATGTAAATTTAGAAGCAAGAAGTTAAAAATTGAGAAATAGTGGAAAACTACATGAACAAAAATTGGCCACTTTTACATTAGTTTTAAAAACTTTGTGTGTCCTACACTGTAGGCAGAAAACAAATTTAACACTGATATAATGTGGTAAAGTCTGAGTTTCATATCCTCTTATACCAGTAAAATTCAATTATAGGCCAAGTTTTACATAGTTGTTACCTAGTTCTGTACTTCTCTATATCAATAAAATAATGTTTTATAGAAAACATTGATTCCAGTGATTTATTCTAACTTTTACTCATCCCATAATTATAGGACTTTACACACATTTAAATTATAATGAGCAAGAAATCTCTCAAAACCAATACCAAAGTAGGGATGTACTTCTACACATAATTGCTTATCTAAACCATAGAGTTCTAAACACACCCATATTAATCATGGCGGTATAACTTATAAAACATTACTACAGTGAGGACAGACAAACATAAAACAAACACATGCACATGATATGAAAATAACAGTTGGAGAAAAGAATCTAGCCATGCATGATCACATAGCCAATCAATACCAATCAATAGTATTTATATCTCATGGGTCAACTTTTTATGACTTGCACAACAAAGGGAGTAGCTGGGCCCAGACATGATGAGCAGCTTGTGTCTGCCAAATCTTGTCTTCTCTGGACTAACCTAGACTTTCCTGGGTTAACCTGGACTTTTATGGATCAGTCTGTACTCATTTTCAAGAGTCTGGACTAACCTGGGTTGTAAATCAATCCTCTCTGGACTAACCTGGACTAATATGGACTAGCCTGGAGCAACCTGGACTAAAACCAGCTTTTCCTGGACTTTTGCTCAGCCTAGTGTATGCGGTATTCAACATCAACAAAACACGTACGCATGGGGTTTTCCCTTTAATTTTGTTGGCGCAAGATTCGATAGTGGAGCTGTAAAACTTACCAATTCATGAATTGCAATTGTTTCAGTATTTTGATTTCAATTTGATGGGACTTTGCTGACGTTTGTATTAAAGATTTGTCATGTACATATCAATTAAGATATGCGACAGTGGTCGTACTGTCATGCAGTGGACGATATCGCATGTCAACGTCAACTGGATAATTTGTACTTTAATAAATCACACAAAATCATAAATAAATAAGAAAAATAATAGTAAAAAGAAAGGAATTGGTATCAATTTTGACCTTGCAGCCTCTTTGCAAGTTTATATCTTTGGTTAAACATCCTTTGAGTGAGTGAGCGGTAAAATAACAACGTGTTTTACACTCGCATTTTGTCATATAATGAAAGTCACGAAAATAATGAATAATGAATAATGAAAAAGTTACCTCACTTGTTTTCAAAAATTATGTGACGGGAAACTCAAAATCGATTGTTCGGGGCCTAACCAATGTAAGTGAAGTACTGGATCTGAAATGTTGCAACTCACTTTGCTAAGTTGCGTCCGAAACCATAGGACTTCACCTGGCATCTGATTGATGATGGTGGTGTGATGCTGGGTACCATGCATGTGACAACTGGAAATGGAGTTCCCCTTTTTTTGTTAATGGTGGGCTCCTCCACTCTGGAAACACTGAGAGTCCACCTCTTTTTTTAATGGCGACTATTCCACTCTCTCCTATATGGATTCTGACTCCCCTCTCAAACCGCCTCTCCTCCTTGTCAAGGATGACTGCTTCTTCAGGCTTGAAGAAGTGCACACTTACGTCACACCATCATCAATCAGATTCCTGATGAAGTCTGATGGTTTCGGATGCAACACAGCAAAGTGAGTTGCAAAATTTCAGTTCCAGTATTAGATTTAATTTCAAAACAATGTCTTAATCTACTAGATGAATAATCTACACCAAGATAATGTAAGTGACAGTTTGCAAGTGACTTGATAAAACCATGATATCAAAACATAATTTTTCTGACAGATTGGCTAAATGGTAAATAAGCAAATCTTATTTTTGTCACTAAAAACCTATGTCTGCTTTCATAGACTGTAGGACTATGAATATGAACGGAGTTCACTGCCCTGTAGCACTGTACACCGCTTGCATTTCTAGGCCAGAGGGGGGAAACCAAAACATGAAAATAAGCAGTGCATAGGGATTCACATGAGTTGCACAATAGCAACAGGGAGAACATGAGCGAGATGCCTGGTGGGATGTATTGAGACAAGATTTACCATTGTTTAGCATGGAATGATAACATGGAAATCGGTTGAGGCAGTAGGGGGGACAGGTAAATGGCGAGTTAAGAATGGGCGAGTTAGATGAAAGCGAGTTATAATGGCGAGTTACCCCATGCAGAGATTAAAGATTGACCCCTGCTGAGAATACAACAAGTCCGCTGGCGAGTTAAGGTTTTACGGCAAGTCCCGCCCGGCGAGGTAAGATTTTTACGACAAGTCCTGCTGGCGAGTTACGACAAGTCCTATCGGTGAGTTAAGATTTACAGCAAGTCCCGCCAGCGAGCTACAACAAGTCCCATAAGCGAGTTAAGATTTGTACAGCAAGTCCCATTGGCGAGTTACGATTTATAATATTCCAATAAGTCGTAACTCTCTTGCGAGACTTTATGTTGGGATTTGACAGCATTGCTGTAACTCGCTTACAGGACTTGATGGTGTTGTTGTAACTCGCTTGCAGGACTTGATGGTGTTGTCGTAACTCGCTTGCAGGACTTGATGGTGTTGTCGTAACTCGCTTGCAGGACTTGATGGTGTTGTCGTAACTCGCTTGCAGGACTTGATGGTGTTGTCGTAACTCGCTTGTGGGACTTGTTGGTGTTGTCGTAACTTCGCCGATGCGACTTGATGGTTTTGTCGTAACTCGCCTTTAGCTTACTTTGTGGGGGTAATTGACAAAAAACCTAATCTCTGTGGGGGGTAACTCGCCTTTTTAACTCGCTTTTCTTTAACTCGCCTTTTTTTAACTCGCCCAGTTACAGCTCCCGGCAGTAGGCGTGGTCAGTTAGGTAATGATGTAATGGTGTTCCCTTGGTGATTTATTGCAAGAGGAAAAACACAAGAACAAGGGATCTTTGGATGTTCACATCACTTTCACAACAGCGAGAATTGCGTCAACCATATGCTACTTAAGCTGTGAGGTAAAGTCAAGGAATGCCAACTGTGCCATGTTTGTGTGTGGCTCATGGAAGCAACTTAATGTACCTCCACATTATTTTGCTATGCACCTAGCAAACTTTGATTCAAAGTGCGCAGTTGTTTGTGTTCTGTGCGTAACATATTGTGCCAAAATGCACACAAACCTTTGTACCTTTTGATTCGAATCCCTCGGACCCCTCGCATGCCATGCAGAAGATCACAAACCTGTACCACAGGGTTTTTGCTGGCCTGGCCAGCGATTCCATGGGTATATATGACTTGACGATTGTGTCATCTCATTACGTGGAATACATGCATATGCAGTGCTTTTCATATTGAGCTTTAGTGAGTTTCAGTCAGGTTAGGGTTGATGTGGAGAATGCAGAGGTAGTAAAGCATGGTCAGTTAGAAGAGATACATGAAGTGGTGGTACCACAACTGCCACATTCCCCTTCCGAGATCCCCCTTCCCCAATTCCTATTTCCCATCAAAACCAAAAGAACTCATCTTGGCAAATCTGATGAAATCGTTATCCCTTTGTGATGGGGTGGGCTACAACTCAACCCCCTCAATCATGACCCAAGTTTCCCCCACCCATGTACTGACAGTTTATACAGGCGTTCGCCCCTATCCTTCCCCCTCAATTGGAAAAGTCTCAGCTACATGGTCTCCAACAACAGACTAGTCAATTAAGATTAGGATTTTTTTACAAAGGTAATGTAGTTTGGATTAGCAAATTATTTAGCTTACATTGATGAAATGCATGTACTAGTGCTAAGTAGTGCAATTTGTACAGATTATCAGGTGTATAAGTACCAGAATTACAAAAAAGAATCTGTTTTGATTCCTGCACAATTAAAATCCCGCTCACAAAATCTCATTGTTTGATCTAATTCTAAGAATCACAAGGCACCCATACAACATACTATTTATAGAGCAAAATGCTAACAACATGACATGTTAATATAAATGTCACCATCACTCAGAAATGAAAACAAGTGAATATTTTAGTTGTTTTGACTTTTGACTTCAATACAAAACCCTCTTTCCATAACCTACTCCTAATGCAAGGTAAACCCACCTACACCAAGTCTGTCTCATGGCATTGCAATTTAACCTTTACACCTTTACCATGTTCACTTTCTATCCCCATCACTAAACATATTAAAGGGATAAATGGTAAGGCCCTTCACAATTAATTCTTAGTTTCCTGTTTCATGGTTGAAAACCAGGGATGAGGCGACTTTTAATTATTAATTATCTTTTATTTTCTTTATTTTAAAATAAGTGGTCGCAACCTACATCAAGCCATTTTGACAAGGAGCATGCATTTAATTATTTTACTACTATGTTTGATTTTATACATAAGTAATGGTACAATATCAATTAGGTTCTATGTTTATTCATCATTATAGATGATATGATCAAAGTCAGAAAGTAGCAAATGGTAGTCATTAAAAGTTATTTTTAAAGAGAAAATCCAAAATATAATAATTAAATATTTTGCAATTTCTCTACTTTGGGCAGGCGGAAACAGGAAACTAAGAATCAATTGTAATTGGCTTAAACCAACGCTACCATGTGC
This sequence comes from Amphiura filiformis, assembly GCF_039555335.1. Classification (NCBI taxonomy): domain Eukaryota; kingdom Metazoa; phylum Echinodermata; class Ophiuroidea; order Amphilepidida; family Amphiuridae; genus Amphiura; species Amphiura filiformis. Next base: position 25,517,552 of record NC_092631.1, on the reverse strand, counting down.
TCAGCACATTCATTCTTCCAATTTAGAATGTTGTGATAACAATTTGTATGTCAAGGAATGTGACTTTTTACATGTAAGGCAAAAGGAATGTACTGTAAACATTCAAATTCAAGTGAAAATGCACTCTTGTCATAGTTTGAAATGTATGTTACATGTTCCCTGTGCACCCTCCACTTCTAAGCTTCTCTGAGCATGCTGAATTTATTAGTGTAAACATTCATTTATGGCGACTTTGAAAAAAACACCCCGTTTTACAGGTGATTTTCAGTAGGGTCGGCAGGTCAGGACTTTTTTCTTCCTTTTTTTTTAATTGTTTTTTCTGGAAGCTAAAATGACCCTAAAGCTTGAAAAATCTGGTTGATGATTTTTTGCAGACATTATGAAAATGTTCTGATTTTTTTTTTTTTAATCAAAATAAAATTCATTTTAGCCCAAAACAACTGATTTGACATGATTTCAGCAACATTTTAAAACAAATGTTCCAAGATGCAAAATCTGGATCAGTCACACCCGTAAAACAGAGGTATTTTAAGTCACATAATGGCAAAATTTAACAAGAACATTCACAAAAAATTCAAATAAGTTGAATCCACAAAATAAGATTCACAATTCTTAATTCTGATATTTTTGAAGTGAAGTAAATCCTAATTGCATACTATAAGACACAATTTTATGCAAGTTATGTGTCCTGGAATGGCTTAATACAACTACATCCCTTTAAACATGAATGCGCACTCAGAGTTCATCCAAACATGTTGTACTTTTACTGGCAATGTTTCTTGATCTGTTTAAAATTGAAATGTAAATACTAGACTTGTCAAGCAAGGCCAATATTTGATTGTCAAACAAGTGTAGGCAAATGATCTACAAAATGTCTACCATGACTAAACATTATAATACATACATTTGTAAGTCCTATTGACTGTGTGTGAACTTTGTTCTACTTTGTACTAAAAGTACATCAACTACAAAGGAAAGACCTAAGGCATATATATTATATGAAATCATGAAAATGGCTTAAAAAGCAGGATTTCTACATCTTTTATTACATGTGAATTTCTTCTTGATATCACAGAATTTCCTGAAAAATGTCTATTTTGTTAAACACTGTGAAAGGGTACTTTCTAAATCTGTCCTCCCAAGTATTAATGCACACAAAGTATCTACTTTATTAATTACCAGCAGATATTGCATTTTATTTTGGAAGTTAGACTAATTCAAAAACTTTGCCTCCCACATAAAAATGCAGTAACTGCTGAGACTGCAAATACCCCATTTTTGCTCTGAGAGCACACCAACTGAGAAAAAAGTAAGAAAACATGCAGGCATGAGATTGGCTTTGCTTGAAAAAAGTTCAAGATGTACAATAAGCTGAAAAACAGTGTGAAATTGGTAAGAAGAATCCAAACTTGGGCTGAACAAAAATAAAACACTTAAATTTGAGCAGTCAAAAAGCTAAATTCATCTGATCAGCTGATCTCATGCCTGAACATACTGCTTTTGATTGGGTAAGAAAATGGTAACCCGTTGTAACTAGCTGTAACTGATTGTCTACACTCTCTGTCTATTCATCATGTCCTTGACGGAGTTGGTCTTCATTAGATATCTGCAAGGCAATTTGCCATTGGTGCTGACACTGATGTAGTTATAGAGTTAACTATTAACCTTGGCATTCAGACAGTTGTCACCTTCATTTTATGTAATGTGAAATTCTGACAAGAAATGTTCAAACCACATTAATGTTTAAGCCTTTCGGGAACATCCACTATGACTTGAAAATGAAAAGAAAGCAAAACTTTCATTTAGCGTTCAGACTATTGAGTCAACCACAAATATTGGCCTAATTCAAAATGTACAAAATGGTTTCGAACTATAGATGCTGCAATATTAACCGTAGCAAAAATTAGTCACTCTTCTTGACAGATGATGTGAAATTAACTTGGGTAAAGGAAGAAAAAGACAGCAAGTTGGTCGATGATGCACACAATTTGTCTAAAGATGAAATTTGAATAATTTTACACATATCTTGTGAATACAAACATAATTTACATTGGGCCTGATCCATAGACAGTCTATGATTAAACATGGTTGGTTGACTTGAAATTTTAAATGCCAAAGGCAGGAATCTAGAAATTGCTGGCTGATATTGAAAGTGACATTGTAGGCCTAGATGACTAAATTTGTTGGTGTAATTTGAAAAATGTCATGAGTAAAACAATGATGTATTAGCCAGAGAACTGTCAACACAGACCCCAATATCTGATATATGATCAGTTACAAAGCATGTGTCTTTTGCCATGCAAGTAGAATTTAGGCTTTTTTCTTCTAGGATGGCAAAACCTTCTATGAGCTTTGCTCATTTTTGGTCATCCCTCCATATGTTTCATATGTATAAAGTTTTTCTGGTAAATAAAAACGGAAATGTAAACCACCATTTTCACACCACCGACTACCCCAATATGTGCATATTATAATGGTTACACACCAACAGTTTCTCACCCCAACAATGAATATGCTGGGAATTATGTTGTTGGTTTTCAAGTTAAAATAATATATCTTGACACATTTTCTGTTTCTTGTTGGCATTGAACCCCCCGCACAAAAAGACAGCTAAACTCTACTTAAGCAGATAATGGTTCCGTAGGTAGGCCCACAGACTCTGTATAAAAGGAGCTGTTTCATGAAAAAGGATAAGTTATCTGTTAGGCAACAGAAAAAAATTTGTTCGATCTTTTGATCAACCATCGATGCTGCTTCGATGCTTGTTATTAATGAACTATCAACTAATTAATCAGAATTAATGCCAAATTTATATTGGTCAATAATACAAGCAAAAATTACTATATTATTATAACACTGAACAATGGTAAATTAATTGATTTCATAAATAATACGGATCGACCAAGCATCGATGGTGGATCAAAAGATCAAACTAATTTGTTTCTGGTGCCTTATCAAATTTATATTTAATTTCATATTCTGGAGCAGCTAGTAAAACTAATTTGTACATAATAGGCAATAGGAACTGACTGTCTCTGAATATCCCTTTAAATCAAATGCTGTCATTGGTCTGTGTGCATTGTAGCCATTTACCTCAGCAATGCAGAAGCAGACCTAATTTAAACATGGACATGTTAGCCATACCTGCTCAGTTCTCAACACAAATGTCTGATGTAATCGAGTAAATTGAGTTATTTGCGACCTGATATCAATTTGAATTTCCTTGTTTAATTTCTTACCCAGCAAGCAAGCTACAATATGCTGAAACCTCTGTTGAACTTAAGTTAACTACAGTTTCTGGCAGAGAAGAATGGCAGTTACATTTTGAGAACATGTGCAGTATAAACACGGAAGTGGGGTTCTGGTTGGCTGATTCAATTGTTTGACAATCATAACAACAGACTGATAATCTGATTGGCCAATTAAATTGGGAGAGGTGGGTGGGAATTCAATTTTTTTGACTATCCCGTCTGGAAACCAATAGTACAATGAATAGCCCACTATGGCAACCTGGCGCTGATGAAGAAAGGGCAGCTCTCATTGGTCAAAGCGCGACGCCATCATACAGACCCGATATGCATGACCCGGAAGCGCCTCCGCATGGGGTCAAAAGTGTTTTCTTACTGTTTCACCTCAGAAAACTTTATTACGCGTCAAAACGTTGGTCGGCGTATGTCGCTCATTAGCAGGGTGCTCGCGTCAATCTGAGCAAGGGACCTCTTGCTGTTCCTCTCTAAAACCGAGTGTATAATAAATATAGTTCCTGAGAATATAACTATTTATATGATGCAGATAACGATGAAATACATGGGAAGTAGGAAGGCCTTTTTTTCTTCCAAATCCCAAAATCAATTCTAGCAACAAGCTACTCAACAAGCATTCATCACATTTGGTTACCTCCAATGACATTCTCCCTGCAGTAACCACATTAACTAGAATAATAGGCCAACTGTACATAACTGTAATTGAAACACGACTCAACATAACATATATATATTCTCGCTTCAAATATCTCTGAAATCATCTCAAGAATGAACAAAATCCAGACACTTTTCTCATGCTCTCCCCTTCCAAGCAAAACACATAGTATTTGTAAATAGATACTATACCAGATACTGTCTTTTCACTTAGGACACAATTATTTTAGACTCTTCCAGACGATATCTTACACTTCCTACAATGCATTTCTTCCCTGTACTGATTTGCTATTCGATGCAACAAGGCAGGGTGGATAGTATTGTAAAAGTTTAAATTTTCGCAGTACATTAATTTTTGCTTTTTTTTGCACTCAACACAGCTACAGCGAAAATAAAAACACACAAATATCTTCTTTTAATGTATAGGTCAATGTAAGAAAACTCAAAATTGCGAAATTAAAAACAAGCAATGTGGTTCAAAATCAGCAAAGCGTGAAAAATTACACACACAAAAATTACCACTTTTACAGTAACAAAAAACACCTCAATTGCAAGATCTAGGTGAGCTCTAGGTATTTTTGTCACTATCGATTCATCTTGCACTGAATACAAATCAGTACAGGAAGAAATACATCATTGAAACATAAAAGCACATTGAAATATATATTTTAAAAAAAGAAATGCATTATGGGAAGTGTAAGATATCTTCTCTGGTCTGCTCTCAAAGTAGAAATTATAGATTCTTCACAAAAAATTATCTAGCAGACGACATTTTTTAATCAATCGTATGCTCTATAAAGTTAATCCCAGTATCGGCTTGTAATTAACAAAGCACATACTACTTTTGTACCGGCAAGGGTGGCAATTATACCAATGTGTAGGTGTGTGAAGCATATAGCTGTTTCAATCTCGACAGACAGACTTTTGATGTTACAAGATTCCAGCCGTTTGCTTTTGCCAGCTAAAAGTGATATTTAAGAAGTCTGAATTGTGTCTGTGTTACTATAACAGAGGCTCAAAATGTAATGTAAAACATATTTCATGTTTGGGCAAGAAATGTTCACACATAATTTGAGATTCGGTTGCAGTTCACGAATGTCATCGCTATGGTTATGCTTCATGGGGGAAAGTGATGGACTACTGTGCTATGGTTATGTTTCACAGGGAAAAAGCGATGGCCTAATTTTAAAATCTGAGAAATAGGCCAGCAAATACAACCAACAGGTGTACTATGTACAATTTATGTTGTGACAAAGAAAAGTCATTTATTCCCTAACAATTGCAGATAGGCTAATGTGGGCCACTTGGTTTGGGGCCGGCTCTAGGGCCACCAGAGCTGCAACATTATCATGAAAATAACAAAATGGTCCACTTGTGTTCAATTCCCCATGGCCGGTTCAAAAACCCAGTCGCCCAGTGCTATTAAAGAATATATTTTTAATGTGCTCAAACTCCTTTTTTTTTTTCTTACGTGGTTCAACCTGTTGATTCCCACTCACTAGGATCCAAAACATTCTCATCGAAATAATAGTGCACAGTTCTTTAACCCTAATACATTTGTACATTCATTGAATGACCTTTGAAAATTTGGGTACAAAACTCATACTCTGCAACTTCAGGTCAATTTTTGCACTATGATTGTTTAATTGAGGTTATTGGACTATGGCATTGGGATGAGGCTATTGTGGTCCATAGTGACTACATCTTCAACATACACCAACGTTATGCATTACAGCAAATGCATAAGCACACAGCCATGCAACACCCACAATATTCATAGCAATATTACACATTTAATTTGATACCCAACCTAATTAAAATTGCAAAGAGTACAAGATAATCTAGAAATTGGTTTAGGCTTTTCTTTTTCTTTCTTATGAAGTCTCAGTTCTTAACAGAACTATGCAATTTCCTATCATGACACCCTTAGCTCCATAGGAACCATTAAAAGTACCTTAATTCTACAAGTGAATGTAGCTATCCTTTTTGTCTCTCCTGGGTAATACTTATTCAACACATCATCAAAGACATAGATCCCATCAATGACATTATATCGGCAGTCTTGTGATTATTAATAGTATGCGGTTATCAAGTAAGACTCGCCAGCAATGGGCTATTCCATTTAAAGCCCACACTACCCCTGTGGAAGATTTACCTAAAGTCTTCCACAGAGGGAGTATAAGCTTTGAATAAAATAGACAATTGGGTAGCTTCCATTTGAAATACTCACTCCAGTTGTGGAAGATATAGGTAAAGCCATAATACAAGGGGAGTAGGCCTATGGGTTTCAGAAAGATTAACTCTTGACCAATTACATTTGAAAAACATACTCCCCCTGTGAAAGATATTTCCAAAATCTTCCACAGGGGTAGTGTGGATTTCAACTGGAATAGCCCAATCCATGTATACGCTCTATAAGCTTATTTAAATTATCACTTAGGATGCACAGGAACATATCAAGGGGATACGTGTAGCGTAAGAGAGGACGTATCTGCAATAGCTGCCCTATAGAAAAGTTGATAATTTCAGCATTGACACATCTGAAATATGACACATGGCAGCTATTGGAGTTGGGGCACAAACCCCTCGATGTAAGTAAATAATGAAAAGTATGTGAAGGAATACATGAATGTGTCTAGAGCGCAGGTATTGTGATATCTGAAAGCAGATGCTGCCTACTACTATAGTCCGTTTGGCTTCCTTCAAACAGAAGCGTCTTTGTGAGACACATGATCAAAGGCGGTGCATATGTAGCGCATGATGCGACGCAAAGTAGTGACTATGCCCCACAGATGCACCACCTTAGTCGTGAGAAAGCCAAATGGACCAATATAATGTTGGACACTTTACAAGATTTTGTTTCTTCCATTTTTTGTAAAATTACCACAATTTTGATCTCAAAGTAACACATTTCAACAGTTTCTAAGAAAACTTTTTTTTTTCAATATTTATTGCATTTTTAGAAAACTTTGAATATAGGTCATATTTTGACAACTTTGTTTCTGTAACATTTGCCACAAAAATATCAAAATTTACAAGTACTGCATAATGTCATATTTGTGGTACCCCATTTGCAGAATGTTCTGCACTTCAGGAAAAGAAGTGGATATTCAATTTCCTATTATTTTCTTTGCAAATTGACACAGTTACAAATTCTAATGTGATACTTGTTACTTGATGCTAAACATAATCCCAAATGCAGCTGAATCCTTTTCTTTTTAGCTGCGGGTAGCAGCTCTATAAGTCACCATGTCTCTCTGTCTGTTAGTCCGTTAGTCCGTTAGTAACAAACGCTAAAAAATGCTGTTACGTCTACATTGTTTGTCGCATGGCTATGATACTTAGAATTAAGGGAAATTGAAATTTTTTTTTTTTTTTTTCCGGAAATTTTTTTTTTTGAAATTTTTTTTTTCGAATTTTTTTTTTTTGAAATTTTTTTTTTTCCGAAATTTTTTTTTTTCCTAATTTTTTTTTCCGAATTTTTGTTGTTGAAATTTTACAAAGTTGAACCTGCTTCAAAGACACCAACACTGCAAAATTGAATTCCTTGTCCCGCAGCGACCGCTACGGATCCGACAGTACTTGTTTAATTTCTAAAAGCATGTTTACCCTTTCTAACCATCTTCTTAATACACTAAGCCAAAAAAGAAACTTATAATTTTTCACAAGGTCATATCTTAAAATGCTGTCTATCAAAATTAACCAAAATTACACACAGGATTGCCTCAATACTCTACTCTAAACACATGTCACTAACTATGCAGTTGTGCAACTGACACAACAGCAAAATGCACTGACATGCAACACCTTCCTGGACCACATTCACAGCGCAACAGATTTCTTTGGCTGGGATCCAATTATTCTCCTGTGAATGTGATCCCGGAAGCTGTTCCGTGTCAGTGCATTTTACTGTTGTGTCAGTTTGACAACTTCTTGGTTACTGACATGTGTTTAAGTAGAGTATTGAATAATCCTGTGTGTAATTTTTGTTCATGTACAGGCGAATAATTGGAACCCAGCCAAAGAAATATGTTGCGCTGTGAATGTGGTCCAGGAAGGTGTTGCATGTCAGTGTATTTTGCTGTTGAGTCAGTTGGACAACTGTTTGGTTACTGACCAGTGTTTAGAGTAGAGTATTGAAGTAATCCTGTGTGCAATTGTTGTTCATTTTTATGGAGAGGATTTTAAGATATGACCTTGTGAAAAATTATAAGTTTCTTTTTTGGCTTAGTGTACATGCCCAATTCAACAACTCAAATTAAAATGGCCTTTATTCATCCAACGAACAACACCATACATTATCACTTGTAAATTTTCTATGGATACCTGTTTGTAACCGACTTGAAACAGTCCCCCATTACAAACATCACCCTGGCAGTCAATCAAAAGTAAACCGGAGAAATGAGGCAAATCCGATACAGCAGGTGGACACACAGACCATATAATGCAACCTTCTCAGTTCCGTCTATCCTCTTCAAAGCATCAAGACAAGACTAGCTACAAAATTCATGATAAAAACCCCTACTCTTATTGGGCTATTGCAGTTGAAATCCATACCCCCCAATGGAAGACATGACCTTAATCTCCCACACAGGGGGTGTGAATTTAAAACGGAATTACCTGAATGGGTGGCTCCATTTGAAATACACATTCCCTGTGTGTGAGACTTAAGGTCATGTCTTTCATAGGGGGGCATGGATTTAAACTGGAATAGCCCATTTTATTCTTCACAGGATTTTATCGACCATTCAAAAAAATAAAGAAAGTCTCTGTGTACCTGGCTGGGTCGGCCTGACATTTATGTCTCATGCCCATAGGGGAAATAGGGTTTAGTTTATGTAAATCTCTCTTCAGAGTACTGGCGGGCCCCTTAAAAAGTCTCATTTTTTGACATTAGAAGATAAACCGTAACACGGCTCTGCAATGCTGCAATCTAAAAGCAATGGAAATGAATGTCAAATGGATGCATAGCTAGGAAAGGTGTATGTACAATCTAACATTTGTCCTATTCTTTTTTATTAAACTTAACTCTCTCCACACGGGTGTCGACTGCAGGCGACAAATTCCTTTTTTTTTTCAAAATTAAAAAATTTCTGAATTGTAAATTATCATGACCATATTTGGTATAGGCATGAAAAATGCATTGAAATGAGTATAAACAAGTCTAGAATTGGTTCAATGGTTCTTAAGAAAGCTCTATATTTTGATAAAATATCTCAAAATTTGGACTTTTCATATTGAAGTCTATGTATTAAAAACCCCTGCAGAAAACAATCCCAGTTTTCATCGATTACATGTAGTATTTGTAATGATACCCAATTATTAGATTTGATATAATTAGTAATACTTAGAAACAAATGTCATGTAGAAATATGTTGCGCAAGGATCACATCAAAGCGAAACCAAGAAATCTTACTTTCACAACATTGATTCCACGGCGAGCGTAAAATGTAAGTTGTGAAATGCTTCACAAAATAATCGAATTAGACTTCACGCTAGGTTGCAAATTGGGTTTGCCATGATTGCATACGATTTTTTCAAAGAAATCAACTTAGCCTTATTTGGGATATTTCCCCTACAGCGGGAAGCAATGGTAGTGGTTCCAAACATAAATACTAAAATTGACTACTATGTTTGCGTTTGGTTGAAGAAAATGCTTTATTGGCTGATTGGTTGTCTGGAAACTGTAACTATAACTTAATTCAAGAAACACCAGAAATATTGTGGTTCTTGCAATGTGTTAGCCGTAATGCCTCCACCTTAAGGGGGTACTACACCCCTTCCAAAATTTATGCCTATTTCTGCATTTTTCTTTAAAATTATAGCGCATTGGGAACAAGTAAGATATGTATATTATAGGGGCAAGGACTACAACTACTGCACTGGAAATTTTATTTCAGCACAGACAACAGTTGTGGGGTTACAGTCAAAAATGAGGGAAACCCAATATTTGATCACTAAATCAGTAACTACTTGCTTTGAGTTGCTGAATTTTCAGTACAGTAGTTGTAGTCCTTGCCCCTATAATATACATATCTTACTTGTCACCAATGTGCTATAATTTTTGAAAAAATGCAAAAATAGGCATAAAATTGGCCAGGGGTGTAGTACCCCCTTAATATGCATCATTTTACCCGGGACGCAGAAAGAATAATACAAAAAATTGCAAAAGTTTGATTAAGAGAGGGGGGCACAACAGAGTTGTATGATAAGAGAGAGGACCCCAGTGAAGGGGCCCTGTGGTATAGTGCACTTTCAAAACTTTCATCAGGTGAGGAGGAGGTCCATAATGTTGCCTTAACCATGCTTTAGAATTATGCAAATGAACTGCCTAATTAGCATATTTTGAACTAACACCAAATCGGATTTGCAAACCAACATTGTCACCCCTCCACCAAGTCACATCACTATACGCATTACCATATCCGAGAAATCTTGCTCACAAGCTTGGATGCACTGATGGCGGACGTATAACTAGGAAACATGCCTCCCTCCAATGCCTTTATTGAAACCGTAGGCATAAAAAATTAAGAAGTGTGATTTTACACACTGGCAATGTCTAAAATGAAACCAAGGTTAATTTAGCATATTCTGACAACCTATCAGTATTTTAGTTGCAAGTTTCCATCATGTTCATTGAAGCTTTCTAGCAGACTGATTAAACATGTCACAATGTAATTTCCAAGGGAGCATCCAACTTTTGAAGAAATTCTGAAGATGGCGTGCTGTAAAAGCCGAAATTTTGAATCTTTGAATTCAAATTTGTCAACATTTCCTTAAATTTAACACCCTTTAACAAACATGCCAAACTGAGATAGGGACCTCCAATAATTTTGGTGGCTGTGGAAAAGTACCACCCCCCCCCCAATAACTTGTGCCAGGCACCATTCTGACAACATCAATATTTAAGATCTTCAGGAGCCCCTTTTCTCAGATGAGTCCCAAATGATGCAGTTGCAATCTTCACTTTAGCATGAATACTCTATAATTACAGCCACTTGTAAGATGCCTCTTGGATCTCTGGTTAGTGAAATAAAAGGCACAAATACAAAGACACGATCCAAAAGACTATGAGAAGAAAAGGGGAATGATTCTGCATGCAAATTACCCGAGTCATGTCATTTCAACGCCCAAAATATTCTGATTTCAATGCAACATAATTTGGTTAAAGATGAAGTTGAAATCTGTTGATTTCTTTCGTGATTATAGTCGGTAGTTTTAGACAAACACAAAGTCGAAGTGAGCAAAACACTGACCGATTTACAATGAAACTTACTCGACATAAGTCCCTTGTTTGAGCCCCTTGGCTACTCCCCTTAAACCTTACAAATTGATAATACATCTTGTGTTTCAACTATATGCCTCTGCTAACAAAACAAACAGCGAATATCTGAACAGCAGCATCATGCCGGTAAAGAACTTTTAACAGAAAATCAATTCTCCCAAAAACAACTACTTCAAAATCTAAAGCCTCGCATGGTCATACGTTAAATTCCGCGCATACAAATCAATCTTACGTTTGTATCTCATAAAGTAACCTTTTTAAATTCTCCTCTCTCGCCATGGCGATGCATCATTATATCGATCAGATGATCATCGCTTTGCACATCTTCGTGAGGACCTTTACAAGTTGGTGGTACTTCATTGAGACATGGTTTCAAGTTCCTGTCGCTATGCTCTCTTGCAAACCTAAAGATCCAACTTCAGATAGTGGATGCTCTAGAATGCTTTTAATTCAATTAAGGTGACAACGGCCAGCTTGTTGTGTTACAGTTTGCCGCGCAATTTGCATTTTTGTTCTCCAAATTTGCCTCACTATTCACATGTCACCTGTTGTCAATCTGAAGCATCATCTGTAGGATAGGTAGTGGCTGCACCAGGAATTTTGGTGGGGGGCATTAGGGGGTCAAAGTGAATTTCAGTGGGGGGGCAAAATCAACAAATTTTGTGCAAAATTGAGGCAAAAAGTAGAAATTTATGTAATTTTGGTGTTTTTTCTTAAAAGTGTGGGGGAAATGGGGGGCAAGAAAATATTTACCCCGTAGCGCCGCCACTGAGGATAGGATTCTCTCACTCTCTATATGTTGCTTGACATTACAGGATGGATTGTCTGATGATATCCACCTATGCAGGAAATATGGACTTAACATTAAAGTGAAAAACAGATGACAGAATGACCTAGAGAACCAAAACATTCTCACCAAGTAGCAATCATCTATCCTATTTTATGTACCATATTCAAGCAATTTAGCATCCCTGGTACTTTTTTAGTCATCTGGAAGAGGTGCTTATTAAATTACTACTTTATGAAAGCTAAACTGGACATTTTTCTTGAAAAACAATTGTTGCATATTCAAGATAATAATAACAAGTAACAGCCTCTGTGACTCAACACAGAAATAATTTTCAAATAAATCAAATGATAAAATATTGGTGCTAATTTGGATACAGATTTTTTTATAGAAATTTTGATTAACTTTTAATTACTCTCTATAACAAACATGAATTTCCAACAATTAGTGGGTTTTTTTTAGCGGGTTCGCCGTCGGACAAGTTTAAAACTGTCAAGCTTTCGTCAGGAGTAGCTCTGACTTCTTCAGGACAAAGTACCTAAGAATGAGACATGTAGACTCTGACTGCCCCTTGTCTACTGATGACTCTGAAAAGAGTCGTTCACTGAAGACTGCCCCTTGTCAACAGAGAACAAGCAGATCTCGCCTATCTGCTAATAAAGGTTTTGGTGGCTCTGAAAAGAGCCGTTCACTGAAGACTGCCCCTTGTCTACAGAGAACTAGCAGATCTCGTTAACCCACTAATTGTTATGAATTCCCGTCGTAAAAGCCTATCCCACAATATGAATTTCCAACTCCCATATATTGTGAAATAAATCATGAATACCAAATCTTGAATGATAACACCATACCATTTTTAAAGCTCAACTTGAATGCTACCCAAATAATGCTGTAGAGTACTTCATATAACATTAATAAACGACAGTGTTTGTTCACAAATATACGTAACACACGTCTGGGGTTATAATAACTACATTGCACTCACATGTACACAACGACAAGGTGGGTGGAGCTTGAAAATAACACCACATTTACTAGGATTGAGTCAACCTTAACACCATGACAGAAATTATTGATCATAAAAGGAAAAAAATGATATTTTATAGGGAAATATTATAAGGATTGAAATCAAAACACTTCCTTGGATAATTTTGTCTGTAAATAACATGAGAGTTTTGACCCAGAAATAAAGGGGAAAATACAGAAAATTAAAAATTAAAAAAAAAAGGAGGGGGCAAACAAACAAGATAAGGGGCTTACCATCATAATTTAATTGCAAGTTTTTCCCTATTTCCATTTATAAAACAAGTTAACATTAGAACAGAATTGTATATTGTAAATAAATTCTCCGAGAAAAAAAAACAAATTTATTTTAAAATTTAATAAAGAATTACTTGGAAATACAAGGTTTCCTTTAACTATATAAATAAATTTCAAGCATGGCTGTCAGAAAATTCTATGTACATTAGACTCTGCATGCTTCGCTCGCAAGATGTTCTCTTTGCAGGTTTTTACACAATGAGGTTTAATTCACATTGATCCAAGTCAATTAGATCTGGATCAAGTACAAACTTGTACTGCACATAAATGCCCAATGTGAAATCAAGAAGTTGTGCAGACGTCACACCTGTCACATGGGTCTGCAGATCAGGTTCAGATCAGCTCTCAACATCAGAAGCAGGGCACATTTGACAATGCCAATTTCATGAGATGAAATCAAATTATTTAGTTAACTTTTGCAACACTTAGTATTACGGTAATTCAGTCTAACAAGCAATTCTAATGAAAATAAATGTGTAACACCTAAAAATGTTGGAGCATATCATCATAATGTCACACATTGGCGTCCATGTACGAAAAACTAACCATGTCTATTGCAGAGGATTCAAATATACACATATTACGCTGTTCCATATAAAATCCACAATACCCCTGTGGAAGATTTTGGAAATATCTGCCATTAAGAGGGAGTAGAAATTTCAAATGGAATAAGCACATTAGGCAGTTCTAATAAAGATTCAACCTGAATCTTCTCCTGAGGGAGAATGAATTTCAAATGGAGCTGCTAATGTGTTGATTCCATTTAAAATTATACTCCCTCTGTGGAAGATATTTCCAAAATCTTCCACAGGGGTAGTGTGGATTTTAACTGAATAACCCATTTAAATCAATCTACATTCACAAATCCTCATGTGTGTAACCTCCTTCATGTATTAGGGTTCACACCACCCTTTTTGCATTACGTTGCCCACTAAATGCCACAAGACCATTAACAGTTTGGGTCCGGAAGCATTACGTCGTCGTCGGCCGGTTCCAGCTTTGAATATGCACATTTTATGTTTACAGGCTATTTGGAATACTAAAAGAAATGCCAACATTGGCTAATGACCATGACTTGACTTGGAATTAATTTACTTGTTTACTTCTTTTAATTCAATCTCGGAATAGTCTGAGAGAGCCTAGATTAGAATCAATCTCATCTGTTTTTGACAACTTGTTGATAACGTTGTCAACGTTGTGATTTTACCAATTTGTCAAGATTTGTGTGTAGTTGATTAAACCGATGGTCAGATTTGTAGTTGAGTCATGACTCCTGAAATCAACTTTGACAATCGGCTGATAACTTTTTCTTAATTTTGTCTTATTTCCGGAAGAAAGTTTATCTTTTCATTATTGAGGGAGCAAGTTTCCTAACTTGAATGAAAAAAAGAGTCATTCCAGTTGAAATCCACACACCCCTTTCTAAGACATGACCTTAATCTTTCACACAGGGAGCGTGAATTTCAAATGGGTTACCTGAATGGGAGAGTCCGTTTGAAATCTACACCCCCTGTGTGAGATGTTGAGGTTGTGTTGTTCATAGGTTGTATATAGATTTGAACTAGAATAGGACAATCAAAATTGACTCATGCCAATCACAGTAAAACTCACACAAGTAATATCAACATTTCTGCAAAGGACTATATTGGGTCCTGTGACAGGTTGGTTCTCAACCGTTTCGAGGAATTTCCCCCTAACCCTACCCTCCATCATATCTAAGCCTCTAACGCTCCTCCCACCACCCCACCTTCCTGAACATAAATTCATGGGAAATATTCCACTTCAGGGCAAAAATTGTCCAATTTAAAAAGAAATAAAGCAAATGTCCACATTTATGCACCATCCCCACTGATATTCGTTGTCTCCCCTTTCGACCTCCTGAAAAATATATGGTACTGACGTTGCTTGCAGAAGTAATAAAACCTAGGAAAATGTAATGAACCTTTGGTGTGCCTTACTTAAACACATCGTGATCAAATTAAAATACAACTTAACTTGTCAAGAAAACAAGTGACTTGACTGTCTGTAACTCAACTGTAAGTTGACAAAAATGTTACAATGTTACAAGCTTCACGCAAATTGCAGACAAAGTGTTGAAATCGGTATCATTTACCAGTCTAGCATTTGTCTACATAGAGCTAATTGAAAATGGAATGAATCGAATGTGACACGCTACTTACCGGCAAATTTGGAACTTTTCTCATCCATGGAATAAAAACAGTGATCAAATGCAAATGACTGTAAAGAGGAAAGACAAAAATGGAAAAAAAAACATTATTTGAATAAAGATATCTCTCTACATGACATAATGATATCCAACAAAAGAAGTACAATTTTGGTAAATAATGAACAAATTAACAATTCTGAATACTGTCTTAATCAGTGAGCAGTCCTTGGTGACATTGTTATTAATATTTTTTCACTTAAATCTTCCTAAGTTTAAGAAGTAAATAAAATATCTTTTGAAACCTTGATACTATGTCTATGCATCAAATTATCTTTTTATCAATAATCTATATATTATATTTACTTTTTAATCAGGTTGTTTTCCCCTCTATGCCCCAAAGCATCGCATTTTAATCTCGCAAATATTTAATTAAAACACTCATCATCTATTCATTGCTGTAATACTAAAAGTTAAATTCAAATCTGAATGATTAATATGGGGCATGCTTGATCAGCTGAAATGTGGAACTTGATGGGAACAAAATCTTGTTTATTTTCATAAATCATTTTTTCAAAAGGATCTTTTTTTTGTGAATATCCTTTGAAAATTTGATTAATGCTTTGCATGCTAGCCCGAGACCTTAAGGTTTGAACTTTTTCCTCAAAATATCAAGAGCTATCTCTAGAACCACTGAACCAATACTGGCTTGTTTGTACCCATTTTAATGCATGTTTAATGCCGATTCCAAATACGGTCATGAAAATGTACAATTCTGACATTTTCAGAGAACATTTGAAACTGGTAGTCTGCAGTCGACACCCATGTGGAGAGTGTTAAGCTTCTTCAAATATGCCAATTATGACAAAACAGAAAAGATGATGAGTAAATTCAGTGCAGTGTCCAGGGGTGGCTTTCAGGGCTTTAGCCCCTCCCTGGTGCGTTCTCAATCCTCAAGTGGACATACCTATTACATGTATGATGATGAACAAGTTAGTGAATTCATTGCATGGTTAAAAAATGTAGTCAAATTCTTTTGTACTTTGCTACGTTTGACACTATATGATAAAGATCATATTTCCAGAACCAATATCATAAAGACTAATTTTGATTTTGGCAACTATGGACTCTTTTTGGCTAAATTGATTCATTAATGTTGACCAACTTGTTACTATGTCAACATGTTACAAGCTATGTTATCTATAGCAACATTATTTGATGCTAAACATTAACTCGGTTCTCAAACTAGGTCCTTTCTATATTTTCTTCCATTTGACTTCTCAAACTAGGTCCTTTCTATCTTTTCCTCCGTTTAACTCATTTTAACATTAAATTGGGCTGTTCCATTTAAAATGCACACTACCCCTGTGGAAGATTTTGGAAATATCTTCCACGAAGGGAGTATTTTTTCAAATTGAATTTGGCTAGGGTTAATTAATTTGAAACTCACACTACCGCTACATATATGGGGTTTACCTATATCTTACACAACTGTAAGTTACCAAATTGTCTATTCTATTTAAAACTAATATACTCTTTGTGAATGATTTTAAAATCTTCCACATAGGGAGTATGGATTTCAACTGAAATAGCCCATTTAAGACAACCATTACCAAATGAAACACATTATATTGAATGAAAGTTTTTCCATCAATATTGAAACCAGGTCACCCAGTTTTAGCTCAGATTTATTTTGCCGCTATAAATCTCCACAGAGAATCGAGGGATTGTTTCTTTACAATTAAGTAAACATATCGAATACAAATGTAGTTGCATTAGTAAATAGCTTAAGGGGGTACTACACCCCTGCCCAATTTTATGCCTATTTTTGCATTTTTCTTTAAAATTATAGCGCATTGGGGAGAAGTAAGATATGTATGTTATAGGGGCAAGGACTACAACTACTGCACTGTAAATTTTATTTCAGCACAGACAACAGTTGTGGAGTTACAGTAAAAAATGAGGGAAAACCAATATTTGATCAATAAATCAATAACTACTTGCCTTGAGTTGCTGAATTTTCAGCACAGTAGTTGTAGTCCTTGCCCCTATAATATACATATTTTACTTGTCACCAATGTGCTATAATATTTGAGAAAAATGCAAAAATAGACATAAAATTGGCCAGGGGTGTAGTACCCCCTTAAACACAAGAAATAGCCTTTCATCCGAAAAAGCTTTTCTTCAGAGGAAAAGAAATAGCGGGTTACCCATGTTTTTAATATGAATAATTAGAATGACAGTTCTTAGCTTCCATGTGTTGGGTTGGGTTTTTTGGGGGGTGGGCAGGCCTGGAAAAAATTGGCAATTTGGCAATCTCCTTGCTGGGAAATGTAGTCATTTGAAGGGAAATTTTGCTTTTCTGGATAAAGAAATACATAAGAAATGGTGGAAAATCCTTCTAAGTTGGAGGGAAATATATCTCTATGCTGGGAAATGAACATTTTTCCAGGCCTGGGGTGGGATTCTTTTTTTTTTTTCAGTTTCAGTTATGGGTCTGTACACAGATGCCAGTACGTCCTCTGAGGAGCAGCACCTCGATGGAGCTCGAAAGGGCAAATATCGAACATTTGTGGTATGTTATATACCACATTTTTAGGCTTTTTACCATGCATTTAGGGACAGTGATGTAATGCTGTAAAGCCACAAATTTAAAAAGCCTACAAATGCTCAGATTTGATAGCATACCCTGCAAGTTTTAAGATAAAAAGTGACATAATACGGGCAAAATGTCACATATTTAGTTCAATTTTGAGGAATTATCCACTTTCATTTACGCACAGTGGAATAAAGCCTGGTATTTTTCAGTACTGCTGTTGTCTTCCTCTTTCATAAATTTTTGATGTGAAAAAATGCCTACTGATAATGTTAAAAACATAATCCATCATTTTAAAGTTAATCAAAGATAACATGGATTCGCCCATTTCTCAGCGAGGGTAAATTGAGTTTAACTTGTTGCACTGTGTTAAACTTTAATTTGTAAATTCCAACATGCTTTCCCTTGATAGTGCATTTGAATGAGTTTTACTAATTGTTTTGTCATTCATGTTTTAAAAAAAATACAAACAGCATTGTTTATGCTATCTACTGAAGACAGTAATGTTAAATACCATATACAGAAGACAGCAATATTACATGTTATCTACTGAATACATCAATGTTAGATGCTATCTACTGAAGACAGCGATAAAATCCTATTTTCTTTCATTTCAAATTGCATACACAAATAAATTTGGAAGACTGGCATCATGTACAGAACCTTAATAACCACAAGGATGTATGAAACATTAATTTTGAGTAACCATGGTAACTGTCAAAAAGACTACATACATTCTGAAGTCTTCCTTGAAGTTTTATTTTTAAGTGAAGACATTCTTACAACCTTGTAGCAGCATGTCCTTTTGCGTTGGTTTTTTCGAAATAAAATGTAGCATTTTATCATAGAGATTAATGTTGCTGAAAATCTAAATTGAATATTGCTTGAGGCTCCTTTCACATGATTGCATCACATACTACGCATGTCCATACAGAGGCAATAAGGTTCTCCAGTAAAAACTTGGGGAAATTTGCCATGTGAATTGCCTTGAGGGTTCCAATCCCTAAGTTTGTCCAATTTATCCCCAAATATATCCCCAAGATATTTAGGGGATTTCACAAAATCCCATAATGATCCGTGAGTGGTCCTCAGTCCTCGAGTGCAACTTCCGTGTGAAGAAGCCATTTTACGATTTTCAAGTGATGAGCTTAACCTATGACCTTGGTTTAAATATATTTAATATATCTACTATGCGATTTACTTGAAGATGTTGCTTTCTATTTTGATAGCAAACAGGTTACAAAACACTTGCCTTCAAAGTAAGAAGGCATGACGATTAAAAGGGCATTTCCTGATCCACAGCCTCGTCCCACCACTTTTCTTTTAAAAAAGTTGAGATTTTTATACCACTGGAAACCTCTGGCTACATAATGTTTATGTACAACAACAAAGATTTTGCAGATTAATTTGTTAAGCAAAAATATCGTGAAATTTGAATTACGTTCTGGTACACCAGAACAAAATTACAACACATTGTCTATGGAGCAGTGTAATACATTAAGTAATCATGCATAACTCACAAATGCAAACTCGGAATCAACTGAAATTTAGGAATACACTTTTGTGTGGATATCTACTAAAAATGTCATAAAAAGAGGATGCTAGGATCACGAAATACTCCTTTTATTTATAGATAAGACATTTTTACTTGGGATGACAGATTACTCACCTTTGGTTGTTTCCTATTGGTTGACACCAGCAAAAATGCAAAGAAAAAGAGAGAGAAAAGGTTGATTAAACAATTATTCAGTACAGAAAATCTACTTAAAAATACAAAATGAACTTCAAACATTCCTTAACCAAAGTAAATTTTTAGGGTGTAATTACACCAATCAATTTCAGATTTAAAATTAATCTTATAGATTTGAATTTGATTTTAAATTTGTAGGATTTAATTTTAGATCTAATACCTGATTGGTCCCTAATCACAATCCCTTAGGATTTTATTTTAAATCCTTAAAGGTGTAAATGTTGACATTTTTATATGGATTGCTGTATATTTTTTTTCCAAAAATACATTAATTTGTTAATATTTCAATTCTAACATTGATAAATTCAACTATGTTTATCCAATGTGAATTTGCCACATGTGGTTCCCAAACATGTATATGAAAATCATGGCAAACTGAAAATGTTAAAATGTTCGCATATAGTGTAAAATTTGTCACTATACATGTGTTGCATCTGTCACATGAGCAAAATGATCAAAAATAGATTTTAGCTCTACCCACAACAATAATTCAACAGAATGTAACACTATGAAAAATTTATATGATGCAAATGCACATATTTGGTTAAAAACACTTCTCTATCATATGTATAAATATTTCAAAAACCAATATCCATATATATACAATTTATTCATTTCCATTTCAAAAATCATCAGCGATGTAATTTACACAATTCCACTACACAAATTAACATGAAAAAACTGAAAATTATATTTACACTGTGTAGATTCCAATACATATATCTATTTTTTTTAATGGCTAATTTTAAAGAGAGATATAATCAAGTAGAAGCCAATGCAATTCCTAATACTAATATTTTAGTAAAAAACATTGCATTGCAATTTCAGTCATAATTTTTGTTATTACTGATTCCTGAAAATATGCACACACTACAGTGAACATTCAAAACAAATATCCGATTTATATTTCATTTGAAGCTCAAATAAAGTCAAATTTCATTTCTATTACTCTAAGTAAATAGAGATCTAACAATATTATATACGTCTCTTCAATTCTAATAAAATATTCGTAATATAATTATTACAATAGGGTGCATACAGTGCACTGAACATTTCAAATTAAATTTCCATCATATATAATTTTCTTTCAATTTCTGAACTGAAGTTCAAATTCAGTCTGCAATTATTCTATAATTTCTGCAATTGAAGGTCACAATCCGTCACATGATAGTCATAAACAATAACATCAATACTAACTAGCAGCATATGGCACATCACTGCAATTGCTAAATATCAGTACTTGTCAGCTAAATTATTTTTCAATATTTTTGTAATGTATAATGTGAATGTGTATACGGAAACTGGATCATTTTTCTTAGATGTAAACTTGCATATGACCAATTTTATCCATAAATATTATTCTTTATTATATTATCTTTAAATATTATTCTCTATTCCTTATATGAAAGCACTCTTCCCCGGCACTCTCCGTAGCTTTACACTTAAGCCCAGCCAGTTACTGCTAGTGTTGCTTAGGCCTTATCATCCATAGCAAGTGAGGAGTGCCAGGTCTTCATTCAGTTTTCAATTGTGTAATGCCTATAAAGTAACATGGAAGGATCACCTTGATAATGAAGATTAAGCCACCAATGTCTGGCCTGAATGCCAGAGACCTCAAAGACAAGTTTTGATGTCTAATCCAAGACAGGGGAGAATATGCAGTTTAAGGAACTTTTTGAAATGATTTGTTACCCAGACCAGCGAAATGGGCATCTACATGACTAACAAACTTGTAGTGAAAGTATAGCAAGCAGGTAGAAAATTTTGGTGCTACCTTCATGTAGGCTAATCCTTCATGAAAATATGTACAGATGAGGCTTAGCCCTCAATCTAAACTTAAACTCTAATCATAGCCCTATGCACTCACACTAACCCAAAAAGTAGTAGACAGCCATACATGTATTCCTGAAGTAATCAGTAGAATAACCGGAATTTTTATTTCCGGTTTTATTATATTTACACTCCGCAAGCTGTCAAAATTGTAAATTAAATCTAGATAAGTTTCAAATACCAATATGGCACAAGGCATCCTATTTTTAACAACATAATACCATCAGGTCTCAGCCAGTTCCAGAAAGCCTTATGAAGGTCACCTAGCCATCACGTTCTAAACCCTACTGCACCCAGTAACACGCTTCACCAGGAACAACCACAGCAAAGCCTTCATACCACCACAACCATCATGGGACACCTACAAATTTGCATTTCTACCAAAGGCTGTCACCGAATGGAACACACTGCCAGAATCATCAATAGCAATGACTGACCCTATAGCCTTCAAAGCACATCTACAAGAAATCTACAAATAGTGATAACAAAAAGCACACACACCAAAATCCGGTTTATTTTTCCCACCTGGGGTGTTTAACCATACCGAACTTGAACTTGAACCATTTCTTCAGATCAATTTTATTTAAAATTTTATAGAGCACTGTTAACGTCATACAATGCAAGTTTGTTCCACGTGATGGAAACATTTTAGACTACAAATCATTAATGTTGCTGTACAATCGATCAATCGTACATGTTAATGATACATGAGCACACATTTTTGTGCATCAATTTGCCAGAAATATACTGCCATATTATACATCTGTCTAAATACCAGAACCACTCCCACTCATCACACCCAATGCAAAATGAATGAAAAATACGGAATAATTTTTGGTAAGGCTAAGTAAAAAATAAAACATGTTTCACGTCCGGTTTTTGAAAAAAGGAGGAAGAGGGGCTTTTTACTTTCTATTTTTTATCGCAAAATTGGTGTAAATACCCATACTTAGAGCTGTTTTAGCGCATAATCCATTACATAGAATATTGCCTGGAAAAAGGAGGAGGCCCTTTTTATTTGTTGTTCTGAGAGTTACACCCCTCTAATGATCACAAAACCTTCCTAAAATGTTTCTTGTATCTTAACAAGGCTATAGAAAGCATCCCAACTTCCTAGACATATTTTTTGAAAAGTTATAACTGAATTTCAAAAAATAAAAAAAATTATTTGAGAAAACCTCAAAAAAGGAAGCGGGAGGGGACGTGAAACATGTTTATTTTTTTATTTGGCCTAATACAAAATAATATTTTGCTAAAAATAAATGTGACAAGCCAGTCATGCCAGTTTCACATGTAGTTATTTCACTAAATGATTAACCCTAAAACTAAAACATGAAACATGATTTTGGTTTAAAATTTTGCCAACAGGACACACTCCTATTTCAAAGAAATGAGAATTTTCACAAAAATGAACTGAAATATATTTTGCAAGTCCACCTTAAAATACTTTTTCTACTTTAAAATTAGCATCAAATGATTTAGGATAAATGTCAGAAACAAGCTACTATGCTACATGAAAACAACAATTACAAAATATACTGTCTTTCCCTGTGTACACTGTCAAATATCTACTATAAAATGAGATTTTTATAACCAAATTCTGCACCTGCAGTTTGATTTTTTTTCCGTCGATATTTACGGCTATCAAAATACTGCCAAGTCAATCAAAATATTACTCAATTACAGCAATAAAAATATTATCTGCGTCTGTGTGTCCACTCCAGTGGCAATTTCCAATTTTTTTCAATAACAAATTTGAAAATCTGCAAGATATTTTTTCAAAATTCTATCGATCTAAAATTTCTATCAAATGTAACCATGACGATATCGTCTGTCTGGTTGTCTAGGCTGATTGCAAATGATGACAAATGTGTGGTTTCTGATAAAAACAGACAATTCAAAAATAGCACAAGACTTTCTAAAAACATGTCATTTTCACCCAATTTATGGGTATATAAATCTATAAATAATATTTTCTCTGTCATGTCTGCACTAAAAGCCTGCATTTTCAATAATTGTTCCTGTAATAAAGTGGTACCTGCTATCTGCAGCTGATACCTCATAAAATACACATCTGATCTATGAATTCCACATAGGAAAGCAAAATCAAAACAAAATAAACAAAAATAATTTACCCCTTTCTAATTTCATGACAGATTATATATGTAGTGAATATTAAATCATGTTGGGACAAAAATAAGCATTCAGCATTAGTACTTACTCTCTCTGGAAATAGGATGTGCCAAACGAATCATTGTTTTCAAATTTGATTCAATTTTGCCTCAAAAAATCCTCAAATTAACTAATTGTAATACAGAATTGCACATTTCTTTGCACCCAATCTAATTTTTACGGGCACAAATGTTCTTTCTCTCAATTTCCCTCTCATTCTCTTTATCCAACTACATGTAAGAAATAATATTTGACCGAATAACCTGAATTTCTGGAATCAAAAGATAGACCTGGTATAGAGAATTGTGAACTGTAAAGAAGCCCAGCTGCTGCTTAATACAAACGTTGAGAGCACATCATTGTCCCAGTAACTTCCCCAAACTCACTTTACTTCATCAAACTATATCACTCTACCTAAAGGTCTTGGCCCATGCATTAGCAATACCATCAACAACACCTCCCAATGAATGGTGGAGAAGAGTTGAACAACAGGTACAAGACTGTTATCAGAATTTATCACAATGAATCCAGACTTGAATCCAGTCATGATGTGTTCTTGCTATTACCTGCCTGGAGGGATGGAACATCATAATAAAAGACAACCTGTTGCTCAACTCAAATCTCCTTTAATAAATTTGGTATTTGATAAAATCATCAATATGTTTGTTTTTTAGGCTCGAGGGCCAGGCACTTTGAGAAACATGAGATTCAGGCTAGGCTTTGGGTTAGAGTTCATGTCACAAAGCATAATGTCATCCAGTAGGAGCAGGAGTGGTTTAATATGATATTTCAAATGTCGCTACATATATCACCATGATTTTTTGACTGGCATAATATTGTATGATCAATTTATCTATTTTTTCATCTGTTGTTCCTTGTTTCTACTGCTGCTGCTTTTGCTGTTGTTTACCTATCCCACTTCTACCACACCATGACCATGATAAAGTCTTGCATTGTATTGCCTCAATTTCAAAAGTTAATTTTCTTTTTCCTTTTTGATGCCATATACCTTACACCTCACTCTTGTTATTCATTTAGTACATTTTTGTATATCACCTTTTACTTTAACAATTTGTAATCTTTTAGGCCTATACATTAGAGAAATTTAATAACATTGTATTTTTTACTTTCTTGGAGGGGGACTGTGCAAAAATGTATCATTTATCAAACTCAACAGGATACCTACCGAAATAATTTTTCCAAATCTCAATGTGCCTAAAAGTGCATAGTCATACAACCAACTTTCAACAGTTACTGAAAGCATTACACCTTGCAATTCTTGCAATAAAGTGTTGTTGACAACTATGTTAATTATATCATATTAGCATTCTATATATAAAATTAATTCTTCAGTAACAAAGCTCTCACTTCACTAGTACTTTCGATCAAATTTACACTACAAAACATAAAAACTTGAACAGAGAGTCTATCTTTAAGTACAAGTAATGCAAATTATGCTATAGATAGCCGTATCTTGTTACTTTTTAATCCTCATTAGACAAACACTTTCCTGAAGGAAAGATTACTTACAAAGTAATAAGATACTGTTACAAGATAAGCATACTTATTCATGAAAATGGTAATCTTAAATTTAGCAGATGCAATGAATAAAGAAACCACTATCAACTGCATGTAATTTTTTTAGTTAAGTTACTAATATTTCACTACCGGAGTCATCTTCAGTAAACAGCATGTTGGAAAGTCATATGAATCAGGGGACAAATTCTTGTAAAAGTATCGTAAGCTATATCTTTATGGGCTGTATCAACCTCAACATACTTTGTGTCTGCCTTGCCACTGTGTAAAACCATTAAAGGTGGGTAACCTGATTGACAATCTTATCCCCCCCACTTTACCTCATCAAAATGCTGATTTTGGTATCAGATGAAAGCTTATATTTTTCTCATAAACATATTGAAATTTGGCGTTCCAAATCGGTATATTTCCGAAGAAATCATCAAAAAACTGTCAAATTAGTCTCAAATATGGTATACCATATTTGAGACTAATTGGGCAGTTTTTTGATGATATCTTCGGAAATACACTGAGTTGGAACTTCTAATTTCAGTATGTTTATGAGAAAAATAGGGCCTTTCACTTGAAATCAATATATTACATGATCATGATGATTATCATTAGTAAAAACACTGTAGACTTCCAATATCACGCTGTATAAAAGTCGGTAATTCCATTAGGAATTAGTCACATTTACAAAAAACATTTACATATTCTTTTTGCATGAGTGCTTGAAAGGGATGACATTTTATGTTATACGTAAGTTTTAAAGAATTTGATTTTCCAAATATATCAGGTCACCTTCCTGACCACAACCACTTAGAGATGCAGTTGGTTGGTAAGTTACACTGACCACAGAGGTTAACAGATGCTTGTGACACCTCCGTACCTGTCTTCATCTGTTTTAACTATTTGCCTTGATTACAAGTATAGGCTACAATATAATTCCACACATACATGTATAGAGCTATACATGTCCTCTAAGATATAACTTATGATATTGTTGCAACAATTTGTCCCCTGTTTATAACTCAGTCTTCCTAGTGAAGTTGTTTGACACTCTTGTAAATAGTATTAAAAATATTTACTTGCAATGTCTCAATTTATGCAATTTCTTAGTTTTTTGGGAGAGCATGGCTCAGTGCTCAGAGTTCTTGTTTCTGGTGTGTGAGTCCTGGGTTTGATTCCAGGCTGTGAAAAACTTACTGGAATAGTAACTTGGGAAAAAAGTCTGAATTGAATTGTCAACATCTGCAGATTAAATCAAGACTTACCGCTCTCCCCATAGTACATTTAAAGTTGGGTAAATTAACAATGAGAGAATTCCATCTTCTGCAGTTAGTTTTCAAGAAGAGTAGTGTTCATGCCTCACTGTCCGAGCCTGCCGTGGTGTTCAAATAAGCTTCATGAAGAGGCTTTCTACTGTTATCCAGGGTTGTCAAACCTAAACAAGTCAAATCAAGGCACCAATAAAGCCAAACAAAGTTGCACTGTAAGAGTTGCCCTACGCTAACTATGCTATCTTCAGTAGATAGCAATAGAGGTTATCTGTGTTCTATAAGCTGCATATCTTATCAGCGACTGCTATACCTTGTTTAGGACTTTCAAAAGAAGAACCTGCATGTGCAACCATGACTGTTTCAAAATACCCCACCAAAGTCATGCAGGTAACTCCAAGGTCGTGCACTGAATTGGATTGAATGAGGAATACTATGGGAATCAGCGCCTTTTGTTAGAAGTCACACAAGAGTAAAGTGGATAACCTCTATTATTTTTCCATTAAGAATTAAATCTAAGAATAAGAAAAAGATATTCATGAATAAGGAAGCATTCACAAAAATATCCTATAAAAGCCTCTCACAATTTTATATGAACATTACTGAATGACGATGAAGTGCTATCTACTGAAAACAACACAATTTTAAGACCAATGTGCTCCTTTAATTTATTTGTAATGGGATATTCAGCAATAAAATATTCAATATCCTTTCAGCTCCTCCTTTTCCATACATATTAAAGACTGACTGCATATTATTATTGACTCTGGCACAGCCATGCCCCTTGTGTCATGACCGAGTGTCATCACAGTCAGTAGACTTGGGTCAAAGACCTTGCAGAATGGTAAAGTATACCTAAAATATCCGATATTTTTGAAACAGACACCACAACAATTTTGACATAAGGTTTCTATTACAACCGTAATTCTGAATTGTAATACTTCAATTTTGCCTGAAAAAGTGTCAGCTTTCATCGAATTTACAATTTCAACAATGTATCATAGTTTAACAAACCTTGTAAATGTTGCAATAAGCTACTGCACAAACTTCTTAGATTCTGAGCAAATTGGCACTGTAAGGTTGTGCAAATGTTATCTTCAGAAGACAGCAATTTTCAATTAATTATATATATTAAGACAAACTTGGGATGGTTCTCCTTGTGTTAGACAAACAACCAAGTTCATCATACATTGTAAGATCCCTCAAATTGACACTGTATGCGTAGGGCTGTGTAAATGTTATCTTCAGTAGACAGCAACTTTCAATTAATTTTCAACTATATCCCTACCAATTTGGGGTGTTACCCTAGAGTTAGGCAAACGAGCCACACATATATTGTAAGACCCTCAAATTGGCACTGCCTGAGTAGGACTGTGTAAATGTTGTCTTCAGTATAAGGGGTGGGTCTCCTTGAGTTGGGCAAACAATCAACACATAGGCCTACATTGTAAGACCCCTCAAATTGGCACTGCATGAGTAGGACTAGGTAAATGTTATCTTCAGTAGACAGCAATTTTCAATTAATTAATTGTATTTCTAAAGATTACGTCCTTACCAACTTGAGGTGGTTCCCCTTGAGCTAGGCAACCAAGCAACACATTGTAAGACTTCTTAAATTTACACTGTATGAGTAGAGCTGTGCAAATGTTGTCTTCAGTAGACAGCAATTTTCAACTAATTAATTGTCTCCATCCTACCAACTTGGGGGGGGGGGTCCCATGAGCTAGTCAAACAAGCAATACATACATTTTAAGACTTCTCTTTCCAGACCATCTCTTGCAGTTAGGGCTATATAAAGACCTAGAATCTCTGTCTATATTTTGTTTGTTATCAGCCCAGGCTCATACATACACACCAAATTACCACTGGTTCTAAATCAAGGCCTACTATAAAGTCCTTATTTGAGGCCTGCAGATGAAATGCTATCAAACTACTGACCTTCCTTATCTCAACACGTAGGTGAAATGCAAGATATAAATTATGCAATTTCCTTTTACAACAAGTTCATAAAAGTCATTGTACTCTACTATATACTATACCGTAAAACCTCGTCTACAAGCATATAGAGTGCGTCTGATGAAAGCTAAATTATTCCAGGTGCCATTGTGGAGTTTGAGCAAATAAATTACAGATCCAAGCATATACAAACAAGTATTATTGTAAGACCAATCTATTGTATTGGTATATTTACGTCTGGTTCTTATTAATTAAGCTTTCATCCAAAACCCTATATATGCTTGTAGACGAGGTTTTACGGTATATGTAGACTTGCATCAGATGTCCTATTAGGTCATTAGGGTCACAAACATCACAATGCTCTCACTTAGCACTACTTTCAGACACTGTTGCTTTAGTATACTACTAGACAAGTTGATCCAGCTCACCCTCCCATTTCAGTAACCATTTCGGATTTTCGTTTTATCGAACAACTTAAGACAATGCAACTTATAAAAACTGAGTAGCTACTTTTTGTGCTTGGTGTACATGATTTAATCATGGAAGAAAGAGATGAGAAGGAACCACAACGACTTCGATCGGCCAAGTTTTAATCCGCTTTATCTATTGACGCATGAAAAGAAAAGCTATCAATGGTACTTACTTTCATGTATGATCCATTTACCGCGATCGATGCTTGGCAAAATCATTACTGGAAAAAATTTATAACAAACCCATCCACGAACAAACAAACGCTACCCAGAAGTAAGATTATGGAATTCCACTGATGCTCTGAACATGTATAGTAGCTTTGTTTTGGGATCTTCAGTTAAACTGTTTTCTTGATCGTGTTGTGTAGAAAATGTCTTATAAAACATCGAAAAGGTAATCAAAATCGGCCGTTTTTTTGCTGAGTTTCATCTTTAGCAAATAAGGTAAGATTTTGGTGACTTTTTCGATGAAAAATAGATGTAAAATGTTCTTAAATAATGCACAATGTTCGGTTGAGTCCGTACATAAAACCTGTTTAATTTAATAGTTTATATGTGTATAATCGTAACTAGCTAACTCGTTTCAGTGCCAAAGACTGCCAACTCTGAGAAAAAAGTCATCAAAGTTCGGAAAAATTGGGCAAAATGGAAGAAAAAGATGTAGGCCATCAATGACCGATGATCACGTCACTAAAGAAAATCCTATAGGGTGCTTGCACGGAAGGTCATTAGTTCAAATCATCCTTCACACACGCTCCAGAAGACATGCAAATACATGGAATACAATACCAATCACCTATTTAACGCGGGGCATTGATCAAAGTAAATCCTCATGAATAACAATGTCAACTAAATGTCGGTAAAGGGAGTGGACAAAGTGAATGCGTTCGTTGTGGTTCCTTCTTATCTCTTTCTTCCATGATTTAATGACTACTATTCAAACTGGACCTACTTACCACAAGCTAATTGTGCTTTTTCCCATGATTTCACCCCAAAGTTATTTTCCTCTTCCCAGTCCATCTCATTTAATCAATAACGACAAGAAAAACTAGCACAAGTAAAATAATTGTGCTTACTTCAAAAAAAAGTTTCCTGTCTATCACCTTTGTTTCTAGTCTATAAGCTATTCTAGCTGAAATCCATACACCCCCTGTGGAAGACATACCCTTAATCTTCCACGCAAGGGGTGTAGATTTCAAATGGAGCCACCCATTCAGATAACCCCATTTGAAATTCACACTCCCTGTGTGGGAGATTAAGGTCATGTCTTCCAGAGGGGGTGTATGGATTTTCAACTGGAACAGCCCAATGTAGGTCAGGGAATACCTAATCACCCTTAACCAACAGACTAGTTAACCAACCATCCCAACCCTGGCCAACCCTTAAGGCATCTTAAAGGTGTACTTCACAAAAGACAAACCAGACATTCAATGACTACAATTACTAGCATGCTACACCTCTGGAATACAATCCCTGCCAGTTTTTCACAGACTCATTTCTATACAAAAAGTTCATGTGATTGCCATTTTACAGTGAAGTATTGACTTTCTGGGTATGAGTTTGTATGCACAAAAGGGGTAAGAGTATTTTTGCATTCATATAAGCAAACAGTACTATGTGAACTAAGCCTTTGGGGATAGTGCTGAGGATAAGCCAAGTGTATGTTTGGAGAAGAAGGTTGCACAGGCAGTCCTCGTGGTGTTTTGTTTCAAATGTAAAAGCGTGTTTGCGGAGACTCCAACCCCTACGTTCCGACACAAAACAAACAGCATTTGAATCGACGATGGAAAGGAATAGTGAGAATTGGGGTATTTTAACTGCTACACACTGTTTGCCATTATTGAGAAAGGTAGCATAGGTTAAGTGTTATGTCTTGCAAACAGGGAGAGCCATGTTAGATATATCCCAATGTATCTACAATATGTTGCATGCAATGTTTGCTTTGGTTATACAATTTTTTTACTTGGTGAAAATTTCTTGTGTGTAAATGAGGCACGTTGAGCAATATTATAGTATAATTAGATTCCCTTTCTTTCTCACCATCTGCTGCAGTATATTGTTATTTCAGCATTGACCTATCAACAGATATCTCTTTCTCATTAGGTTTGTCCACGCACAGGGTTTTTTGCTAAAGCAGCACGGTTCTAAGGGAATACGCCTTGTGAACTATCGTGAAGATTCCCATCCCTTGAGTTAGTGTCCCCAACTTTATCCCCAAATATATCCCCAAGAAATGTAGGGAATTTTGTGATTTCCCCCTCCGCTCATCATGAAATGGATTTCTGGTCATCGCCCAGACTTGAATTTTGTTCAACATTGTTGCGATAATACAGCACTTTTCACGATTCTGATTGGCCAATTGGAAAATCATGGTCAGGTATTAAATAGAGTACCGAAGTGATGACGTCACAGAAACCTTTTTTTACATTTCAGCATTTTGAATACAATGTATCGGTGGAGCATGAGGATAAACATCCACAGTCAAATTTGGTGGGAATCGGATCATGAGGGCCCAAGATATGGCGGCAAGAATACCTAAATAGCCCCATTGAAATCAGTGTAAATTGGCCTGGTTCCAAACAGTTATAAACCAGGCCAATTTCCACTGATTTCAATGGGGCTAATTAGGTATTCTTGCGGCCATATCTCGGGCCCTCATGATCCGATTCCCACCAAATGTGGACTGTGGATGTTTTTCATCATGTTCTACTGAAATATGGTAATGAAAATACTGAAATGCAAAAAAGAACATTTTATGACGTCACACTTCGGTACTCTATACCAAAGAAGAAGCAAAGCATTTTGCTCGTAATATCACATGAGGATATTTCAATTGGGAAAAAAGCATCACAGCATTGTGAGATACTGTGATAATAGAGTTACAACAGCTTTAGTTCTGTAACTATCTCAAATCCATCTTCGCAATTATTTGCTGCCGATTCTTTCTCTCGCGTTCTCTCTTTCTCCATTTCTTTGAATCACTACCTAAAACATTTGAACAACACAACAAAATAGTTTTAAAGTGTCAAAAGAAAACTTAAAACAGATCAATAACACTTTTAATTTTTGAAAATTGCAAACATCTTTTGTATCCATATAAAGATACATCAAAGTGTCTGTTCCACTGGTGCGGATGTTCGCGCATCAATTTAGTCTCCGAGGTCAGCCTTACTGGCAAAATGATTAATCGGTTACATTTAAAGGTGAACCTCATTGAAAATAAAGTTATATATCAATGGAAAGCTTATGATGCCAGGAAGCAGAAAAGAATATTTTTTATTTGCCTAACGCACAAGGATAGACATAATCTCCATGCAAAGATTGGATATTGGCACCCCCTAAATTACAAAAGCGAAATCGTTCAAATTGGGCGCTTTTCGATGATGGCGTCAGCACGGGACACTCACTTACTTCCGGGTTTGATTGTAAACACAATGTCCATGCATTACTGTGGCATGCATCGGGCCAATGCACGAACTCAGTCATTGTCAACTTACTTTACATGAAAAATATCTTCAATAAAATAAGAATAACATGAAGGAAACATCATGATCAAATCAAGAATGAAGTTCCTGAATAAAGTGTGTGGATTAAAAAATGGGAAAAGTGCTGGTTTTGGGATGGCCAAGCCATGCACGATATGCAGGGAATATTACAGTAAAGCACGAAGAGCGAAGATTAAGCGAAGAACCGGAATGAAAACAGATTGCAAAAATAACTGCTAGTGCTACCAGTTCAGATCGTCACACCAAGTTGAGATGAACTTATCACAATGAGAAAATGAAGGAATAGAATAAGGTACATGTACGGGATTTTTTAATTATTTCTTAACTTTACAACCGGTCATGTATGATAGGCGAACTGATTGATCAAATCTGCTGAAACACGGCGCAAACTTGTGCTACCGGAGAGACAAAGCGAGTCGCTGTGTTTACCCACCTTGATCGGCGCGGCTGCCTGTAATTTCTTCAGCAGTAATTTACGCATCGTGTTCGGTAATCCATAAAACATGAATGTTTCACTTTTTCAGTACACTGATTGTAGTATCATTAAAAGAATCGTGACACAAGTGACAATATTTTAATGTTATTCAGATTTCAGAATTCCATCAAATAACGGTCTACTAAGCCTAAATTGTATTTATTTTATAATAAAGTATCTGTTTCTTTCAATCGTGATTGTGTGGAAAGAATGTACCGGGAGAATGTATTACATAATGCGCTAAATATGAAAACCTTTATGGGCTGGATTTGATGAAATCGGCGGTTTTTTCATTAATTTTTGATTACTACAAGGCGATATTTTAAAAAATCAGATATTTTAAAATGAATCAAGAATAGGAATGTCACAAACAAGTTATTTAATTTGTTATTCGATCATGTTTTTTCAGTCCATGACATGAACGGTATACGGTAGCAGCAATCATTTGCGCATGGAATTGATCCCAGCGCGAAATTCAAACTCAATTACCCAGACTTTATACCCAGCCAGTTATGACTGATTTTGTCAAACATTTACGGAACATTTTCGTGTTGACAATAATTCTATTATTTCTAATATATATAGAAGGAATCAGCAACTTGAAGATTCTTCTCATTTCAAGCTTTATTGTGAAAATCAGACTTGCCAGGCAGCTTGCAAAGTACAGGAAGCAAGTCTTGTTTACATGTTTCGAGTAGGATCACGTGACTCGAACCCTGAGCTTACGTCACGAGCATTCTCAAGGTCAAAGACGATTGATTTGGGTGCTTTTGGGCGCCTTAAAAAGACCAAAAATTCATTCATTTTTTAATTTTTCAGCTTTATTGGCCATCAAAAAAATCGGAAAAATTATATTTAATATCCTGATATCATAAGCTTTCCATTGATATATAACTTTATTTTCAATGAGGTTCACCTTTAAGAGTCACATCCTAAAAATAGAGTTTTCATGCTTTCATTGTCTTGTCCTTGATGCCAACTAGTTGTAAGCAACACACTACACCATCTATTGCATTAATTAGCCTATAACACAAGCCTGCTAAGGAGTCTAGTCCCTATCCCTTCAGCTGGTTCACACTTTTCACTTTTATGGCACGTACAAACCACAGGTCTGTGTACCGACACAAATCAACGTTAATTTTCACAAATTTTGAAAGGCAACAAAGGATGAATCCCTGACTTGTGTCATTTTTCTGAGCAAGCCGCGGTTGCCATGGTGATCCAGATACCTGGCCCATTACATGATTGGAATAGATAGGTTATCTAATTAGAATCAAAACCATCAGTCAATCTTCAATTACAGGCTACTGAGTTTGTCTTATAGTAGAACGTACATAAAGATCACTATGAAATGTTGCAGTACGCTCTCAAACAAGCTCATCGATCCAGCCACAGTTCTTTAACCCCACCATTTTGTACATTCATACTTGACCTTTAAATATGTTGGGTACAAAAACTCGTACTCCTCAAACTGAGGTCAAATCTTGAGCTATGATAGTTGAATGGATGTTACTGAACTACACATTTGGAGATGAGACTAGTATTTTTGCTCAAAGTGTTGGTTTGATAGCTTGTGATTGTGACAATTGGAATGGGAATCACGTAGGAGGTCAAGCTAAAATGGGGGACACAGTTTGGATTAGGGACTTGTTTTCTCACATGACACTATTTGGTGCCCTACATTTGATCTTGTTTTCATATTGTTATGTGTGTGCAAGAAAGTCGTTTTTGCAAGTTAGATATTGAAATTGGATTGGTAGAGGAATCCAAAAACCTGGCAAATATATTGATCATTTAAGGACATTAGGTTTTGAAATTGCTCCTCGTGTGATTAAAGTTGCTCCTGGAAGCATCTCAAATCCTGCTTCAAATTTGAAATGACAAAAGTCGTCTATTGCAATTATGACCTTCTTGCCCTTTAACATGACAATATGACTTTGTATGTTATGTTTCAATACTCATGTGCAACCATTGAGGCCAAGTAAAAATAAAAATATGTTTCTCGTCCAGGTTTTTGAAAATTAGGAGGATGAGGGCCATTTATTTTCTATTTTTTATTGGAAAATGACGCTAAATACCTGTATTTGGAACCATATTTTGGGTATTCGACATACAGATTGATATCTGAGAAAAGGAGGAGGCCCTTTTATTCTATTGTTTTGAGAGGCAGGCCCCTCTGGTGATCACAAAACTCTTCTGAAATGATGTATTTATGCATTTACAAAGCCGTAAAATAAGTTTCAACTTCTGAAACATCTTTTTCAACAAGTTATAACTGAAAGTTTACAAAATAAAAAGAAATTTGAAAAATCTTCAAAAAAGGAGGAGGGCGCGGACGAGAAACATGTATTTTTTTTACTCGGCCCAAGATCTGAGTGTTTTCGATTGATGATTTAAATGTGATTGAATAGAGAACTAGTCATTTTGTTTTGATAAAGATTATTTTGATATGGAGATGAAAAAAAAACATGTTTTACAGGGTGAACTGACCTTTCAAGTAGCGTCAGTCGATCTGGCCTGTTTTTTTGCATGTTTTTAAAATGGCCTTAAAGATCACCATAATCTGTCAAAATTTTGAAATGCAAAAAACAAAATCAGAGATTTTCAAAATTTTAGGTCCGCATTCACTTGTACAGAATTTTGCCCCCCCCCCCATTTCAACATCTGGGGCGGTCAGGCCTGTATAACATTGGGTTTTTTTTATCGCCTTTATGACCCAAAAGAGCATGATAATAAGTACAGCAATTAAAAAAGTTATACATTGTTCAAAACCTATGATTAGGAGACTGAAAATCAAGATGTCAATCACCAACATAAGGCGGGTCAAAATTTCAATAGAAGTTTTTCAGGCTTACCAAAGATTTCACATTTTGGGCAGGGTTTTGTGTTATGGTACTTATAACATATTGCAAAATTACTTAAAACTACATGATTTTTATATCTGTATATGGCTTAAATTTGGTGACAATGTGCAAATCAATTCTCAAAATGTAGCACAAGATTTGCAGGAATCAACATTAACATCGTTCTCTCCATATGGTTCAAACAAAAAGGATAATAGTCACTATTATGTCCAATACCTTACCAGAGTTACACTTCAAGTGTGAAAGAGAATTGTATGTATGCCCAAAGAAGACTCATTACATGTATGAGTTACAAATTGGGCTATTCCAGTTGAAATCCACACTACCCCTGTGGAAGATTTTGGAAATTTCTAACACAGAGGGAGAATGTTTTTCAGATGAAATTGGTCAGGGTTAATCATTTTGAAACCCATACTCCCCCTGTATTTTGGCTTTTCCTATATCTTCCACAACTGGAGTGAGTATTTCAAATAGAAGTTACCCTATTGTTTATTATATTCAAAACTCATACTCCCTCTGTGGAAGACTTTAGCTAAATCTTCCACAGGGGGAGGGTGGATTTTAAAGGGAATAGCCCATTCTGTGATGGAGTGAGATACTAAATTCTACAGCAAAAGAAATCTACAAACTGTGTTCAATTATTTAGTCTTAAATGACGTACACTCGCCTTTCAAATTTTCAGGTCTTTTCATCAAAAACTGTTGTACTAAGAATATTTGTTCTCACATAACAGCGTGTGGATTATCATTTTATATACGGACATTAAAATGTACAATTCTTTATATTTGGGGAAATTTTTAAATGGATAATTTTGTGTATAGAAACAACCAAACATTTACGAGCCTGGCCAAGAATTTTTGATATGAGGGATTTTTTATGAAGCTGTTCTTCAGAACTGTATATATCATGAACATGACAAATATTTAATGCCACTAAAAATATCCCACTACATAGTATATACTTGACATTAACACAAATAGTGTTATGAGAAGTGGGGCATTAGTAGCATTTAAAACTGAATGAGCAATATGTATATGTAAAATGCCATGTTTTTACTGTATTATACCAAGTAATTTAATCATCAATAACAGATTTAAGTTTATTAATAAAAATCTGACAAAATCTCCAGAAATACAAGATAGATTATCTTTAAAGCAACATAAATTGCTTGCATACATTTAGCACTAAAATGTTTTTAAATATCTATATTATGCATGAGCATGCAATATATTTAAAAAAATGTAGCACAATGCCAAATTTTGTGTGACTTTTCCATTTCACAATGTTATTAATTTTAACTTTTTCGGAATTTCAAAAACACATTTAAATCTCAATTTTGCCAAGATTTTAATCTTCAAGAATTTAAAAATTCTCAAAAATTTGCCAAGAATTAAAAAATTCTCTACTGAGAACTCAATACTTACAAAATCAGTTTTAAATTGAAGGGGAAAACTTTTTCCCAGATTTGAATTGTTCAAAAACAGATATGAAAGCATGCAGCACAAAAATTACTGCTATTACAATACCGTCAAGAAGACAATGATAAGGTGACTTCAACTATGTCTTAATTTCACTGCCTCAACTATAATTTGCCACCAGTGTTGTGGTATTTGCCGGGGACAGAAAAGGCAATTTTCCAAAGCTAGCACTGCAAAACTATTTGGGCCACGCCTATGTCACACATCCCAATTGAAGTCTACATCAACCCGTTTCAGAATGCAATACCATACGCTGTTTGGCATTTATCAAGAGGAAGCGATATTAGGTATTCAACTAAATAGAGTATTTCGATGTTAAGACTCTCTAAGACGATTCAAAACCCCATGTCTTTTTAATCAGGACCTTCGGGTGGTTCTGAAGAGAAAACTGTGAGCAACATTCATGACGTTACTATGGCGATAGACATTTAGTCATGAATGTTACATGATTGAAAGTAGGTTGAAACATGTTCCCGATTTGACAGTTGTATAAAGTAATCACAAGCTTTGTAGTATTAAACATTACCGCCCAGGAGTGAAAAGAAACGAAGCTCTACTAACTTGAGAGGTTGAACATGTTTAAGAGGATACAATTTATGTCACGCAAGGTGTACAATGACTACATTTATAGATTAAAGAAATTTGAGCTGCAAATGAGCTTTTTGGATTTGAAGCCATAGTATGCTTATAAACCACTACAGGGATGTAAAGTTTCCAAATCACAAAAGAATTTACAACAATACCAATTAATGCAGCACCTTTTTTGCTGTTTTATCACAGACATAAATTATATCTCTTTCTCCCTCCCCCCTACAGACATTTTGTTGAAAGTGGATGAATTGTTAAGAATGCAAATTAATGGAGCAAGCATAGTATAGCAAAATCTGGCAGCTCTTGGGATTTTTGCATCCCTTTAGTCTCCCTTAATTCTACCCTTAGTATTGGATGTTGAATTAGATCATCAGATTGGTAGACAAAACTTTGTCTACCATTTCTCTTCTGTGATAGAAAAGTTTGCATGTTACTTTTTGATTGTGTGAAAGCTCACGAACAAACAAATAAACAAACTGCTTAGAGTTTGACACATAGGCCTACATGTAGTTCAAGGGAAGCCCACTTCCTACAGGAACGTGACAGGAGAATCCAACCAGTACAACTTCCTGGTAGATGTTACCAGGCAAGCCCAGAGTAAGGAATTCAAGACCAGGAACCACTTTTATCTTACCAAAACCACCACCAAATGACTAAATTAAAGAGTTGATTGTGTCAAAACTAACTGCTTTGAAGTAAGGGAACTGGTCTGTTATTATCATCATCTAGAATGACACTGGTATACTTGTAAACAGAAAGTGCACTTCCTACAGGAACACAACAGGAAAATCTAACCAATATAACTTCCTGATAGATACTACCAGGCAAGCCCAAAAATAAGGATTTCCTGTCCAGAAGCTACTTTTTAGCCAAACAGTACTTGTTGAGAACGCCTTGACATTAGAATTAAGGGTAATTTTGCATGAACCCAGGGCAAATAAAGGAGAAAGTTGGTCAAAAGGTGTTTGAGATCACCTAACCAGGAAGTACAAAGTTGCCCTATTGTTAGCAGGGTTTTAGGAATATCAAAGGTGCTCAAATGATATGGCTGGTGCTTATCTTCAGCACTGGGGGTTTGGTTGACTCTCAAAATTTTACTTCTACAGATGGCCCTACACTACCATGCAGGGGTCCCTTGCACTCAACTTTACGAAACTTCGTAAGTCCCAAATCGTTCGGAACATACAACAATTAGTAAGTTCCATTTCACTAAACTTACTTACAAACTGAACTGTAAGTAATAGGGATTTACTGCAAAGACCATTCGTAAAGTTATACATGACTTTACGAATGGTTACTTGAATTACAAAGGGTAAAAAGTTTAGTGAAATGGACCCTTGGTATGCCAATATGCAAATAAAGCAAATAAAGCTGGCTCTCTAAATTAAGCCCAATATTAGCAAACACTTGTATAGAATCAGCAAACTTGCAAGCATGATGGCTCTCACTAAACAAAAGACAAAATAAAGTCTAACCAACTTGTAAAATAACAAACTTTCTGCACAAAGTTTCAAAGATTTTCCATGCTAGAATTTAAACCTAGCCATCTCTGTCACGTCTGCTTTATCACCAGTTGACATTTGACTCTGCACATAAAGACGAAAAGCCAACTTGCAAGGGAAGCCTAACAGGAAAATCTACCTGGATATGACTTCCTCAATGGATTTAATGCAACCAGAAAGTTTTGCTGTATTGTTCCTACACAAAACACAGACCAAGATCAAGGTCTATACACAATGCAAAATGTCAATAGACACTATGCATTACCATGATTACCATAGAGAACACAAAGCGTACTGATGGATCAGAGCGAAATGAAACACCTTTATAAATACCAATTTTCCTCCCAATCCAACCCATATTATAGAGTTATTATTCCAATGCATGTCTCTTGATAATGTTGTCTCCTTTCTGTCTGGTTGGATCAACTTCACAACAAAGGATGCAATCTCAAAAGGCTGTTCCAATTAAAATACATACACCCCCCTATGGAAGACATGACCTTAATCTCCCACACAGGGAGTGTGCATTTCAAATGGGGTTACCTGAATGGGTGACTCCATTTGAAATTCACATTCCCTGTATGGAAGATTAAGGTCATGTCTTCCATAGAGGGTGTTTGGATTTCAAATGGAATAGCACAGTTCTAACCTGAAGGGCTGGTTTAAACTCCATATTCGAAGTCAAATCTTCGATTTTTAGTCGAATCTTTGATGCTGAATATTTTTTGAGACAGAAAACAAAAATTCTGAATCCAATCTTGCAAAATTTGTATTTATATCACTAGTTCTTTGATAAAAAAAACTTCACAAAAATTTGATATCAATTATCCTCTATGAATCAAATTCTCATAGTACAAGCTCTACTAAGTATTAATATGATGGTTACATGTTTGTCTACCTGCAGTGTGATTAAGAGAATCAGCATTGAACTTGAAGAGATGAGAGAATAAGAACAAGAAACCTAACCAAATATTAAACATACATCCCTGCAACATTAAATACACACAGACGGAATATCATCATCCTTGCTATGATAATTGCTTATGTCATTTTTTGCAATTTTGAGAACAAGTACAAAATATGGTTCATCAGTCATGTAATCACCTAATTATCCCCTTTAATTTTTATCATTATCATTTGTTCTTGTGCAAAGATCAGTGAATAAATATATTTAATGCATGCTTGAACCATATTTTGTACTTTTGCAATTTTGCAATTATTGTAGCATGGAGATGATATGCTATTCCAATAATTGCTATATTTTGTTTATGACTATAGCCATCTACTCCCTATTCCAGAAAAATACAGCACTAATTCTTTGGAATTAAATAATCCTGTTTTGCTAAATTATAATCCTTTAGTTAGTTGCAATTTGGTACTAATAGTCAAATTTTAATATTTTTGCAATTTTGAGGGAAATGGACCAAAAATGTTTTCTTACAAGTGTATTCACAAAATTCTAAGACTTGGCACAAGTCTAATCATTCGAAATCTTGAGTATAGGCTAAGAGTTAGCTCATAATTATCTTTTATGTTATTTTTGATAATTGTTTATGAAAAAGATTAGAAAATGTGTTTTTCAAAAATTAGAATGCATAAATTGAAATTAGTCTTTGTACAAGTCTTTGAGCTTGATTGTCACAGCATACGAAAAAATGCCCTAAAAATACATGTTTTTGGCCCTTATTTCCCGAAATTGACCAAATTTTGACATTTGACTCCTTGCCAGTTAGAACTAATTAAAGAATT
This sequence comes from Amphiura filiformis, assembly GCF_039555335.1. Classification (NCBI taxonomy): domain Eukaryota; kingdom Metazoa; phylum Echinodermata; class Ophiuroidea; order Amphilepidida; family Amphiuridae; genus Amphiura; species Amphiura filiformis. The sequence goes on along the minus strand of NC_092631.1, from coordinate 25,476,348 downwards.
AGGATTGAGCTATGTTTCGTATGGCAAAACTGGATTTTTTTTTTAATCTAAAAAAAAATTGTGTTATATTTTTCTGGAATAAGGACTAGACCACATTTTAACATTCAAGATGTCTTGTCTCTTCTCCTTTTTGCCATTACATGGCACAAACAAATTGAATTCTAGCTGCGGACAGATGGACAGAGAGTTTATTGAAAACACTTGAAGGAAGTCATTGAGATGACTTCATGTTCAAGGCAATATAAATTGTATTCCAATTGCTTCCTTAAAGGATATGCGAGATGTGAGGTGACTTCAGGAGGAGGGTCTCTCAGTTGAGTCCAGCCTGTAGGACCTGATTTTTTTAAACAAAGTTTTTCTCAATAGAATCACTATTTTTTCTGATATTTTGAAGTTGAATATGGCATATGTTTATTCGAGACCACAATGCAATGCACGCTGATAACATATTAGCTTGCTATTTATGCTTATTCATCACATTTGCGCTGAAAATGTTTTTTTAAATGACTAATATTAAAGAAACATTATTTGCCATTGCACTTAAAAAGTTTTAACAACATCCCTATTCTAAACCAATATGGCCCCCTTCTTTTAATAGACAACAATATAATGCACAGTCCATTAAAATTGGACAAGGCCTTCTTGAGATATTCTTATTAATGATTGCAGAAAAAATGGCACACAAAAAGAACCTTGACAAATGAAAATGATTTTTCCCGGCAATCAACTCATTTTGCTTGATTGCATTGCACATAATTATTAACTACACAGTAAATTCTCATGAAAATTTCGAATTTATTTTCAATCAAAACTTTCCCTACTGCTCAAAGAGGGCCCCTCTGCATAATATCCACTTTTAGATGATTCTAACAACACTCCGTTTACCCTAAAAGCTTTGGCTTTAACTGGATATTCTGTATGCACAACATCACACACCAATTTATTTTGGTTTAAATTTTTGGGTTTGACTTCCAGCATAAAGTTTGTCAGTATAGTTCACTTTGTACTGTAGATTAAAATATCAAACTGAGTAAATCCAATTCAATTTTGGGAGAAAATGAGATATTCCAGTTGATAACCCTACACATCCTATGGAAAGCATGACCTTAATCTCTCACACAGGGGGTGTAGATTTCAAATGGAATCACCCATTCTGATAACTCCATTTGACATTCCCACTCCCTGTTTAGGAGATTAAGGTCATGTCTTCCACAGGGGGTGTATGGATTTCAACTGGAATAGCACAAAGCCAAAACCTTGTAGGCACAACATCTTGCCGTTCTCTAGGAATCAATTTATTTTACTTGCAACTTGATTTTCTTTTACGAAATATAACTTCAAGCATGAATTTAGTCGAAATATTGCAAAATATGGATTTACTGGTAAAGTTCTTAACAAAATAATATAAAGATAAAATTGAGATGATAGGGTTTCACTTATTGATTCAATATCAAACAAGGTACACTAGAATCAATTTTGTGACTGCTTGTCAGTTACACTGATGTTCTATTATGAATTATGGGCAATGCAAGAAGCGACATGCACTGGGATCCACAACATGCTCATCTATCAGGGGCATAGTTCTATGACCTTTGAAAATTTGGGTACAAAAACTCATATTCTGCAACTTGAGGTCAAATTTTGTACTATGATTGTTTAGTTGAGGTTATTGAACTATGCCATTAGGATGAGGCCATTGTGGTCCATAGTGATGTTTGATTGGTAGTTTTATGTAACTTTCACAATACATGTATATATATTTTTTTAAAGTTTGTTTGCTGTTGGCTACTCGAAATTTGTTTTCGGGCAATTTTACAACCTTATGTTCTTTATTTGAAAGATCCTGAAAAAATCATATTTTCAAGCAAAAAATCAATGACAAAATTGTTCAAAAGATTGTTTTCTCATACATTTTGTTAAATACAAGAAATATGAAATCAATAAATCCCGAAAATCATTCTATGAAGCTACTGACAATCAATCTTGAGTTTCCCATCACATCATTTCTGAAAACAAGAGACGTAACTTTTTCATTTTTCATTACTTTTGTTACTTTCATTATACATGTATGATCAAACGCAAGTGTAAAAATTGCTGTTATTTACTGCTCACTCACTCCAAGCTGGATGTTTAGCCCAAGTGAGATTTAAAAGTATACTAGGCTGCAATGTCAGTAGCAAAATGGATGTTTTGATTTTGATTTTAATTTCCACTGAAAATGCACAGATATTCATCATTTTTTTTCCATTTTTGTTTTTCAAAAAAAAAAAACAGTTTTTATTGCTATTTTTGGAAAATCACAATAATGAATTAAAGCAAGCATCAGAAAACGAAATGAGGGCGGGTGATGACGGAAACTCAAAATCAACTTTCATTAGCCTACATAATCTAAAACTTGTAATTTTCATATCCAACCTAATCTGCATCAATTTTACATGAAAATTTGCAATTTGAGGTTGAGGCAGATGTTGCCATAAATCCCTACTCTAAAAATATAAATAACAAAAAACCACACAGCGCATTTTAGGACACAGGATAACCTCATGTTATGGCAATTCAAACAATAATTATGCGAAGTAAATCTAGCAGGATTGTTTTCTTCCTCAGAAAATGTGTCATTTTCCCAAAGTCTTGATTACTTGGTGTTGAATTCCATAGATTATTTTCTTCCTAAAATATACTTTGTAATAATATATCGGTTACTTTCAAAAATATAAATTAAATTCTGCAAAACATAAACCTTCCTGCATCCTTAACATGTTATGTATGCATCAACACATTTCACATCAGACGGATCATGGAGATGTAACTAAGCACTTTAACATATCAGCACACCAGACATCTACTTCCTGTAAGATTCAATCCCTATTACTTAGAGAACCTGGGGTACCTCTGGCCCAGTCTGCATTAACTAAGGGTAAAACCTAGTGGAAATGTGCAAAAGTGTAACATATGGTGTGGGATAAGTTCCATGCACATATTTTGTGGGGGCTTTGGGGATGGCACCCCCCCCCCCCCGGTAAAAGCGTGGGGGGCAGCGAAAGGGAAGGGGTAGGGAAGAAGGGGCGGCAAAACAGGCATGTAAAAAAAAAGTGCAGTAAATTTTCAAAAATTTTAGAAATAGAGCTTATTATCTGTTTTTTTTTGCTCTTTACTTCTTCAAGCCATAAAAAAAAATTGGGTCAACCTTTTTGGGATGTTGAAGGTGGGGTGGCAAAATTGTACATTTTCTCCAGCCCCCAGGGTAGGAGCGGCCACGAGACGCCACTGAGTTCCTTCCTATGAAAATTACCTAGAATCTTGCTATTTGGGATGATTTTACAATAATTTGTGAATTAAAATCCACTTTAGGTAAAAATATAATTTCATTTAATTGATTTTCACTCCTTGTGGCCCTTTATTTGTATTGGGTACAAACTCGTTGCATTATAATTTGGCTCAGAGGTTTCAAATTTGAAACATCAATAAGTGATATTGTACTACTGAATACTGTATAATGTTGTATAACAGTGTTAGGACATACAAGACACATTGATAAAGAACACATGCATGGGAGAATATACCAACATAAAAAGGAAACCATTGCATCCCAAGAAATGTCAGATGGGGGCAATAGCTGGGATGCAACAGAGTAGAGGGAGGCCCAGAACCCAGGACAAGATAGGTGTATCTCGAATTTCTACATTTTATTACTTATCTTGTGCAAAGGTAGGGTAATGGGAAATCCATTATGAATGGCTCCGATTTTGTTTGCAGGCCTGGAAAAGAGGGGAATTTGGGAACCTCATTCCTGGAAATTTGGTTGAAGAGAAATTTAAGATTTGAAAATAATACAGGAATACATAGTTAAACTTAATGGAAACCGTATCTTCTTGGAGGGGAATTTTGAGTTTATATTCCCTGGAAATTCCCATTTTCCTGCTCCGTTTGTTTGTTTTTCAATTCTGCAAGGCAATTCACAAATTTTACCCCCTGTCCTTTCCCTGAAACTAAAACCTGATCTTGAAACAAAACTTAAGAGAAGTTCATTATTTGTAAATCAAAAGCTTAATAGAATTATTCCCAACTCTGGTGCCACGTTTCTATATAAACCACCCCATGTAATTACCTTCATCACCATTAAAACCTTTTTGCATATTTTATCACTAATGACAAAAAAAGGTTTTCGTGCGTCAGAAGAGCTACTGTAGTGGCGCTTAATAACGAGAATAAAACTTGCATGTAAGTGTGAAACCTCTCTACCACCAGCATCCATCTGACAGCACTCTTGGTGTGATAATCGGCAGGGTTCCTCGCATTAGGGTAATATTACTTTTTTCACTAATGGAACAACTCGCCTGTGGCATCAAGCGTACGTGTGCTGCTGAAACAGACCAGTTAAATCTGCATATCGGTGTAGAGTCGTATCCACTATCCAGTCCATCCAGTAATACACTTTTCATCCAATGCCATGTGTAATACTATCCATTCCAGTGTCTTTCATCTGACCATGATGGGACCAAGTATTGGCCAGATAAGTAAAAATCCAGATAAGTGCATCCATTACAAGCCGATTCTTACCCTTTTCATCCAATGTCATGTATAATACTGTCCATTCCAGCCTCTTTTATCTGACCATGATGGGACCAAGAATTGACCCGGATAAGTAAAAATCCAGATAAGTGCATCCATTACAAGCCGATTCTTATCCTTTCCCTCCAATGTCATGTATAATACTGTCCATTCCAGTCTCTTTTATCTGACCATGATGGGACCAAGAATTGACCCGGATACGTGAAAATCTGGATAAAAGTCCATCCATTACTACCCCATTCTTACACGTTCCCTTCAATGCCATGTATTATACTGTCCAACCTCTTTTATCCGACCATGATGGGACAAACAAATAACTGGATAAGTGAAAAATAATGATAAGTGATCCCATCCTCCAATGATATGATACTGCCCAACATCTTTTCATGGATGCCAGTGGGCGGCCTAAAGTGACTTTGCAGGAAAAGCCTGAAAAAGCGCGCAGAATTTGGGCTATAGCCTCTAATTGAAAAAACAAGAAATTACTTCATATGGAGATAGCATTTCAGCACATCTAAAGAGATCTTTGCAATGCTCCAAGGCATAAAAGTAAGGTGTCACTGCATTAAAAAACAGGTTTTCCTCTGAAGATCATTTTTTGCTGTTTAAGAGCTAAAAAGATCCATATAAAAGAGGTCAAGAGAAGAGATTGTGTAAGACATGGAACCACTACTCAAAACCAAGAACTAAGGTAATCAACCTTCCCACAATAGACTTGAGACTTTGGGTATGAGTTTCATGTCTAGCATTATTTTCTCATGTCATCCTTTATATCCTTCACCATGTGCTTGTACTTTACTATATTGCAGAATCTGCAAGTTGTCTATACACTTTTAGCAACCTTTTGATATAAAAATACTGTTGCTATCTCCCAGGGATTCTTAATTTGGGGATGTGCACCTGATATTGTGAAAATTGTTTCAAAAATATCAAAAATTTGATGGGAAAGGACCCAAAAAAATGTGCAAATGGTAAGATTTAAAATAAGTTAAAAAATAAGCACTTTTTTCTCGATTACAGAGAATTTGAAATGCACCCCTTCTCTAAAGCAATATCTTGTCAGTTTGTGCCCTATAAATCGAGAGCCTGAAAAAAAATTTCTTGGGTGCACCACACATCTCCGCGATGTCCACCTCTTTGGTGAGGGGAAGAACCATCCCCCACACCGAAGAACCACACAGCTAGGAGAACAAACACTCTGACTGACCAGGTCTCTATCTGGAGCAAGTTTCAAATCAGTAGCTACTATCTAGTCAGACTTCGCCCACTCCATCCATCCATCCACGAGACCAGAGACTTGACTCCGCTAAATGCTGGCGGGTACCTTTATGCAATTAATGAGAGAATTTGTAACCAGAGCAATGATCTTTTAGTGTACCTCACTCCATGGTCATTTTAGCTCAGAGGGATGTAATTAGTGAGTGAGTTAGTTGAGTGTATGATTCTCTGTTCATGGATGCGTGTTGCGATGAGGCATGCATAGAACTTGATTTTTCGTTGCAACTGTATCTATTCAGGCTGGGCCTCTATTGATTTCATTCGTAAATTGGTTATATGTTATTGGGAGAAGGTCATTCTTTTTACTTAAAGTGTGAATATGTATGGAGGCAAAGATGCTGGATGAATAATGTATACACGCAATGACATTTCCAAATTGATCCATTTTGTGTAAGCGTGTGTGATATTTGTAATAGTGTAGCTAGTAGGGGGGTGTGTGTTGTGCATGCAAGGTGTGTGTGTGTGTGTTATGTGGGGGGCTAGTTGGGGTATGGTGTGGTGTGGGGTGGGTGGGGTGAGTTTGTAAAGACCTGTAACAAGGACCAAAAATACCTGGAAAACTGAGGACACCTGCAACAGTGGACATCCATAGTTTCTACCTTTCCAGGTTTATCACAAATGGCGAAGATGGATAAGACTCATTGGCCAACATGAGTCGGGTGGTTTGTAAAAATTCAAGCGAGTCCTCGGTTTGGCCCTTAGCTCTAGGGAGTGAATGTCCTCCTTTAGATAGGAACACGTCATAGTTCCATGGTTGTTAAAAATAGGGTCAATGGTTTCAGGTCTTTATAAGTAGGGGTAGGGGTGTATATGGGGGTATGTGTGTGGGTGTGTCTTGTGTGGGGGCATAAGTGTGCCGCATGGCAGGCGGGGAACCGCTGTGCTGGGGTGTGCGTGCGAGTGTGGGGGTGAGTGTGCACACATGCATGGCTTATTTACTCATGATTTACTACTAAATAAGTACCGAAGGTAAATACCATCTATATTTAGAATGAACAGGAACACAACATAATACCACCAAGCAAGCAAGCAAGCGATCGATTCAGTGCACAATAAACCTTCCAAGATCACGACTTTACCCGAGTCTTACCGTTTACAATGTACATGTTGACCTTGGCCTCATGATCGTAATTTGAGAACATTCTTATTTTTGTAGACAATATTTCACAGAAACGCAAATAGATGGTATCAAAATTTTGTACGTCACATAGTGAATATATCTCGTTATTCAGAAAAATTCTACATATGATTAAAACTTCAAAATATCAATTTGTACAATAAACTAAACAATTGAATCACATCATCATGTGAAAATTTTCTCCCTATCTGTCCGTTACTTCCATGATCTGTCTGAACAAATTGTTAATGCTGTTACTATTAACACACAGACTGCACTAATATGGAAGAAATTAATCAGATTGCATTCCTTGACCTTTCCGTAATCAATTTATCGTGCATTTATTACGATATTTAAAGTCTCAAATCTACTTATTAGAATGAAAATAAATCTAGTGCAGTGAATTAATTGACTTTGTATTGAAAGTATCTAATGTGTATAATTTGAAATGGGGACATTTTCTTAATAACTACCGCATGGATGTAGCTTTAAAACCGATTTGTGAAACCATCAAGGGAAATAAGTCGAATGTCTAAATATTTCATTTCAAGGTTACTACTAGCCCTTCAAAAATCTGTTTTTCATGCAAATCTCATGAGTAAACAAGGCGGTTCTCGAACCACGAGTCTCGCCTGCTTTCGTGACCGCCTGCTTTTGCGATTACTTTTGGTAGAGGTAAATGAATTTGGCGGTTATCGGCTGGGCACGATTATCTGGCTGATGGTGACTGTACCCACCAAGTTTCATGCCCATGCAACAGTTTTTACTAATTTGACTTCAGATTACCCCTGGTGGACTCGAAATGCCCTTACCAAAATTTGGCTTTAAATGTTGACTGTACCCACCAAGTGTCATGCCCATACGACAGTATTAACTCATTTGACCTCAGATGACCCCTGGTGACCTTGAAATGACCTTCCAAAAATTTGGCTTTAAATGTTGACTGTACCCCCAAGTTTCATGCCCATCTGACAGTTTTTACTAATTTGACCTCAGATGACCCCTGGTGACCTCAAAATGACCTTCCAAAATTTGGCTTTAAATGTTGACTCTACCCAATAAGTTTCAAGCCCATCTGACAGATATTACTAATTTGACCTCAGATGACCCCTGGTGACCTCAAAATGACCTTCCAAAAATTTGGCTTTAAATGTTGACTGCACCCACCAAATTTCATGCCCATATGACAGTTTTTACTAATTTGACCTCAGATAACCCCTGGTGACCCGAAATGACCTTCCAAAAATTTGGCTTTAAATGTTGACTGTACCCACCAAGTTTCATGCCCATCCGACAGTTTTTACTAATTTGACCTCAGATGACCCCTGGTGACCTCGAAATGACCTTCCAAAAATTTGGCTTTAAATGTTGACTGTACCCACCAAGTTTCATGCCCATACAACAGTTTTTACTAATGTGACCTCAGATGACCCCTGGTGACCTTGAAATGACCTTCCAAAAATTTGGCTTTAAATGTTGACTGCACCCACCAAGTTTCATGCCCATACGACAGTTTTTACTAATTTGACCTCAGATGAACCCTTAGATGACCTCAGTGACCTTGACCCACTAACCAATACAAACCGGTTCTGTCTCGGGTCAAGATGCACCCACCCACCAAGTTTGAGGAACGTGCAACCCCTAGTCTCCGAGAAAATAGGCGGAAGGCAAACTTTAACCAAAACTTTAACCAAATTTGTCACATCCACACACACACACACACATACATACACACATACGGAAAAGTGATTATATAGTCTCCTGCCTTATCAGGCGAGACAAAAATTAAGTTGCTGAAAACAATAAGAAAAAGAAAGAGTAAAGCACATTTTTTGCCAATAACTCAAAGTCAATATTAGCGATAATCGACTTGTTCCCTTGATTGTATCACATTTCTGCTGATATGTACCTGGTTCGTCCATGCTTTTCACACGTAGAAGTAGTAAAGCTACAAAATAATGCAAGTCATAATATGCAGACAAAACAAATTGTCATCGTTATAATACAGTTATTCGCATTTTCTGTTCCTCCCTATTTTCCCTTAGAGAGCGACAAATGACACATATTGATGAGCAAGTTGACCTTGACTGAACAATTGCTGAAACATTAACCCTAACACCAGTAAATACAACAAAATACCATAAGGACAACCACTGCGCATGCATGCATATAGTCAGTCTACTCTGAAGTACAAAGTACCGACGCGGACGCACACATTATGCCGACTTTGAAGGCACGCATACCTCAGCAGAGACGCAGCACTGCGCAATGTTTACGCGCTGTACACGCGTGCGTTGTCACTTTGTACTTCAGAGTGGACACACTGTACACCCCATGTGATGCCATGACGCAATAACCGGGCCAGCGAAAACCCAGTGGCTACCGGTTGGTATTCGTGTGCTTGGCATGCAAGGGGACAAAGGTTCTAATCCCATGGGGACCAAATGACGTCTTTGTTCATCTTCTCTCCTTTTTCATTTCTTCTTTAAACTTCCAAGGGCAGTGTTAGGGTTAATGAATACAATATAACTCCATGCAAAATCATTCCTTTTTTATAAAATTAAAAAACAAAATATAGGCTGCTTCATGATAACCTTTAGTTCCAGGAGCCTTACAGCACACCAGGAAATATGAATATCAAGTAGTGAGGATTGCAAACAGAGAACTGACAAATGTGAATCATGCATACATGACATAATTAAGATGACAGCCCTGATTGGGTCTTTAAATTGTAGCATTGCTGCATCAATATCAATTGGGGTTGGGTTATATGAAATGGAGTAACATGTGCTTCAAATATATTATGATCAGTTCTAAACAGGCAGGAATTTTCAGCCACAGTTCATCTGCCAAAACGATGAAAAATAGTCCCATCTTGTCTATGTTATTTGTCTGCGGTTTTCCAAATACTGCTCTCTGCTGTGATTTTTTTAAGTTCTTCCTTGTGACCTTCAATTATCTGCTGCAAATGATTAGCTATGTTTGGGACATTGTTTATCTTTTTGACATTTTTTTGTTGCAAATATGGAATAACATCGCCAAAATGCACACAAAAGTAGTAATATGTACAATGTGTCTAATGTGTTTATGTACATACCAGTCCATTGCTAAGGTTGTGCCATAACACCTGGACACATGCCAGTGGCAGTGGCGTAGCTGGGATTTTTTCGGGGGCAAGCCTGTATGGGGCGGGGGCCCAAATCCACCAAATTTCCCTGCACTTGGGGGGGGACAATTTTGCCAGGCTAATTGATAATAATCGTTTGGTATTGCATATCGTATGGATTCCCCATCTCTCTGCCCCTCCTCTCCCTCTCTCTCCCTCTCTCCCCCTCTCTCTCCTCTCTTTTTCCTCTTTCTCCCTTCCTCTTTTTCCCTTGCACTAGGGGGCGGGGGCCCAAATAGGCAGGGGGGAAATTGCCCCCTTCCCCCGGCAGCTACGCCACTGGCCAGTGGCAGGTGGGTAACATTTCAGCAGCACTTGCCCATCTTGTGGGTGACAATTTTAGATCAATTTCAGTAATCTACATTACATGCAAATAATTTGAAAGTCAGGCCTGAAACTTTTTTAAAAATTTATCTGCCTAACTGGTGAGTATTCAAAAAGTTGGGGCATATTTCTGCCCACTGCATTTGTATTAAGCACAACGGCATAATCCTGTATTAATATAAAGCATTTCAACTGACCAACAATTTCTGACTGATCAAAGTATAGCACAAGTTCATATTGACAATATCAAATGAGATTATATTCTTACCACACTCTGAGACAGATTGGAAATGAAACTTGTATCATATTCTCATCTTGGTAATATTACAAGGATGTGTCAGTGTAATATTAGATGTATCTTACAAAGAGAGACAAACCTCAGCAGGAGCTGTGCAAAGTTTGTTCACGATTCATTGTTTCAAAGTTCAAAGCTTTAAGAAACTTTATATGCTTATGAACTAGTCACGAAACTGATCAATATATTACAAAATACTCTTACGACTATCGAAAAATATATATTTTCAAACTTACAAAACTTAGCCGCTTATTTTAGATAGTCCTAAAGACTATTAAAGAATTTTCAAACTTGCAAAACCTAAAACTAAACTGCTTGTGATAGATGGCCTCTTACATGGTCTGGGGTTGCAAATATTTTTCTGACGGCAGTACTGTCAAGCATTCTCTTCTGCACAACTTAAACTAAATTTTAGTGGCTTTATATTGAATATGGGCCAATGTTTTTGATCACCCAAGATAATTATATTTGTTTTATTTGCTTTTTGTTTTTGTTTATTGCTAATTCAAATGCACAATCTTTGTTTCTTCATTTGACTCAATGTTGTTTATTATTGGCGATGTTTACGAGTGCATCTCTTAGTAAATTGAATTGAAATCCTAAGTAGATGTTATCATCAAATTTGCGGCACTCACCAAAAGTTTAGTCCAATAAAGTACAACCCGGTTTTTCCCAATCCACCCACGTGCCTGCCACAGAGCCCATGAGAATCACTGTGTACAGAAGATGAGCAATAATGACAGGGTTGCCAAAAGATTTCAGCCCGAATCGCGGGTCAAATAATCGAAAAGTCGCCCAATTTTTCTCTTTACCATTGGTTTCTATGGGGCAGGAAACTATCGGAAGTCGCGGAAGCCAATGTTGAAAAGTCGGCCAATTTTTTTCTTAACCATTGGTTTCTATGGGAAAGGAAATTGTCAAAAGTCGCGGGAAAAATCTTCAAAAGTCGCCCAATTGGGCTACCAAATCGCGGGTTTGGCAACCCTGAATAATGACTGCTGTAAAAGTGGAAATTTGTGTGTGATTAATTTTTCGCACTTTGCCAATTTTTAACCGTTTCCTTGTTTTTAAATTTGGGATTCTACGTTTCCTAGCATTGGCTCATAAACAACAGGAATATATTTGCACATTGTTATTTTCGTGGTAGAAGCTTGGAAGATAAAAAACGTGAAAATAAATGTAGTGCAAAAATATCCACTTTTACAGTATAAGGAGATGAAAATTTTGGTAAGTAAAAAAAGGAGAGTTATAAAAAGGCAAGTTTCTCAAATTACCCCACAATATTGTACAACGACCGTAACCACCCGGGTGTAAGCTCACCTTCGGCTATAAGCCCACCCCCTATTTTTCAAAACATTCTGGGAACAAGGGTGCACTCAGGTATAAGCCCAGTACTAAATTTTGGCCAAGTTCTTAAATCAAATCAATGCTTTGTTCTCATATTTAAGAACAAATAAAAAAAATATCAGTTGATAATTAACATTCCACACTTATAATTTTAAGAAATTGACATAGATGATAGAAATTACTGGTACATTGGGCATATACAAATGGGGGATGATTGTTCTTATTTTCAAATTCAACACTAGCCCTTCCCCGGTTATAAGCCCACCCCCATTTTTGAAGTGAAATCTGCCATCTAGGGGGGTGGGCTTATACCCGAGTGGTTACAGTACTTATTTGTTTCTATGAACTTGGCTTGGGGACTTCCTGTAACTTGCCTTTGGGACTTCTGCAATCATTACTAAGGATAACTTTTATAACTCTCCTCTCCTCTCCTCAAACTCCCCCATTTTTAACTTGCCATTTACCTGTTCTCCTTGATGGTAGGAAACTGTTCCATCTCATCAGACTATGTAAGTTTAATACATGCATGGGTAATTATCCTCAGGATACCTTATTCATTCACAATAATTATTTCCTCTTTCATCTGACCGACACTAATGATTATTACCTTTAGCGTCTCTATGCTGCGATTGAAGCACCTACCTTCCGAAAACTAACCGCTGAAACTTGTCAATGTCGGCATAAACCTTCTGTCTACACACAAACTCTAATTTGCAGTATGTTGGTAAGTAAATATGTGACAAGATACTCTGCGTAACATTTGATAATATTTGTGACAAATTTGATACAAATCATCATGAAACATACTTTCATTTTACATAAATACCAAGCATACATTCAACATACGGTATCTTATTGCTTCGGGATAACATGAAGTTATTACGTCATGGAGTGACAACCAAGTTAAACCCACAAGGTCAATGCCCTATTTGTTAGTGCATTTGCCTACAAATTACATAACTACCCAATTATTTTGATTAGTTTATATGGTAAGGACAGAAGACAGTAAAAGTATAGAAAAATTCTGAAGTAAGGGATTTTGTAGTAATAATCTGCAAATCATTCCAGTATTTCAAGGATATACTCAGAAACTTTTAATTTTAGGGGAGTAAGGAACAAACCTAGGGGTGAGATTCAGTAGGATTTTGTAGTAATAATCTGCAAATCATTCTAGTATTTCAAGGATATACTCAGAAACTTTCAATTTTAGGGGGCAAGGAATCAACCCAGTGGTGAGATTCAGTGGGGTGGAGGTAAATGTGGCCAATACTTTAAATTATGTTACAGAAAATTTGGGGGGCTAAATAAAACCCCACAAGCCACTTCCAAAGAAGTACCATTAGAGGTATGGAAAAGGGTGGCATCTTTCTCATGTCCAGGTGGTATAAATTGTCTTTGGAGAAATAAGTGAAGATTACCTGAGGTACACTACCATAGAGGTCACGGGTCTCATATTCATCAGAACTATTAACCCTAACCCTCCTGAATGCTACAAAATACTACTTGATATATGCGCTGTTCGTGCATGCATCCCACGTGGTGTGATGACGCAATCGCCCTAAGTGATATATAGGCACGGTTTTGCAGGCAAGCGAAGCCCAAGGCCGTGGCAAAGTGTCGCATGAACCGAGTGCTTGGCATGCGAGGGGTCACGGGTTCGAATCCCACCCAGAGCAAACAACTTCTTTCCTTGATTTCGGAATGATTTCCAAACCTCTTTCCTAAAGCTTCTTGGATGAGAAGATGATAGAGGGCGGGTATTGAACTGAAGGCCTATAGATAATAACATCACTGCTCTTCTCCATCTGACTCATTAGCTCAGTTGGCAGAGCATCGGTCCGGCGATCCGAAGGTCCCAGGTTCAAATCCTGGATGGTCAGTGAAATTTTTTCACTGGCTGTCATTTATGTATGTGGAGACTTGTGTTAAAAACCTTTCTCAGAACTTCTTTCCTTCTTTTCTCTCTTTATTCTTTCCTTCTTTCCCTTCCCGTCGCCAAAAAGCCCTTAGGCGGTTAGGGTTAACCTATTTACAATATGAAAATTCTGCCATAGACAGACCTGCTAGGCATAATATTCACTCACTCTAATTAAAGGTTGGATGGCCTTTTCAAGGCATTGATAGGTTTATCAATTTGACTAACTCGAGAGACTTTGCTAACTCAAGAGAAATATAAACTTGTCAATGTGTCATCTCAGAAGTTTACTTTGTTGGTATCATGAGTCATGATCAGGCCCGTACGCAGGGGGGGTGCGGGGGGTGCGACCGCACCTCCCCAAATTTACAAAAGTGTACAAAAGTCCCAAAATTTAAGAATTTGCGAGCGTAGCGATCAAAAAATCAGGTTTTTTATGCTTTTTTGGTCAAAAAAGGTCCAACTTTTGGGAAGAAAGTCCACTTTTCACAAAATCGCACCCCCCTTGGGGAAAAAAGTCCACTTTTTCAAAATCAGCACCCCCCCAAAAAAAAATCCTGCGTACGGGCCTGGTCATGATCCTAGTGACCTAGTTAAATTTTACCATTTTACTTTCCCATAGATTTCTGAAAATTCTTTAGACAGATAAAAATGTTCTTCATATGATAAATTTCTTCAACATTTTGCAATAACAACAAATGTAAGTGTCAACATCAAATAGCCTCTTCCTGTCAACTTTAAATAGCCTCCACAGGCACTTACTGGCCTACTGACCTCAAAGACCTATTTTGATTGGTTACAAAGAGGGTTATATCATGTATTGAGCCAATCAGAGATATGGTAAGAATAGTCAGTACAGCTGAATTGGATTATTAGCTTAAGTTGCTAATAGATCCAAAAGCTCTATTTTGATAGGTTACTTGGATGATTATATCATACAATTAACCAATCAGGGGCTCTGTAAGAAAGGCAGCAGTGCCCATGGGGTTAAAACTGCTTATTCTAAAGTGGAATTTATATTTGACCAATGAGGTAATATGCTTTGCCCGATGCAACAAAAAGCATACTAACTCATTGGCTAAAAACCAATCACTCGTTACTCAGCGATGGAGTATAAATTCAGCTTAAGAGGTTTTAGAAAACTGCCCCAAGCATATCGCCGCTAGGATGACGATTCTTGACTAGTCTGTGTCTAGTGTCCAAATTGCTGACTTCTCAATGCTGGATGCACAGTACAAGCAAAATAAAACTTGGATACTTTCACTTTGTAACTTCCCTTTAAACAAGTGTCAGGTGACTTAAACAGTTCACCGCAACTCCGACTGGCTAAATCTATGACGTCACCTCATCTTTTGTGATACGACAAATTGCCTTGTAAAGCTTGTATTTGGGTAAAGAAATAGTAAATGATGTGAAATCGAAGATGGAAAGGGCCCATGTAACTAGATAAGTCCGCAATTTGGAATCACTGTTCCATGGCGAACACTGACATTTAAGGGAAAGTGTGAGATGGTAATTACATCAGAGAGATACTCTACAATTGGGCTGTTCCAGTTGATATACATACAGTACACCCCTATGGAGGACATGACTTTAATCTTCCACACAGGGAGTGTGGATTTCAAATGAGGTTACCTAAATAGGTGACTCCATTTGATAAAGACAACCCCTGTGTGGGAGATTAAGGTCATGTTTTCCATATGGGGTATATGGGTTTCAACTGGAATAGCATCGCTGCAAGGGAAGGAAATTTTCAAGTGAAGTGGATATTTTTTGATTGAATATGATGCACTGGACTGTTAACACTTACGGCAAAAAATTGTTTGAGATGACACTATGAGACAAAATAGTCGTCTCTCCAATGGCATTGTTCAACATCCTCTATTCAACTATCATAGCTCAAAAGGTTGACCTTCGGTTAGGTACTATGAGTTTTTGTACCCAGAATATGCAAAGAGTATAAGCATATGGGGTTAAAGAACTGCACACTGACAGATGAGCATGATTGTGATCATAGTGTGAGAATATAAAGCCAAGTTTAGAGATTGGTTTAGTTTGACATTTATGTCCATGCAGAGTACATCATTTTGCATATTTCCATTGGCAAGTCTTACTTTTTTCAAAATGTTGTCCCAACAAATGATATTTATAGTACCCTTTATTAAGAAGATATATAAGGTATGAAGTATTTCAGTATTAACTCTCTTCACGTGGGTGTCGACTGCAGACGACAAGTTTCTAAAAAAATTTAAAAATTCAAAAATTTTAGAAATGTAAATTTTCATGACCATATTTGGAATCAGCATGAAAAATGCATTAAAATGAGTACAAACAAGCCTAGTATTGATTCAGTAGTTCTTAAGATAGCTCTTGATATTTTGAGAAAATATTTCAAAACTTGAACTTTTTCCATTGAAGCGCATGGCTAGCACGCAGAGCATTAAGTTTGAACGCTTTGAGAGGATATGACCAATACAAACATATCTGTATGCGTGGGCACCTTGTCACTTAATACATCCTGTACGCAGGCATATGGTGACGTTCAAATGTGATTAAGTGAAGAAAGCATTCTTACATATCATTCATATATGAAGATCTGGAATAATTGTAAATGGGCGGAAAAATTAACTGTCAAACCATGAAATGAATTCCACAGCACACCTAGAAATTCAGTAGTTCCTTCAAATATCAATAGCACTGTATGTATGTCATAAAATTCATTTGTGTCAAAATCAGCACACGTATTTTGACTGAGGTATCAGTGTTTTTGGTCGTTTTGTAGCCAAATATTTTGTAGCCCTGAAACTATTCATATCTCTGGAACCAGAAAATATTACGCTTCCCAGAATCCCTTGCAACATGATGTATCACCTCATTATAGCAAAGGACACTCTTATTATACTTTGTTATAGCGAATCAGTACAGAAAATTGAAATGGGAGAAATGCATTGTGGGAAGTGTATGATATCTTTTCTGCTCTGGAACGGCAATTCCAATTTTTCAGCATAGTGTAGCCTGTCAAATTGGCCAGAAAATTAATTAAAATAATGAAAATTGATATCCCATGATAGACATCTCATTCAACTTTACCACATCACAGTGTAGATGGACGCATTAATTAACAGACGATTTTATTCGATTAGCTGCACATCACTCCCGTAAAACAAATAAACTATCAGTAGCAATTCTTCCACAGCAAATTCAATAAAAGCCAGACACTTTGAAACATTGCTACGCACACATTCCTCCTGTGAAGCCTTGAAATGGACGGATACTGTAAATTAAACAGTGTATTAATTTGACGTTTGACGTAATGAAGAATGCTAATTCCTTGCGCAGTGACCATAAGATTAGATTCACAATAGATTAGATTTTAATGGATCAATTAATGGCTGTTGTATTTTTTAATTAGAGTTTTATCAAGGTGTGATCAGAGTGAGGGAAGGAGAAAGGTATTAATTGTACGGCGGATTTCATTACTTTCATTGTGTCAGTTCAGACTATGAACCACCTACACATATATGCAAGGTTATAAGAGCATTAGCCTACAGACCACAGTAATCGTTTCCAAATTGCATACACAGTTGACAATTTAACCTGCAGTACAAAATTACTTGTACTTTAATTCCAACACCCACCCACCAATAGAACAGCCTAAAGGTGAAAAATGGATCTTTCAGACCAACAAATTTTCATTGAAATTATTTTTCCAAAAGTAAAATATATTTAAACATTTAACAGCATCATAAGCTGATCAGTATTATTGGTTATTGGTATTATACAGAGTCTGATGAATATAAAACCAAGATGCTACCTTACTCGTGCTATCTACTGAAGATAGACATGTATTCAAATTATGCTATCTACTGAAGATAGCAATGTATTGAACTTATGCTATCCACTGAAGATAGAAATGTATTCACCTAATGTTATCTACTGGTGCTATCTACTCAAGATAGCAATGTATTCAAATGACACTACAATAGCAATAAATTCAACTAATGCTATCTACTGACGATAGCAATGTATTCAAATGATGCTATCTATCAAAGATAGCAATATATTCAACTAATGCTATCTACTGAAGATAGCAATGTATTCAATATTGTTATCTACTGAAGATAGCAATGCATTCCAACTAATGCTACCTACCGAAGATAGCAATTTATTCAACTAATGCTATCTACTGAAAATAGTAATGTATTTAATTAAATGTTATCTGCTGAAGATAGCAATATATTCAACTAATGCTATCCATTGAAGATAGCAATGTATTCAACTAATTATATCTACTGAAGATAGCCATGCATTCAGTTGATGATATTTACTGAAGATAGCAATGTATTCAAATGATACTATTTACTGAAGATAGAAATGAAGTCAATTGATACTATTTACTGAAGATAGAAATGTATTCAACTCATGATGCTATCTGCTGATGATAGCAATGTATTCAACTAATGCCATTTACTGAAGATCAATGTTCTCGACTGATGCAGTCGACGAAGGGGGAAGATAGTCAACTGATGCTGTCTACTTAAGTTAGCAATGTATTTAATTGATGCTATCTACTGAAGTTAGTAATGTATTCACCCAATGATATCAACTGAAGATAACAATGAATTAACAATGTTTTCTACTGAAGATAGCAATGTTTTCACCTGATGCTATCTATTGCAGATAGCAATGTAAACAAGAAATTTCACATAAGCATTATACTACCCTGCCTCACTTCAGTCAGAACACTTCAGTAAATTATTAAATTTTACATACAAAAGCACAAATGACTTCATTATGCATTGACCACTCTTTGAAATACCACATTCCTTGAGGCATTCAGACCAACTTTCTCACCAGCATTGACACTTTATTTAATTATACGAATGACCATTAATTATGTGTGAATTCCTGAAATTTATTTACCATCTCCATATTTTGAACTATTATTTGAATTATAGACAACTCTTATCCAGACTGAAGATAGTATATGCCTGTTTTCACTGATGCTATCTACTGAAGATAGCATCTACCGAAGATAGCATCCACATGATGATATCATACCACTTGGATCATTAAAAAAAGGCATTCAATACAATTTTCATACAATGGCACAACTGACTTTACTTCACTGTATAATTGACCACTATACTGAACTACTAACATATACCTTGAGGCACAACTCTAAGACATAGGCATCAACTTTCTCCGCAGCATAGTAACACTTGTTTTCAAGTCATTCACCACACATTTGACCATTACATAACCCTGACTATGAGCCTGAATGCCTGAACTTTTTAACACTTTTGTCTAATAATAGAATTACATGACATTTTATACTAGATGATAGTATATAGATGGGTGCTTTCACTGATGCTAGTATCATATCTGGGTGCTTTCATGAATGCTACATATTCAGACCACTTTGCATCTTCATCACACCACATTGGATCATTAGAAAAGAAGGCATTCAATAAACCTATACAATTTTCATACAATGTCACAAAGTGGTCATTTTATAATTGACCACTCTAAGGCATCGGTATCAATCAACTTTCTCTGCAACATGACATTGGATTTTGTTTTTATTTTTATTTGTTACATAACTGAAAATTATATAAACCAGAATGCATAATACACTGAGCACTTTCATCTGATATTGATATTATATGACATTTATAGTAACCTTTAACAGATCTTATCTATACTCAATATAGTCCTTTACTGATGCTGGAAATAGCACTGACATCAGCCTTATCCTATTCATTCATACTGAAGATAACATATGGGTACTTTTACTAATACTATCTATTGAAGATATCACTTACATCTGTACATCAATCAACCTGTCACAATGCTATTCATACTGAAGATAATACCTGATGCTATCTACTGTAGATAGCACTTACGTACATGGATAACTTCCCTGATGCTATCTACTGAAGATAGCACTTGCATCCACACCATACCACACCACACCACACCACTTTGGTCATTTTAGAAAATGGCATCAAATAAACTATACAATATAATTTCATCCAATGGCACAAAATGCTTCATTTGACAATGATTGTTCAAATGTCAACAAACCTATTCATTTACCCCGAGTCATTCACACTGAAACCTTTCACAGATCCTATTCATTCACATTGAAAATAGTGTCGGGTTACTTTTACTGATGTTATATATTGATGATATCACTTACATCAATCAACCTGTCACAATCCTATTCATACTGAAGATAGTATCTGGGTGTTTACACTGATGCTATCTACTCAAGATAGCACTTAAGTACCTTTGTAATTTCGCTGATGCTATCTACTGTAGATAGCACTTGCATCCACACCACACCACTTTGGTCATTTTGGAAAATGGCATCCAATAAACTGTGCCTGTGATGATTTAGTGAGTGATACCAGAAGTCACTTAAATTGTGACAAACTGCAGTACAGCATGATCAAAAATCTTACTTTAACACAGACTGAAGGTCACACAAGTTTATCTGGACTGCCGTTCTAACTTCTTCCCACTGAATATACGGGTAGTGAATTGTTACCCTACATTTGAAATGCAGCAGAAATGACCTGATTGACAGTGAGAAGATTAAAAAACCATGAAAATAAGTGGGGTAATGTGGAGTGCTCAGCATAAACAGGCTCGTATGTACTTACATAATCCATAAGGAGAAAAACTATGGGGTACTTCTACTTCACCACTTGGTACAAATCCAGGTTCTTTGACAATGACTAATGACGGCAGGGGAGTGATGTTTCCAAAAGAATAGGTCTAATAACCTTTTCAAAACATATTCAAACTATTATTTGAACACAAATAACTGTACTGATGAGCTGAACAAAATGATGTTAACACCATGGAGTTGGTCAGATGAATCTTCACTCACTCCATGCTGTCTCCTGGGTAATTCCCAGGTATTGTCAAGTATTTCTCACTTGCATGGCAAAGACAGATCAGACACTTGCTGGTAAACTACCAACCCTTATACTCACACCATTCTATCAGTCTCTTATGTGTGTAATTCAAAGTAGACTTCACCAACAACCTTTTGTTATGTTATCAAAGTATGTAAGTGCTATCTACTGAAGATAGCACCTTGTACTTGTAATAAAAGTGCACTGTACTTTTGATCAGCATCACACACGATCTCCATAACATTTAATATCCTCTGCACCAGTTTCCAAAATAGCATTCATTAACCTAAATCATATTAATAACATTATGAACACACCAACTTCAATCCTAACAGACGCAATATTGATCAACGTTATTTAAAGAACCCAAACCTTAGGCAAAAAAAAAAAATTTTTTGTTTGTCCACGTCCGACCGACCGTGTACCCTGGTCCCGACCGTGTCTTTTTTTTTTCTTATTTTATTTTATTTTATTTTATTTTATTTTATTTTTTTTGATTTTTTTTTTTTTGGCATCGATGGGACACCGTATAAAACAGTGGTTAGTATAAATGTAAAGAAAGAAAATGCAAAGAAAATGAACAGTATAACATGCAGAACCATCTCAAGAGTTAAACCAGTAAAGTGCTGTGTGTTTTGATTTATTTACCAGTCTTCAAATTGTCAGTTTCAAGTGCAATATCTGTAAAAAAAAAAATTTTAAAAAAAATCCGACCTACCGACCCAACTGTTTCATAAGCCTCTATGGACAAACAAACAATTTTTTTTGGCCTTACTGGCATCCAACACAACCATGCCAATCATATGATATGATCAAAATCTGTCCTTGTGTAAGCTGTTTACAAATCCCATCTTCCAAAGATTTGATCAATGATGCATACACTTGTGCTATCTACTGATGATATCTACCAAGTATATCACCTCAGGAATTGGGTCAATCAAGTTAGATTAAATCCTATTTCCTCAAATTTGACCAATCCATCATGTCCATTGGAACAAATTCAATGACAGTAAGACATTTTTATTTGAAGCCACATTTAGATAATAAAATATTATGTTTGCTTATCTGCTTCATGAGTTGATCAATAAGCAACAACTTTGATAACAATAACATATTCTTTTTCATGATTTAAGTCATTTCTTCCTTTTTGAAGTATCCACTGGCCTATCTCAACATCACCTGCTAGCGTATGTATGTTGAACATGGTTTCTGAATTTGACATTCTTGCATGCAAAGAGTTTCTCGTAGCCACATTTAGATAGCAAAATATTATGTTCGCTTATCTGCTTCAAGAGTTGATCAATAAGCAAAAACTTTGATAATAATAACTTATCATTTTTCATGAAACAAGCCATTTTAATTCCTGTTTGAAGTATCCACTGGCCTATCTCAGCATCATCATGATCATCTGCTAGTGTATGTATGCTGAACATGGTTTCTGAATTTGACATTCTTGCATGCACAGAGTTCCTTGAACTCAGGGACAAAACTACCAAGTTCTCATACTTGTCTACGTTGGTGCACATTCATCACATTCATTTCACAGGTTTGTCACTACATTAGTAGACATTATACATATTCACCAACAAAATGACAAGCATGGAGAAAGTGTGGTATGGCAATGACACATCTCTGAGTATTGCTTTAAGTTTTCAATACCGCATACAGATTTACACACAATTCAATTGAACTAATTGAGTTTTTTTGAGCAACCAAGTTATCTGCCTTTCTGTACCCAATTTACCCTCAAATTAACACACTTCCTCTAGCATTATTTGATTATGATATACATGCTTTTATGTGTGTATGTTTCACCCTGCTATGCTCAAAACAGCACTTTATCATGTTTATAACCGAATTTGTGTTGCTATCTACTGAAGATAGGACTTAATATCAGACATACCCTTGTCATGTCAATCATGCAGAACACAAAATCATGTTACTTTCTACTGTAGTTAGCTATCTACTAAAGACAAATCACTTTACTTTCTACCATAGATAGCATGTACTCTTAACCAAACATATGTATGCTAATATTTGCCTGACTGATTTCACTGCTCCTCAAGGTACATCCACTCCATATCGGCCAGTCATTGTCTTGTCTCGCCTTTTTTCCATCATCGTCGTAAAAAGGTTCAAGTGTTAAGGTCAAGTAAAAAGGGTCAGTGCCTCAAGGAATGCGACTAATTTTCTACTTTGGTTTTGATCTTGATTTGATTTCCCCTTAGAACACTTGGAGGGTTATTTCTGTCTGGAATATTCAGCTGTGTTAAGGTTTTATTTGCTCACTGTCTATCTCTGAAAATCAATTTGTGAAACAAAAAGTCGCAAACAGGTTGCACGAGGAGCCACTGTACTACGAGTAAGTATGTTAAGCTTTCATTTTAAAGCCTTAATTACTGACCTTACATGTTTAAAAATTTTAACGAATTAAAACAAATAAATAAAATTTCACTTTCAGCAATAAATGTTTGCATAGTGTTAAGGTGACATCCTCAGTTCCTCATCCTATGCAAAATACTGAACAGGTTGTCAGCTATAATCTATACGACTTTGAAGGACATCAAATTATCAAAAGGCACATCTCGAGCTGAGTTTTGAATATTTATCACCAGAAATAGACGTGTACCACTCAGAATAGAGGGTCAGCTTCTGACGGTGTTGAAAGTGTCACTTATACTTCAAGTCCAGGGGATTTAGAGATAAAACGGTGGCATATATAATGGACAACTATTCCTAGAGTGCTACTAAATGAATCTGCAACTATATAATTTCTTGCAATGGGCTATTCCATACACCCCTATGGAAAATGTGACCTCAAACTCCAACATAGGGGTGTGCAGATTTTAAATGGAGTTGCCCATTCAAATAATCACATTTGAATTTTCACTCTCCTTGTGTGAAAGATTAAGGTCATGTCTTCCATAGGGGGTATGGACTTCAACTGGAATAGTCCAATAGACACAGACTCAGTCAAATGTGTTGGAAATGCATGAAACCTTTCAAACTGACATTCTTGTAAATACTTAATGAAATATTTTCTCTAAATAAATTAAGTGTTTGTCACACAATTCTTCAAACATGTATATTTTATAATGTTGGCAAATTTTTCTGAGACAAATGCACACCACAACACAAATTCGTGGGACTTATGCCTAATGTAAAGATATGGTATAATAAGTTTGCAATAAAACGCCAAACTCAGATATGTATTGTAAGAAACAATACAGTCAATCTTAGTGCTTGAGGGAAAGAAAAATACTGGTATAGCCTGTATCACAACACCATTTTCTAAACTTTTGCTTAAATTAAAAACTTTAAACATCCCACAATGTGAGCACATTATCAAACACTAATGGCTGTGGGTTTCACACCATCCTAGTTAAGGAATCCTGATTAGCAATCAAGCGATTTTTGCTGCTTGGTTGATACTTCATTGTAAACCATAAGGAAATTTGATTGTGTCATCAAGGGAGGCACCATCCTCTGCTTTATTTCATCATTGTTTTATAAAGAGGTACTCCATCACTGAGTAATTTACTTGATAATGAAACAAACCTAGAGTTATTTGAGTGTTAAACTCTTACTTTTTTTTTTTTAATTGATGCCATCAGAATCCCGTAGGCGTGGAAATAAACAACCCTTATCTTTTAAGAATTAGGTCTTTATGCTCTTCACAAACAAGTATACCATAAAACATGGTTTTAAACTAAGAAATGCATTTTGCTTATGCAGCGCACCTTTGAATATACACGTTCAGACAAAAACTAGAAATGCCGTCTTCTACTAATTTTCTTCTTAAGCTTATTCAAGGATGACATGACGATAAGCTTCATCATCATAATGAGGGTTTGATGCAAGATGGTAGTATCTGGAATAGCTGCCATATAGAAATTTTACCATTTCTGCATTCTCTAGCATTACACATATTATAATAATGACACCTGGCAGCTATTGCAGATAGTTCCTTCTTCCATTAACCCCTCAATATGATTGGGAGGAATATCCTTAGGGGAACTAACACTTCATCCATATCCCTAAAAATAATTGCATTATCTCACAATCATACCACTATTATGATCGTATCAGCCGCTTAAACTTAGCCCTAGATTTCAACGTTAGTCCATCGTTCATTGGAATCTATTACCTCGTAAGCGAACTTTTTAGGAGATGACAGTATTGATTTCAACTTGTACTTTTTTCATGAGATGGCTCAGAATGCATTTATAGAATAGCTCACAAAATTTAAAGACCCATTCAGCGATTTGCTCGTTCGGAAGATCGTAAAACTCATAAAAATTTATATTTTTGCACCTTTGTTAGTATCATAGATATGCTAACATATGCTAACATACTACATAGCCTGCTAGTGGTTAAGGTGGTACTACACCCCCTGTTAAATTTTGTAAATTTTGCATTTTTCTCAAAAAATAACTACACACTGGTAACAAAGGTTATGTATATTATAGGGGCAAGGAATCCAATTACTTCACTAAAATTTCAGTGATTCAAGACAAGTGGTTCATTATATATGTTAAGAAATGAGATACATTCTAGCGGTACCTCTTTTCTTATCATAAACTTTTACAAGGCAAAAAACAACTTTTCTAGGTATTGTTGACATGGTGTCTTTGAGAAAATAAGTTTCCTATATACTATAAAGACCTAACTTTTGAGATGGTTTGTATGTTTTAAGATGCAAAATTAACAATAAGGCGCCCAGTTATACCACTGCGTTCAGCAAGTCATCATCACAATACTTGTAAAAAAAAACGTGCTCGAGTTTGATTGACAGATGACGTCAGACGTGATTTAGTCTTTTTATCCCTGTCTTTCATTATAATCTGAATCGGAATTAGGGTATATCCTTGAGTCCGAAGTTTACCGTTTTCTAAAATCCATTTTCCGTGTTGTAATCCGTGTTGTAAAATTTGTAAATCTGTGTCATGAATAAAGCTTACAATGTATAAACAATGATATTAATGTCACAATAAAGTGTTCAATATCGTGATCAATATTGCTCTGATTGGAATATTCTCACCATAATAGGCCATAGACTATTACGATGTTTGGAGGGATATAAAGGGTTCATGCCTTGGTAATATACCTTTATTTCAGTATTATTAAATAGTATTTAAAGCATAAAAATTGACAAACACAGCATTTTAACATGTTGTCTCTCATCTTTTAACAATTTTTGTCACATCATACAAAAATGTCACTTTCCGTGTTGTACCTCTGATTCTGTGATTTTCTTCCGTTTTCCGTAAAACGGAAAACTTCAGACTCTAGGGTAAATCCTTTCATTTCTCAATCTAATGAACCAAGTAATTATTTTCAAGCAAATTCAGTAGATTCAAGATTCACGACAGCAATTAAAATCAAAATTGATGAAAATCTCTTCATTTGTCGATTTAATGAACCGATTAATTAGTGTCATGCAAAATCAGTATTTAGGCTTCTAAATTCACGATAAAAATTAGCTAACACCTTGTCATTTACAGATTCTGTATTGTTCTTAAAATTTTCTAATCAACAGCATAATCTCCCATTTTTCTTCATCAAAACTGAGATTTTGGCATCAGAGGAAAGCTGATATTTTTCTCACTTTTTTAAATTTTTACCCCAGTAAAATTTAACACCAGACATGTTTCCTTTAAATGGTGTGAACAAGAACAAAAACTGAGATTTTGGCATCAGAGGAAAGCTGATATTTTTCTCACTTTTTTAAATTTTTACCCCAGTAAAATTTAACACCAGACATGTTTCCTTTAAATGGTGTGAACAAAAACATGGTGAATTGTGGTAACCACATCCAGAAATATGTACAATCCTACGGGGCACTGTTATACACATATTTTGCTTCTCATATTAAAACCACTGGAGCAATACAACAAAAAATTTGGAAGCAAGATTATTTAATTGTTTATATTGGTATGCCTAACTGTAAGATAAGAAACAGACAGAACATGAATCACATCCCTTTAATGGGGTACTACACCTTTGCCCAATTTTGTGCCTATTTTTGCATTTTTCTCAAAAAGTATAGCGCATTGGTGACAAGTAAGATATGTATATTAAGCGCTTCAGACTCAGTATTGTACGTACAATATTGTATGTACAATATGTACGTTATTTAATCTATTGCCATTCTATTTCCAGTAATGTTTAAGTTCTAAGCGAATGTTTGATGACGAAAAATCGATAATATGTTGCATACAATATCTAGCAGAAATATATTATCGATTTTACGTCATCAAACATTCATTAGAACTTAAACATTACTGGAAATAGAATGGCAATAGATTAAATAACGTACATATTGTACATACAATATTGTACGCATAATAAAAAGTCTGTATACTGCTTAATAGGGGCAAGGACTAACAACTACTGCACTGAAAATTCAGCAACTCAAGGCAAGTAGTTATTGATTTATTGATATAATATTGGTTTTCCCTCATTTTTGACTGTAACTCCACAACTGTTGTCTGTGCTGAAATAAAATTTCCAGTGCAGTAGTTGTAGTCCTTGTCCCTATAATATACATATCTTACTTGTCATTAATGCTCTATAATTTTTGAGAAAAATGCAAAAATAGGCACAAAATTGGACAGGGGTGTAGTACCCCCTTAAATAACAAATTGGCTCAGTGTGAAAACAAAACAGTAAGCATTCCTGAAATATTTCCTGTAAAACATGAAAAAAAAAAAAACTTATATATCTAGAAGTATAGCATTTTTCAGCATTCCACAATACTGATGTGATAATAATGCAAATTTTGTGCATTTTACAGCACATTTTTTATAATCAAATGATGCTGTTTAGTGCAAACAGTGACAATTTACTGGCCATGTGGTTTTGTTCCCACATGTATACTGTACACACCCACATTAGCACACATTCCCAATGTAATGTTTTGAGATTCCAGCAATGCTTATTACATTGAGAGTGTCGCATGATTTTGTATATCAATACCACATGACCCATATATTGAGTCTATGCTTGCCGCTAGACAGAAGATAAATATTAACAGAGATTCATCAAAACCTACAATACATCAGAACCATCTCTGACAGGGCAAATTTGCACACTTATGCCTAGTGATATCATAAAATATATGTCATCTCATCACCAATTGCCTCAATGCACCTATTGCAACAAATTGGGCTCTTCCTCAAGTGGTAAAATACTACAAATTTCAATAGTTTTTGAAAGTGAGAGAGAGACACAAAGAGAGAGGTGCGAAGCAGGCAGGAAAATGGGCAGACAGATAGAGATACCACTTACTCAGCTAACACAAAAATGTTATTAAAATGTTATAAATGTGTTATAAACACATTTTGATTTTATTCAAAATGTACTGATAACATTTAGCTGTGGGTTTATATAATATAAAGGTCATGAAAGCATTGTCAAAATGTTCTTGTACAATATTTTTGGGAAACAATTTTTCAAAATAATATCACATATTCAAAAGAAAATATAATTTGATGTATTATGGAAACCGTATGTCCGATTTGCTCCAAACAAAAGGCATACTTAACCCTACTCAACTAATCTGTTTAAAATATGCTCAAAGCATTTTCTAATTTCTAGAAAATGCATCCAATACCACTAAAAGCAATTTATAAACAATTTTAATTATTTTACACTTGCGATGAAATCACTGAATGGGTCTTTAAATTGTCTCATCAACACAATTGATATTGGTAAAAATTGTGTTGCTTCTCACATAACCCAATGGAGATGGGCAATTATGATTGTATCACAGGTTAGCGTATCACACTTCAAGTAAATCATATAAAACAAATTTACATTCACAATTTAAGTAAATCCGACCAAATTGTTCACACTATAAATTTAATACACGTATGTGACTCACTAGAATTGATTGCTGAAAATCTACGTTATTTGAGTCGATTCTGATTCTCTTATTGTATTTACTTTTGGAAATGACAGAAATATCTTCGCAAGTTCACAATACACTTTTTTTCCATCGCAAATGCTAATATAGATCTCCGGGAACATGAGATTTATTGAAGAAGAGAAAATCAATTTTTCTTAGATCAATGACAGAAGCTATGAATACCACTAAGGCAAGGTGCAATGCAGGTCAGATGGTGGAATGTCTTGCTCCAAATTCCTATATTAATTTTATTCAACAGTCCCTGCTTCTATTTGGTCGTTGCATCTTAATATCAAACACCCTTTTCCTGCCTCCCTAATACAAGCTCTGTCTCTTTGTCTGTCTGTGTCCCTCTTTTTTTCTCACTCTCTCTTAAGGGAAGGGGTATGAACGTTTGGGCAGTATTTTTTTTTTATTGTGGGACATTAGAGCACATCAGACATATCTAATTGCATTCTGAATACGAAGAATGTCCTTCTGATATCAAATAATTTTGATATTTTGAAATTCGCAATGTAATACACATTTTATGGCAAATCATTAAAAATTGATATTTTTGATATTTAACAGTACTCGAAGTAAACTTTATAAATCTGATGATTTGTACTTAAAGTGTATGTAGGTGGGATGAAAAGCCGACGATCAATTGAAAATTTTGACCTTTCAGTATTGAAGATATGGATTTTTTTTCCCAAAACACCAAAAAAAATTAGGTCTTTTTGGGAAAAAAATCCATATCTTCAATATGAAAGGTCAAAATTTTCAATTGATCGTCAGCTTTTCCTCCCAGCTACATACACTTTAAGAATATGTCATTAGATTTATAAAATTTACTTCGAGGACTGTTATATATCAAAAATGTGAAAAATATCAAATTTTTATAATTTGTCATAAAATTGTTATTATATCGTGAATTTAAAAAAATTAAAATTATTTGATATCAGAAAGACATGCTTCGTATTCAGAATGCAATTCGATAGGTCTTAGGTGCTCTCATGTCCCACAAAAAATACTGTCGAAAAGCAATAAACGCTCATTTTAGATCCCTTAAAAAGTGAGTCAGAAATTATACAAATTGTGTTTTATACACCTATCCGACTTCGCCATTACTGCGGTGTCCCGATGTAAAACTCACGGTGTCCCGAGGTCGGGGTTCCATCCATTATTTATTTTGTGCTATATAGTTTTGTACCGGGAATTGTACACAACAGTGATATTCAATACACAATCATGAGTATTGAATTACGAATTAAATCTCCGCTCTGGTACATCTGTGTTGCCGTCAATAGAGGGCCAAATACAGTAAACGCTTCTCGGATTGGTGTATATCCCTCTGTGTCTCTCCCTCTCCTCACATAACACACACAAACACTCACACTCATTTTGAAGCATGTCTCCATTTTCTATTTCAATTCACAATCTTTCTTCATTTACTATTAATCACAAACGGACAAACAAACACACCCCTACTCACAAATATTTACCCAACAACCGTGGACCTTTGGATTTTACACATACAACCGACCGAGCCTCGGTCATACCGAGGACATGAAAACTGTGACATTTCGCCATGAACACCAACAATTAATCGCCACAGTGTGGACCAGATATTATATCTCAAATGGGGACCTATAGCCTAAAGTCTTAGAAGGATGTGTTGTGACATCTGGAATTGGTGTTTGTGTGCCAAATTCAGTAGCTTAAATTCATACAAAAGTACACAGTTGCTGGTGAAAACAGACATGCACACCCCCACAAGCACACCCCTGTTTGTGTTTGCCAGCAACAATGGAGATTATGTATTGCTATTAAAATCAGGACATCTAAATCAACATTTTACCGACAAACCGAAGACCAAAATGGTGATTTTTCGTGTATAGCTGTGTACGAAATACGCCTACCAACCGAGGTAACTAAATTTAATGCACAATAGCGGATGTATCTCTACAATGCATTTGGCATGCAATTGTGACCTACTCCAGACCTCCACAAACTGAGGACAGTGCTCATTTGCAGATAAGTCCACAGTTTAAATGTGAAAAATCATTTGCAGGCAAACAAGTGGAAAATTGTGTAATTTTTGGGGCAAGAAAAATATTTGAGGGGGAGGGGGAGAATGCCACCCTTGCCCCCCCCCCCTAGCGCCACCTGATTAAATGTACAAATTCAAATAATTTTATAGAGTTTAGCAAACCAAAAACAAGAAGTGACATAAGACATAATCACGTCATATCTCTACAATGCATTTGGCATGCAATTGTGACCTACTCCAGACCTCCACAAACTGAGGACAGTGCTCATTTGCAGGTAAGTCCACAGTTTAAATGTGAAAAATCATTTGCAGGCAAACAAGTGGAAAATTGTGTAATTTTTGGGGCAAGAAAAATATTTGAGGGGGAGGGGGAGAATGCCACCCTTGCCCCCCCCTAGCGCCACCTCTGATTAAATGTACAAATTCAAATAATTTTATAGAGTTTAGCAAACCAAAAACAAGAAGTGACATAAGACATAATCACGTCATATCTCTACAATGCATTTGGCATGCAATTGTGACCTACTCCAGACCTCCACAAACTGAGGACAGTGCTCATTTGCAGATAAGTCCACAGTTTAAATGTGAAAAATCTTGTGTGTGTCCTCATTTGCAGGCAAACAAGTGGAAAATTATGTAATTTTTGGGGCAAGAAAAATATTTGAGGGGGAGGGGGAGAATGCCACCCTTGCCCCCCCCCCTAGCGCCACCTCTGATTAAATGTACAAATTCAAATAATTTCATAGAGTTTAGCAAACCAAAAATAAGAAGTGACGTAAGACATAATCACATCATATCTCTACAATGCATTTGGCATGCAATTGTGACCTTCTGCAGACCTCTACAAACTGAGGACAGTGCTCATTTGCAGGTAAAAAGTCCACAGTTTAAATGTGAAAAATCTTGTGTGTGTCCTCATTTGCACTGACGCAGTGTCAGACACCCACATACACCTTGCATTTCTCTTTCTCATCTTCTTATACCTTTCACAACTAATATTATCCTAAGCAACACACATGAGAAAACCAACCAAAATAAGCTAAGACATTTCCAGCAGCCAGTCGCAGACCTCGGTGTACAGAAAAGCTACCGTCCCCATTTTTGTGAGTGTGGCCTCAAGCTTTTTCTATCTCGTTATAGCCATACAAATTACACCCACGAGGCTACATACACATTCTAAAATTTCATTTGCAAGAGTGTCAATGAGTAAAAAAAAAACTGGTTTGGTAAGCATCTTACCGATATTACATAAAATATGTTTTCATGTGGCAAATTTTCCCAATTTCATTCTAATAGTAATAATGAAATTGATTATTGAAATAAATACTTTTTAAGTGCATGAAAGTAGGTTGGTTATACAATGTATCAAGTGCAGTAGCGGCACCAGGAATTTTTTTGGGGGGAGGGGCATGGGGGCAAGTGAATTTCAGGGACAGCAAAATCAGCAAATTGTGCACAAAATTGCATAAAAGGTGGAAAATTATGTAATTTTGGGGAAAGAAAAAATATTTGAGGGGGGAGAATGCCCCCCTAGTGCCCCCCCCCCCGCGCCACCTGATTAAATGTACAAATTCAAATAATTTTATAGAGTTTAGCAAACCAAAAACAAGAAGTGACATAAGACAATATCACGTCATATGCACACAGAACAAACACGCGCACACACACGCACATGTTCAATATACAGTAAAACAAACAAAACTAGCAACCGCTGCAAAATGCAACAAAACTGAAAATCCAATATTTTTGTTCATGTCCAAATTTCCGAATAATGTGTCCATTGATGGATATGCATCCATCCATGATCAGATGCTACCACTAGGATCCACAACATGTTCATCTATCAAGGCACAGTTCTTTAACCCCAATACATTTGTACATTCATTGAATGACCTTTGAAAATATGGGTACTAAAACTCATACTCTGCAACTTGAGGTCAAATTTTACACTATGATTGTTTAATTGAGGTTATTGAACTATGCCATTGGGATGAGGCCACTGTGGTCCATAGTGTACTGTGCGGTGTTCAGAATCGGTGCTAATTAGGACCAAGTTCCATAGAATAACATACAAACAAAACTAATGGCTACAGGGAATGCTTTCATCACAACAACAAAATTCTTTTATTCATAAACAATATCCAAGCGGTGAAGTTATTGAATTTTTGATTAACAAAAATCTCTAGCTGGATTTATAACTCTGCATACTAGCCAGCCGAAGTAGCCTAATTCCATTTTCACCATCTATATTTATTATCTCCTTTTGGACTTAATAAGTGTGTGTGACATTTACAAACTCTATACCAGATTTAGATTTTGCATAATATGTATGAATCTGTTCTCTTTTTTCTGTAAACAAGTTGTTTTTCATCACATTTCTAGGGTCCACTTCAAAATAGACCATATGCTTCACTAAAATCTCTTTTAAATTAAAGGCTACTTTAAGTACATAGGCCTAGTTCACTGTTATTGGAAATATTCTTAAAACAATGCCTGAAAAAATGTGGAATCCAGGAGACAGTTTGGCATTTGGAGGAAATTTACTTCTTGAGATTAAAAAAAATAACTGGTTCTTGTTTTGTTTGAGTTTTATATTTTTTGTTTGTTTTGTTGTTTATTTGTGTTTTTGGTTTTTTTGCTTACATTTCTGTGAATCATTTCCCCTGGTCCGCTTAAAGCCTAATAATTAAACAATTATGTTGAGACAACTTCTTAAGTAAAATTTTTTTAATCCAGAACAAAAGCAAATTATCTTGTTTAAAAGATAATTAAGTGCAGAAATGTCAGTCAAACAAATTTACTTCCATCTTAAAGTAAAAACACCATCTTGTTGTAAAATACTACTTGTGCATGTGCATCTCACAACCCTTAGATCTGTCTAAGCCATTCACTTCCTCACAACGTCCCACACCGTGCCTGTCACATCTTCACCATCCGCTCGTCAGCTTTAATGAAAGCCGATGAGTTTTGATCTCTATAAATTTGACAACACTTTTCTTAATGCTCCATGCTCTCAACAAACTAGTTAACACCCTGAAGGTGTCCTTCTCAACATGTACATACTATATGTACTAGTAGGAGCAGGTTCGTGTGTCTTAAGGTGCCACTGCTAACCTGTTCAACCTACGATCATGCGCGAAAATGTCGGAACACTTCATGCATTTCACCGTCATTTTCATGCATCCTCGGCATTCCTCGCTGCAAAAATGTTGAGTTGAACTACTCCAACATTGCTTGGAGGGGTGTGAGGGGGTGGGAAGAAGTACAAAACCTTCAGCTTATAATATAAAACATTGTGTCCCAATTTTGCTCATTATTCACATGCATAGTGCCTTAAAAAGTGTCTCAACAAATTCTGCATAAGATTGCAGATGTAAGGTAAAACAAGCATGCAAAACAATATACGCAAACTCAACTATTGTTGATTAAAGAAAATTGTAATAAGTTTGAAATGTAAGGTAATCTTGGTGAGAAATGGTAAAAACAAGAATATTCTGTCTGCAATATATTTTAAGGAAAAACTGTTTTCCTCCATCAACCATAGACCTGTTACTGTAACAACTGGTCACCTTCAAACCATCTGATTTCATTGTTAAAACTTAAGTTGTAGGCATATATGTCGTAAGCCTAGTAAACGTGACACATAACTTAAAACCTTAGGTCCGTATGCACAAAAGAGTTAGACCGGGTCTGAAGTTAGACCTGGTCTAAGCATAATTTAGTTCCACCAGGAATGGACCTTTACTCTTATTTCCTTCCTAAAGTAGCTAGCCAATTTTAAAGATTTAAATGCAAAGTTCAAAAATAATACAAAAGAACTTAAGAAAATGTAAAGGAAAATGTCCTTTCTCCTGGTATTAAATTCAACTTAGACCAGGTCTAACTTTAGACCCAGTCTAACTCTTTTGTGCATACGGACCTTAGTGACTTAATACTACTCGTTTTGAGCGTATTTCGGGTGTTACTCAACCCAATGAATCAATCTTAATGAGATTATAGTACGCCAAAGTTAAGTATTAAACATGCTTACCTGCACAGGACAATTGACACCAATCATCGATCAACGGCATATATGAAAAAGAACAGAAAAAACAAAAGAAAAACATTAGTTAGCTACATCAAATAACTTATTCAGTCAGATCATTTCCTCATGATTAATCTTCCATTCTTTCCTCCCTTTATTTCTTGATAGCCTTTGTAAGATTAAGACATCCAATACAAAATTTCAAATTCACAATTATACTTTACACACCATATGTTAGACAACTGCAAATTTGAATTTTACAATAGCTGAAATGATTTTGAATTTTTGCTATCTACTGAAGATAGCTAAAACTTTAGACTACGCTGTCTACATGGAACTTTAACTTTTCAACCTAATGAAGAAAAATTATAACTTTAAATATCTGATTGGTACTTTTCAGATATCTGATGAAATATTGATAACAATAACAGAACTGCTTTGATATTGTTTTTCAGTCATTTGCACTGGTATTATGTTGCTGAACTCCTTCACACAGCTACAACACTTGATATGGAGAGTATGCAACTGTAATACGTCCTAATGTTGCTATCTAATGACGATAGCAAAGATATTATTAATTTCCTATTTAATGCAGATAGCTGAAATTGACCAATATTGGTATCTCTTGATTTCCGCTACAGATATAGTACTAAACATAATAGACAGATGCCCTCTACACCCACACAAACTATCGGGTGAGTCAACTCACCCAGGCATTTCATACTGCTATCTATAGCATCAAAGGTCAGCCACAAGAAGATGATATCTAGGACAATTACTGGCTTTTTTTTTTATAGAAGTAGTACTATTTTTACTTTTTTTTATTTTATTCCTCTATTCCTAATCTCACAATCAATCACTTCCGACATATCATCTACAACAGAGAACTGACCATTGGAAGCTACATAGTAACGACATATTGTTGTTACGTTGTAACTCATCTCCCTGCCGGAATCCACAGAACCATTTCCATCATCATATAAGTTTTTCCTTCTTTTTAATTACCAATCATTAATACCATGTCCAATCCTGACTTCTATCTCCTGGTAAACCACTCAAACTAGCACTGAAAGTTTTGAGGGTAAATAATCTGACCTAATTTTGGCCATTATTTTTACATCTGTCTTCCCTGGGGATCTATAGACCTGGTTAACCATTAATATGACCATTACCACATAAACTTGCTTCTTCATCCATTTTTCATTTCCCTTATTCCTATACCATTCCTACAGTCCCATTTTCACTCCACTCATATCAGCCTTGTAAACCAATCTCACCACATAAGCCACCCGACCATCTGACGATAGATAATAATGACCCCATTTTGGCCGTTATTGTTACATCTGTCACCCCCTCTGGGTATATATAGCATCATCATTGCATCGCTTTTTCACACCTTTGCCGATAAATTGAATCAAGAGGAGATTTAGTGTCCATGGTGAAGAGATTGGGTTCTCTCAGGGTAAAAGTGCAACTCTGTTGGGTGACAGAAAGGATGTAGAATGCCGTTTAATAGCTGCCTTATGCTATTAATAGCTGGAATACCACGGTACAAACAAAAATATAGATATAGGTCAATATGGAAATGGTCAAAGGTTTTTTTATCTTGAGATTCTTATTCTTAACTGCTGCACTACAATATTCTTATTGTGGCTGCCTGAACAGGTACACTGTCACCAAGGTACCTGACTGGTACACACAAAGGACATAGTACCAATGCTGCTACTACACAGGACCCCACAGCAGTGGTACTGTACTGGTACTACACTGGTACTCCCCTGGTCCTGCACAGTACAAGCCAAGTATCTAGGCGACGGTATACCTGTGCAGCCGGCCCAATAGGAATCTCATTGTGTACTCATGGCTACTGTGTTTTTTATTTTTTTGCTCTTCAAATGAATTTCACGGGGTCAGTTTATGAACCTGAAGTGCAAATTGTAATCATCTCTAAAGCAAATGACAGGTTCAACTCTAACTTTTAATCTAATTATTATACAAAAAATAAACATGATCAATAGCAATCATACCTGTCATGTGAATCTTTGAAACAATAAGTCAGTCTTGTTCATATATCAAAACCTATTGACTAAATTGGTCTGTAGTTTATAGCAAACCAAATAAAATGTTTTCATTTTATTTTTAATGCTTACATCAACTTCACAAAATCTGTATGATCAATTGAACTGCCTGAG
Source organism: Amphiura filiformis (assembly GCF_039555335.1). Lineage (NCBI taxonomy): Eukaryota > Metazoa > Echinodermata > Ophiuroidea > Amphilepidida > Amphiuridae > Amphiura > Amphiura filiformis. Next base: position 25,439,251 of record NC_092631.1, on the reverse strand, counting down.
TTACTTGGAGCTTTTTCAAGATAATACTACTACAAGTTTAATTGCTCTGAAAATACAAATACGGCAGCTAAAGCACTTTAATTCTAGCATGCAGCTACTATTATTGTGCAGACTCATTTGCCATTGGCTCCCATGTCTTAACTAGGACAGTGTCTATACATACATGGTGAAGTTGTACAACATGCATGACTTTATGTAGAATAAACTAGGTCTATACTTCTGTGTCAGTCATAGTGACCATCATATGTCTTCTGTCTACTCATTCCTTAGGGAACAAACCAAAAGTTTCATGACATCCTACATACGTACATCTTTTTGTTAGGGAGAATGGGTCAAAACGTGATTTTAACAAATAAGTTCTATCAAAGCCGATCTTTTGGGTTGGAATTTTCAACAATTCCCACTTACATTTCATGGAGACGGAGGCACTCACGGTCAGCCACATAACAAAAGCATTTTCGTTTTTAATAGACATCATCAAACTTTTGGTTTGTTCCCTTAGTGGACCAGGATTGCCAAATATTTTGGCCCCCTAAATTACTAGTCAAATCATAAAATAGTTGTTTCTCTTAACCCTCACTTAACCTGTAACTAAACAGATGTTGATTACTTCAGACAGGTCCAGAAATGTAAGGGAAATTAAACAGTCCATAATGTCTCATTTTCTAGACCATTATTTGAAATTTATATGAAAAAAATAAGTTACAAATTCTTATCATCAAAGTTCTTGTCTTTAATTTTTTCAAGTTTTTCAAATCTGTCATGTAACTTCCTTTAATAGCCATATCAAAAATATTGATGATAAATACTGTCCAACTAGGTCGTAACTGCACAGGTAGACAAGATTTTATTTGCTTTGTCTACTTGGCTGGAAATTACCAACTATACCTGTATGCCAAGCAGTCTGCAGGCTTTTAGGCATAGGCCTAGGAGAGCAAAACAGGAAGTTTGCATCAAAGATCAAACACATTTAAAAGCCCGCTGCTTCTTCGAATTTTGTTATGCTTGGTGCATAATTTTATTGGAAAACTTGGACATTAAAGTGTGCGAGACAGTTTGTATCCGAGTATCGACATCGGACTCATTACGACTGATCGCATCACATATCTCCAATTTTGTGACACAAACAGGGTTCCTACTAGACTTAGTTTTTTGCATATTTTTAACCAAATTCTAATTGAGGCCAATCCTACATTTTTTTTGCCATATTTTGCAGCAAAACAGGCATGTGCATTCAGTGCATTTTAAATCAGGGTGCACCGGAAATAAAATGTCATTAAAATGACTAAAAATGGGAACAAAATGGTGACAAAATTTGGCTCCCCTCCCCCTAAAAAACTAGCTACGCTGCTGTGTGTATTGTGCAATGAAATGCACAATACACCCCTCTATCTTTGGTCACAAATCCCAGTATCATCATTTTTCCATCCTCAAAAATGTGCGGCCAATTAAAACCTCATTTTCTGTAGATAAAATTGCTTCATAATACGGAGCAATTTGTAATACATGGGAGTCAAGCTCTAATCCAGTGGCTCGTAATTGTGACCATTTCTTATTTACCCATGGGGCAAATAAAACTTGAACCAACGTAGCGCCGAGTGACAAATCAATATTATGACAATATATTTTCACTGCCTAAGATGTCTGAATAGCATCCACTTTGCTGGATAAACTCTGTGGTAATCTACAAGATGCGCTGCACCATCTGGATCAAATATAATGTGATTCAAATTCAGATCAAGTCCGGATTAGATACAGTATGTGCAATTCACAATGTGTATATTTTGTGCCATCATAAACGGGCATGTTGTGTAGCATGCTCAAGCAAGAAGATTAATTAAATCTAGATCAGTACAAATGTAGTCCAAGTATGGACTGTGTAATTCTGAATCACATTGATACCAATCTGAATTCAATAACATGTGTGAATAACTTTATTTTCTGCTGGGGTAAGCACAGAATAGTGCCAGAGGCAATCCCTCCTTCTTTTGCTGCACCACACAATACCAGAAAAGTTCTATCGCCACACATGCACACATGAATTTTGTTCCTAATCTGCAAAGGAATTTAAATAGAAAAAAAAAAATCATGCTCTTTTGAATAAACTACTCCAAACTTGGGTCTAAAAATATATTTATAAATATTATCATTTGTGAATCGGTGATTACTTTGAAAATTGCTTTATTGTAAACGTTGCGCAAATTCATGAACATTTCCGGGCAAGAAAATCAGCTTTATATTTTTTCAATCGATTCCATGCCAGCTGCTGACACTGAAGGGCAAATAGGTCATTAAAAGGAAATATAACAGTTTCATCTGTATAGCTGCTCTTTGCAAATATTCACTTAATTCGGATTTATTTACATTAATACAGTGTTGGAATACACATTCGTTATTCAAAAGGCAGCTATTTAAATGGCAATTTTCTGTATGTAAAATCATGATATACAAAGTTTACTTTCTCCTTTTCAGACGATACAAGTTACCTGATCAATACTAGTAATACTGTTTACGTATTCACAGATTCAATGGGCTATTCCGATTGAAATTCATACACCCCTATGGAAGACACGACCTTAATCTTCCACACAAGGGGTGTATATTTCAAAATAGAATCCAGGGACTGCCTTTTGAGGAGAGCGAGAGCAATCGCTCTCTACTGCTCTCCTTGAATCTGATATAGGAGAGTGATTTTTAGCTCTCCTTATCTGACCATTCTTTCCTAGCATTATATTGTAAATGCTCTAAACAGCTCTCCTTGAAGACTCCAGATAAGCTATTTAATGCTCTCTTGCAAATTCAAAAAGACAGTCCCTGAGAATCACCCATTCAGGTAACCATATTTGAAATTCCCTGTGTGAGAGATTAAGGTCATGTCTTCCACTGGGGTGTATGGATATCAACTGGAATAGCCTGATGCGCTTAGGCATCTGACAAAACTACTACAGAGACACTTCAATCAAATTGTCAAAAATATTCAGGCTTCATTTCACAAAAAAACTAAATCTAAACAATCTGCTATATCAAATCGCAATAAGAAGAGGGTTTCTTTTTAGTGAAGATCCAACATTTGTACTGTTTCCTGATTAAAATAATCTATATTCTGAGAGAGACTCGTGTTTTGTGCTAGTTGTGTCAATAACAACTCGTCTTCAGGAAACGTTCATCCTACTCCGTTTGCTATCGGAATCATTTGTACTATGTAGTTTTGACATTTATGTTAAATGATAGCACTTATTCAATGGGAAACTGCGGATTAGCATGTTTAGATTACGAAACGAAAGCATGATGTTTAGAATTTCTACCTACTCAAGATAGCTAGTAATGGAAGTTTGTGATTCTAACTGTCTACTTAACATTAGTAATGACTGGCTGGTACATCTCTAACATCTATGTGCTGTCTCCACAAGATACTCACTATTTTCTTGACTTTATGACTGTCTTCTGTAGATAGCAAATGTCTATCAGAAACATTTAATGCTACATTTATGGTACATACACTGGAAAATGTTATTTTCCTATATATATAAGTTGCTTCATTTGCCATAGTTCCATTGTATTTCTTTATCAAGTTTCCTCTTAAAATGTTTAAAATCTTAATAAGGAACCTCCTGATAAATCCAATTTATTCCACAAGCAAAAGTTTGACACATTATGACCAAAATGCTTTGGGGGTCCACTCAGCTAATATCTGTATACTTTCTGGTGAAGATAGCTAATGCACATTTAACATTATGCACTTGAAGATACGCAAAATTGCATAATTGTGCTACTTGTATCTACAAGTAAAGATAGCTCACTTTAATCACATCTAAGGCAAGCTACATTTTATTTTTATTTTGGCTATATCTACTAAAGATAATTAAGTGATTCACTGCTCAACCATATGATTTCTAATCTTTTATACATCCTATCAATGACCTGCCTCCATGCTGAAGAGAGCTGATATTATGCACATAATATCTGTGTACTAGCCAATACGTACCTCAAATTGATCAATATGCTATCTACTGAAGATAGCTGAAACAAAATCTTTGTGTTATTGAAGATAGCAGATCAGGACCTGCTATTTAATAAGATAGTGAATACCCACATAATTACCAATATACTGTCTACTGAAGATAGCTAAAACTAAATATTTGTGCTATCTAAAGAAGATAGCGGATACCCACATTTTGCCATTACTATTGTGCTATCTAAAGAAGATAATATATATCCACATTTCACCAATATTGACGAAAGCTGACAATATATCTTTGTGCTATCTACATAAGATATCAGACATCCATATTTCACCAATACATACTATCTACTGAAGATAGCTGACACTAAATATTTGTGCTATTTAATGAAGACCAACATTTCACCAATATACTCATCTAATGAAGATAGATGACAATAAATCTTTGTGCTATCTTAAGAAGATAGCAGACACATACATTTCACTTAAATACTATATTCTAAGACTAAGATACTAAGATAGCTGACACAGATTTTTGACCTATCTATTGGAGTTAATAGCTAATACCCAAGATTCCCAACATAAAATGTTATACTTTCTACTGAAGATAGCTGGAATTACCCACACTTCACTAATTACATATCCTTGTCTAATAAAAACAGGGGACACTTTAATTTTTGTATCTCATGATGATAATTTTTCATACTTCATGCACGGTTTTATGTTTGGTGACACTTTATTTTGTAGACTTTTTACTGAAATTTAATGGTGCAGACTTTCATGGTCATTCATGCTGTCTACATAGCACAGTTGAAACATGTTCTCTTCTCTTAACATGAAAGTTCATCTGTATTGGTACTCCATACAGAAAGATTTTGACTCTTGATCTCAATACAAATATATTTACCTCCGTAATTTTCAGCTGTTACTACTACAGCCTTCATCAGCGGAATTTTCTTTTAATTTATTTCATTTAGGTCTACATGCTACTAAGTCACAAGAACAACTATACTACTGCTGTATAGTACTGAGATGATTCATATATTATAATAATCATAATCAATGTGGTAAAATTGTTGTTTTTTAAACAATCATAATTATATAACCTTGAAAAGTAACACATACAGACAGCCACCTGCCTCTTCAGTCTTAAGGTCATCATTTTTTTTAAATAAAATTACATCTTCACTGATATATTGGTTCTTTCTATCAAAGATATTGTGTGAAACAAGCTATTTATCATTAACATTCTACTGAATTAAAACTAAAATAGTATTTAAACTAGAGCGGTTCTCGACTTGTGCGGTTCTCGACGCAGTAAGCGTCGGCCCATAATGCTCCACCTTGAGGCGTATCATTTTAACCGTGCAATTTCACTAGGAACTGGCTATCTCTAGATGACAGTGTAGGTTTACTGTACCCACCAAGTTTCATGCCCATACAACAGTTTAGTAACTTGACCTTAGATGACCCCTGGGTGACCTTGGATGACCCTGGAATGACCTTCCAAAAATTTGACTCTAAATGTTGACTGTACCCACCAAGTTTCATGCCCATACGACAGTTTTTAGTAACTTGACCTCAGATGACCCTGGATGACCCCAAAATGACCTTCCAAAATTTTGGCTCTAAATGTTGACTGTACCCACCAAGTTTTATGCCCATATGACAATTTTTAGTAATTTGACCTCAGATGACCCCTGGGTGACCTTGGCTGACCCCAAAATGACCTTCAAAAAATTGGCTCTAAATGTTGACTGTACTCACCCAGTTTCATGCCCATACGGCAGTTTTTTCTTATTTTACCTAGATGACCCCTGGATGACCTCTGGTGACCTTGACCCACTGACCAATACAAACTTGTTCTGTCTAGGGTCAAGATGCACTCACCCACCAAGTTTGAGGAATGTGCGACCCCTAGTCTCCGAGAAAATGGTATTTTGCTTGTTACGCATAAATTATGCAAATTAGGTACTTAATTACCATATTTTGTGCTGAAAATCTAATCAGGTCAAGAACCTCTGGCCCCGCTACTTCCCACCAAGTTACGTCACTGTACCCCATACGGATCTCCAGATAATCTGTTCAAAAGGTATTTTGCTTATTACGCATATTACGCATAAATTATGCAAATTAGGTACTTAATTACCATATTTTGCGACGAAAACCTTCTATAATTTGAAGACCCCCAATGACCATCCCTCCACCAACTTGCATCACTGTATGTCTTACCAGTTCTGAGAAATTGCACTCGCAAGCTCGGACGGACAGAGAGACAGACAGACAGACGGACAACCAGGAAACATAATACCTCCGGTGGAGGCATAACATAAAAAGACCTTGCAAACCGTAACATTGTCCCTCCTTGTGAAATATAAAGCAATAAATATTTAAATGATTTTCCAATGACATGTTGCTATGGCAACCCATCTAAGCCATCTTGTCATACCATACAATGCTATTATAATGTTGACATCCAATCGCACAAGTTTGTTTCTGAGAAGAAAAACATAAATACAACCACCAAAACGAAATGTATGTAAGGGGATTCTGCCGATGTTGAATTTGATTGAGAAAGCTGATCAAGGCAGGGCTTTGTCATGTAATGGTGATTTTTGTGCATTGCTCACGTTTAATGCAGTGTTGCTGAAACTTTTCAGCCTCAGATGCCTTTCAAGTAGCCCAATTTTAAAAGTCACAATATTTCTAATTGATTTTCTTTATTTTTAAACTTGATTTTTTGGGGTATATTTTTAAATTTGGGACATACACATGTCCCAAATTTAATGTGCTTGTATGACAACATCTTATACCAATTTTGAATTAATGTCATATTTACAACATAAATCCCCATAGAGCTACACAGTTAGGTGCCAAGATACTAAGTGGGGTTTCTGACATTTTACCAAATTTTTCGGCTTCAAATTGATGTACAACTTGGACAGTTGTTAACAATTTACTATTTCATAATTTTTGGCAAAGAATAACCAAATTAAATATGACTAAAATTGTATATTACATGGCCTTAATAAGTCGCAAAAAAAACAAAACAAAAAAAAACACTTAAAATCTGAATACTAAGATCTGAATCTCGTAAAGAAATTTATCAAATGCAACGTAGGTAGAAAAATGCCTGAATTAATAAATTCCAGTTCTTAACCAATTACTAAGTAGTCATTAATTAATCATTAATTGCAATTCAAAACTTCGCAGACTCTAATCAGTAAAAAAAGACCAATACACTTGCAAGAGTATGTGAGGCAAGTCGATGCAGGATTTTCTGAGATAGTACAAGTGATCTTCAAGCAGCCAATTCAGCGGCTAAACCGCAGTGACAGCATCACTGGTTTTATATATAGGCAATGTATTCTGAAGGTCCCAATGGTGAGTGACAATGGTAGGCTGAAATGATGAAATAGGGATGAGCGTGCATACATAATGTATGTCTTACCTTACATGTTGTTTGCATATGTACTGTCATCATATCAAATTTAGGGTTACAGAAAGAGACCTACATTTAAACTTAAATTTGAGTTATTGTGCACCAAGTTTGATGAAGCATTCTAACATCATTTAACATAGTAAATTTTGTTAAGTATAGAGCCAGTGGTTGAGTTTTAAGGCATGCGAGTGCAATCGCACAACATTGCACACCTCAAAAATTCATGAGTGTGATTGATTAATAAAAATACAAAAATTGAACCTAAATGTGATATTTTTATCTTCTTGATATTAGAATTTTCTAAAAAGGTCTAGAAAAGGCTAAATCAAGGAGCTTCCAGGAGCTGCCCCTTTGCCCCCGCCAAGCCATTGCCCCTGGACTCCACCCATTTTCTTTATACCAAGACACTCGTCTCGGTCACCAAAAAACTAGAGGATTGTATGTTATTGTACAGCATGTTACAGTTAGTTAATAATAATAATAGTAATAGTCATGTGACGCTATAGTTCATTGTTTCTTTCACCGTTATATCATTCCAGATTGCCTTGGTCATTGTTGATGTCCAATAAAGATACAAGACAAGACAAGACAAAGACAATTACAAAGACTTTAAGTAGTAGTTATTTATGACCAAGGCGATAAACACGCTTTCCAGCTCCCTTTTCAGAGATTTAACACCACATTTATCACAACGTTATAATGCACAAGGATCCTGGTTCTTGTAATTTCTGCTTCTCTGTTGGTTTTATAGAAATCCAAGTTCTAAATCAGGGTAACGGAGCGAAATGTTTCGTCTTTCCAAACTTCAATTTCCGGGGTTGTGATTTGCCACACATCTGATTTTTTTAAAAACTCAAACCCATGTAGAGCTGAAACTAAAATGACATAAAACCAGATTCAAACATTTTTATGAATGACTCTACAACAGATGAGATAGATTTACTTTTCTGAAGAATAATCATTCAGATTCTAGTTTAAAATAGCAACCCATATATAAACAAAACATCCTAGTGTCGCCCGTTTTGTCCCAAGTAGCCCCTGGGATAACAATTGGACATCTCTACAGCATATGGCTTAACCCTATGAGAACTACTTGCCGATTGGCCAAAATGAATATCGTGTCCGATTTTGAACCAATCAAGGAGGGTATTAATAAAATCATCTGCAAATACAAGTTTGACTATGAATACTTTAAAGCCTAGTCATAATTGGCAATTGAAATGAGCATTTCAAGTTATCAACCAATCAGAAATGTTGTTAGATGTCCAGTAGTATCCAGGGGGTTAAGCATCAATCTGACCTACATGTATTACGAGTGGCGTGTGAGTACTAAGCAGTTTTTTACTGAGAAAACGTGACAAGACTGTACCTTACTACTCAACAAATACAACTGAAATAAGACATGACATTTCATCATGTTTGTCAAATATATGTTGCCTGCCTCGCTGTTTTGAGGGACAAGGTTTGTGATATGTTTAAAATGGGATAATTTGGAGATGACTGTGTACATGTACAAGTTGTTCAATTGAGTTGGGGATAGATAAAAAGTTGAATAGACAGTAATCACGGTATGCAATACAACATCACTCATGACAAAGTCATCCTTATTTAAATAAAATTCTGTCCTCCATAAGATACCATGAGGCAATTTGCATGGTAATAGTAAGGTAATAGGTTTGAATGGTTGTGGAATCGATCTAGAGACTTGTCCCTCTGATATCTTTAGCTATCTTAGAACTGTCCTCCAACATGGCTGCCATTTCAATTGTTATACAATTCCTGTTGGTTAATTGCATACACTCAATAATGTCAATGAAGGATAGGCCTGAACTGATTTGGCAGTTCATAGCACACTCGCTAAACACATTCAAGCTGAGTAAATCTCAAAATGCTCAAAAAAAGTACAATGCTTTATGCTTGTTGATTTTGAATTGGATATGTCAGATATTTTGATACATGACTTGTGATTCACCATTTCAATTTGATGAGCATATGATTGTGTTCCTGTTCATTTGGATTATATGAAAATATTGGCAGTTTGCTGCAAACATCAAAGCAGACCAAAGTCTGTAAATGGGGACCACAGATTTTGCAATGCTTGATAATATTTTGTATTAAATTATGGTCATTCACTCTCTCTCTCTGTGTCAGGTGGCGCTGTGTAGCGCTGCTGTGGTCTTCACAAGAGTACGCCATCTCACTCGATCCGATGCCAAGTGTGTTGCACCTTGCATTCCCTGGTTAGAAACCAGCTTCACGTCATTAGTCCAAGATGTTGGTGGACGTCCTCTTCCTCGCTTGCCTTCCATGGCCCCTTGCAAAATCTGTTTTTCTACACCTCCATGTTTCCTGACAATATGGCCAAAGTACTTCAGCTTTCTCTCCATTATGCCGCTTCTGATGGTTAGACTTGTACCAATCTTGTCAAGGATCCAGGAATTTGTTCTCCTGTCTTTCCATGTCACTCGTAGAAGCCTCCTGTAACACCACATCTCAAAAGCATCTACTCTTTTCCTATCATTCTTGGTCATAGCCCAAGACTCGCATCCATAAGTGGCAATGGAAAACACAGTTGCATTCACTAAATCCTTTTAAAACATTCCTAATGAAGGAATAATGTTGCAGCCATTTATGCTCCATATTTAATGTTGAACATTTTAGCCAAACACTTTCTAGAAAGGTACTCAAAGCATGAAAAATATGCTCATTTTAGAGATTTCTATGTCGTCAATTATTTTGATGTCACAAAAGATATTCAACATCAAATATTTAACTTCCAATATAGAATACAAATCGGCCCTAACTGTTTCACGTATGAATCTGGAATATATTCTATTTGGATATTTGTTTAAATTGTTTATAAAGCAAAGTTGATCAGTGCATTCAGAGAACAGATCTCATATTTATTGCATCATTTTGTGTATTCAGTGAAAGCAAATACATCATACACAATTCCCTGGATACATAATAATCTTGTAGGAAATACAGAGATGCACGCAGACAATATAGAACAGGTTGACTACCAGGTGCATCTTCTATTAAGGGATCTGGAATGAGCGTTTGGAGCGTTTCGACAGTATTTTGGGGGGAGATGAGAGCACATCAGACATATCGAATTGCATTCTGAATACGAAGAATGTCTTTCTGATATCAAATAATTTTCATTTTTGAAATTCACGATGTAATACAAATTTTATGACAAATTATAAAAATTTGATATTTTTCACATTTTTGATATATAACAGTCCTCGAAGTAAATTTTGTAAATCTAATGACATATTATTAAAGTGTATGTAGCTGGGAGGAAAAGCCGACGATCAATTGAAAATTTTGACCTTTCATATTGAAGATATGGATTTTTTCCCAAAAAGACCTATTTTATTTTGGTGTTTTGGGAAAAAAATCCATATCTTCAATACGAAAGGTCAAAATTTTCGGTTGATCGTCGGCTTTTCATCCCACCTACATTATAACACTTTAACTATAAATCATCAGATTTATAAAGTTTACTTCAAGTACTGTTAAATATCAAAAATATCATTTTTTAATCATTTGCCATAAAATGTGTATTAGATTGCGAATTTCAAAAAATCTAAATTATTTGATATCAGATGGACAATGACATTCTTCGTATTTAGAATGCAATTCGATATGTCTGATGTGCTCCAATGTCCCACAATAAATACTGTCCAAACGTTCATACCCCAGCCCTTAAGAACTGACTAGATGTGTTTTAGATCATAGGTTGTTATAAATTAATATAGTTTTATGAGTGGGTATTCAGTTGTGGATTGCTTGTAACATTAATTTGGGTTTGATAGTTTTCTGTACCACACTATTCTTCTTTTTAAGGTCCCACGCCACTAGTCCCTTAACTGTGTAAAATTACTGTGTACATTTTCTTTTTAAGACCAAGATCTAGGTAGTCACTGAGATGAAAAAAATTGAGATACAACCCATTCGCTATAGAAGTGATGACATAACAGGATTAACTACCATAGCAATAGGTGAATACAATTTTTGAATATATCGCCCTGCACTACAAGCAGGTTGCCCTCATCACCTGTGATGTCTGCAATCATAGATTGAATACAATACCCCTCTTTTTACAGATACTAATCTTACAGGTGCGAGTGATTAGCATGATACGAATAGTCTATAGAATTACGATCCAGGTCTTTATCCCTGTTCTTAGACATCTATGGTTGAATACAGAGGTTCCACACGAACGTACAAGTGTAGTGCAATATATTCAAAAATTGTTTGAACCTATTGTTACGGTAGTTAATCCTGTTACATCATCACTAATGGGATCATTTATAATCTAACAGTCCTGAATCCACATTGCTATACCGTATTTCATCAAATAATCGCCCCCCCTCAAATAAACGCCCCACCACTTTTTTTCAACCAAGATGTTTCAAAAATGCCGATATTTTCATGCTATCTTGTGTAGAAAGCTTACCAAGTTGCACACATGGTTGATAATAGTGTCACTTTTTGGCGAAAATCTGGATTGGAAACCCGGAAGTGAACCAGAAGTCAGTGTTTCTAGTTCATAGTTCGCCATTTTAGCGTGAGTTTTAAGTTTACCTAATGATTTTAACGGGAATTATCATTCTAAAATTGACCTTGAATAAACGCCCCCATTTGGAAAATGTAACGCCCCCGGGGGCGTTTATTTGACGAAATACGGTATTCTGGATCAAATTTGTATAGATCTCTAAAAAGCTTTAAACATAAAATTTTCCCAAAAATGACACAAAGAAGCTAATTTCAACTTCAACAATCCTGCAATAGGACTTTATTTATGATTTGTTAACAAATTTGCACCAAAACACAAATTTTCACTAAAAACAGAATATAATTTTTCTCAATTTGACGAGGGCAGCTGCTGCCACTTTAACACACAATTGCTCTTGTGTCATCTGCTTGGTTACTTTATCTTGTGTTATGTACTCTGAAAGCAAATAGTAAAATAAACAGATAGTGAAGCTCAAGCATAAAAACATAGTATCAGTAGGTAGTGATTTCCATATAATGTGATCAAGCAGGCTGTGTCTCTACGTCAGGCAAAAGCAACTTCCAATATGCGTTTCTTTAAGTCAGGCAAAAGCAACTTCCAATATGCGTTTCTCTAAGTCAGGCAAAAGCAACTTCCAATATGCGTTTCTTTAAGTCAGGCAAAAGCAACTTCCAATATGCGTTTCTCTAAGTCAGGCAAAAGCAACTTCCAATATGCGTTTCTCTAAGTCAGGCAAAAGCATCTTCCAATGCGTTTCTTTATGCGTTTCTTTAAGTCAGGCAAAAGCAACTTCCAATATGCGTTTCTTTAAGTCAGGCAAAAGCAACTTCCAATATGCGTTTCTTTAAGTCAGGCAAAAGCAACTTCCAATATGCGTTTCTCTAAGTCAGGCAAAAGCAACTTCCAATATGCGTTTCTCTAAGTCAGGCAAAAGCAACTTCCAATATGCGTTTCTCTAAGTCAGGCAAAAGCAACTTCCAATATGCGTTTCTATAAGTCAGGCAAAAGCAACTTCCAATATGCGTTTCTCTAAGTCAGGCAAAAGCAACTTCCAATATGCGTTTCTCTAAGTCAGGCAAAAGCAACTTCCAATATGCGTTTCTTTAAGTCAGGCAAAAGCAACTTACAATATGCGTTTCTCTAAGTCAGGCAAAAGCAACTTCCAATATGCGTTTCTTTAAGTCAGGCAAAAGCAACTTCCAATATGCGTTTCTTTAAGTCAGGCAAAAGCAACTTCCAATATGCGTTTCTCTAAGTCAGGCAAAAGCAACTTCCAATATGCGTTTCTCTAAGTCAGGCAAAAGCAACTTCCAATATGCGTTTCTCTAAGTCAGGCAAAAGCAACTTCCAATATGCGTTTCTCTAAGTCAGGCAAAAGCAACTTCCAATATGCGTTTCTTTAAGTCAGGCAAAAGCAACTTCCAATATGCGTTTCTCTAAGTCAGGCAAAAGCAACTTCCAATATGCGTTTCTTTAAGTCAGGCAAAAGCAACTTCCAATATGCGTGCCCAATGTACAGATTATACACTTGTTATGAACTGAAACCTAATCAGGTTTGGACATTTAGTTCCTAAGGCTGCGTTCACATAGAAGTATACTATTCGGGTATACGGTGCACGTTTTGCATGTGTACGCGTATAGCTTAAATCGAGCATGGTAATTTCATAGTACCGGGTCACATAAGAGGGCACTATTCGAAAAGGCCGTATACCTGCGTATAGTAGTTTAGTGGGAATAAGTGGGAATCGTGCGTGTTCGATTTTAGTGCAGCGTATACCGTCCTAATTTTAAAACTAAACCATATGTGGGTAAATTCATATTTTTTTAAATAGATGCACTATCTAATTCTGCACATTATGACACCTCATTGAATGCAATGTGACCTCAAGAAGTAAACTTACAAGCATTTGATTAGCGAAGAAAATTGGTAAACTGACCTATCATGCCTAGACTAAGCTAATCGGCGTAATCGCTATCTGAAATCGCTCATTCGATCAGGCTGAGTTCACATAGTATACTCCTATATGAACTCAGCCTGATTGAATGAGCGTATTTCGTATAGCGAATACCGTATACCGTATACTTCTATGTGAACTCAGCCTAAGGTACAGTACACTAGCCATGGTGGTCACTAAGCCAATGCCCATTACAATGGAAAAATCTGGATAAGCGACTTATGTGTAATTTTGCATTGATTGTCATAAGTGCTAAATTGGGCAACAAATACTGAAGGTATACTTAATACACCTAAACATACTAAATTATACTCTAAATATTGCTGCATATAACAAAAAATTGGCCTTCAAATGCTTTTAAAGCATACAAATAAAGGATAAAACTGATAAAAGCAAATGTTCTTTTGAAGGTTGCAAATCATTTAAACAGAAAGATCAGCATAATAGGTTTAACTGTATAAATTTTATGTTACTGAAAGTACATAAAGATATTGAGCACTTCTTCTGACAATATCTACAAATTAATGTGGTCCACATCAGACTGTTTCTTTGAGAACATCACCAATATGTGTTGTCAGCACGCTGTAGACAGCACATAAGAAAAAAAGTTGGCATGTGTTACATGTAGCTATCTTCAGTAGATAACACCTGTGTAAAACAGTGTGTGTCAGATGTTTTAATAAGAGACTTCTTGAAATGGTAGCTGTGCAGAGACACACTTGGTTCCTGATGGGGCCGGCCATGCAGGCAAAAGTTTAAAAACATATATTTAAGCATGCCATGTTGGCCTTTATGCAAAGAAAATAAAGCAAAATTGAAGATAAAAAAAGGAAAGGTAAGTTACTCCCAGCAAGCAAGTCATGTGAACATTTTTACTGTCAGCCTCTGGAACAAGAGAAAAACAATCTCAGCTGCAAAATGCTTATTATTTGTTCAAGTACATACGGTGCTTTGCTATCTTCAGTAGAAAGCAATGTTTAATCAGAACTAACCTATTTTTATTTTTTCAAATCAGCATTAAATATTATACTTTGATTCACCAAGTTCGGTAGTGACATCAATGCTTTTTTGCGGTTGTGACGCAAGTGCATACAGTGTGCACCTGTCCATGTGTATACATGCTCTGCACTAACTTTCGGTGCACAAGCGAAATACGCACCTAAATTACTACCAAACTTGCGGTAAAACATGTACCAAAAGTTTAGTATGCAAGTTACGGACTTATTTACAAAATTGTGCCCCAAAAATAGATTCATACTATATTTCTAGGACTTAACATCAAGTACTTAGAAATTGAAATATGGAATAAAACCTGACATCCATTAAGAATGCAAGCACACTAAAAGTCAAATGCTCCAAGATGGTGACACAGCACACCTAATGGTATTCCATGTGTAACACACTCCCTCAACAGCATAGATGCTCCGAGGGAATTTCAATTTCAAATTCCCTTTAGAATGTAACTTTTTATCTGACAGGATGTTAGTAAATAGAGCATGCCCCTACGATACGTTTCGCATTTCATTCAGCGCGCATAATTAAAAGCCTTGCAACCTCAAATGGCCAAGGTATGGCACTTGTTGTGGCAATAAAACTCCCTAACGATAGAATAGAAATGATAGGAACTCAACGTAATTGTACAATCTCTTGGAAAAATCTGTGTTATTTTGTTTATGTGAAGTATGCAGGCAGTGCCGTGAAATTACCCATTCTTGGTTCAATCGTTTCGAGAAGATTAGAAGTGCTGTTTTATTAGGATAGCACCGTCATCTGATATTGTCTAAACTCGGTAAACCTCTGACACATAACGCGAATGAGTTTGAGAGCAACACCCTACAGGAGTAATCTGCTTCCTCTTCTAGTCTTTATTGCCGCGGCAACATTGATTTAGATGGTACCCACCAATTTCCTGGCTCCGTTTGATTAATAATAAAAGAAAAGATACAAATTAGGACAGAATCCAGGTCAGTTGTGTTGTTTATTGCCCCCGATTTAAAGCTAAGTGGAGATAACCATGTTTGCTCATTCTCGTGATTTCATTAATCATTTATATATACTGTTCTTGCCAATAAAAGGGTTTTAGATTTTCTTGCGGCATTGTGACATTTATTTATTTTAATGTGTATTAATGTTCACATAAAAAATATTTACAGAGTTAGAAATTAGCTGAGATTGTGATATTCCATGTTGGCAATGGCTAGTAGTGGAAATCTTGCAAGCTGTTTTGGGCTAATTACTGATTCTGAAAAGAATGGCTGTCTGAAAATTGTCTGTGCAATATTCAAATAGAGCAAACAAAAGGAGCACCACAGAATATGGGAAAATTGATCCCGTTTCTGTTTTATTTACATCTGCCATGTCACCCAAATAAAATATTTGCACTCAGCAATATGAAAAATGAAAATAGGTACAGTACGAATGTAGTTAGTTTCACATTTTGACAAAAATTGTTCAAAACTACCCAGTAATTATGTCCAATACTGCACTACCTGCCGATCTAACAATTTGCCTCTGATTGGTCAATTATGTGATATCTTCACTTTAATCACCAATCAGAATGGAGCTTTGCAAATAATTCACCCCAATTTTTTTGTATGGTAAAATTATTCTATCAATGTTGCTGATTGGTCCAATTATTAATGAGAACTTCTTTTTAGCCAATCGGCAGGTAGTTCTCATGGGGTACAAAACCTGGCATTGCAAATGTCAAACAAATAAATATAACTGACAAAGCAAACACTTTAATGACATGATAAAAAGAAACCATCAAATAATTCAATGCAAATAGACACTTGTTTTTCTTACAGCTCGCTTAGTAAACATTTTTGTTATTGGCTTGAGAGAAAAACAATTAAATCTGAAGACTTTAAAGGTACGAGTAAGACGAGTTTCTTCACCCCAGAATGACCTGCCTTTTGGCTATCTTACGATGCGGTTTCAAGATGCGACATTACAGATTTGTGCGAAGAAATACTAGTACAAGTTTTATTAAATGTGATGCTAACCAAATAGTTTTCTTTCTTAATAACTATTAGAATATCGGGTCAAAATCCTCAATTTGTGTTGAGATAACGTACATGATTCCTACACATTTACAATATTTGTGTGTGTGCTGAGCTTGCACGTGTGACGTCAATTTGGTGGTGTTATTGAAGCGTACTGATAGGTTACATACAGTTTAGTGGCATCAAATTGACGTCATGTGTACAACCGCTCCGTGCAGGGTTGAACATTTCATTTTGATTTCTCACTAAAATCACAAACTTAACTCATCTGTCAGGACAGTTATTTAAATCCCAATACAATGTATCTGTACACACAAGTATACATGTAGTATCATGTAGTATGTTCCTTGAATGTGTTGGTGTTGGGGCCACAAAATGAGGTCAATATTTGAGAGCTATATGACAGAGTAACCTTTGGCAATGAGAACATTCTGGTGCATACATTGTGGTTTCATGGGGTAACAACATTTTGGTGAGAAGCTGTGCATTATGCCATTCCAGAAAAATTCCATACACCCCCTATGGAAGACATGACCTTAATCTTCCACACAAGGGTTTTAGATTTTAAAAGGGTTTACCTGAATTGGTGACACCATTTGAAATCTACACCCCTGTGGGAGAGTAAGAGGTCTTCAATAGAGAATGCATGGATTTAACATCTAGGTCGAATGAGAGACCCATAACCAATTTCCTTGTAACTCCTAATTGAACAGCTATTGGGATGTCATTTGCCCTCTTAAATAATAAAAAAGCAATATTTTCAAGCTATCATATTAGATGGGATGATAACCAATAGTAATATGGGTTAATAAAGTCATATTAGATGACATTTTCAAGACTGCATCTCA
Source organism: Amphiura filiformis (assembly GCF_039555335.1). Lineage (NCBI taxonomy): Eukaryota > Metazoa > Echinodermata > Ophiuroidea > Amphilepidida > Amphiuridae > Amphiura > Amphiura filiformis. The sequence continues at coordinate 25,421,515 of NC_092631.1, read as the reverse complement.
ATTTCCTTTTTATATGTGACGGATTAAACGGGATCTGAATGCCTAGAATGTCAATGAATAATTCAGTTATCATATTCGTAAATTGACACATAATGATCCCGGAGAAAATAAGATGACCGCAAATAAAATCCTAGGATAGAAATGATATCATTGACAATTTGCATGCAGTGTGTGGAATCGTAAAACTGACACAGTCATATGCATCTTTGTAAACACACTTTGTCAAAGACCTTTTGCCACCGAATACATATCACAGACATCGGTGTGTAGAGAGAGCTGTAAGGCAAAGAACAACCAAAGGCGGAAGGTTGACCATCATATTTTTACCAATGGTTTCCATAAGTATGTGGTACCCAGTCTTTTCTCTCTCTATGGGTAATATGCATAACTACATGGTCTGTAATGACTATTCTTTGGTTCGCCTCAAGTTCGGTAGTGGCATCAATAATTTTTTTGCGGTTGCCCTACAAGCGGCCGACAAACTAGTGAAATACGCATGTACGTAACCAGACTTAAGGTAAACCAATGTATACATGATGATGCAGTATCTGTACTGAGCATATTTAACATAAAATAGAAAGTATGTAGCAGAAATAACGTACAAAATATATAACAGAGACAGACCACAATCACCCCATCTTAAATATAATACAAAATGAATCAGATTATGACTTTTTTTTTTATCCCAAAAGCAATATTTGCTGTCGTAAATCTGGAAAGCTTTTTATCTCTTCTTCTAATGCATTTTCAGAGGATGTTGATACTATAACTTTTTTTTCTATTTCTTTCCTACTCTATTCCGTTTCTTTCTTTGATCTTAAGCACGTCCTGCATGGCATATAGTCGATATACAAATACAATCAAATTGATCAGTCTCAAGGTTAACAACAAATAAGCGCCAACCATGCCAGCGGCGGTTATAGGTTGCCACAAATTATACATGATTGTGGATTGCAAAGATTTTAACAATTCATTGATATATACATCAATGAATATTTTACACATCCAATCAAGACGAGCTTCTGATGGAGCAAAACCAAATTTACACTATAATCGCAAATAAGGCTCTCATTTTGGAAATTCGCCCCGGTACCGAACTTTTTTTCGAGTGGGTACCGGGTACCGAAATTGCAACAAAAAAAAAAAAAAAATTATTTTTTAAATTTTTTTTCAAAGTTTTTTTTTTTTTTTTTAGTGTCTCTGGACCTAGACCTTAATGCTAGGATCATGATTGACCTAAAAAAAATTTTAAAAAATTGAATTTTGCACATTGTTTTGTGTTTTTAATCTGAAAATTGATACATAGTTTTCATGTCATACTCTAAATGATATCAAAATGCATTCAATTAATGTACCGGGTAGGGAATTTCCTGCCCGGGTAATAGGATTATCGGGCGGGACTCGAATTCCCGGGACTCACTCAGAGCCTTAATCGCAAACAAGCTCATCTCTCAGGACTAAGCTCTTAATCATAATATACTTGTGCAGTCATAGAATGACCTTTGAAGATTTGGGTACAAAACTTCACAACTTGGGGTTAAATTTTGATCTATATAACTGTAAGGAGGCTAATGAAATGTCATTTGAAATATTATTAGACCATTCTGGCTGGAAGTTTTACTCTTTATTTTCATGCCATTGCCATTAAAGTGTCCAGAGGTATACTGTTGTAAAAACTGCTAAATTAGGGCTGTAGACTACAGCCATTATTTTTCACACATTTTCTAACTAAAAAAATTTCTCAAATTGGCCCTCTAGATCCACCACTGAACACTCCCATGATAGACATGTATGTACCATTGCCTAACAATAGTAACCGAAATGGTAAAATGAGCTTCATTCTTTCTTTTAATTAAAGAAGAAAATTGTACCCAAACGGTTGCATTTCAGCACATCACATCAAAGCTCCCTTTGGGCACCCCATTCCCTTTTTAAAGAATTTTTTATTTAGTGCTGATTAAAACAATTGCAGGATAAGAAAGATATTAATTATACTGGTATCAATATACTGGTCCTGTAATTGCATTTCAAACTGAATTAAATGTAAACCGTCCTGTGGTATTTGATGTCTCTAAATAAAGCAAACCAAAATTGTGTTTTACCAAAATTGTGTTAATGTAAAATGTTCACCCAACATATTCACTACAATTACAATAACTTGCCCCAGAACTGTAGCTTGGTTACCTATTTGCAGTAAACTATTTCCATAAATAATTCACCTTTTCGGTAAATCCCATAAGCCTTTGAGAGTACACCTAAGAACTCGTTGTCACGCCGATCTGCGCCGATCATCGAACATCGTTACTGCGCATTGCAAGTCGGCGTGACGTCAAATGACGAGTTCTCAGGTGTACTCGCAAAGGGTTATGGGATTTACCGAAAAGGTCAATTGTGTGTTTTATACAGTATCTCATCTCAGCAACCCATTTGTAAACTATTTATTTCAAAATATGCACAAACCCTATTTACCTGTATTTCTCCAACCCATGTAATTGTCTCAAATTTATGTAAAACATGTTTTTTCACTTGTACTAAGTTGCCAGTAGATGATAGATTCTATTATTTCAATGCAAATTGCACATAAATTTTAACAACATGTTTGCATAATTGAATGATGACAAAATTGCAGACACATGTCTAACAATTAAATGTTATTTCTAGTTGACTGACGAATATTCGTTAAATTACATAACCTGCACAGTGAAGAAGCCTGTATGCTTATATTTTGCAAGGACACCAAACAAACAATGGGCTATTCCATTTAAAATCCACACTACCCCTGTGGAAGATTTTGGAATTATCTTCCACAGGGGGAGTATGAATTTCAAATGGAATTAACATATTAGCAGCATTAGGAGTATGAATTTCAAATGGAATTAACATATTAGCAGCTCCATTTGAAACTCACTCTCCCTCAGGGGAAGATTCAGGTTGAATCTTTCTCAGAGGGTGTATGAAATTCAAATGGAGCTACAAATTTGTTAATTCAATTTGAAATTCATACTCCCTCTGTGAAAGGTATTTCCAAAATCTTCCACAGGGGTAGTGTGGATTTTAAATGGAATAGCCCAATTCAACACTAAATGGCACATAATGGGAGATAAATAGATTAGGACAAACAAACATGGGCAGCTATGATTGTTGTGAAGAGATTTCTTATATAAACACTATCATCAGGAATGACAAGTATTCAAACTGTACAATAACAGTTCAAAGTACACGTATATATAAATCAATCCGTTTGACACATCCACGTATTACGTAGATGGTTATAATTGTTGTTCCATACATTATAAGCAGCAGTGAATCGTAACGATGCTTAATATGTTATTAGTTGCACTTTATTTCAAATAGTATTCGACACCATTAGACAAAACCCAATAATATCAATAGAATAAGGGTTGGTATTATTGCGTATTTTGGTTGATTAATCATTAATTGGGCTATAAAGAGTACAAGGGCAAAGCATATCAAATCAGGATTATTCACAATTAAAAAAAGACCAGGGACAAATTAGAAATATATTTGATAACAAGGACTCATCTCTATTCTGCATTTTGCCTATTGATATGTGTGTTGTTTGCCTTTGTTGTCATTTTTGCTGAGACTTTATATTTTTACAAACATGGGAAATCTTAAGGGTGGGGTATGAACGTTTGGACAGTATTTATTGTGGGACATTAGAGCACATCAGACATATCGAATTGCATTCTGAATACTGAAGAATGTCCTTCTGATATCAAATAATTTTGATTTTTGAAATTGCAATGTAATACACATTTTATGGGAAATGATTAAAAATTGATATTTTTGATATTTAACAGTACTCAAAGTAAATTTTATAAAGCTGATGATTTATACTTAAAGTGTATGTAGGTGGGATGAAAAGCGGACGATCAATTGAAAATTTTGACCTTTTGTATTGAAGATATGGATTTTTTCCCCCAAAACACCAAAACATTTTTTCAATTTTCAATTTCTTTTCCTCCCAGACATACACTTTAAGAATATATCATTAGATTTATAAAATTTACTTCGAGGACTGTTATATATCAAAAATGTGAAAAATATCAAATTTTAATAATTTGTCATAAAATTTGTATTATATCGTAAATTTCAAAAAATTAAAATTATTTGATATCAGAAGGACATTGTTCGTATTCAGAATGCAATTCGATATGTCTGATGTGCTCTCATGTCCCACAAAAAATACTGTCGAAACGCTCATTCCAGATCCCTTAAATGTATTTTTCACCCTGTGTCATATTTTTTTTAAATTAATTGAACACATTACCGCAATCAATCCATGATTGTATATGTTATACTACATCGTACAGTCTTGTGTGAATATTATGTATGTTTTTGTTTGAGTTCTGTATTTTCTTTTTTGCAGCAGCATATTTTGTATTTTCAAATACTGTTATCTCTTGTAGATGACATCTTACACATACACAAAAGGTCATACCATGATTAAACCCAACAAACCGAGATATAAAGTGCTCGAGTCATGTTAGTCTAGAAACATATGATGATTGTTCCTTTGTCATGTTGTCATTTTTAATATTTATTGTTCTTTTAAGTTTTTGTTTTGTTTTGGATTTTAGCAATACACATTATTATTTTATTTTTGATTGTAATAATATGGATTAATCAGACACATTACATTTTTTTTTAATATTAGAAAAAGGCTTGTATTTGGTGGTGTGGGTTTTTTTCTATTGCTTTTATTTTTATATGACCAAAACGGAGCTGTTTATTTGTATCATGTAATGCATATATTAATTTTTGATTGACAAATAAACAATATTTTATTATGTTTGGTATCATATATCTTTTGCTTTGCCCAGAATGGTGTACTTCAAAAATCTTTAAATTTTGTACCCTTTCACAAGAGTATCATGCAATCACATCGGGTAACAATTTCAATTATGCTGTCTACAGTAGACAGCAACACCTTGCACAGATGGTCAGATTCTGATCAGACCCTGCTTCCAGACAAACATTAGGCACATTCATATGCCAGACTTTTTGCTTTAAAGAACGCAATTCTCAAGGAAAAAATTGGGGAAATCTGCTGTGTGAATTGTATTGAAGATTTCAATCTTTAAGTTTGTCAAAAAATTTATACCAAAGTTTATCACCATGAAATCTAACAGATATTGCGATATGCAGGCCTGGAAAAAGTGCACAATTTCCCGGGAACATAGTTAAGATTTCCCCCCATTTCCCAATATTCCTTATGTATTTCTTTATTTAGAACATTTCCCTCCAAATCACAAAATTTCCCTGGAACCAGGTTCCCAAGTTCTCTATTTAGTATTTTTTCCAGGCATGGCGATACAGTCAAGTGAACCCACACAAGTGATAATGCCATGTGAACAAGTGATTTTGCGATTCTCAAGTGCAGAGTTTAACCTGTATGACCTTGTCTTAATTGTAATTAATATAGTTTAATTTGGCATGTCACTAGCAGAATGGTCGACTGCAGATCCGTCGGAAAACGCTTTTTCAAAGGGAAATGAACTTTGCTGCTTGGATGATGTCACGATGAGGCTAGCATTTATTCCGTATTGAAAAGCGTGTTCCAACAGATCTGCACTCGACCAGTCTCCTAGAGACTGGTTACAGTAAGGTTCCAGATTACACAGCTGACATCATCAATGACTTAAGAATTGTAATTCTCAAGTATGCCAATCCTCAAGAATTTGGTGATCGTCTGAACGCCCCTGTAATAGAGCAATACCAATTGAGGAACAAATTCTAGTTTCATAACCTCATTCCCTAGTTTCATTCAATAAGAAATGACATTTATTCTAAATATATCATAAGCAATATAAGTCACGCACATCGCATATATATGACCAAACAGCAGTCAAACTATTATAGACAATTATAGACAATTGAAGTTACATTCAGCATGATTCATTTGGACATTAATTCAAAGGTCAGCTGGTGTTTTTCATAAGAAATTGTATAAGGTCATCTTAATTAAATCCTGTGTCTCAAAGCTGCCGCGCGCGTTAGTAAAATCGTGCACGTAGTCCTCTTTGAAAATCAAGGAATTCATTTTTTATCTCTTTTTATTTATTTTTTAACAAAAAGGCGAAACTAAAACTCAAAAAAAAATTTCGCAAACTTTGGACACGAAAATAATAAAAGAGAAGAATAATAGTCTGTAACAGTGACTTTTTTGTCTGCTATTCCAATATTGGATATTATTTGCACAAAATGAGCTGTAGCTCCTCTAGTCATATCAATTCAGAAATGGTATATTTTGACCTATCTGTGATGTATGGTTCTTAAGTTATAGCAAAAAAGGTCAAAGGTCACATTTTTGGGGCTCCACTGGGGTCAAAACTTAAGAAGCTGAAAAGCGTCTTAGTAGCCATCAAATAAGCCAGTGTAAAGCAAAATCGACATACGTTTTTCATTTATACAGTATATTTTCAATATTCTAAGGAAGCTTACAATCCTATACATGCTCAAAGTACTTTAAATCGTACAAATCCTGATGATTATCAATCTGAAATCAGGCCAAAATATCCTGGGACTTCTCTACATTTGCTAAATTACAGATTTATCTACCTTTAGTAGTGGATATTCTCTGCAATTAGAAATAAAACATTCAAAACTTCAATCATAAATTGCGAGTCTAGTGCAGAAAGGCTTTTTTTTTATTGTACAGTAAATTTATTCTTTGCATGAAAAGCTTTTTACTTCATATTCATTCCAAGAAGTGATTGCAACTTGCATGATTGGGATCCAGAGAAGAAATCTTACACTTCCCACAATGCATTGTTTTCATTTCAATTTTCTGTACTGATTTGCTATCTATAATTTGGCTTTAAAACCTCAAGTTCGATAGTATCCTTCGGTAGCGGAGTCGATACTACAGTGAACGAAATATGCATGTTCGTCACTACCAAACTTCAGGGGAACAAAATTATAGTGCAACAGAGCATATTCAGATCTTCTAAAATATCAACCCATGTTTAGCTGGTCTATCCTCAACATGAAAACAAAGGGAACCTGGATAAGGTGATGCATCACGTTGCAATGAATTCTGGGACAGACTAAAATATCTTCTCTGATTGTGATCTGTTGAATAATTTATTGTAAGAAGTGCTAAGCATTGTTGAATAATTCAAATTTCAAACCAGTTTTATTATTTTATTCTTCTTGTACTAAGCTGTAAAGATTGTTTAGTTTTATTTTGTTTTATTTTCTCTAAAAGTTGCGAGATCTCTCTGTTGTAAGATACTATACAAATATAGCGAATTATCGTCATCATCATCAGGTATGCGGTTTCGTGTGTCGACATGGCGCCCTCGATAAGTTCATTCCAGCCGGTGCGATTTCTCATATCAGTCGCAAATGCACACCTTATTTATAGATTTTCTATTGAACATGATGCGTAACTGCCACATCAAATGATCACCAAAAATAGTGTAAGGCCTAGATAATAGCCTGGGATAATAAGCTCAATGCCAAAAAAAATAAAATAAATAAAATAAATAAAATAAATAAAATAAATAAAATAAATAAAATAAATAAAATAAATAAAATAAATAAAATAAATAAAATAAATAAAATAAATAAAATAAATAAAATAAATAAAATAAATAAAATAAATAAATAAAATAAATAAAATAAATAAAATAAATAAAATAAATAAAATAAATAAAATAAATAAAATAAATAAAATAAAATAAAATAAAATAAAATAAAATAAAATAAAATAAAATAAAATAAAATAAAATAAATAAAATAAATAAAATAAATAAAATAAATAAAATAAATAAAATAAATAAAATAAATAAAATAAATAAAATAAATAAAATAAAATAAATAAATAAATAAATGAATGAAAAAATAAAATAAATAAATAAATAAATAAATAAATAAATAAATAAATAAATAAATAAATAAATAAATAAATAAATAAATAAATAAAAATAAATAAATAAAAAAAATATTGCAAATGATTATTGTTCTGCTAATGTCAATGGCTCTCCCCAGCATCAACAGCTCCTGTTTGCAACTACAATGGAAAAACATGGATATTAATCTTAAGGCCTATATAGATAATAACATCACAGTTCTCCTCCATCTGACTCATACATGTAGCTCAGTTTGTACAGCGTCCCTTTAACCCCAGTACTGCAAATGTACCTGTAGTGTATTCTTATCACTGACATTCAATGTATGATTGGATTTCCCTATTCCATTCCAGGATTAAGACAATATAAATATTGGTTTGCTGATTGGATTGCTGCATGCATGCATTCATCACGTGGATACAGGGATCGTCAATATACAAATATTTCAACCAGTGTAGTAGTGTAGGCAAACTGTGTGGAGAAATTAAAGACCGCATCTGAGGAAATGAACCAAGTATTCAATGTTATGAAAAAGTAGGTCATACATTTTAAATAAACAAAAGCTATGGATATGAAATTTAACTTTCAACAGACTGTTGAGGGGGAGTTCAAGAATCTCACTTGGTCCTTGCAGCTACAGGCCTGGAAAAATGGGGAGTTCAGGAATCTCATTCCTGGGAAATTTGGTAATCTGGAGGGAAATTGTGCATTATAGGATAAATTAAGAACTACATAACAAATTGTGGGAAATCCTGATAAGCTGGAGGGAAATTTGTCTTCATTCCTGGAAAATTAACATTTTTCCAGGCCTGCCCGTTGCAATTAGATTAGATTAGAATGAACACAAATAGATGCAATGCATGATTGACAGCTCCGAGTCACTGATAAATGTAACACTAAACATGTAGATCTGAAAAATTGTCCAATAAGAGCCTCAGTATAATTATGCCGAGATACTGAAAGTATGTTGCCTACGTTTACAAGTGCACTGTCATTCATGTGACTGATAGAAACATATTAGGCCAAAACAAAAGGTTTGTCTTAAAGCATTTGTAAAATCGCAACGATTTGAAAAAAAAAAAAAAAGAAATGCAGACATTTTTGTTATATAAAAAAAAATTTATTTCATTTTTTCAAGAAAAATACAGCATAAATCAGACTTTTTTTTTTAAAATACCATAAGAATACCAAATCGGGAATAAAAAAAAATTGCATTTCGCATTTGTTTTCAAACCACTCGTGAGCTTTGAGACAAACCTTTATTTTTTTGGCCTTATGACTATTTATTGAATACTTTACTTGTGATAAACATCTTTATAATTGTGTGACCCTTAAGGGTATCCGTAGGGAGAACACTTTGTTTTACGGCCAGGTCTGGCCAGGTGCATGTTTGTTCGCAGTCTACAGGTGTAACTAGGTTGTTGTATATTCTATCATTTTCCTGGTGTGTTAACTGTGATTACATCTAGACACCAGTTTATTTTTTATTTGAACGGGACCCTAATTTAATGAGAAAAACGCCGAAAAAGAGAGGCCCGGCAAAAGCCGATTTGCAGACAATTTTGTAGCTACAGACAGCTCGTATTCCATATAACAACTACGAAAACCAATCAGTGCCAGAAGTGTTGATTTATATTTCATCCACTTAGGTTTGGCTTAACCCACTAAAAGGTAAAACTTTAAGGCTGATCATTTTAATTATAAATGTAGTGTGTGTGTAAAAGTATATTTCTCAAAATGGAGGAGAGCGCCTATGACTATTGTCCGTTCTGTCTACATGGTCTATGATAATTATTTTCTTACCGAAATATATTCACTTAACACAGACCACGGTTGCCAAACAAATGAGGGCAAACCGCATGGTCAAATCATTGAAAAGTCGCCCAATATTTTTTTTTATCAACCGTTGGTTTCTATGAGATAAAAACTACCAGAAGTCGCGTAAGCCAATGTTGAGAAGTCATGCAATATTTTTCTTAACCATCAATTGGTGTCTATAGGACAGGAAATTGTCGCGAGGAAAATCTTCAAAACTCATCCTATTGACCTAGGCCTATTACATCGCGGGTTTGGCAACCCTGCAATATATACAGTTATATAACATCGCACCGCATTGTGAGGTGAACGAACTGAATGTTGACATTGTATTCAGGATTTAAAACAAGAACTGTCTTTAACCAGACAATGCGGTTGGTATAAAACATAGCGTGTGATATCATGATATCAACTTCAAAATCTAAAAACAAAAGTAAAGAAATAATTTAGGGTAAATAAATAAACAGCGACAGCAGGTGCTATCTTGTCAATAATGATAAGAGGAACATGAAAAAACCAGCAGAGAGCATGCACCCCAGTAAAGAGTTAAATAAAGCAAGGAAAAATCATAATGTGCAGAAGGCCTACTTTTCGGATGATATTCACAGAAACAAAAATAAAGAACTAAAGATCTAAAAACAAAAGAAAAGAAAATGAGGGCGAAATAAATAAACAGCGTACAGCATGTGATGATAATTATACACTTCGACCAAAAATTTAAAAAATACTTAACACGCGACATAAATAAACAGCCATCTATCAAGAATGACAAGAGGAACATGAAAAAAAAACCACCTAATATATGAGAGCATGCACCCCAATAAAGAATTGCTTTAAAATAAAACAATGCAAAATCATGACATGTGAAATGTATGTTGATACACTTATAAATAATACTCAAGGGTGAAATAAAAACACCTTATCTACCGATATTTCCACAGTTAAACATACTCAGTGATCACTTGTACTAAAACAAAAATAAAGAAATACTTCACAAATGATAAGAGGAACACATAAAAAATAAATAAGCAAGCATGTCCCAAAAAAAATTAGTAAAAGATAAAATAATGATAAAACGTACAAGAAGGGGCAAAAAAAAAGAAAAAAAAACTTATTAAATGCTCATTTGCTCTAAGATATTTAATGTTTGCAATTTACTCCTAGTTTATCATTTATTTATTATTTATCTAGGCTTATATATCTTTTATTTATTTATCTATTAATTTATCTATTTATCAATTTATTTCAATATCATTATTATTAAGTGCCTATTTATAATGATATTTAAATCTATCAACATTATGCTTACGTCATCCAGGAGTTATTATCCCACTTGAAATCGCCATATAAACACAAATTAATAAAGAAATACCCAATGGGTGAAATAAAAGCATGATCTATCTTTTCAAGAATGAAAAGAGGATATAAAAATATAACAGAGCATGTCCTATAAACATGATAAAGAATTATTTAAAATCATACAAATGTGAAACATGTAATATGACATATACTTAAGGGATCTGAATGAGCGTTTTGAGCGTTTCGACAGTATTTTTGTGGGAAATGAGAGCACATCAGACATATCGAATTGCATTCTGAATACGAAGAATGTCTTTCTCATATCAAATAATTTTCATTTTTTGAAATTCACGATATAATGCAAATTTTATGACAAATTATTAAAATTTGATATTTTTCAAATTTTTGATATATAACAGTCCTCGAAGTAAATTTTATAAATCTAATGACATATTCTTAAAGTGTATGTAGCTGGGAGGAAAAGCCGACGATCAATTGAAAATTTTGACCTTTCATATTGACGATATGGATTTTATTTCCCAAAAGACCTATTTTGGGGGGGGGGAAAATCCATATCTTCAATACGAAAGCTCAAAATTTTCAATTGATCGTCGGCCTTTCCTCCCAGCTACATATACTTAAAGAATGTATCATTAAATTTATAAAATTTACTTCGAGGACTGTTATATATCAAAAATATCAATTTTTAATGATTTGTCATAAAATGTGTATTACTTGGCGAAATTCAAAAAATCAAAATTATTTGATATCAGGACATTCTTAGTATTCAGAATGCAATTCGATATGTCTGATGTGCTCTAATGTCCCACAATAAATACTGTCCAAACGTTCATACCCCAGCCCTTAACATAAAACAAAATAAAGCGGTCATGATAATATGACATTAAGGGCGTAACACCACTAATGAAGCGTCTTGGTTGAAATGCACATGAAAATTAATGTCTTTCTTTGCTCAATTTGAGGCCTTTTTGGCTCTCATAGTTGCCTGATGTACCCTGTTACATTTTATTAAGAAACAAGGTAGTATAGTTTCTCTCCATTGATTTTGCAATAGCGTCTCCAGGAGGGGGGCTCAGAGGGGCTTTCAGATTTATGCGGTGGGGGGGGGGGCTTAATGGCTAAAATCGCCAAAAACCGCCTGAATTTACATATCCCTCTAGCGTTGGTTGTCAGTAGATTGCAGTCACTCCTCATCAAGTGTTGACAAAGACAACAGTGGTTGTTGAAACGCATACACAGTAAGTGCATTTTCTTGGATCAGATACTACGAACTCTGGTTTACTAGTTTACTCTACCGGTCCTGATGAATTTGTTCAATCAATAACGATATCTGGGGACCAATCACAAGCCAGATTCATTTAAAGATGCATTACATCATGACCAATTTTAGTTAGGCCAGAAATTGGCCTAACTCTCCATAGAATCCCGTGTTAAAAAGTTATCCGCAATCCAAAGTCAGTAGTCCACTTGGGAAGCTAACAAACAGAGGGCGACGGTGACTGAAAAGATTAGATGTGAAAATCTATCAATTGTGCACAAATAATAATCAGAGTTTTAAGATTAAATGCAATAGCCAGAAGCACAATTGGCAAGTGGAGTACGGAGAAGTCTAGCTACACCCTGGAAGAAAAAAAAACAGTATTTGAAACGAGGAAATGTGCAATATGACTTAATGTAATACATTAGAAAAGGCTTAAAAGGCAACTATTAGGCCCTGATTCATATTTAATCATCATTTAGGCCTGTAAATTAGATTGTCTGTGTAAATTTAGCAGGATCCGACTTTTTATGACGACTTTCAAAATGTGTTACATTTCAGAAACACCAAGCTGTTTGTGAGGTGGCGTTAGCTGTATGGGTTATAGGTTGAACTTTTTACAATATTTCTGGAAAAAAATCCTGAAATCCATATATTAATTTTTACAATGGATGTCGTCATCTGACCGTCTGCTTGCAGAAAGGGAAGTTTTGAAGAACTGAGTTGTTTTCCGGCCCCTGTCTGTACAGAAAGTCAGTGAGGGTTATTTACTGGTGTGCACCCTAAAAGGCCCTTGTCATAACCAATGGTGGCGGCATGATTTTTCCCGTGCATGAGGGTTTAGGGAAAATTAAATTATATGTCTAAACTTGAGGTTGCATGTGTAAAACATGGTCTTTTTTTAACGCATGTTTGGGGTATTGAAATGATATTTTTTGGCTTGCACAATCATGGTAAAGATCCATGTCATACATAAGAGATTATAGGACATACAATACTTGGTAGGCCTAATGATAATGCGTAAACTTTGTACCTGTTAGGCAACTGAAATCAGACTAAAAACACAAACGTCATTCGAGGCTCTGTCTCACCAGTTGCATTTACAAGGCCCTTGTTATAACCAGTGGTGGCGGATGATTTTTTTCTGGGGGGGGGGGAAGGGTCACACAAGGTTCTGAACAGAAACGTCACATACGGACCAACCCACACTACCGAGAACCGCGAATGCCGAGAACCACGAAAGCCGAGAACCGCTCTAGTTTTAAGTTCAAATGAATGTGTCCATCATGATTTTTTTTTAACGCAGTGTTATTAATAACATAGGCCTACATGTAATTATTTTTCAAAAATTGACTATGGCATAGTCAATCTTATTGTCTGTCTGGAAGCAATTTGTCTGTTTTCTTGTATGTCTGTTTATTTATTTATTAATTTCAGTTTTTACTCCCTTCTTCAAATATTTAAGCTTATACGTGTACATAAAAACCTCCTAACAGCCTTGACCATAACAAATACCCCAGTATTCATGGTGCTTATCTGGAAACCCTTTTGGCAAAACTAACTAGGAAGCCAGACAGTCTAATAATCAGCTTTGAATATTAAATCATGAATACATAATTCATTTTATTGAATATCTGAAAACACGGTGTAATAAAATTCTGGATATTTTCTTCATAAAAAAGGTAGACTCTGTCCGGCTTGAAGTACCATTGAATTCCATCCATATAAGACTGTGACAACCCAGACTGTACATAGCCTACTAACAGCATAATGCTATGGAAAATCTGAAAATTGGATTGTTACTCATGGGGGCTAAAATGGTCACTCTGGCATTTTTTGGCAAGGAGCAAAATATAAAATTGGCTTATCGAAGTCATACCCAAAAAGACTCTTGTCTTATTGACCTTTGAACCAAACCCTATGCACTATATGTTTGTTTGTTTGTTTGTTTTCAAGTTAAGCACAATGTGGGACTTTTTTTCCTTATTGCATTTACGGGCCTTTTGCTACCATTTTTTTTAAATTATTGAGTCTTCATTCAGTTTTCTCACTCAATTTATTGTACTTTATTATATATCAGTTTGACTAAGCTTCATAAAAAGTATTTTTGGGTGACAATTTCTAGGCCTCCTCAACACAACACAGCTAATGAATGATCAGTAAATATTCAAATGCCAACAACTTCTTGGTTAATAAACCTATACCTTGCCATACGTAGCCATCTTTATTCAGACCACCTGAAATTCGTAGAAACGCACTTCAAAATTGTTCTCCATAAGGTCACTTTGCTTACTGTAAATGCATATATATATATTACATGGAGTTTGCTTGCAGCTGCAATTCACAGGACTTCAATTGCTATTGGGTTATTTTGTAATAAAGAGTTTAACATAAACATGTTCTAAACCGAGTGCGTCATCATAGGCCTATGCTTGGAAAGAGAAATTACTACATGTAATAGCAATATCATCATGGCAGAAGTGTCCTACACAAATTGAAATATACCATTGAAAAGTGGGATGAATATAATGTAAGGGGCTGTGCAATAATTATGAGGCGGGGGTACAATTTCCAAACAATGTACCAAACAATGCTTTCCCCCACTCTTGGCTTGCCAAAAATTACTTGCACCCACCCCCCTTGAGCCTACCAAAAAATCTTTGCCAATTTGCAAATCCACTCAGGAAAATTTGCATATGTGAGCGATTCCTTATGTAAACATTAGCACTCTCTCCTCCTCTTCCTCCACAAAGAGACACAAGGGCTACCAACCTATTAAGGATGATTCAAAATTTGAATTGTGCACAACAATTTGAACAACATCACCCAAAATAATACTATACTTGAATACTTCCACAAATTCTGTAATCTGGTGTAATTTTTATCCAGCAGAAAGCCCATTTATTTCAAGAAAAAACTTGAATTTAGAGACAATATACACACTAGAACCTACAACAGTAAACTAGCATATGATTTCAAACCACCTCATCTACCAACACCCAGTTCTTTTCAACATATTTAACCCTAATACACCTGTACATTCACCAAATGACTTCAGAATGTTTTGGATACTATACTCATACACCACATTGAGGTCAACTTTCAAGTAAATGATTCTAAAATGTGGAGTTATTGAACTCCACATTGGAAATGAGAGCATTCTGGCTCAAAGTTCTATATCCTCACACTATACATTCATTATACAAACCGTCTCAAGTGCATCAGCCTTGACGAGATCGAGAGGCTCAAACGAGGCGACCCAATCCAAAAACTATATCCCTCCATTCCTCCAAGCGCACATCATCTGTTCTACTTAAAGAACCCACACCTACTTCAAATTTGAATTTCACCGCGACTCGGCGAAGAGAGGTGCTGACTTAAAAGCTGTCTTTTTTCCCCGAAGTATTTATGCCAAATGTTGTTTACTACAAGATCTCGATCTTCTCTGTAGCATCACTATGCACCACAATGGCCTCATCCTAATGGCATAGTTCAATAACCTTAATTAAACAATCATAGTGCAAAGTTTGACCTCAAGTTTCAGAGTATGAGTTTTTGTACCCACATTTTCAAAAGTCATTCAATGAATGTGCAAATGTATTGGGGTTAAAGAACTGTGCCTTGATAGATGAGCATGTTGTGGATCCTAGTGCATGCAGACAATCATTTTAAAAAGTCAATGACCCTTTGGTATTAAGTATTTGCAATCACCAGCATATCACTCCCTAATTCAGTGTGTCTTACTACATCTCACCATTCAACCCATCTACCACTTTTTTCATCACTGAGTATTCAATCTCATTTAATGACCAACTCATTTAAGGATGTCCATCATTTAGCGAGCTATCTGGCGATATTTGAGAAGAAATTCAACGAGACGATATTGTGTTGGAGAATGGAGAATTCTGTGAATCGATCAAAAGTAGAGAAATGTTGTCTGCTTACAGATTTGTTAAATTAGGATATTCTAAATTGCTTAAATTGGGGGGGGGGGTAACTACCTTACCTTGAACTTTTAAGAAAATTAATTAGGCATGAGAATACAGTTCAATTTTTAAAAAAGGAAAATTCTGAAAATAATGGAAAAGTGTGTAAAATATGGCAAAAATGCTCAAAACAGGCTAAAATGATATAAAAATGTGGAAATTTGGGCAAAAGACTAGAATTGCAGACAATCATTAAAGTCAATGACCCTTTGTTACATGTAAGTATTTGCAATCACCAGCATATCACTCCCTAATTCAGTGTGTCTTACTACATCTCACCATTCAACCCATCTACCACCTTTTTTCATCACTGAGTATTCAATCTCATTTAATGACCAACTCATTTAAGGATGTCCATCATTTAGCGAGCTATCTGGTGATATTTGAGAAGAAATTCAACGAGATGATATTGTGTTGGAGAATTCTGTGAATCGATCAAAAGTAAAGAACTGTTGTCTGCTTCAAATTAGTAAACTACTTAAATTGGGGGAATTTCCTTACCTCAAACTTTATTCAAAATTATTCAGGCATGAGAATACAGTTCAATTAAGAAAAAGGAAAATTCTGAAAAAAAATGGAAAAGTGTGTAAAATATGGCCAAAAATGCTCAAAAGGGCTAAAATGAAATAAAAACATGGAAATTTGGGAGAAAAATGGGAATTTTGCATGTCTGCTTATTTTAAAGACTCATCATCACCACATAAAAAGGTTTAGGATTTCAGGTTCGGATTAGTTTGACGGTTGGGGTTCGCAAAAAGGTTACAATAATTATTGTATACGGGCAGTTTGGATTAGATAAATAAAAAACAAAAAGATGTTACACTTCTGCAGAGCTCATTTCAAAATTAAATTACATTCAGCATGGGACTGGCTACATTCCAAGAACTATGATGCCTTATGGGTGTTTAGTGGAAGGGCATAGCTGAAGAGCATTGCTGATCAAGAAGGGACTACAAAGTTATCTAGAAGAGAGCCATAGTGCAGTTTTCCAGGGGGCAATACAGGCAAAAAAATTTTTCTCCAAAGTGAATTTCTTATTTTGGGAGTGGGGTGAAAACCTAAGATGTAGGGTCCCCAATGGCACTTCCACCGCAACTTTCCCAGCCCAGCAATTACTCAAACCATGAATAGTCATGCAATGAAATGGATCCGTAAACCCATAAATTGAGTAGAATTTCAATTGGTTAAGGCCTCCTGTGAGTGTGTGTAGAGGGATGTTGAGAGAGTTTCATTAGAATCACTGTCTATCAATACCAGGTGCACTGATTAGAATAGATGCATGACCTTAGCATCACCAAACACAGGCTACAGAATCCAAGTGAAACTTGGTAAATTAATCGCTCTAGATACTGAATGAACCAGCGGGATGTATTAGAGAGCTGGGCATGACCGACCGATTGACTACACTGTTATACTCTGTCCGAGTCCCTAGTTTGAAGAGACGGCTTTTTTCCACTGATTAGAAGAGAAGCATGACCTTAGCATCACCAAACATACACTGGTGAATCCAAGCGAAACTTGGTAAATTAATCGCTCGAGATACTGAATGAGCCAGCGGGATGTATTAGAGAGCTGGGCATGACCGACCGATTGACTACACTGTTATACTCTGTCCGAGTCCCTAGTTTGAAGAGGCAGCTTATTTCCACTGTTTATAATAGATGCATGACCTTACAAGTGTAGCATCACCAAACACAGGCTACAGAATCCATGAGAAACTTGGTAAATTAATCGCTCTAGATACTGAATGAACTGGCGGGATGTATTAGAGAGCTGGGCATGACCGACCGATTGACTACTCTGTCCGAGTCCCTGGATTGGAGAGGCAGATTATTTCCACCGATTCGAATAGATGCATGACCTTAGCATCACCAAACACAGGCTAGCGAATCCAAGTGAAACTTTGTAAATTAATCGCTCTAGATACTGAATGAACCGGCAGGATGTATTTAGAGAGCTGGGCATGACCAAAAGATTGACTACACTGTTATACTCTGTCCGAGTCCCTGGATTGAAGAGACGGCTTAAAGAGATGCATGACCTTAGCATCACCAAACACAGGCTAGCGAATCCAAGTGAAACTTTGTAAATTAATCGCTCTAGATACTGAATAAACCGGCGGGATGTATTTAAAGCTGGGTATGACCGACCGATTGACTATACTCTGTCCTATGTCCAAGACTCTGGATGAACAGCAAGAGCTGGGCATGACCGGCTGATTGACTATACTCTGTCCTATGTCCAAGACTCTGGATGAACAGCACGAGCTGGGCATGACCGGCTGATTGACTATACTCTGTCCTATGTCCAAGACTCTGGATGAACAGCACGAGCTGGGCATGACCGGTTGATTGACTATACTCTGTCCTATGTCCAAGACTCTGGATGAACAGCACGAGCTGGGCATGACCGGCTGATTGACTATCCTCTGTCCTATGTCCAAGACTCTGGATGAACAGCACGAGCTGGGCATGACCGTTGATTGACTATACTCTGTCCTATGTCCAAGACTCTGGATGAACAGCACGAGCTGGGCATGACCGGCTGATTGACTATACTCTGTCCTATGAACAGCACGAGCTGGGCATGACCGGCTGATTGACTATACTCTGTCCTATGTCCAAGACTCTGGATGAACAGCACGAGCTGGGCATGACCGGCTGATTGACTATACTCTGTCCTATGTCCAAGACTCTGGATGAACAGCACGAGCTGGGCATGACCGGCTGATTGACTATACTCTGTCTTATGTCCAAGACTCTGGATGAACAGCAAGAGCTGGGCATGACCGGCTGATTGACTAGATCGTTATACTCTGTCCTAGACTTTAGATTGAAGTATATATTACATTGTATGTTTTATGCTGAATAAACTGGCAGGACACTGTTATACTCTGTCCGAACAGGCAGAATATACTTTTAGAGGTGGGCACATTCAACAGTTAGACTACATTGTTATACTCTGTCCGAGACCCTGGATTGAAGTAGCCGTTAATTTCAATCACTCTGATTCATAAAATTAGTTGCTGTACAGCTTAAGTATAACCCACCAATCCAGTATCCATATCCACTACTGCTCCCCCTCCCCGAAAATGTTAGAGGCCTGTGATGCCTGAGGTACTTTGTCAGTTTTCACAAATCACGAGTCCAGACACATAACGAAAATTTCACGTCGCTAACATCCTGGGGGTTAATGTATTTTTCAACACATTTACTAATTTACTTCATTTATGTGCTACACAGAAGTTTGGAATGCAGATATCTATACGATGAGTACATTTACCACCCCCTCCCCTGAAACATAAAGAAAGAAATTCAAGGAGTCAGTAAAATGCCACCGCAAAATCATGCTGAGTATTTGCAATATTATTTTTTACTTTAAATTAACACATGCGTAATACACAATTAGTTTCTTCAGATTTTCATTGAAATCTATGCAGAGAAAAGGTTATGCCACACAGCAGAAGCAGCCTGAGACAATGTTATGACACAGTGTGCAATCAGTAATTGCAATCGCACGCATACATACACACACACGTGCGTGTTCAGATGATGGTACCATAACTCCATGAGAACTACCTGCCGATTGGCCAAAAACAAGTTTTCATTATCAATTGGCCCAATCAGCAACATTGTTAGAATAATTTCACCACGCAAACAAAATTGGGGTGAATTATTTGCAAAGCTCCATTCTGATTGGTGATTAAAGTGAAAATATCATGAATTGACCAATCAGAGGCAATGATAGATCGGCAAGCAGTGCTCAGGGGGCTAATGTAGACGTGAGAGATAGGATTGATGAGCTGCGAGTTGCGTTCACGGAGCTGCTAACTGACTGACCTTCGGTGAGATTACATGAATTGAACTTGATCAAATTCATCTGAATTAGCTCGCTTTGGGATGATACCGACATGCCTGCTGTGCCCAGTGTGCAAATGTTTGATAAGATCTTACTTGGTTATCTACATGTACTTTTACTTTGTTAGTTTCTTTCCCTTCTTTCATCTCGATAGCATGAAAATGTGAATGCTTAGTTTATTAAATCTGAACATACATGTAGGCTTGCCTTTTCAGCGTGTATTACTCTCCGAATACAAGAGAGTGGAATGAGGACACATCTTTCTGATTCAAGATTTTTTTTTTATCGGATGTGCCCAAGCTGTAGCCAGGATTTGCAGGATGGATGTAGGGGGCTAAAAAGTTGACCTCATTTCAATGTTTTATCGAAACAAAGGAGACCTTTACCTTTAGTGCATTTTTTCTTACAAAAAGGGCTGATTTTTTTGAATTACATATAAAAGTGGACTTTTTACTCGGATTGGTAATTTTTGGGAGTGGGGGCCGTCACATCCTCTGGCCCCATGACTTTGGATGTATGTGCATTTGTGAGTCAGTGGATGTGGACCCAACAAAACTGTGCACTTATTTCTACACTGAGGCCCATAGTACCAAGAATGCAAGATAATAAATTCTTTGAATATTGAATTAATGGCCTTTGAAAAAGTAAATTGAAATACCTTGTGTAATGACCAATTCTAATTACAGGTATCGATGTTATTAATGTTTTGATAAAAAATATTAGTTTGAAAATGTATCAGGTCATGATCAGGTTTTGACATTACTCTTTCCCCTCTATCACACAGGCCATAAGGAGGTTAAATGCATTTCAATCTGTGTGACTTGAGTACAAGCCACTAAAATTTCCTGCCTTAAAAAATAACAGCTTAGCAAATATGAAATGCATTTCACGATAAGTAAAAATGTGATTACTTAAAAGTTATTAATTCCCCGCTTCTTCCTACCAATCCAGCCGGAATGTTTGAAGAATTAATATCAACATTAAATGAATTCCATGATCAAAAGTGCTCCGTGAATTGCATTTTACTTGGATAGATAGATGAATTTAAAGGTAGATACACTGAATGAGATTCAGTATCAAAGCGGAGAAGTGTGCAGCAATGTGGAATGTCATTTCCAGAAAATTGTCTCTTGCATGGGGAACAAGGGATAGTGAAGAAATATTTTACTAGATGAAAGTGTGTTGCAGGCTCAGATTCAGTTAATTAGTAGTTTTATATTTTAGGCTTAAGGGGGTACTACACCCCTCGATAAATTTGTGTCCATTGTTGCATTTTTCTCAAAACTAATAACACACTGGTAACAAAGTTATGTATATTATAGGGCAAGGAATCCAGTTACTACACTGGAATTTCAGTGACCCAAGACAAGCGGTTCGTTATTTATGATAAGAAATGAGGTACCGCTAGGATGTACCTCATTTCCTATCATATTTACTGAACCGCTTGTCTTGAGTCACTGAAATTTCAGTGTAGTAATTGGATTCCTTGCCCCAATAATATACATAACTTTTGTTACCAGTGTGTTATTAGTTTTTGAGAAAAATACAAAAATAGTCACAAATTTACCACAGGGGTGTAGTACCCCCTTAAATGGAATTATCAACTTATTCGTGAAATTAGATGGGCGAATGAGACACTGACTAAAGTATAGATATGACGTGGAAGACAGCATCTGGTTTGAGCAAATAAATGCATCATTAATCATGTTAATATCCATCATATACAGACATGCACTTGTTCAATAAAGATAAATTATCTGCTAAATGTAAAGAGCACTTGGGTATGTAGGGACGCACCATTAGATTCTCAGGGGGGCATGGGAGTTTGGGTCAGGCAGAATTTTTTTATTTCGCCGCTGAAGGTGGCGGAATTTTTTGTTTTGCCTCCGAGAGCACCAAAAAATTTTTTTTTCAATTTTAATGTAAATTTTTATACAAAGTTGGGTGGGGGAAATTTTTTTTTCTACTTATCAGTGAGGCAATTTTTTTTCCGTCTCACTAGTGGGCAAAGTTTTTTTTTTCGTCTCACTAGTGGGCAAAGTTTTTTTTTTTTTAAAGACTCCCATGCCCCCTGGAAATCTAATGGTGCGCCCCTTATTAGTGAATAGAAAAGGATATCAGCAGTCATTTTGGATCAAATTGGTGAATAAAAAAGGATATCAGCAGTCATTTTGGATCAAATTGGTCTCACAAATTATTTTCAGCACCAGAACCATTGCTAAATGTATGTCCCAGATGTGACCTGGCAACCAGAACACGTCAGGTACACCTGAGTGAATATATACATTCAGTTTGGACCTTGAAATAAAATTTGACCCTTGAACTTAAGTAGCTCCAAGTCGAGCTTCTTTTGCAAATGCTCTTGCTTTGTAATCACTAAAAATATTTTGTAGAATAATGCATGGTATCTCAGTAATAGAAATGCACTAAATGCAGACTACTGCCAGCTCCTAAAATAATCTCACTCCTCATGACATAGTTCATAAATATATGCAGCAGTGAGATTTCTAGTTTTAGGTGGGGATAGGATATTAGCCTCATTCCACATGAAATTATTTATAAGACTGTGTTCTGTAGCCCATAGTGGAGGGTTTTGTTACCTGGGAATGATAATCAGTTTCAATATTATGAGTGTTGACAGATTGATAGTGTAATGGTCTGGAAGTTGAAGTCAAGTTTAATAACAAGTTACAAACTTGTCCATGAACAGATTTTGTTTTATGGACAAAGTGAGCTAGCTTAGGTTAGCCTGCATGGTCAATTATACCAAGTTACCAAATGTCCATGAACTTCTTAAATTTGCAATGAGAGATAAGTAAGGTGTAAGTGTTCTGATTGTTCTGGATTTGCCAGAAGTTCACAGTGGTCATCTCATCCACACTATATACACAGTAGTCATCTCATTCACACTCTACACAACAGCCTTCCACAGCATCATCTTCAAGAATCAAGACCAACAGAAATTGGAATATTCGCAGATACAAATTTATATCCAGCAGCATCTTCAACGCCAACAGATTGAAATATCCCACAAACACAAATTTATCAAGTTTAAACCATTTTGGGTAAAATGGCATCTGAAATAGAACAGAGCACATTGGAGCTAAGGGCTTAAATTTTTTTTTTTTTTTTGTAAAAATGATGCATTGGTGATAAAGTGGTGTAATATTTAAATTGTATTACCGTACTGCCGCGAGTATAGTCCCACCCCGTTTTTGGGTGAACATTTGTCAAAATTGGGGTGGGACTATACTCTCAATCAAAAAAAAAAAAAAAAATTTTTTTTAAGTTTTTATTTTTTCGGTTTTGTAGTGTCCCTAAATGCTAGGATCATTCATGGTTGACCTAAAAAAAAAAAAAAAAAAAATTTTTTTTAAATTTCTGAAATTTTTCAAAATTTGGGGTGGGACTTTACTCGAAGGTGGGACTATACTCGCGTCAGTACGGTATTTAGATCGTTAACATGTACAACTTAAACTTTACTTTTTATTTTCATGGGTAACATTCAAGTGCATAGGCTATATCACTAAATGTGACACAATATGTTAAAGGAGTATTTTACAATCCTATAGCATCCACTTTTTATGACATTTGTCAGTAGATATCCAGGAGCAAAAGCTTAAATCTCACAACTTCAGTTGATCAGATTGTTTGTTTGCAAGAATAAAATAACCATGTACGCTTATCAATCAACATCAAAATTGATGAGTACTGGTATCATTTTGATACAGCCTCTATGTGTATTTATATGCCCCATATATGCCACTTGCTGTGTTGTAATTTGGCGAACAAGTTTGACGATATGCTTGCTAAACGAATGAATCGGCAAGAATTATTTTATACAGAAACAGTTCTGCCAGAGTTTTCCAGTGATAAAAATGATAAAAATCTGAATATTTCTGTACAAAGTGTGGATCACGGAATGCCCCTTTGAAATTGTGTTGAATTGATGTCCAAATTAGTGCACATCATTGAAATTACATACATGTTTGTAAATTACTTTAATATAACTTTGGGTTTACTTTTCATTACCATTTGTATATATTACATGTACATGTTGAAGTGTTTAAAAAAATCCAATACCATCGAAACCTCACTTCATGTATTTTGTGTTATACTCTGATCAGCTCATAATAGGCGGGACTCATAACATAGTGGATTGATATACATGTAGAATGGCATACACACACAGCTGGGCGCAGCACCTACGCGAACTGCGCTTTGCATATTGTGTGAATGGCACATGCTTTTGTGAATTTACGCACGGCGTAATTTGGAACTTTATTGACTTGCGCAGTAACAAAAAAACGAATAATTCCCGCCTATTAAGAGCTGATCATAGTATAAATATATAGAATAACATTAAAGCTATGGTACACTTTCTTATAACAAGAAGTTTATTAGTAGGCCTACATGAATTACCACCGACCTACATTGTACAACCATGTTTTCCAATCATGCCTGAGCACTCCCTTTTAAGGGTTTTTTTATTTCTTCTTCTTTTTTTTGTGATTCGTTCGCATATTCTGTGTAAATCGTAATGCATGAATTGGAATTCCATTTGATCACAACATTACCAATTTATGAATGAAATTTCTGGCAGATAAACTTTTCCTGCACTATTTTTGTGGTGTCTTGGGACTTGGCAGGTAATATGAAAGGTCAATACCAAGGTGTGAAGGAGGGTGTGCTTGGCTGATACTTCAATCATCTCAAAGATATTCATTTTTGCTAAATGTATGTCCCAGATGTGACCTGGCAATCAATTTTGATGGGGAATACCACTATACTGTTTTATACTATACTATTTATAAAGCTACAGCGATTAAATTCCACAAATATTTTCCCTACTCATTTAAACTGGTGTCCACCTAGCCTACTCCTACTGGTTTGCATCCACCACACCCCCCCCCCTTCCACTCCCCACTCCCTCTTCCATTCCCCAACACACAACACCAACACATGTATACAAACAGTGTTCCGAGGTCCATAAACAAGGATTCCTTGTAAAAGATGTCCCTTGTAAACATGGTAAACACAAGGTGGTCTTCATAATATTGATAGTCTCTGCACTGAACCATGTGTACATCTTACAACACCCATTCATGACCTAAACCAAGGTCACCTCAGGATACATAGCCCCAATAATAGGTCACACCTGTTTGACATTACTGGGGAAAATGACTATTTTAAGGTACTTTATTTTTCACAGAGTTGTTATTCATTTAACAGATGGTCAGGTCAGCAAAAAAGCTGGACTTCATATATTTTTTACAAAAATGAGTGCATGTACCACTTGTTGCACTGTAGTCTGGTCTGACTGTGTACCTATATAGGGAGATATTAAAGCTATTGGGAACCACATTCAAGCAATTCAAGACTCTCTGCTGATCTCTGAAAATAAACCACATGAAAATATTTGGGATCCTACTGTGATGATTCCCATCTTCTCTGAGCCCATTGGCAAGCTTTCCTAGTCTCTTTCATAGACAAAACAAGAAGTCTTCTCCTCATTCACAGCTCCTGCTGTACCTAAACCCAAATGAAACATGTAAAGAGTCTATTTCATCTAGACAGATGTACAAACCAATAATGGGATAGAATTCACAACAGGTATTTTCCCCATCCTTAGCTCGTAAAGACTGATGACTTTGGTAGAGTCTATGCTGTTGTTTTTTCTCAAGGTTGAATAGATTGGGTCAATTTAGCAGGTGTACCTTAATGAGTATTGGCTACATGTCACAATTATGTTACACATGTAAAACCAATTACTGCATCTTCTTCAATTTGGAATGACAGCTATGAAGATTCACAGAGATCATACTGATTTCATGGTCTGCTTCCAGATAGCCTTCTCATATCATGCACATTTGGCAGAGTAAAACAGCAGAAAGGCCATCCCAGTGCAATTCGGATAAATTGTATGGTGTAAGGGGGCTGGCATTTTTTTTCGGAAGGGGTGGGTCCCAAATATACTGGGGGGTCATAAATTTGGAAAGAAAAATAGGGTGTCATAAAATTTTTGATGACCAAAATGTAGGGAGTCACAAGATGACCACAGATAGTGTGTTTATTTTATTCAAAAAGATTGATTTCAATACAATTTTAGCCTGTTTAGGGGATAAGGTGTAGCAGTGGTGGGGGTCATAAATTTTTTGTTGCTGAAATAGGGGGGGGGGCGCAATTTTATTGACGCCGACTCTTTGTAAATTTGGGACCCCCCTTCCGAAGAAAATGCCAGCCCCAATGTTAAACAGAAAATGAAAATTTTGAAAAATATTATTACTATTGCAGGAAATGTATTTGTTTTGTGACTGAACAGAATAATTCCATTTGAAAAATTAATTATAAAAAAAAATTTCAAATGCTTCAAATATCAAATGAGTGGATTTGTTAATTACTGAATTATCTGATCCATTTTCGAAATTGTTAAAATATTTGGGAAAAAAATGTATCCCCCTGAAATTAAATTTGCTTGACTGTTATGTTGTGAAATGAAATGAAATCCCAAATAGTGTTCAAAATGATGATATAATTCCCTTTCACAATTTTAGTCTTACTTAGTTTCTATCCCTTTTACCATTTCTGATTTCAAACCAAGGGACTCTGCCTTCAGAGCTCTTCAGCTTTTGTTTTTCATCTCACCATTTTAACACTTTAAAAATTAAATTGTACAACTAGTTTGATCTTACTTACATGACTACCAGCGTTCGAAATTTTGGTTGTCCGGTTGCCCGGGGCAACTAAAAAAGTCGCCGGACAACCAAAAATACTGATTCGGTTGTCCGCCGGACAACCATAAATCTGTAGCCAAAAGTCACCTTTGTAGGCCTACGGACAACCAAAAACTTAGACGGACAACCAGAAATTGTAATCTGGTTGTCCGTGGGACAACCATTTATTTTTCCTTAATTCGAACACTGATGACTACTGATTGTATGTGGGCTAATAGTGTTCTGTTGGTATCATAAAAGCACTAGGATCTCAAACATAAACTCAACTTTCAGGACACAGTTCTTAAACCCTATATGTTTGTACACTTACAGAATGAACTTTCAACATGTTGGGTACAAAAACTCATACTCCAGAACTTGAGGTCAATTTTTGAGCTTAAAGAGTGTTGCATGTATGTTATTGGACTGTGCCACTGGAATTGAGGTATTTTTTGTCTCCATAGTGAATAATTCTTGTACCAAGACAAGCCTGGTTCTTGTACCAAGACAAGCCTGGTTCCCACAATGTTTGTACACTTACAGAATGAACTTTGAACATGTTGGGTACAAAAACTCATACTCCAGAACTTGAGGTCAATTTTTGAGCTTAAAGAGTGTTGCATGTATGTTATTGGACTGTGCCACTGGAATTGAGGTATTTTTTGTCTCCATAGTGAATAATTCTTGTACCAAGACAAGCCTGGTTCCCACAATATCGCATTATATGCATGGCCGGTTTGTACACACACACATACAATTTGCCAGGAAACACCAACACAGGAGCGAATTGATTGATCAATTGATTCGTCAATACATCATTTGCCTGCCAGACACCTTATGCTTTGATTAAAATAACCCACATGAACTAAGCTTTTCTGTGCTTTGGAGAGGAAAAACATTGATGAAATTTTATAGGGAAATGGTCTGATGGAGAAAGCCTACTTGTATGGTGTTTCCAATTCCACATCATGATACAGCTGTCATCTAGTGGCAGGCAAGCACTGTAAAAGTGGTTATTTTTGTGTGTTAATTTTCGCGTTTTGCCAATTTTTAACAACTGCACTTGTTTTTAAATTCACAATTTTGAGTTTCCTTACATCGACCAATATATAAATAAAAAGACCATATTTGCATTTTTTATTTTCGTGGTAGCAGCATTGAGTGTGAAAAAAATGTGAAAATTAATGTATTGCAAAAATTTCCACTTTTAAAGTACATAGTGCAGTGCAAAGTACAATTTTGTTGAACATTGTTGTGATAGGAAGATGAGCGGAAATAACAGGGGTTTATTAAATTAATTATGTCAATAACTGCATTGTGCAAATTGACCCTGTGTTACTTATTGTACCATCATCAAAATACTTTCAGTGATCTAATTTCTACCTTGTACTATTTTGCAGCATAGCATCAGGCACTAGCAAATTACCGGTAGTTCAATCTATTGGATAATAATATTGGTCTAGGACAGATAACCAGCTATGAGCAAGCACCCAATCTTTGAGAGATCATGTTCATCCCCATTGGTAGCGGTGGGCCGGAACCAAAACCTTCACCACCCCACCCACACAAATCCTAAAACTGCATACAGTTTCACTCTCAATACCATAGTTTTTTTTTTGAGGGGGGGGGGGATTAATTAATATTGTCAGTGGCAGCACCTGTAATTTGGGGGGGTATTGGGGAGGGCAAACTGATTCCAGGGAGCAAAATCAACAAATTTTGCACAAAATTGCTGCAAAAAGTAGAATTTTTCATAATTTGCCCCTCCCCCCTTCCATGGCGCCACATATTGTACGCACTCAAAAACACTAAAGTGTACTAAACTATGTGTATATTGTATTAAAAACATTTATAACTGCAGGTCTGAATCTTTAAAAACGACCAGTTATAATAATCCAAATACCACAATGTAACAAAAAAAGTACATTAAACAATTACAAAGTCGATTAAAAACCCAACCCTGCCCATAATTAGCCTGTTGCTTTCTTTCTCACCTATACATGACCTGGCTAGTATTGTCTCTACTCTGTAGCAGGAAATATTCTTCTACTTCATTGCAGCGGTTTCATTAAACCAGTCTCCATCTACATGTAATATGGTCAACGGTTTTTGTGTGGAAATTGTATAACACATTGCCCACGGCAAATCTGATTTCTCTGTTTTCTTCTTCAATGGGTTTTTATTACAATAAAATCTTTGAGTACAATGTGATAGTTGGAAAATTGAGTTTCCATGTATTGGAAATACAGAGCTTTGTGAAAAGTTAATGAGGCTTTTTGAATGTATAAAACCATTTTGATTATAAAAAGTGTTTTTACATACAAGTGCATGTGCATGTATTGCATTACCCTCTTGGATTGATCTCTCTCCCTCTTTTATAGAAAACATTAAACATAAAAGTATTATGGACTGGCAGCCATGATACAAAAATATATAATATTTGTGACAATTATAAATCACCTGTACATATCTGGTGTATTGTTGCTATGTTTAAGGGTGTACTACACCCCTGGCCAATTTTGTGCCTATTTTTGCATTTTTCTCAAAAATTATAGTCAGTGTCCGAAATAAGGAAAATATGGAGGTTGTCCTGAGGATAACTAAAGCATGAATTCTGCTTGTCCTCAAAACATTTTGGTTGTCCCCAAAATATATATGTCATGTTAATATCCATCATATACAGACATGCACTTGTTCAATAAAGATAAATTATCCGCTAAATGTAAAGAGCACTTGTGTATGTATTATTAGTGAATAGAAATGGATATCAGCCATCATTTTGGATCAAATTGGTCTCACAAATTATTTTCAGCACCAGACAGGCCTTGAAATAAGGGGTGCAAAAGAGCAAATTTGCGCCTGGTGATTGGCAAAATGCTCCTGCTTCTGTTGGAAAATTACACACAAAGACATAGACCAGGAGCAATTTATTGTTAAATTATAGTACAATTGCTCCTGGTTCCGAAATCCTTATTTCAAGGCTTGGCACCAGAACCATTGCTAAATAAATGTACATGTATGTCCCAGATGTGACATGGCAACCAGAACACTGTAAAGTGTGCTGAGGCTTGTGGATCAATGTCTAGGCATTGTGCCTGTGCCTAGCCCACTAGAAATCACTGCACTTTAAAAAAAAAATTTGTGATTGGAATTCCATTAGGCTAATAGTGTTCTATTGGTATCATACAGTACTGTAAAAGCACTAGGATCTCAAACATAAACTCAACTTTCAGGACACAGTTCTTAAACCCTATATGTTTGTACACTTACAGAATGAACTTTCAACATGTTGGGTACAAAAACTCATACTCCAGAACATGAGGTCAATTTTTGAGCTTAAAGAGTGTTGCATGTATGTTATTGGACTGTGCCACTGGAATTGAGGTATTTTTTGTCTCCATAGTGAATAATTCTTGTACCAAGACAAGCCTGGTTCCCACAATATCGCATTATATGCATGGCCGGTTTGTACACACACACATACAATTTGCCAGGAAACACCAACACAGGAGCGAATTGATTGATCAATTGATTCGTCAATACATCATTTGCCTGCCAGACACCGTATGCTTTGATTAAAATAACCCACATGAACTAAGCTTTTCTGTGCTTTGGAGAGGAAAAACATTGATGAAATTTTATAGGGAAATGGTCTGATGGAGAAAGCCTACTTGTATAAGGTGTTTCCAATTCCACATCATGATACAGCTGTCATGTAGTGGCAGGCAAGCACTGTAAAAGTGGTTATTTTCGTGTGTGTAATATTTCGCATTTCGCTGATTTTTAACCATTTCACTTGTGTTTAAATTCACAATTTTGAGTTTCCTTTCATACAACTATACATAAAAAGAAATAATTGCTTATTTTAATTTTTGGGGTAACTGCAATGAGCGTGAAAAGGCGTGAAAATTAATGTATTGCGAAAAATTTCCACTTTTACAGTACATGGTGTAGTGCAAAGTACAATTTTGTTGAACATTGTTGTGATAGGAAGATGAGCGGAAATAACAGGGGTTTATTAAATTAATTATGTCAATAACTGCATTGTGCAAATTGACCCTGTGTTACTTATTGTGCCATCATCAAAATACTTTCAGTGATCTAATTTCTACCTTGTACTATTCTACAGCATAGCATCAGGCACTAGCAAATTAGTTCATCTATTGGATAATAATATTGGTCCAAGATGGGTATCCAGCTTTGAGCAAACACCCAATCTTTTGAGAGATCATGTTCACCCCAATAATGGTAGCCGGATCCAAACATGGGTAAATTAGCATTAATTTTCATTCTTTTCACCTCTTTATTTTTTTCTGCAGGAGCCTTCCGGATCCCCACCCCACCACACAAATCCTAAAACTGCATGTACAGTTTAACTCTCAACACAGTATTGGGGGGGGAGGGGATTAATATGGAACTTCAAGCATATTGTCAGTGGCAGTACCTGTAATTTAGGGGGCATTGGGGAGGGCAAAGTGAATTCCAAGGAGTAAAATTAACTAATTTGGCACAAAATGTAAAAAGTGGATTTTTTTGTAATTTTCCCCTCCCCCTCCATGGCATAACCATTGCATATTGTACACACTCAAAAACACTAAAGTGCACTAAACTATGTGTATATTGTATTAAAAACTGCAGGTCTGAATCTTTAAAAATGACCAGTTAATCCAAATACCATAATGTAACAAAAAAGTACATTAAACAATTACAAAGTCGATTAAAAACCAACCCTGCCCATAATTAGCCTGTTGCTTTCTTTCTCACCTATACATGACCTGGCCAGTATTGTCTTTATCTCCACTGTAGCAGGAAATATTCTTCTACTTCATTGCAGCGGTTTCATTAAACCGGGGATGGATAAATGGCGAGTTAAGTGACGGTAAGTTATGGGCGAGTTACTGTTAGACCAATGGGCGAGTTACTGTTAGACCATTCGGCGAGTTACTGTTAGACCAATGGGCGAGTTACTGTTAGACCATTGGGCGAGTTACTGTTAGACCAATGGGCGAGAGTTACAGTAACTCGCCCAATGGTCTAACAGTAACTCGCCCATTGGTCTAACAGTAACTCGCCCATTGGTCTAACAGTAACTCGCCCTTAACTTACCGCCACATAACTCGCCAACTAACCATTCCCCATTAAACCGGTCTCCATCTACCTCTAATATGGTCAACGGTTTTTGTGTGGAAATTGTATAACACATTGCCCACGGCAAATCTGATTTCTCTGTTTTCTTCTTCAATGGGTTTTTATTACAATAAAATCTTTGAGTACAATGTGATAGTTGGAAAATTGAGTTTCCATGTATTGGAAATACAGAGCTTTGTGAAAAGTTAATGAGGCTTTTTGAATGTATAAAACCATTTTGATTATAAAAAGTGTTTTTACATACAAGTGCATGTGCATGTATTGCATTACCCTCTTGGATTGATCACTCTCCCTTTTTTATAGAAAACATTAAACATAAAAGTATTATGGACTGGCAGCCATGATACAAAAATATATAATATTTGTGACAATTATAAATCACCTGTACATATCTGGTGTATTGTTGCTATGTTTAAGGGGGTACTACACCCCTGGCCAATTTTGTGCCTATTTTTGCATTTTTCTCAAAAATTATAGTGCATTGGTGACAAGTAAGATTTATATGTTATAGGGGCAAGGACTACAACTACTGCACTGAAAATTCAGTAACTCAAGGCAAGTAGTTATTGATTTATTGATCAAATATTAGTTTTCCCTCATTTTTGACTATAACTCCACAACTGTTGTCTGTGCTGAAATATAATTTCCAGTGCAGTAGTTGCAGTCCTTGCCCCTATACATATCTTACTTGTCACCAATGCGCTATAATTTTTGAGAAAAATGCAAAAATAGGCACAGAACTGGGCAGGGGTGTAGTACCCCCTTAAAGGCTTAGAGAAAAAAATGCAATCAGGCATTTCTCACTGTGAATTTCACTTTTAAGTGCTTTTCATGCTTTTAAAAGATTCATTTAGAAAACTACCATGAAAATCTATACTGTGCAGCATGTTTGCAGAATTTGGCAACTGTTACAACTGAATAAGCTTAAGTTTGACCTGCTTTTCCAGCCCATGTTTACAAAACTGGCCCATTTTCTCATAATTATTGAAGCAACAACACACAAGTAATATTCATGCTACTCACACCATTCAGTATATTGACTTTTTAAGCTGATTTATGAAGAAAATATTTATGTATTTTTGATGACAGTCAGGTCGGCTATTTGTTTTGGCCATTGATTGAGTCCATGAAAAACGATATACTGCCCTCTCTCTCTCATTATTATGTTTTTTTAATTTTCGCCCCTTTTCGACCCCTTTTCTCACATTTTGAAATTGCAATCGATCGGTCACATTTTTCAGGCCTTCATTTTTGAACATTGCTGGAGCTCTGTTAATCACTCTCCTGAGTTTAGTAAGGTGCTCAACAAGGAGCTCAATCTTTAAATTATCTGTATAAAAACATCTAGGGATTCAAGTAGTGAGGAGCTCAGTAAATCATACTCCTTGAATGTTCTTAAGGAGAGCTGTAGGAGGTCTGGTGCAATCGAGCTCCTCAAAAATGAAGGTCTGATTTTTGGTCAAAAAATTCTATTTTTTTCCTCTTGTTGAGCAGACGTTTGATTCAGAATGATAGGTGATGTAGTAAGTGACTAGAGTTGGGCGACTATCACTTTTTTCCTAGTCGACTAGTCGGCAGCAAATAGTCACGACTACGACTATAGTCGCGACTATCTGTGGTTAGAATTGAAAAAAAAAATCGGGTGAAAGTTTGGTGCAAATTTACAATAAAAAGTCAACAAGACCAATCTAATGATGATTTATAGACTTTATGATTATTGTTTGTATAGTGTTACTATTGGTAAGACAATGACTAATGTTTTTATCACATTTTCACAGTTTATATGTAAGTATTTGGTTGGTTTTAGTGCAGATATCTGGTGCTTTTAACATGATTTTGTAACATTTAAATATAGTTCCATTTGACGACTTTTGGTTTTCAATAGTCGTAGTCGCGACTACCAGTAATAGTCGCGACTAACGACTATTGGCGACTTAGTCGCCCAACTCTATAAGTGACATAGCAATATACATTTTGTACAGTATGTCAGGCAACAGCCTCACAGTTAGCAAATTGTGCGAAATCTTGGCATACAGTCATGTATCAAAGGTTGCTCATGCATAATATTCTGGTGACCTCGATAGTCATAAAAAATATTAGTACTTCTGCCTTTAAACCACTATCAAAATCAGTCAAAATGTGAAATTATTCATTGTGCTATAAAAATCAGTCAAAAATATGTGAAATTATTCATAGTACAGTATGGTAATTCATCAATATCAAAGTGTGTACACTAAAGTTAATAATTCACCACTGAAAGCTTATCATATCTTGAGTTTGGCCATAATCAAACATATCACAAGAAGCTTGCAACTAAAAACATTATTGTTTAAAATTAGCTTTTTAAAGTAAAAATAATAAAAGCAACCAAAATGCTTTCTTAAAGTTGGACATCCACTGTCAGTACTGTACATAATATGCATATTGATTCAAATTTCCGTTTGCTACACCTTTGCATTCCCACCATAGATGCAAGAGTTTAAGAGACAAAATAGGAAGTTTGAAATCAATATTTCATAATGTCAATAATATTATGCTTCTCACACTACTAAGCCTCTGTGTATAGACATGGGGGCAATGACACAACACACCTTATAACACGTACATGAAGACATCAGACTTCCTGCAAAAAATCTATGCGAGGCAGAAATGCCAGGAGATTTTTGGCAAATAAAACATGAGAATAAGATGCAGAATCACACTGCTATGCAAGCTAAGGGACAGCGCAGTCTTTAACCAAAGAACACTTTAATTAAAACTTTATTAACAGTCCCACAATATTGCAAAACACACTCGCTCACACATACCCCTACTTGTATTCACCCATAACAACGGACACTTGGATTTTACACCGGCAACCAAAGACATGAAAACCCCGGGAGGGTCACTCCCATTGTGGCCTGTACACCATCCGTGATAATCAACTTTTGAAAAGCACCCTAAACAAGGATTTAACCCTTGGCTAAAACAATACCCTAAACAGGTGTTTTCACACCCTAAACAGGATTTTATTCCTTGCATCAAATTTCATACCCTAAATTTCATTTCCGCATATTAGCAATTGCAATTTTGCTACCCTTTTTTCCAATATTTCATGTTTTTGACACCCTAAACGCGTTTCGCGCGTATCGTGCTTACCAACGAAAAACTACCCTTTTTACGCGTTTTCATTATCGCGGATGGTGTTCAGGCCACAATGGGAGTGCCCCCCCCCCCGGATGAAAACCAAAAGAAGAAGAAGAATCATCTTTTATACAGAAGTCTGACAATTTTATATACACTGTAATTGTCACATCACACACAGTCATAGATGCACACCTCCCCCCCCACCCCCAACACACACATTATTTACTGAGTATCTTCCACAAAACCAGGAGTATTTTTTTTTAAAGCTGCGAAAGGATACAAATTTATCATCAAAGCAACCATTTTTATTCTCATAAGTTAGGCACCGGAGTTTTGCGCGGTTCGCGCAAAAGCGCACATTTTCGCGCATTTGGGTGTCCATAGCGCATTGTGGGTTCCATCGAGAATGTTCACGATTTTGACCCATCGATAAGCTTAAAGTTAAAACTTACGATTTTATGCCCCAAATCGGCAGCATTTACAAGAAAATTCACGCAATATTGGTGCTAACTTCACTTATGTACATCAAAATACAAATAACGATCATTAAACCAAGCATAATGTGGGGAAATTTACCCTTGCTTTCGACATTTCGATCGACGATTTGTGATGGTCGCCATCTTTATTTTTTTTTTTTTTTTCCAGAAACTGGAAATGAACCCGGAAATGAACCGGAAGTCGGTCGTAATTGATTGACATACCATCGTTTTACCGATGTTTTTTCGTGTTTTGCATTGATAACAGGGGATCACACAATTTAGCGCATTTTGACCTATTTTTTGGCGCATTTTCGCACATTTTGAAAAGTGGCCAGCGCATTTTGCTGTTTTAAATCGCGCAAAACTCCGGTGCCTATCATAAGTCCTCATTCAGTAAGTAAATTCAGGGTCAGAATGTTTGTTGAGAATCCAAGAATCGATTCTCCCAATGATTCTCGTAATGATTCTCGTAAACAGATTTGCGTGAATCCTATTTAATTCTTGCAAACTTTTGCAGTTTACACAGAAGTTGATTTGCAAGAATCAAACGAATCCCGCAAATTTATTCTGCAAGAATCAAGATTGATTCTCACACTGCAAAACAAAATTCAGACCCTGAAATTGAATCATCTAAAATCGAGTTGGTTCCAGATATTTGTTTTTTCAATCAATACTTGTACAAGTTTGTACAATGTACAATATTTATGTGTTATTATTTGTTTTTATACATGTGTAGTTTGTTTGTTTGTTTGTTTGTTCGCCTGTCTGGTACTCACCTGTCCGTTGTCTTGCTGGATGAAGGGTACAGCATGGTTTGCTGTTCATCCATATCCACACATACTTTGGTTCCCAAATCTATCTCTGTGAAAGAAATTTAACAAACAGTTGGCCAATATTAGACACATTTTCAAACAAAAACTACAGTAGTAATTTCAACATTCTTGTGCAAGGTAAAAAATTTTTAATCAATTTAATTCTGCAAAAAAAAATATTGTACATTAAAAACAATTTCATCCAATTCATCATGTTCATATGTAATGTGATTGTATTTCACTGAATGTTTACAAACACAGTAAAAACATTGATCAACTAAATGTATTCTTCATTCTTTGGATAAATTGATTTGATTATAAAACATGATCGGTCAATGACTTAAGGGGTACTACACACCGGGCCCTGCCCAATTTTGTGCCTATTTTTGCATTTTTCTCAAAATTTATAGCGCATTGGTGAAGATACAATGTATGTATACATATTATAGGGGCAAGGACTACAACTACTGCACTGGAAATTTTTATTTCAGCACAGACAACAGTTGTGGAGTTACAGCGAAAAATGAGGGAAAACCAATATTTGATTAATAAATCAATAATTACTTGCCTTGAGTTGCTGAATTTCCAGTGCAGTAGTTGTGGTCTTTGCCCCTATTTACATATCTTACCTGTCACCAATGCGCTATAACTTTTGAGAAAAATGCAAAAATAGGCACAAAATAGGCCAGGGGTGTAGTACCCCCTTAAGGGCACATGTGAAATGATCTGATCTGGGATTAGACTGTCCATGATCTGATCCACTGAGGGTGAGATGGCTGAGCGGTTAAGGTGATGCGCTGTTGGCTGGGAGAATATGATCAGCAAAGTTTCGAGCCTTGGGCTTTGCCTTCTAAGGTGAGAAGTATCTTCCTCTCCCAAAATGCTATTTCGGAAATTCTACAATTGTATTGTTACTTTACAGAATGAAATCTTATTTTTTATAAAACTGTTGGTCCTATACAGGAAGAGCCAAACCCTCAGCGTTGAAATAGGGCGGTCAGCCGCCATTGGCCTGTAACTTTTGGCCTGGCGGTAACTTTTCTGACTGGCATCTAGGTGCCGACCCGGCTGGCCGGTAACTTTTTAAGGTCAAGCCCGGCTGGCCTGTAACTTTTTGAGGCATATTTCGAACACTGCAAACCCTGTGTACGCTAAGTGTCAGAGATATTCAATAAGAGAAGGGGGACCATCCCCAACATTCCCCGGGTCTGATATCTGTAATCAATCCCAGGTTAATATTATTTTGGCTATAAAATGAACACATTTTGTTCCTTGTTTCTAAAGTACCGGTACTGATGGATATTGTAAAACATGTATTTTTACAATATTAATAATTGCAAATTTGCAAAAATTCATTTTCATTCCAAAATTTCAGGTGAGATCTGTTAAAAGCTAGATTATAGTTTAGCTTTCAGTCTCTTAAGTTTACATGTTCAGGAAGTAGCAAGCCTAAATTATATGCCACCAATTCAGCTCTGCCATGGTTCACTGGTACTTGACTGGCATGCAGTATTGTTGTATTACCAATAAGCAGTCAAAGGGAACTAAACCATCTGTGTATGGTGTCGAATTAGAGGATTAAGTGACCTGCTACATTTTGCTTCAAATTAATTATTGTGATAATATTTTCAAAGCACATGTGGCTTTTCAATTGTTTTATTTAGATGGACAATAAGGTATTACTTGGATGTTTGTACATGTATGAGCACTACAAATGACCACAGATTCTCAACAATGACCAAGTTTTTAGTTTGACAGCAAAAATTGAACTTAAGCATATAAACCCATGCAATATCGTCTATCTGTCTATCTGTCTATCTGTGTGTCTGTCCGCCTATTTTCTCGGAGACTAGGGGTCGCACGTTCCTCAAACTTGTTGGGTGGGTGCATGTTGACCCCATACAGATCAAGTTTGTATTGGTTAGTGGGTCAAGGTCACCCAAGGTCATCCAGGGGTCAAATTAGTAAATACTGTTTTTCTCAGAGACAGGGGTGTACGTTCCTCAAACTTGACGGGTGGGTGCGTCTTGACCGGGACAGAACAAGTTTGTATTGGTTAGTGGGTCAAGGTCACCAGAGGTCATCTAGGGGTCAAATTAGTAAAACTGTCATATGGGCATGCAACTTGGTGGGTAGGTGCATCTTGACCTAAGACGGAACAAGTTTGTATTGGTTAGTGGGTCAAGGTCACCCAGGGGTCATTTGAGGTCAAATTAGTAAAAACTGTTTTCCGCCTATTTTCTCGCAGACTAGGGGTCGCACGTTCCTCAAACTTAGTGGGTGGGTGCATCTGGACCTCAGACAGAGCAAGTTTGCTTCGGTTAGTGGACCAAGATCACCCGAGGTCATTCAGGGGTCATCTGAGGTCAAATTAGTCAAAACTGTCGTATGGGCATGAAACTTGGTGGATACAGTCAACTTTTAGAGTCAAATTTTTGGACAGTCATTTTGGGGTCATCCGGGGTCACCCAGGGGTCATCTGAGGTCAAAATAGTAAAAAATATCATATGGGCATGAAACTTGGTGGGTACAGTCAACTTTTAAAGTCAAATTTTTGGACGGTCATTTTGGGTCATCCAAGGTCAAATTACTAAAAACTGTTGTGACGTGGTGGGTACAGTCAACATTTAGAGCCAAATTGTGGAATGTCATTTCGAGGTCACAAGGGGTCATCTGAGGTCAAATTAGAAAAAACTGTCCTATGGGCATAAAACTTGGTGGGTACAGTCACCATCAGCCTGGTAATCGCGACAGCCGAGAACCGCCAAATACGGGTAACCGCCTAGTTATTAATAATAGTTTACCCAGGGATACAATATTTACCAAGCACGTGCATGTACAGTATGTGTTATTTGATTAATTTAGTATATATGGTTTAAAATTTTACAATGAATAAATAAATCCTTGTTCTATTTGAATTAAACACCTACTCTTGATCCATTGGCAATGGCGTGATATCAAATTCAGCAGTTGTGTCATGCAAATGGCCATTTTATGACATGGACATTTGCATATCGCTGTGTTTCATTATTATATTTTGTTGAATCCAAGTGTGTAAAAATATTGGATCCAAAACATAATAATGATAAAATTGGATGCTTTACACCCAATATTTATTGGTTTCGCTATGAGTTTTAAAATATTGGACTTGACTACGTCTGGTCCAATATTTTAAAACTCATAGCGAGACCAATAAATATGGGCTCAATCGATCCAATTTTATATCACAATTCAATATATTCAAACATTTTTACAAATACATTGAAAAAGTACATGTACTCATGACTTCAGATTTCGCCATCTAAACCGATGGCTTGCATCACTTAGTGACTTGGTCCACTGCTTTTTGTTATCAAGCTGTCAGCACAGATAGCGAATGCTAAGGGACCATTCACAAACACTTGAGGGGGGCCTGATGCAAAAAAATTTCATCACATTTTTTTCAGCCCCCCCCCTTTCAGATCTCAAAAATTTTGATGGAACATTTGAGTAGTTTACATGTATGTTGCTATGAATATTACAGAGCTATGTATGAGTATTAAACTAACAGAAAAATATTGGGAGCGATTGACGAATAGGGTGCAACTCTACTAGTCTTATTACAAGACTGCCCTACCCCAACCCTAAACCCTAACCCTAAACTCCGTAAACGAGGACTGGACTCAAGTCTAGCAAGTTGCACCCTATTCGGTAATTGTACCAAATATTGTGATAAGGCCAAAAAAAAACATGTTTCTTTCCTGTAGCAGGTCTAAATTAAAGGCCCATTCAGTGATTTGCTCATCCAGACGATCGTAAAAATCATCAAAATTCAGATTTTAATACCTTTGTAATTGGCATAGATGTGCTAACATAGCCTGCTAGTGGTTCGGTCGAAAGCCGTGTATTTTAGACAAAATAAAGCATTTACATGAATCTGGACTTTTGATACTGACAGTACAAAAAGTCCGACTCGAGATCGAAGAAGCTTTGCAACACGCGTTATGTATTGTTTCTACTACTTATTACATCAGTAGCTACTATTTTAAACAAAATACACAATTTTAACTGTTTTTCATATTTGAATTGGCCGTTAGTTTGCCTCGGTGACCTTTAATTGCTTATTTTGTTTTCTACTACAAAAAATTAAGCGTCTGTTTTAAATCAATTTAGACTCTACTTCCCCGTGTTAGAAACAGTGGACTAGGAACTTTTCCCAGTCGATTGGTGGAAAAGACTGTACGAAAATCTCGATTTTCTCGAGTTGATCTGAGTTGAAGTAGAAAACCTTTCTATAACTTCTGTTTTTTGACTTATTTGTCGATGTATTCAGGGAAAAGTGGTTTCATGAAATTCGCTAGACTTATTCTTTGTTTCTAAGCAACTCTGACAAATTTCCATTTTTTTTAATGTTCCTGTGAAATCACTGAAAGGGCCTTTAAGTCAAATGCGAAATGCTGTATTTTTTTTTTAATCCATGCCTTGAAATGAATAAAAAAACTTTTTAATGCAAATTGGAATGAGCATTTACAGTGGGTTTCTCCGACACCCACAAAATATTTATATTTCTTCATAATTCAAGAATAATTTTCTGATCCCCTTTCTACCTACAAATTGAAAAAGGTATTTTTAAAAATGTGTGATGTTTTCTCCAGTAGTTTTTCACTACACTCATTTGTGTAATGTGTAAATGTTTTCTCCAGTAGTGTTTTATATTATTTTTTGTGATTTTCTGGGTTTTTTGTTTTCTCCCTTTTAAGTAAAAAAATAATCAAATGCGCTAAATATGCTGTCAAAAACGAAATGCGCATGCGCTACAGGAAACAAACTTGTTGTTTTTTTGGCCTATGCAGCAATTCTTTTTATTTTGAGAGGCGTGTTTTGAATTAAGGGCATGCTCAATCTTACTTCATGCTACAGTACAACTTCTGTTTAAAACTGCATATAGTATGTTGTTTACATGCAATCCTGTTTATCTTGTTGTACACTCTATAGCCTTGTGGCATGAGTGGGCACTGGGTTGAGATGTTGTATTAGCATAGTTATATCAGATATACATGTACCAGCAGTCATGGCAGTAGCTAGCATTGGCAGATAACAGATTTCCTTGGTATTAGGATTTCATATTATCAGCATATTAAATTTTGATGGAAAAATACCCTAAAACCTTGGATTCCCCCTGATATTTGATACAGTACCATGGTATCACAAATCGGCATCATACAGCGGCTCAGATAGGGTACAGAGCCATCTAAACTAAAGACTCATTTGTTCACCTTATAAGAATAATTTGTTGTTTTCCTCTTTTCTTTTTGTGTATCTATGTTTACACCCATGACACACACACACAGGTGACTGTAGGAACCCATGGATTCGATCCATGTATGCTATGTTCATGTTCTTTGTAATAGCGCTAATAACTTTATAAGTGCTGATATTATTATTATTATTATTAATTATTATTACAGGCATGCATTCATGACAGGGGGACCCCACCCCAATTCCACCAACCCCATGCATGACAAGTTGTATGCTTTCAATGCTATACGTAGGACATGACCAGGGACAGGCGATTTGCGCGGAAAAAAATAGCAAATTGCGCGGAACTATTTTTTTCAGTGCAAATCATGTATACCTAAATTGCGCGGAATTGCGCGGAAAGAAAGTTCCGCGCAAATCGCCTGTCCCTGGACATGACATGTTGTTCAGTTCAGTATTTGTTGTGGACACAAAATGAATGATGGAGGATTGGTATTCAACCCCCCATTTGTCCCCTTGCTTGCCTAGCTTCGTTGCCATATTTCCCCCAGCCCCCTCCATCACTGCGAAAGTCTGATTACACCACTAGACGATGAGACCCCTGATGTTCACAGTCATCATGTTCATGGTTATACACTTGATATTTTGATAATCAGTCATGATATGACACAGTGATAGACATTTGGTCAAGCTATTTCACTAGTAAAATTTCAAAGACGTGTCTGCACTCTGCATGCATGTTCAATGTCACACACAAAATCACGTCATGTTTTACATTATTTAACCTGGCAAAACTCACGTATACAAGTCATATGTGAGTCTGTGAGTGCATCATGCATTTATACAACGTTAACATCAGCGGCTGGCATCATTTACTTACCACGCCTGTTCATAGGCCGTACACGAACAGCGACCTTCACTTTGGATTTCGTACTCGCCATCCTGTTGCCTCAAAAAGCGATCTCGAACGAAAGTTACAAGTGTAACAAATTAGTATATATCTCCGTTAAAATCCCTGGTTGAATTGGTAGAATGTCATCTTCACAAAAACACAAAAATCCAAGGGTCTAAAATGACATCAACCATGTAATGTTTTGTATTGTCCTGTGTTACTCGCGCCACAATCATCAGCAGAGCTCGGATCATGTGTGTGTGTACAAAAATCACGAGTTTTTGTTGTGGTAAAACAGACTAGAAACAAGCACTGATGCTTTATTTCCCTAAAGAGATAGAAAACTTACATGATTTGCTCCATATATTTAGGTTATCATTTAGCACA
This sequence comes from Amphiura filiformis, assembly GCF_039555335.1. NCBI lineage: Eukaryota > Metazoa > Echinodermata > Ophiuroidea > Amphilepidida > Amphiuridae > Amphiura > Amphiura filiformis. The sequence goes on along the minus strand of NC_092631.1, from coordinate 25,378,603 downwards.
CTTGCAGATAGGTGTTTATTGATATTCATGGCAAATAATTCTTTTATACTCCAAAATGAAAGAAAAAATTAGTAGTATTTTTGATCCGATTTATTAGAAATGTTTTTCGTAACTTTACTTTTTTGTAGAGGGCGTTAATTGATTGATTCTTGAACTGCCAACGGGCAGTGATCACGACAGGTGTTTTTACCAGGGACACGAATAAAGTTGTAAAATGTGATTGATTGATTGATTGATTGATTGATTGATTGATTGATTGATTGATTGATTGGTTGATTGGTTGGTTGATTGATTGGTTGATTGGTTGATTGATTGATATGTTGATCAACCAATCGGTATAAATCATTCGATCGATCAATCAATTAATTGATATGTTGATTGCTTGACAATGTTGACTGATTGATTATATTGTTTGATCGACCGATTGATTTATTTGGATTGATTAGTTGATCAATCGATCGGTCAATAAGCTCACTGATTGATTGATTGATTTGATTGTTTGTCATACTGCAGTTACTGTCCGTTTTCCTATACACAATACACAGTGCTCTTACCATTGACGCGTGACCTCTACAAATAGCGTACGTTGGAAGTATGGGGATTTGCCTAGTTAACGTCGCTGTGTGAAAAATAACTGCGGCCAATATTAAAGGAGTATTTCGTGATCCTAGCATCCTCTTTTTATGACATTTTTCAGTACATATCCACGAAAAAAGCATATTCCCAAAATTTCAGTTGATTCCGATTTTGCGTTTGCGAGTTATCATGGTTATGCATGATTATGTGTATTACACTGCTCCATAGACAATACGTTGTAATTTCGTTCTGGTGCACCAGAACGAAATTCAAATTTCGCGATATCTTTGCTAAACGAATTAATCTGCAAGAAATATTTTGTACATAAACATTATGTAGCCAGCGTATTCCAGTGATATAAAAATCTCAACTTTTTTTTTTTTTTTTGGGGGGATGAGGCTGTGGATCACGAAATGCCCCTTTAAATGTACTCTTCTAAAATTCTAGAAAATATAGTTTTGTAACATGTCCTAAATTTTTAGCTAATTTAGATGTTTGGAAATATTCGTACTTTGGTGTTTTAGTGTATGTTATAGGTAATAGTACATTGCCTAGTTAAGCGGCCAATATTAAAAGTACTCTTCTAAAATTCTAGAAAATATAGTTTTGTAACATGTCCTAAATTTTTAGCTAATTTAGATGTTTAGAAATATGCGTACTTTGGTGTTTTAGGAAGGATATGTAAACGACAGATAACACCAAAAAATATGAAGAAATTATTTCCAAACCATGTTAAGTCAACAATCATTATGTTGCTCATTTTCAAGAATGCTGGTTAACAAAAAGCAGACCATTGTCTCATTTCGTGAACAAAGGTCTACAGTTTCCTTGCGTTTCCTTTATAATCGGTTACCCAACTGAAGCTATAATACCAGCTCATTGCGATACCGCACATATAAAGCAGACACATGTGCACAACCAGAGAAGATCTGATTTAATCAGTTGAGCTGTTTTCAATTTTTGGTTTAATAGCTTTTAATGGGGTTTAAGTCCTGCAAAGTTCATGGTGAATTCTACTGTAGACATGACTGCATCATGTGTGGTTGCTTGAACTAAGAGATGGACTCTAGGCCGGGTTCTAGGCGGTATTGCAAGCTTGCCTGTCATTGATTTAAGAAATTTTATGACCACCCCCACCACCACCACCGATACACCTTACCCCCTAGACAGGCTAAAATTGTATTGAAATCAGTCTTATCTGGTGACTCCCTACCAGGCGCTTAGCAGAGGGGGACAGGGTTGGCCCCGAGGGTTCATGGGCCGCCCGAGCACTAAGGCGAAAATTAAATAAGGGCTGATAATGGAGAGCAGGGTCGGATTTTTATACCATTGGGCCAAAATTGCCCTATGCATCTTTCTTTTAACCCCAATAACAGCATGTTTTTTTGTCAAAATAGCTCATAGGGCATTCAAATACCAAAATTTATGTTGATCTGGGGCCAAAGTAGTCTGAAATTGAATTGAACAAAATATATTAGTCCCCCTTTAGTTAAACCAAAACTTGGCCACTGACTTGAGTGCACATGCCTTCCTCGGCACGTGAGTTCGGGGCCTCCAAATTTTGGCCTGGCCCAGGGCCCATAAGGTAGGCTAACCGCCCTGGTTAAAAGGGCCCGTACTGTTCCTTGTCCATGGGCCCCTGATGCTCTTGCTACGCCCTTGCTCCCTATACATTTGCAGCTAAACCACCTTCCCCTTCATCACTGCACATATATGTACAAGTGAGTCATCACAACCCGATGATGGCAAACCCGGGGATCCAAATTAACAAAATTAACTTCACGGGCCCCTACAGGCCACTAAGGTGTCTTTTCTTTGCTTTTATGGGCCCATTAATGTATGTTTTCTCTACTTACGGGCCCTATACCCCGGGCCCGGGGGTAACGCGCGCATCCCCCTGCCCTCTTGCATGGCGGTGGCACTGCCCCTGTGCGTCTCGCACGCCCGATGGCCGCTTCCCGGCCATATTTTTACGTTTTTATTCATATATTTTCCAAAATGTCCCAACTTCTAAGTCCCCCTGCGTATGGATAAATATATGGCCACATGCATTTTAGCTCTTGCATTGGACCCTGGCACTTCATGTTCAATTGGGCCGTCATTTCACAAATATTTGGCTTTTTCAAACTAAAATTTTACATTAGCGCTGCTATCTTTTGAAGATAGATTTGGAGGGCGCTATGAATGCATATCAGCACAATAACCCATAAGTAACCAAAGAGAATCAAGAAATAAGCAATAACCAAGAAAGAACCAAGAGAGAAACAAGAAATAACCCAGAGAGAACAAGAAATAAATCAAGAAATAATCAAGATTAAAAACTAGCCAAAAGAGAAACAAGAAAGAACCAAGAGAGAAGCAAGATATAACCAAGAGAGAACCACTTGAAGAGAGAACCAAGAAATTACCAAGACTAAAATAAAACCAAGAAATAACCGTGAGAGAACCAAGAGAGAACCCATAGAATTCTGAAAAACCAAGACTAAAAAAGAAATAACCAAGAGAGAGTACTGAGAAAAAAAAAAGAGAGAACCAAGAGAGAACCAAGAAAGACCAAAAAAGAACCAAGTAATAACCAAGAAAGGACCACGGAACAAGAGAGCACCAAGAAATAATCAAGAGAGAATCAAGAAAATCCAAAAGAGAACCAAGAAATTACCAAAAGATGACCAAGAAATAATCAACAGAGAACCACGAAAAAAAACCCAAGAGAGGACCATGAAATAACCAAGAGAGAACCTAGAGAGGACTCAGAGAGAACCAAGAAATAATCAAGAAATAACCAAGTGGAACCAGGAAATAACAAAGAGAGAACTAAGAAATAACCAAGAGAGAACCCAGAGAGACCCAAGAGAGAACTAAAAAATAACCAAGTGGGAAACAAGAGAGAGCTATCAGAACCAAGAGAGAAATCTGTCTTTCAAAATAAGAAACTATATAATACAAAATTAATGCAAATTTATATGCATGGATTATGAACTGAACTTCGTGCCCGGGACTTCGTGACAAGGGTCATGCCCCGGGGGTGGGGGACTGGAAGTTGGAAGTGACGAGACGGTGTGCGGACAGCAGTTCGGAACTAGGGGTCTTTCGGTGAGAGCCTATAAAGATAGAGACCGAAAAATGGGGCTCTTTGAGAAGGACCAAAAAAGGGAGTCTTTCCGTGAGACGGGGAAAAATTTTGATTCAAAATACAAAAATTTATCAAAATTTGAAAAATTTTGAAAAATTTGAAGGAAAATAATGAAAAAAACGGGGTCATTCAGTGAGAGATTATCAGAATTTCCCCCAAATTTTTTTGAAAAAAGGGATCTTTTAGTGATAGGCAAACAAAAAATGGGTTCATAGGTAGGCCTACTTGAGAGGGAGTTCAGTGAAACAAAAAGCCCGACAAAAAGAGGGTCATTAGGTGAGAGAGAGAGTTGAAAAATGGCTTATTTATGGCCTAAAATAGCCTATTTAGGCCTTTAAAAAAGCACATTTTTGCATGAATGCTTGAAAGGGACGCCATTTTATGCTAGTACGTCAATTTTAAAGAATTCCATTTTCCAATATATCAGTACAGTTCACCTTCTTTACTTAATATTAATGTTAGGTTCCACGGGGTTCACAAATTAAAAAATGCTCCGATTTTAATCAAATTAAAATGAATGGTCTGTATTCTTTTGGAAAAAATAATCAAAATAATAGTTTGCATTGCTTTGTTAGTAACAATGGACTTCGGACTTCTGTTCTGTCTCCCAGATGACTAAACACCTGAGGCAATCTATTCTAAATAATGGATTAATTTGGTATAATTTCTATCCAAATCACGAGCATTTTGTCAATTTTGACCCATTGAGTCCAAAATTTAACCTTTGATATTTTTGCCTATATACGTCAGAAATAGGTATTTTTCTGGATCCTTATGATGAGATGAATACATTGCAAATTTACCTGCATCAACGGCCACTTCCGTAATTAGCCAATTAACAATTTTTACCCAACAATTTACCAAACTCGCGTTATACCTCTTATTTGACATTTGGTCAGGAGGGTTTTGTAGCGATAGGCCTACTTGCGACCAAAAATCCTTAATTCTGTGGCAATTATTCTGCCCTGTATGGTCATAAAATATAATTGAACCAATGTTTTTTTTCTGGGGATCCTTAGATGATCATGATTTGCATCTAAAGAAAGTTATGCGCAACTGATCTGCTTAATAAAATGCTATCTTCAGTAGATAGCACACCGGTATTACCGGTAGTTTTACCACCACCAAAAGTTATATGAAATTAGTTTTTCACATTATTGTTTACAATGATGACTGATATGAGAAAAAGGTTTAATAAAAGACATTTCTTTTTCTTTTCTTTTATCTGTATCATTCATAATCATGCTAAATACATGTGTATTATGTGAATACTTTCCTTCTCTTCCAAAAATATTCAATAGCATCGCATCAGCGCCATCGATTGCATCCGTGAAACGAGGCAACGCAATTAACTAATGGAGCTAGGTTGCCAAGTTGAATGATTTAACTCGCATTCAGGATATTGAAATGATTGATGGGCACTATGAAGTAAACTTCGAGTTATAGGCGGCCTACTGTCAAAAAACAAAACAAATTAACAAAACAAAACAAGAAAGAAAGAAAGAAAGAAAGAAAAAAAAAGTACTTCAGAATTTACAAAAATGTCCATAAGGATAAAGTCAGTGACAAGTAATTTGAGCTGATGCTACATGTAATTTGTGCATTCTGCAAATAGCAAATCTTTCAAATAACAAAACTTCAACAACCAACATTCATGACCAATAACCAAATCAACATAACTGAACTAATCATCTGAATCAGATTTTAAAAAATCTTAAATCTTATAGATTGAAATTCAGCTTAGCCTGATACTCCTGGGATATGAATTGAAAAACTAATACCACTCACACTTGTTATCAAGTGAGTTACAAATCTCATGGATTTGAATTTCAATCTCTAATATTATAGTTCAGAACTTCAGATGTGGTTAATTTTAACATTGGATTTAGAATTTTTAATCTTAGCATGGATTTGTCCTTCATCAAAATATCAAGATTAAACTTTTTGATCTTCAGAGTATGACCAAAACTGCAACAGAATGCACAATTAAAAAAAATGAAAACTGAAGAAAAAAGATTTGTTTTCAACTCTTCATGTTAAAAAAATATTCCTTGTCTTTGTGCCATTTCAATGGCTTACTAGATCACAGACGGAATTGTAGTTTGTTCTGAATGTTTATCAATTGTTTGGTAAAATAAAAAAATATATAAGGCCGTATAAAATTAATGTTTTGGTTCTCGTCCCTCCCTCCTCAATTTCTGGGATTTGTCAGATTTTTTTTTTTTTTTAATTTTTCAATTATTTTAGACTTTGGAATGATTTATGAATTTTTCATACATATAAATAAGTTTATTAGAGAACAAGGACCACTTCCAAGTCTTTTTGTGGTACTCTAGGGGGTTTATCCCTCAGAATCTCACATTTGAAAAAAAAAAAAAAAAAAAAGTGCCTCATCGTTTCCTCGAGCACTGTTGGAAAAGACCGAAAACTACAGACAATGCTGATTTTACACTGAAAAAAAAACACACAAAAAAAACACCTCCCTCCCTCATCAATTCATGAAAATCCTCTGGACGAGAACCAAAACATTAATTTTATACGGCCTAATAACAAATTGTAATTTGTTCATTTTCTTCCACCAATTTCACACGTTATCACTGTGGGGATTTCCTTGTATTAGAAACTGGGAATATACAACGCTAGAGGCTGGCAACACTCACCTGTCACTTGTCAAAACAAGAAACATGGCGATTTTCTGCAAGGAGATTCCACCGTTTGTATTATTAATTTTACTGTTTTTTATAACTTACACAAAATCCACCATTACAGAAGAACCACCGTTGAATATACAGAACTTCCGAGGTACCTTACAACCAGGTTATTTATTTACTCGCTTATTAGGAGAACTTACACAGGTCAAAAACAAGTTGGTATCATGTTCATCAGTGACTACATCAGCAACGAAATCTTCATCAACACAGCATGCCTCTTCGCCATCAGATGTATTACAAAGGCACACACGATTGCTTGTAGGCAATGAAGCCAGACATGCAACACCTGAGCCTTCAACTTCAACAAATCAACAGCTTAATGTATTTCAAAACTGTGAATCTAGTGCTTCTCAATCAAGCCCAACAAATGATCTCAATAATGCCAAAGTGGTCAAAGTTGTGCGGGATAATTGCGAAAAGAAAGATTTGTTGTCTTGTTTGGGGATTCATGTAGTGGCTGGAGCAATGAGCGTATATCGTGATGGGCTCAGAAGAGATCTAAACATGGCTTGTTGCAAGCTGAAGTATTGCAGGGATTCACGGGACATGTCTTCGTGTCAGTCGTGTTTACAACAAGATGATGCAATTACGAAACAGAAGGTATCACAATCATAACAAAATCTATTATAGCTAAATTCTAAAATAATAGTTTCTCGATCATGAGAGCTCAATAGGCACGCAATGACAATTGCGTCGGTGTATAACGCTTACCACACACGCTTTGGGTAGCGCTGCATTTCCTGTGCGTGCACAATCGATCGCGCTATCGTGTCATTCCACTAAACTTACGACATTACGCAGTGCACGCAGTACATTCATACTCTCATGATCGAGAAATGATTATTTTAGCTATAGCTTTGCCTTTGAATTTGCGTAATGTAGACTAGGCTTGGGTTCATTGCTGTCGTTTGGTAGAATGATCAACGTTGTCAATATTTGCAACACATGTTAGATGTTAATATTCATGGTTGAAAACAGGAGAAATACTGACTACAAAAAATGGTATTTAAAAAAAAAACAAAGTTGGATAAAGTTGTACATTTTAATACAGTGTTACGTTCGCTGCCGGCTTATCTTCTTAATAAAACTATGAAATCACACAATTATCACACCATCAAGGAAAGTTTTACAATAATTCTTAGACTTCGAGTCCTTTTATTCCTCTCTCCATCCTCTCTCCTCTTTTTTCCCATTCCATAGTTTTACGACATCACGGTCGGACATTACATTCAAAAGTCAATTCCAATCATAAAATACATTCGCAATCATGGCGCTACGCAAATCTGCGGACATAGCGCGCCACGCCGCATACTAGTTTGAGCGCATATTGCAATTAATCGCGCATTGATAACATTACCACATGACATACAGTTACAGGTACAATTGCGCATTGCTTCTATTGAACAGGCAGGGACACATTGAATTAGTATGTATGTATTGATATTGCTAGCTAGCTGTTCAATAGAAGCAAAAGTAATTTTGTACAACTATCCAACTTTGAAAAAAAAATAGCCATTTTTTTAAATATTAAACTTAAAGTAGCAGTATTTCTCTGGTTTCCAACCTTGAATAACAAGTAATTTACATGTAGGGACTGATCGTTATTTACGGCAGGGGGGAATGAGCATTTTGGAAAAAATATTGACAAAAAAATCCGCGTTCCCCCCTCACGTCCGCTCAAAATTGTCAGATTCCCCTTGTTTTCCCAAGTTTCTCCATTTAAAACTTAACAATCCTCCCTCCTCCTGGTTCAACGAAAAATTGCGTGTTCCCCCCTCAAGACCCAAAACAAATTTCTGGTTCCCCCCTCAAAATGCCCATTCCCCCTGTCGTAAATAACGATCGCCTCCCTTAGGGCCTATAACTTTTTTTTTTTCTTCAAATTTTGTAATTTAATATAAATTTTTTTTTTCCTGGGGAGGCCAAGGACGGGTGGGAACTCAGGTACCCTGGAATTGCTGAGAGCTTTGTACTGTCTACATGTACACATGCTACAGACTGAAATTGGCCAACTTATGAATTATGCTGGTTTCATACTTTCTGCCGCTTGCCACTGAGCAGCGTGAGGCTTCATCATGCCTCTTGCACTTACAATGTTTGGAACTGGAGTGGCACACTGCTGAGTGGCAGCGGCATGACTTTAGTTCTCATACGTCAGAGCGGCACCGCTCCGAGTTGACTTGAATTCAACTCCCAGCGGTTCTGCCACCACGGCAAAGCGGAGGAGTGATCGATCGGCTTGCGGCTGGTCACAGCTAGCGTTTCTGGTGTAAAACCATCTTCAGAGCGGCAAGCGGCAGGAAAGTACCGTATGAAACCAGCATTTAAGAATGGTTTCTTGTCTTTGGCGCTTACATGTATGTCGAAGCTATGACTGATACCCAACAAAGTTTACATTGACCTGATTCATGGTCTTGTTGAAGGAAAAGAAACCTACAGAGTTAGACTACAGTGTATGCATTTATGTTAATTGGATTTATTGTTTTCCATCAACAGCAAAGCAGCCCTCGTCAGATAGCACTGCTGAAGGCATTGGCCAACATATCTTGCCCTAACAAACAGTATGAAAACATGGCATGCTCTGATCTCAATCTACTGGCTTTCAATTTACTTGCAGGACCACAATCAGCTATGGTAAGGTCTCAGGATGGTACAGTTTACCTTATAAAATTACAATTTGCAGTGATGTTATTGTAAAGTAACCTTTGTCTATATGTGACAGTGCTGTGTTGTATGCATGTGTTTTCTTATTGAGACAAGTGCTAGCACTTCTCAGTTCAATTTGCCACCTTCTTTCTCAAAATCAAATCACCAATTGTTGAATCACAAAGACTCCGTACACCAGACGATCTTACCGTTGTTGATTTTAGGTACTTCTTGCATCGATCCCTGAGATGCGGAAAAACCAAGAGTCATTTAGTCCCACATAAATGTATAAATAACAAATACCCCACCCCCCCCGATCCCCCAGTGGAGTCACCCAAAAAGTTGTGAGATTGACCACTGTAGTATAGTACTTCTATTGGTCAGATCATGTCAACACTTGTATAATTGAATTAAAGTTTTAACTTCAACACTACACTATTTTTCGCTCACCTGGAACGTTTTCACTAGTCCGACTAGCGTCTTCAGCAGATGGTGATGCTGTGTTGATATCTTGTCTACAATCGGGGTATCTCTCACTGATGACGTCATATGATTGACAGAATGCGTCATAGGATGTTACGATGTAGCGCCCCCCCTTCTGGGCTTCAGCAAGTTATCCCAAAATAGGATCTATTTCTAGTCCTTGGTCACGATTTAGTCTTGGTTTTTGAGTCCTTGTTTGTATGGCTTCAAGCCCAGGGGGGGCGGCGCTACAGCAATATCCTATGACGCCATTCTGTCAATCATATGACGTCATCAGTGAGAGATATCCCGATTGCAGACAAGATATCAACACAGCAGCACCATCTGCTGAGGACGCTAGTCGGACTAGTGAAAACGTCGTTCCAGGTGAGCGAAAAATAGTGTAGCTGTTGAAGTTAAAACTTTAATTCATTTTATCTACCACTACGTATGAATATCCACTCGTATACTTGTATAATTATTGTAAGTTTTCACTATCAGACTGATTGAATTCATGCAGTGAAAGTTATTTCTCTAAAATGCATTGAATTGTGACCCTACATGGGTTAGTGACCAGTCTTAAATGTTATCTGGGGTCCATTTCACTAAACTTTTAACAAATCGTAACTCAAATAACCGTTCCTAAAGTCACAAATACTAGACATAACTGTATGTAGGGTCTCTGTAGTAAATCCCTATTACTTACAAAGGGTACCGTTGGTAAGAAAGTTTAGTGAAATGGAACTTAGACTTACAAAGTTTCGTAAAGCTAAGTGAAATGGACCCCTGATCTAGTTTGTTAAAATATTTGTAAAATGTTTTATATATCATTTTTATTTCTTTAATATTTGCAGACTTTGTAGTGATGATACAGTGGTTTGCTGTGTTTGTAAATACCATGCCTGATGCTGATGTGATAATCATTTTGACCTGCCTGCTGTTGTGTGAGCCCACTGCCAGCATGCATCCTGTTCTAGTGTGTACTTTTTGGCAGTATGTGACTGTATATTTTCCTGTAACTTTTCAAATAAAATGTTTCCTTTACTCCTTTCTTTCCTCCTCTCCCCTTTCTCATAGTCGCTGAGTCTTTCTATAATGGGCTATTCCAGTTGAAATACACACTCCCCCTGTGGAAGATTTTGGAAGTATGTTCCACAAGGGGAGTATGTTTTTCAACTGTAATTGGTCAGGGTTAATCATTTTGAAACCTATGCTCCCTCTGTATTATGATTTTACCTATCTTTCACAACTGGAGTAAGTATTTCAAATAAAAGTTACCTGATTGTCTATTTTATTCAATACTCATACTCCCAGTGTAGAAGATATTTTCAAAATCTTCCATAGGGGGAATGTGGATTTTAAATGGAATAGCCCAATGTTCTCTCTGGTTGACTCGGCACAGGAGGCGGGATCTGCATGGGGTGTGTTTCAATGCGATCTCCACTTGTGCGCGCAGCAGACGGCATCTCATCATAAGCGCCCTCCAAGCATATATGGCATCGTTCATTATATAATGCGATCATTTCCCGGATACGAATTTGAGTGCCGTGTAGACACTTTCTATTATGGATGGGTATCCTGGGAGATCAAATTGATCCCTTTCGAGCTGTCTGTTTGTCTGTCTGCCTCTGTTCCTCTCTGTCTTGCTCTAGACTGACTCAAGTCTCCCCATCTACCTCCTCTCTCTCTCTCTCTCTCTTTCTTTTTTCTCTGCCTTTTTCTTCATTAGTCTTACTTTCTCCTCCTCACTCACTCTTCTATTTTGTAAAAATATCACAACCTAGCATGTACAATGTAGCTGTATCATCATGTTTTGGTTATTTTTGAAAAAAATAGTGTGTCTTCTTTCATTTTAACTCTTCTTTGGTTCACCTGAAGTTCGGTAGTGACGCACAGCGATATTTCCCTACCCAAAAAATAGCGCCATCTCTTGATATACGGGAATGTTTGATGGCAATATTTTGAGGCGTTTCCGAAACATCCCGAGTAACTGAACTATGAAAAACTATCCATACAAAAAATTTCAAAACAAAACCCGCATGTAAAAGATCATTTCACAACTCTCATATTCCCAAGAATACATACTGTATTGTAGAAAATAAATGGGTTGATATTTGAATAGATTCAAGCCATTTCCGAAGGGCTATTTTGATAAAATTTTCATCAAAGGCCAATATGATGATGACATTTTGTATTCCAATTTTATAATATTTTTCTAGTTTTGTTGAAAATTTTGGAAGTTTTCTAGGGTCTATGCAAGTACAATGCACAGATACATGCATATGGCATCTTCCGCCTTTTGGCAGATTTTTCCGCCTTCAACCATCAATTTGGTCATATCTTCGGATTTTATCGGACCTGCCTTTTACTACATATTCAACGCCTCGGCATGCGATCGGATGTATTACAGCACACAGACATACTTAAACAGGTAGAGGTTTATAAAAGCGAGTTTCAGTTTGCAGTTAAGTACAAAATAATAGCATGTAATATAACTATACCCCATGGTATCAGTTAAACTCTAAAGTTCCTACAGCGAATTTTTATAAACTCATCACACGAATACTCTGTTAGCAATATGAACAAAAGAGTTTATCCGAGTATTCATCATACCAGCATGGTAGCCCTCATAATAAATGCCTGGTATTGTCTCTTGAACATGCTTTGGCCGTGCTTGGTTCATCCTTGACAAAAGGTACAATGCAGTCTTGGGTTCGAGTCCAGTAGAGAAATAATAATTTGGTACGTGGTCAATAGGTGAAATATCGCTGTGTGACGTCAACGGCTTTTCGCGGTTACGCTGCAAGTGTGCATGTGTGCTTAGTGTAATTAACTTTCCACTCAATTTGATACTGCGACTAGCGACATAACGGACATACCAAACCTGAGGTGAAACAATGTTTAACAATCTGTAGAAACGTATTGAATAGTGGCGGCACCAGGGGGAAGAACTCTGTCCCTCTGTTGCCCCCAGTAAAAACGCCAAATTACAAAAACTTGCTACAATTTGTCCCCCCTGAAATTCACTTTGCTCTCCCCATCTCCCCAAAAAATTTTTCTGATGCCGCCACTGGTATTGAAATAACACCGCACAGTGTCGACGTCCTATACGATAAATATAAATTTAATACTCCGTTGGTGAGCGACGGGCGAGTGGTAGTGAGTGACAGGCGAGTGGTATTTCACTGAACGCAAGAAAAGGAGTTCTATCTGATTGGCTAGCAATCGATCGCTTAGGTCGCTCAGTAGTCAACTACAAACTCATGTATTCAATTCGATTGAAATCGATTATTCTATTATTGACGAAGATAAATAGAGTGATAGTGTGTCAATAATGTACATTGTATTGCACCTGGTTTTACCAGCATTCCTTTATAAAATAATTTTCTCAAAGAGTTGAATATTATCAAAAATTTTACAGCGGATTTCAAATGTTTTACATCAAAATTGCAGTTAAATATATCCACAGCAAAATACCGGTCCTCACTAATTAGTTAATTTAATTTCCAGTTAGTACATTTAAACGAAACCTGTGATTTACGTGACAACAAATAAAATTTTCTTACAATAGAAATATCATATGGGATACTGATATGGTAGGTCGCAACCGCCATTAACGTGGAGCTGCTACGCAGTAGCTGACTTTTTGCTCCGTGGAGCCAAATTGACCAATCATGTTAGAGTTTTTCATTACTCGGAGGTAAAACTGACCAATCAAGTACGACTTACTCATTACGTGAAGCGAATTTAGTCATTAAGAATTTGCCAGACGAGCTTCACGTGAGTTGCAAGATATCCTCGGTCACGATAGTTATGATTCAAAAAGTAATTTATGAAAAGTACGAACCGACTTATTATTAAGATGGACATGCACTCACAAAAACTCATACAGCATTGTACACAACTATATAGCTAGGCAGAGTGGTGGTAAACCATGCACTCAATTCTGCGATCATCAGTGTATCGCGGGAGCTGATTTGTACATCTTGGCGTGGCCTCAAGTGGAATTCGACCTTCAGCAAACCAGTTCGGATTTACTTTATATACTAGTAGTAGGCCATACATACTGTAGTTACGGTACTGCCCGTTTTCCTATACACAATACTCAGTGCGCTCACCATTGACGCGTGACCTAGTGTATTTTAGAAGTATTATGCCATTGCCTATCGGACGTCACTGTGTAAAAAATAACCAGCCAATATTTAAAGTATTCCCTGAAATTCTAGAAAATATAGTTTTGTAACATTTCCTAAATTTTTAGCTAATTTAGGTGTTTGGAAATATTGGTACTTTTGTGTTTTAGGAAGGATATGTAAACGACAGATAACACCAAAAAATATGAACAAACTATTTCTAAACCGTGTTAAGTCTGCAAACCATTATGCTTCTCATTTTCAAGAACGCTGGTTAACAATAAGCAGACTATTGTCTCATTTCGTAAACAAAAGCCCAGACAGTATTGTTACCTTATGCGTTCGCTTTTATAATCATTCACCCAACTGAAACTATAATACCAGCTCATTGTTCATTGCACAGGTAAAACAGACACAAGTGCAGTGTGTATTTAACCAGAGAAGATCTGATGTAACATAGTTGAGCTGTTTTCATTGAGTGTTATCTTGGTTTAATAGCTTTTAATGGGGTTTAAGTCCTTCAAAGGTCGTGGTGAATTCTACTGTAGACATGACTGCATCATGATTATTTTAAAGTCAACAACATTCAACAATATGATCACCGTGATAGTATGACAGTATCAGTACCGTGGGTGTCAGTGATCCTGGCCTGACACAGTAGACAAACAAACAAACACGCCACACACATGACACATGCATGCAAGGTAACATTGACTATACACTAATCAAACAATGGTATTGATCCTGTACAACTGTTTGTGGTTTATTTACATTCGATTTATTTAAAATCCACATAGTAAACATTAATTTTGGCAAGGGTTTTCTCTCTCTGGAACGATGATGCATCAATTGGCTCCGCGTAATGAAAAAGATCTAACATGATTGGTCAATTTAGCTCCGCGAAGCGAAAAGTAAGCTACGCGTAGCAGCTCCACGTTGTGGCGGTTACGGCCAGCCATATACTGATCATGCGAAAATCGTAAAACATAGAATAGAAACAGTGTGGCCGGCTCTCAAAATCTCAAATTGTATGCATAGCCTGAGTCGCACGGCCTATCTCGAACAAAATCACCATGCGTAGTTGTTGAAAAACGTGAGGATTCATCGTACTACCACAGCAATTTTTAACACGAAGATATAGGGATGATGACGGTGTGCACCGTACATGTACATAATTTTAATATTATGTTTCTATTATTCTACCTATGTACAGGAATGGAGTGAAGCTATTAAGATTCTCAATAAATGTTATCCAGCATATGACACGGATATAATGTGGTACGTATGGGGTGTATGTGATAGACCTTTAGCACAAACTAAGACTGTTTTTCACCCTATTAAGGCTACTGCCATAATGTTTGCCTGTTCCTTTTACAAACTAAGCATTCTTCTTACCGTCCAGTGCGTATTATTTTGCACAAGGTCGTATGCAACCGCTTGACGTCGCACATGTGCACGCAAGGACTAACCCTTAAAAAAAAATCCACACATGGCCTTTCCAACTTCCACCTATTTACACAACCCTTTTGAGTGCAACAGTAAAAATATCTTCCAGTTCTCTGTTCCTCTTTGCGCTTACCTCTTTGATGCATGCCCTGTTTATCACATGAAAAGAACAAGTCACATCAATCGGATAACCACGCAGTACATATGCTACATCGGCAAAAAGGTGCAAAGAAAATTGTCATAAAACTAATGTAATGATGTACATGTAACAAAACTTGAAACAGGCTCACCAGGTTTTCACCAGAAATTGATTTTTTTTGTCAAAGCCAATTGAAGAAACTTGTTATTTCCTTGCTGACAATTTCATGACTTTTTCAAAGCTTGTTGTTGTGACGATCCAACAGCTGATGACTGACGGGAAGTTATATAACATCCGGTAGCGATCTAAGTCTTGCTAGCATTCTCCAACAGCGGATAAACATGACATAGGTTGTAGTTATGAACAGAGACGAGGGGATGTACAATCTTAATTTACTTATTGATTGATTAATGGATTTGTTGATTATTTTATTGATTGCAGGTTATTTCAGGACATGGTTGGTAATATGTCAGTTGAAGACTCGCGTACATTTAAAGATTTGTTGAATATAACATTAGTCACACATTATGCTAATCAGCAAACAAATCCTGACCAATCAGCAGCCTGGGCAAGGATAATGCCATGTCTAACGGTGGTGATGTTACAGCACAGGTAAGAAATGTGGGTTTCAGTAGAGCTCTTAACGAATTGCCAATGAAGAGGAAGGTGCCATGTATATACCCACTCCTTCCATGGTAAATCCTGGGTAATTATAAGGCACTCCATTGTTTACATACAGACAGGTGCATGGAAACTCTTTGCTTTGCCCGGGCACACACTAAGTACAATGTAGGGGGATTCCACATGTGACATGATCAAGGAGAATGAGTCACATGTTGGCAATTTTCAATTAGAAGTTTTTTACATCATTTTCTGGCAGTTTATGAATGCTACATTTTGATGCAAACCCCATCAAAATCATACATCTGGTTACTGAGTTATGAGCAATTTATCAGTGGCTGAAAACAATATAAAACAAAAGAATTTGAACACTGTTTTTGCCAATATCTCAAAAACAATATTAGCGACATCCAACTCATTCCTCTTGATCATGTCACATATGTATATCAACGCAAACTTGTAATCTAAGTCTTTGTCGATTATCTTGAAATAATGGGCTATTCCAGTTGATATCCATACACCCTCTATGGAAGACATGATCTTAATCCCCCACACAGGGAGTGTGAATTTTAAATGAGGTTACCTGAATGGATGACTTTATTTGAAATTTACACCCCCCTGTGAGGTTACCTGAATGGATGACTTTATTTGAAATTTACACCCCCTGTGTGGGACATCAAGGTTGTGTCTTCCATAGGGGTGTAATGGATTTCAACTCTAAAAGCCCAGTGAAAATGCAAGTTGTGCCCTTTTATTATTCTGGTGGGCCAGTAGAGTCGCAGATGATACATGTAACCCACATCATTAAATTATCTATGTAATTTTGAGCAGTGATATGAATCCTGTTCTTTGCATTATTTTACCAGGCTATTCAGGTGTGGCACATGACTCCAAGATCCATCGCTGGTATCGTCATAGTAGTAGTGCTCATCTCAGCTAGCCTGTTCTTAGGTTTCTGGGCTATCTATCAGAAGATCAAATACCACTTCTTCCCGGACAACACAATCCACTACTCCCAAGTGTACATGCAGGATGACTACCCAGAGGAGGAGGAGGATGACTTTGATGAGAACGATGTGTACTACCGATGATGCAGAAAGTGAGGATGGAATGAAGATGGATTCATGTCATAAGGTATATTGCTGATAGCGATCTATAGGCAAAAGTGATGCAAGCTGGGAAGGAAAAGGGCTCAAATTCGCAATCTTGGGTGACAAATTCTATAGCTTTTGAGTCCTTTTCATTCCCAGCATGCATCACGTTTGCCCATCGATCTCGATCAGTTAATATATCTTATTGTGTGGGTAGGGGTTGAATTTGGAGGCATCTCCGCAAACTAATTTTCACAAAGATTCTTGTAAAAAGATTTGTGTGAGTCAAGGTTGATTCTCGTAAATTTTTAAAGTCTAAACAATACCTTGAAGAATCAGTTGCTTCTCACAAAATTTTAAGAATCAAAATCGATTCTCACATTGTGTGATGAAATTTTAGCCCAAGTGAGTCCAAGAAAGGTGTATGCCTCTTGATGTAGTGTTTGAATTGTCTCGGTTGGAATCAGGGTTGTGATGATAAGCATCAGAATCTCACCAATATAGTTTGTTTGGCTTATGATTGCCCTAAAATATGACTCATAACATCATGTATTGATATAGAATCGTGTGGACACAGTTGGGCACAGCACTTGCTATGTATGCTAGTTGTGCATTGTGTAATGCGTGACTGGTGTGCGCTTAACATGAATTTACACAAATGTAAGTTGGGACTTTATTGATACATGCAGTTACAAAACTAACAAATTTTCGCCAATTATATAAGCCAAACAAACTATAGTGACCTCTCAAGAAAAATGGAGTATATGCCTTGTTAACAGGATGAACTCTGATAAGTATTAAAAATGATGCAGCATATACAAATTCCATGGCTGCAAGTGAAGGGGAATGACAGTCATTTGGGTCAAACACCTTCAAATAGGAGTATTTTTTTAAAAAGTTTGTTATAAATCATCCAAAATTGGTGACATTTGTTCTGAAACTGAAATTAATTGTACTTTCGTAAGTGTACATTTTGTATTTCTTTGTGTTCAATATCACTGCCAAATTCATTTTCAAATTGAAAGTCTTGCCAGGTAGTCGTCATATCAGTGTAAAGAAAACAGTCAATTTCCCTAGCTGATGTTAAAAGAATCATTAATTCCAAAAGTATCCAACTAACCTAAATATGATAAGAGTCAGGTAGGCACAAAGAGATTAGTCCCAATAAGCAATTCCATTTGAAATCCATACACCCCCTATAGAAGACATGATTTTAATCTTCCACACAGGGAATGCAGATTTCAAATGGAGTCACCCATTCAGGTAGCCATATTTGTAATTCACACCCACTGTGTAGAAGATTAAGGTCATGACTTCCATAGGGGGTGTATGGATTCCCCCAGACAGAACTCTTGCCCCACCCCCAAAATTGCGAAAATTCTCACTTTTTGCAGCAATTTCGCCTCCCCTGAAATTCACTTTGCACCCCCCCCCAAAAAAAACTGGTAAACCTTTTATGCTCTCTCTGCTATTATTTGCCATTGCCTCTCTCATTTAATGCTTCCATGATATTTTTGTAAGAGAATTAAGATTTGACATTTTCAAGCAATCTGTAAAATTGTCACTGGTTCAGCGACTGATAATTGCAGAAAGTTACCTCCAGGTATTTATATTTGTGATGTGTTTAAGCAAAACCAGTCGGAAGTCAGATATATTGATTTTCAGATACAGCCAAACAAAGACAATACTTTCTTTGTTGCATATTGTTTTTGGAAAATGTAGCTTTGCAAATGCTTTATACAATCATGTAAAAAACTGAAAATTGAATATGCACGACTTCAGACTGATTTTGCTTGATCACACCACATTAAATTTTTAATGAAAACAATAAGCAAAATAATTTTTCTCTTCATATGTTACACAATGTACTTGATACTTTTGCTCGTTGCTTACCATACTTGATTAAGCATCTTGATTATGACATATTACATTCCTGATTAATTAGTATGACAACATGCTAAAAGCCCATGCCACTCCTGCTACACTAGTCCAAACACAATTTCTGCATTCCAAATTAATTTTTAGCATTCCACCTTGGGTCAAAGGCACAATTGTCTGAGTCAAATTGTAATAATTCCAGAGGCTGGCGTCCATACTGAAAACTATATAAAATCCACCTTACAAGTGAAGAATTTTTATAAAATGTATATATTCAATACTTTAAAATATAATGACCTGTTTCAGCTGTTTGCTATTCATACCTACATGTACTATTTAATATGCCGAAGTATTTGAAAAGAGGCTAATAATCTATCTTCCGATTGTACTGTTACAGCTTATTCTTATAATTGGCCATAATTCCTCAATGAGGTTCTTTATCCAGCTATGCC
Organism: Amphiura filiformis; assembly: GCF_039555335.1. Taxonomy (NCBI): domain Eukaryota; kingdom Metazoa; phylum Echinodermata; class Ophiuroidea; order Amphilepidida; family Amphiuridae; genus Amphiura; species Amphiura filiformis. The sequence continues at coordinate 25,359,315 of NC_092631.1, read as the reverse complement.
GACATTTGGTCAGTGGAAAAAAGACTTAATAATAATTTGACCATAATTTAAGACTTTTAATAATAATTTGACTTTAAATAATAATTTGACCATCTCATTGGGTAAATGTGGCCATTTATTAGCAAGTCTGTAGCTTATGAGTTCAATTATGAGACAACAGTATTCTTAAAATTGTACAAATATTGAAACTTGACAGTATTGTAGACCTGTATTATATTGTATATATTTTGCCAACGAACAAAACCATAGTGTGTCTACATATAATAAGTGGCTGTACTGATGTGTACTTTGGGTACATTGTTATCCTGTGTTTTTTGCCTATTGGGCTATAGACAAATCTGAAATAAAAAACTTTGTAGTAGTGACTTGTATACGTTGGTTTACCTCAAGTTAGGTAGTGATGCAGGTATGTATTGCTGGTCGCAGTATCAAATCACATGTAAAGATATTCATGCAGAGGCAGAGTGTACACACACATTTACACCCCTACGTGCGCCGGCATTCAAAGCGAGGACTTGTGATACGTGTGTATCGTGTCTGTCCTGGCATTCAAAGCGAGGACAAGAGTGAGTTTTCAAAGTGAGGACATTTTTCATCTATCTCTAAATAGGCCTAGCACATACAAAGAGAGGAAATCACCCATACCTCTCCTATACCCCCTACAGAAAAAGTGTCATCCAATGCACCTATTTACAAAGCGAGGATTTTGTCCTCGCTATGCCAAAATGTCCTTATGTTGTGTGTTGGAAACTATATCTTGTCCTCACTTTGAATGACTTGACAAACGCAACAGAGGTGTGTCAGCATTCTTGCAGAGTATACACACATGTGTACAAGGGCAGTGTGTACGCACGCTTGCAGCATGCACATGAAAACGCATTGATGGCACTACCAAACTTGAGGCGAAGCAAAGTATACTTATATTGTAGGTCTTGCATGTACTAAAGGCCAAACTTATTTTTGTGCATAATTATGTTTTCTTATTAGTACAATAAGTCAATATTTATTATTAATTTTCTTTCTTTCTTGCTTCTTTGTATTTAAACTTGAAAAATCTCTTATGTGAAGACATTTTTATCATACATTTTTTCCCTTATTACATTCCATATTATTACTTTTGGAAGTTGAGTAGTTGGGGTCACATAGTGAGCATTCTAACTTTCCCTCTTTTTGTTTAACTTATAGCACATTTTATTGGGTTTTAAACTAGCTTACTGAAAAAGAGGCAAATTTGCTGTCAATAGTTTTGCCAAATGATGACATGCTTTCTTAAGCATGATGTAGAATACATTATTCTGAGTTACATATGCATGAAGGTTGTATTCATAGGTACCTCAAGTTGGTGCTACATGTATCTCATTTTGATAGCGCTAGTCAAACACCTTTTAAACCAATCAATACTATTGTTGAAGAGGATATTAAGCTTCTACCTATGTCTAGAGAATTCTTAAATAGCTCTAGTGTTTGTTTGCTTGCTTTGGCTAAATCCTGTTCAAGTGGACGGTTACAAAGCATTGTATTGTGTCTTAACAATGAGAGGACATTCCTGAACCTCATTGACTTGGGGATGATTTGAAATGACCGCCAATTATGACTGTTTGATATTTATTACCAGCAATATCATGTGGGAAAAGACACATGTAGAACCGAAAAAGGTATACCATTTTGTTGCAGGAGCAAAGTTTAACAAACCATAATTCGGCTTCTTGATATCGTTTGAAGTTAAATGATATACCATTTTATTGCTTACGATATATATTTTCTAAACATAAATAAAACAAAATTGACTCATTCGTGGTGTAAGGTCACATATATATATAAAAAATAATGAAATTCAGCACTGCACTTAAAAGATAACTGAAATGTATAGTTTTTTGCACTTCACAAATTGTATCATAGAATATTTTTATGGTATTTATTATTTAATTAGCTAATAATATTTTGAAATATGTATATATTAATAATAATCTGATAGGAAAAAGAATGCCACTTCAGCAAGGTTACCAACAATTTATGCCTGAGCAATAAAAGAGCATGTTAATAACGGTTCTATCCGTGCAAAACTTGAAGTGAAGGATAGGTCAATAAAATTGTCATTAGGGTTTTTTTACATGACAAAATGGACAAAACAGAAGAAAGCGAAAGTATTGATAATTATGAAGCTCCATACAATTGCTTGTAACTGCAGGTGTTTGTACATTCATATAGCTGCATGTATCCATATTGACAAACTCCCCAAACATTTGTCAAAATTTGAAATTTCACTCTTATTATGCCGTGTTCTGTATTATCATTTATGGGGTATAGCGTACCCATTATCTTTACAAAAATGCAAAATTGGATTTTTGATGACTTTTAAATTTTTTTCTGATTTAACGGACCACCGATAGAGCCTTTAAGTGTATCTAATATTGCACTTGAAAACGTCCAAGCATTCCACAACATCACATGTATACTTGTGACTTGTAACATTGATTAAACATCAAATCAACTTTCATGTTCATTTGGATGTACAGATTAAGCATTTGGGGTATCTGTTGTTCTATTAAGCAAAACATGATAGGAGAAGTATTATCAAGTATATGCCTTGTTGGAAGAGATTTGGATGTATGGACACTATGAATAAAAGCTTTCATGGCGTGACAATATCGGTGGTCTCAACCAGGGTTCACACTACATGTATTTATCTGGTTCATTGATACCTAATTCCAAACTTGGGATGCAGAACATTTATGAAGGGTGCAACTAACACGGTTGAAAACTTAGGATGTTAATGAACCAAAATGGATGGAACTTGCATGGTTGTGCTGTCTAAGCGAATTGTACCTCATGAGGAGCCCCATTCAATTAATAATGCCGTAATTATTTGTGTAGTGGGGGCATTTGGGGTCTAAAATTCCGTTTTACTATGCCGTAATTGCTTTGCAGTGCGGTGGTTGCCGATATATTGATTACTGTTTGCCGCAACTCGTCGTATTTCCAAATTAAAATGTATTTAACTTTACTGCGATACAGCAGTGCAGTATTTTGAAGTACGATGCAGTGCGGCAACGCATCGCATCACAAAGCAATTGTAGCGTAGCATGAATGGACCACTGACGTGCACTGCACTGTTGCATTGATTCATGTCCATGAAGCTGGTGTCTTAAGCTGCAGGTTGTGCCACTAACAACAGGTGCATTGTGCTATTCCATTTAAAATCCACACTCCACCTGTGGAAGATTCTGGAAATATCTTCCACAGGGGGAGTATGAATTTCAAATGGAATGAACACATTAGGCAGTTCCATTTAATACCATACACCATCTGAGAACGATTCAACTTGAATCTTCTACAGAGGGAGGGTGAGTTTCCTAATGAGCTGCCTATGTGGTCATTCTATTTGAAATCCTCTGTAGAAGATATTTCCAGAATCTTCCTCTGGGGTAGTGTGGATTTTAAATGGAATATCCCATATTTCGTATACGTTGTACCCCCTAACTTTGATTCTGAAATATGCTCTGTAAATGAGCAGACTTGTAAATCTGCAAAAAATTGAAACAAGGTGTGTAATTTAGCAGCAATGTGCATGGTTCCAAGTAAAAAGTATTGAACAGTAAGGTTTTTGTAAATAACGCTAATAACGTCCAATATAATGTACTTTGATGCCAATGAAAAGGCAACAGATTACTAGTATATCTAGCATGCTGTGAATGAATAGCACATGCTGCAGTTGATAGTATACAAATATTAACTGTCTATGAGTGTGATGGTCAAAATATAATCACAAGGTGAAAGATGGATGGAATGGAACAATACATTTTTCACCGAGTGATTATATTTCGACCCTTACACGAATTTAAGACAGTTTTATTTGTTTTATATCACTCATACATAAATTCTGTTGTTCAAAAATACTATTTTTGATAGGGAATACATTTTTTCATTAACATAACACATGTTTTGCTGTGACATACTTAACATTTTGGTGACCACCCCATAACTAAATCGGCGAGTCTAAGAGTCAGCGCATGGCTTGGCGCAGGCGCACTACGGCACAGCACTATGATGGTAAAAACTATCACACGGAGAGGCTGATGGTAAATATGATAAATGGCTATCAACCAATGAACTGTCTAGAATTTATTTATGAGTGATATAATATACAAATATTAACTGTCTATGAGTGTAATGGTCGAAATATATTCACAAGGTTAAAGATGGATTGTTCCATTGGAATGGAGTGGAATGGAACAATCCATCTTTCACTGAGTAAGGATCATGGGATGGTAAAAACTGTCAAACAATTGGATGATAGTAAAAACATTGAATGGTAATCAACTAATGATCTGTCTAGAATTCATGTTTGAGTTATGTAACAAACACAAATGTAAATAGCAATAGTTTAATTTTCTGTGACTGAGCCTGAAGTTATGTATAGAGGCCCTGCATGCTATCATCGATTGGCTCAAAACAAGGGGTTTGAAACGGTGTCCTTCACCCTAATCATGGCGCAGTGCAGTCCATTCAATCAAATGTTGTCATCAACCTATTTGATCGTAGTGCATTTGTTATGTGTGTGAAATGAACTATCGCGGTATATTGCAATCATGCTTTTGTTGAATGCATTTTAGTAGTCCGCTATATTTACGGTATGATACATCATATGCACAACCTCTATTATGTGTAGTCAGTGTTTGAAATACATGGCTTTGGTACACATTTCACAGGGTAGCGTATCGGTTGGCCTGCAGTGATTTGCACAGGCTTTTGGCTAGAGCGCCTGGCCCACCTTTATTTCAAGCATTATGTGTAGCAATTGTGAGTTCCAATTTAATGCAAAAGAAGGAAAAAAATGTTGTTATTAAATTATTCCATCCAATAAAATGGTAGCGATTAGATGTGGCTGTAAAACGCTGTTAGTACAGAAATGCAATTTAAAAAAAAAAATTTACGTCTTTGGCTTAGGTCATCATCCCATCAATATAAAGTACAAATATTCTAACATGGATGCATTTGACCATGTTGGGCTTCTTATCGATGTTATCCTAGATGGCTTTGCTCAGTCAATGCATTATGCAATCGTCAGTGGCGTAGCTGGGACTTTTTCTAGGGGGGGGCAAGCCTGTATTGGGACGGGGGCCCAAATCCACCAAACAAACAACATTTTGACGCCCCTCCCTCAAAAGGTTGCCCGAATTTTTTTCCGTGGTTTGAAAAGTGAAGAGCAAAAAAAAAAAAAGGATTATAGGCGCTAGCGCCCTAAAGCAACACATTTTTTCCTCTCTATCTCCTTTTTTTGCTCTTTTTTCCTTGAATTGGGGGGGGGGCAAATAGCGCTAGGGGGCGGGAGCCCAAACAGGCAATACCCCCCCTCCCCCCGGCAGCTACGCCACTGGCAATCGTATATGGTAAATATTATCATTAGTATAAAATCAGGCTGGGAAATAAGAAGCGCCGGACCAGAGGCTACTTTGTAACAAAAAACCCCTGGTTCACAAGGTTTTACAGGGAACAGGGGCTATTATCAACGAACCAGGGGCTATTTTGAAAGCATATAATTACTGGTGTTTGACAATGTTATGATAAATGCCTCAATATCCAGATGAACAGGCAGAGAATGCAAGAAATAACCTAAATTCTATGAACAAAATGCACAATTCTGATTAATAGTCAAAAAGACTATTAGGGCCAGGGGTCAGTTTGAACAAAATAGGTGGCCCTGGTCACAGGTATTTACTTGAGAAGCAGGGGCCATTTGGGGCTTTACAGGAGCCAAATGGCCCCTGGCCCCACTTATTTCCCAGCCTGTATAAAATGGTGATCAAAGTCAAAATATTTATCAAAAAAGAACACGAAAACGTTAGATCAGGATCAGAGGTAACATCCATTAAAGTGTCAATAACAGTATGATAAACATTCAATCAAATAATTGAACAGTATTGGGCCAACTACCGTATTCATTCCAATAAGCGCCCAGGCGCTTAACAAAATCATTTTGGGTGGGCGCTTATTTTTACCTGGTTTTTAGTCATCAATCACCGTCTGAAAGTATTTAGTTACTCTCAGTTAGTGCGCCCTCATATGTGTCTTAATTTAATATTATATTGACAAAATGTTTTTGAGGGCGCACTATAAAGATGGCCGCTGCCGCGCCGGCAAAAAATACGAATTTGAGACAGAATTAGCTCAAACTTGGCCTTTTAAAGGTATTTGCAGGTGGTTATTGTGAATTATTTTAATATCTATACATCTGCACACTATGAAATAGCGTCATAATTTAATTTTGGTGAACATTTTGGATACTTTTGATGCTCAATTTCCCTCATGCACGCATGTAAAATCACTCGACAGGTAAGCTTACTGGAAGTATTTTGACAACATTGGATGGGCGGTTAATAATTTCATATTGTGTTTGTTGCAAAGTCGCTGGGTGGGCGCTTATTGGGGTATGGGCGCTTATTGGAACGAATCACGGTAATTATTGTGTGTAATTTGTGAAATGTTATCCATTTAATAGGAAGAGTATTGCAATATGAATTGAATGCTAGGAAGGCTGAACAAGAAGTGTCAGAGAAATTTGATTATATTATTTTTGTAATTACAAATGAGGTGACGTCGCACTGTGTCATCATCCCTATATCTTCGTGTCAAAAATTGCCGTGATAGTACGGCGAATCTCTCTTTTTTCAAAAGCTACGCATGGCGATTTTGTTCAAGATAGGCCGTGCGACTCGGGCTAAGCATACCATTTACATGATATGAGATACTATAGCTCTTCCATAGAGCCTGCCGCTTAGTTTCTATTCTACGATTTATGCATGATCAGTACCACATATGGTGTTACTATTATAGAAAATTCGATTTGTTTTCAGGTAAAACGCAGGTTTTGTTTCCAGTACACTAACTCGAAAAGCAATACACTAATTAGCGGGCCTTGCTGTTTGCTGTGGATATCTTTAACTGCATTTTATAAGTAAAGATTTTGAAATCCAAAGTAAAAATTGTGATATATTTAACTATTTGAGAAATGAATTATACAAAGGAACCCGCGTAAAATCCAGCTGCTGTATCTATAATACAATGTACATTATCCACTTTCTTTATCTGCATGAATAATAGAACATCGATTTCAATCGAATTGAATACATGTCTCCATTTTGAGTGTGTACTACACCTCTGAGCGACAAAGCGATCGATTTCTAGCCAATCAGATACGGTAGGCCTCATGTTCTTGCTACGGAGTATTAAGTTTATATTTATAACACTGGCTGTTGACACTGTGCGTCGTACCAATTAGTTGGGCCGGCAGTTGTAGTCTTGAGTGTGCATTCTGTGTTATTGAGGACCTGTGCATTAAAGTCATGGTGAATTGGATGAAGGGAAATATTGTCCATTGACCACTTATGTCATCATGTGTTATTTCCTCTAACATATTGATTCAAAACTGGTCTCTTCAAATGCATACTGTAACATTAACTTACTCAAAATCCACCAATAATGTGTGTGTAGTACAAAGTGTGCAAAACTGAAGGTATTGCCAAGTTCAAGTCAAAATATTTGAGATATCCACATATTTGCTAATCACCAAGTGGTGTATTCATGGTATTTATTCCATAAAGCTTCTGGATCATAACATGTTGAAGGAATCTCAATCAAGTGCATATTGGGCTATTCCAGTTGAAATCCATACACACTCTATGTAAGGCATTTTTGGAAGCTCAAATTCTCTCAAAAATTATTCTCTCAGATGCCAAAATTATGGACATATATAAAGATAGCACCACAGAAGATGTCCAACTGATAGAAGTTGGGGTTATCCAAAATTGGTCCATGAAGAGACATTGACCCAAATGAAACCGTGGTCATATTGAGAGACCTTGGTCTCCGATATGGCTGAACTTGAGCCACTGGATAAAAAAAAGGGGATAAAAAAATCTGCCCGCCTGCACCTCCGCTTTCAAAGCTGTGGAGGACAAACAATTATTTTTTAGCCAAAGTAATCATGCTTTTTTACAGGTGCCATTTAATGGTAGAATACACTACCGCACACGGGTACCAGCCAGTACTCACAATTTTGTCTGGAATTTTTATGAATTTTTGTTTGGTGCAATACAAGAGCCTGTAACATTCCAAAATATGCATTAATATTGTAGCAGTGGAGATTGCAGGACATTTTGTAATAAAAATAAATGGCAATGTAAATAAGAAATGTACTTTTGTGTATAGTCAATTATGTGTTGTTGTGTGGATTACATGGAAGCTTTATCATAGAATTCCATCTACAAGCATATGTCTCCAAGGCCCCCAAAAAAGGTTGTCTCATGTCTCCAGCGTGCATTGTATTTCTGAACATTCAAAAATAAATTTTTATAGGGCTAGGGCTATTCTAGTCTGTGAAATCCATATACATCCTCCCCGTATGCAGTGGCAGGGGGCAAGGGGTGTTTTCCCCTCCCCAAATATTTTTCTTTCCCCAGTTTTCCCCCACTTTTGATGCAAAACCCCAAAATTATGGAAATTTTGTGAAAAATTGGTTGATTTTGCCCCCCCCTGAAATTCACTTTAACCCCCATCCCCCCCCCCCCCGAAAAACAATTCCTGGTGCCGCCACTGCCCGTATAGAAGCCATTATCTTCAAGCCATATTATAACATTTGCTCAGGAGAACGCCCTAAAAAAAATTTTTAATTCAGGTTTTTACACGATTGTAATGTACTTTAGTAAACAAAGATTCTCTGCAAAAATCAAGACTTTAGGTGCTGTAGTTTAGTCAAAATCCGAGATTTTGAATAAACCGCCTGAATCAGCGTTTTATTATTACGATAGAAATATTAGTCGAACGCGTATGCGATGTCAACACAGTACTACGTACACAGCGTGCGGGACAAACACACACACGCCAGAGGGTAGTACCAAATTACAACCGCCGGAGTAACATGCATTGGCGCTAGTTCGGCTCAAAATTAAAAGGGGACATATCTGACAGTAAATGCTAATATTTTATTGAAAATGAATACTAATCTATTTTTAAAGAAATGTTATAATATGGCTTTAATAATCTCCCACACTGGGGATGTAGATTTCAAGTGAAGATGGTCATTGGGCTTTTCCATTTAAAATCCACACTCCCCCTGTGGAAGATTTTGTTAATATCATCCGCAAGGGAGTGAACGAGGGGGGGGGTCTGAGGAGTCTTGGGATCTGTTTGGAATGTGTCCCCGAACAGTGGCGTAGATTTCTTCTTGACATAGGGGGATGGGGTTGGAAAAAAGTATTGTAAATCCAGCACCTTTTGGCGATAAAACAAATTTATGGTACAAATGCGTGCGAAAAAGTTGGCATATTGAAGCTAAACTAGTGATATATGGTACAAAAGTTGAATAAATTGTTCGTGAAGCGTGCAAAATTGGGGGTTTTAAGGTTAAAATGACCCAATATGAGGTTTATTAACAACTCTCAGAAGTAGACATATTTTACCTTTTTCATTTGAGGGGGACAAGCAGGGGGAAAGAGGGGCTCCGGCCTCCCCCCCCCCCTCCGCTAGTTATGCAGCTGGAGTTTTGAATACTAGAACAGACAATTGATGGGATACTTCTATTTGCCTATTTGCTAAAAATTACTTGCTCCCCTTGCTAAAAGTTGCCCCCTTCTTCCCCCCCATCTCGGCCTGCCAAAAATCATTTGCCCCCCCTCATAATTATTGCACAGCCCCTTATCTCTGGTATTCCTATAAACTAGTCGAGAATCCTTGGTATTCCTGCATGTAGATAGATAGTGGCACCCAAAAATCAGCCTATAGTATCGGAGTTGTTCCATGCTATCTCTGGTGACGGCGCCATCGCCACATTGACACACGATTGACTGAAAGCTACTGAATGAACTTATTTGTCTTGGGGAAGCTCTGCTTAGCTTAGTTTTCTAAAATAATCTGTTCAAATCCGGGGTTTAAATTGGCAAGATTGGCATTGGGGAGACATATAGGACCAGACAGGGTCTAATTCTGCATAAAACCGGGCAACGTTATTTCTATAGATCTGCTGCGCATTCAAATTGCATTGTATTGCATCGCAATTTCATTTGTGTCTATGCTAATTATGTTTACACAACACGAACCCACGTGTTTTCAAGCAAATTCGCCGATAATAGGTGATCAAAAGCGATCGGAATGTTACAAAAGTACAGATCGCATTCAGCTTACTTCATATGAGATGATCTTTGGAAAAATACGGCATAATTTGTCCGGGAATTTGTCTTGGTGTGTGCGGAATGCCATGCAGTAAAATATTAATACGTTGCGGCAATTCATGATTGACAACTAACAATCGGCGTGTCCTTCGTATCCTCCACTATCAATTTCTTATCCACTCAGTAATCTTCACAAAAGCTTTGTGTTGATTACGTAATGTTTGGAGGCAAATTGCAATAAGTACAATGAAATAATGAGTAGGGCGGGCTCCGAGGTGGGGTTCTTCTTCATCTTACGTAACAGTATTGTTCTCCAACTAAGAAGCAGGGGCCATTTGGGGCTTTACAGGAGCCAAATGGCCCCTGGCCCCACTTATTTCCCAGCCTGTATAAAATGGTGATCAAAGTCAAAATATTTATCAAAAAGAACACGAAAACGTTAGATCAGGATCAGAGGTAACATCCATTAAAGTGTCAATAACAGTATGATAAACATTCAATCAAATAATTGAACAGTATTGGGCCAACTACCGTATTCATTCCAATAAGCGCCCAGGGCGCTTAACAAAGTCATTTTGGGTGGGCGCTTATTTTTTACCTGGTTTTTAGTCATCAATCACCGTCTGAAAGTATTTAGTTACTCTCAGTTAGTGCGCCCTCATATGTGTCTTAATTTAATATTATATTGACAAAATGTTTTTGAGGGCGCACTATAAAGATGGCCGCTGCCGCGCCGGCAAAAAATACGAATTTGAGACAGAATTAGCTCAAACTTGGCCTTTTAAAGGTATTTGCAGGTGGTTATTGTGAATTATTTTTAATATCTATACATCTGCACACTATGAAATAGCGTCATAATTTAATTTTGGTGAACATTTTGGATACTTTTGATGCTCAATTTCCCTCATGCACGCATGTAAAATCACTCGACAGGTAAGCTTACTGGAAGTATTTTGACAACATTGGATGGGCGGTTAATAATTTCATATTGTGTTTGTTGCAAAGTCGCTGGGTGGGCGCTTATTGGGGTATGGGCGCTTATTGGAACGAATACGGTAATTATTGTGTGTAATTTGTGAAATGTTATCCATTTAATAGGAAGAGTATTGCAATATGAATTGAATGCTAGGAAGGCTGAACAAGAAGTGTCAGAGAAATTTGATTATATTATTTTTGTAATTACAAATGAGGTGACGTCGCACTGTGTCATCATCCCTATATCTTCGTGTCAAAAATTGCCGTGATAGTACGGCGAATCCTCTCTTTTTTCAAAAGCTACGCATGGCGATTTTGTTCAAGATAGGCCGAGCGACTCGGGCTAAGCATACCATTTACATGATATGAGATACCATAGCCCTGCCATAGAGCCTGCCGCTTAGTTTCTATTCTACGATTTGCGCATGATCAGTACCACATATGGTGTTACTATTATAGAAAATTCGATTTGTTTTCAGGTAAAACGCAGGTTTTGTTTCCAGTACACTAACTCGAAAAGCAATACACTAATTAGCGGGCCTTGCTGTTTGCTGTGGATATCTTTAACTGCATTTTATAAGTAAAGATTTTGAAATCCAAAGTAAAAATTGTGATATATTTAACTATTTGAGAAATGAATTATACAAAGGAACCCGCGTAAAATCCAGCTGCTGTATCTATAATACAATGTACATTATCCACTTTCTTTATCTGCATGAATAATAGAACATCGATTTCAATCGAATTGAATACATGTCTCCATTTTGAGTGTGTACTACACCTCTGAGCGACAAAGCGATCGATTTCTAGCCAATCAGATACGGTAGGCCTCATGTTCTTGCTACGGAGTATTAAGTTTATATTTATAACACTGGCTGTTGACACTGTGCGTCGTACCAATTAGTTGGGCCGGCAGTTGTAGTGCGAGTGTGCATTCTGTGTTATTGAGGACCTGTGCATTAAAGTCATGGTGAATTGGATGAAGGGAAATATTGTCCATTGACCACTTATGTCATCATGTGTTATTTCCTCTAACATATTGATTCAAAAACTGGTCTCTTCAAATGCATACTGTAACATTAACTTACTCAAAATCCACCAATAATGTGTGTGTAGTACAAAGTGTGCAAAACTGAAGGTATTGCCAAGTTCAAGTCAAAATATTTGAGATATCCACATATTTGCTAATCACCAAGTGGTGTATTCATGGTATTTATTCCATAAAGCTTCTGGATCATAACATGTTGAAGGAATCTCAATCAAGTGCATATTGGGCTATTCCAGTTGAAATCCATACACACTCTATGTAAGGCATTTTTGGAAGCTCAAATTCTCTCAAAATTATTCTCTCAGATGCCAAAATTATGGACATATATAAAGATAGCACCACAGAAGATGTCCAACTGATAGAAGTTGGGGTTATCCAAAATTGGTCCATGAAGAGACATTGACCCAAATGAAACCGTGGTCATATTGAGAGACCTTGGTCTCCGATATGGCTGAACTTGAGCCACTGGATAAAAAAAGGGATAAAAAATCTGCCCGCCTGCACCTCCGCTTTCAAAGCTGTGGAGGACAAACAATTATTTTTTAGCCAAAGTAATCATGCTTTTTTACAGGTGCCATTTAATGGTAGAATACACTACCGCACACGGGTACCAGCCAGTACTCACAATTTTGTCTGGAATTTTTTATGAATTTTTGTTTGGTGCAATACAAGAGCCTGTAACATTCCAAAATATGCATTAATATTGTAGCAGTGGAGATTGCAGGACATTTTGTAATAAAAATAAATGGCAATGTAAATAAGAAATGTACTTTTGTGTATAGTCAATTATGTGTTGTTGTGTGGATTACATGGAAGCTTTATCATAGAATTCCATCTACAAGCATATGTCTCCAAGGCCCCCAAAAAAGGTTGTCTCATGTCTCCAGCGTGCATTGTATTTCTGAACATTCAAAAATAAATTTTTATAGGGCTAGGGCTATTCTAGTCTGTGAAATCCATATACATCCTCCCCGTATGCAGTGGCAGGGGGCAAGGGGTGTTTTCCCCCTCCCCCAAATATTTTTCTTTCCCCCCAGTTTTCCCCCACTTTTGATGCAAAACCCCAAAATTATGGAAATTTTGTGAAAAATTGGTTGATTTTGCCCCCCTGAAATTCACTTTAACCCCATGCCCCCCCGAAAAACGATTCCTGGTGCCGCCACTGCCCGTATAGAAGCCATTATCTTCAAGCCATATTATAACATTTGCTGAGGAGAACGCCCTCAAAAAAATTTTTAATTCAGGTTTTTACACGATTGTAATGTACTTTAGTAAACAAAGATTCTCTGCAAAAATCAAGACTTTAGGTGCTGTAGTTTAGTCAAAATCCGAGATTTTGAATAAACCGCCTGAATCAGCGTTTTATTATTACGATAGAAATATTAGTCGAACGCGTATGCGATGTCAACACAGTACTACGTACACAGCGTGCGGGACAAACACACACACGCCAGAGGGTAGTACCAAATTACAACCGCCGGAGTAACATGCATTGGCGCTAGTTGTAAATTCCCATTTTCTTTGCTTTACCTCACTTGTTCGGCTCAAAATTAAAAGGGGACATATCTGACAGTAAATGCTAATATTTTATTGAAAATGAATACTAATCTATTTTTAAAGAAATGTTATAATATGGCTTTAATAATCTCCCACACTGGGGATGTAGATTTCAAGTGAAGATGGTCATTGGGCTTTTCCATTTAAAATCCACACTCCCCCTGTGGAAGATTTTGTTAATATCATCCGCAAGGGAGTGAACGGGGGGGTCTGAGGAGTCTTGGGATCTGTTTGGAATGTGTCCCCGAACAGTGGCGTAGATTTCTTCTTGACATAGGGGGATGGGGTTGGAAAAAAGTATTGTAAATCCAGCACCTTTTGGCGATAAAACAAATTTATGGTACAAATGCGTGCGAAAAAGTTGGCATATTGAAGCTAAACTAGTGATATATGGTACAAAAGTTGAATAAATTGTTCGTGAAGCGTGCAAAAATTGGGGGTTTTAAGGTTAAAATGACCCAATATGAGGTTTATTAACAACTCTCAGAAGTAGACATATTTTACCTTTTTCATTTGAGGGGGACAAGCAGGGGAAAGAGGGCTCCGGCCTCCCCCCCTCCGCTAGTTATGCAGCTGGAGTTTTGAATACTAGAACAGACAATTGATGGGATACTTCTATTTGCCTATTTGCTAAAAATTACTTGCTCCCCTTGCTAAAAGTTGCCCCCCTTCTTCCCCCCCCCCCCATCTCGGCCTGCCAAAAAATCATTTGCCCCCCCCTCATAATTATTGCACAGCCCCTTATCTCTGGTATTCCTATAAACTAGTCGAGAATCCTTGGTATTCCTGCATGTAGATAGATAGTGGCACCCAAAAATCAGCCTATAGTATCGGAGTTGTTCCATGCTATCTCTGGTGACGGCGCCATCGCCACATTGACACGATTGACTGAAAGCTACTGAATGAACTTATTTGTCTTGGGGAAGCTCTGCTTAGCTTAGTTTTCTAAAATAATCTGTTCAAATCCGGGGTTTAAATTGGCAAGATTGGCATTGGGGAGACATATAGGACCAGACAGGGTCTAATTCTGCATAAAACCGGGCAACGTTATTTCTATAGATCTGCTGCGCATTCAAATTGCATTGTATTGCATCGCAATTTCATTTGTGTCTATGCTAATTATGTTTACACAACACGAACCCACGTGTTTTCAAGCAAATTCGCCGATAATAGGTGATCAAAAGCGATCGGAATGTTACAAAAGTACAGATCGCATTCAGCTTACTTCATATGAGATGATCTTTGGAAAAATACGGCATAATTTGTCTTGGTGTGTGCGGAATGCCATGCAGTAAAATATTAATACGTTGCGGCAATTCATGATTGACAACTAACAATCGGCGTGTCCTTCGTATCCTCCACTATCAATTTCTTATCCACTCGCTAATCTTCACAAAAGCTTTGTGTTGATTACGTAATGTTTGGAGGCAAATTGCAATAAGTACAATGAAATAATGAGTAGGGCGGGCTCCGAGGTGGGGTTCTTCTTCATCTTACGTAACAGTATTGTTCTCCAAAAAAACCCGGAAGCTTGTCGTTTGGAGCTCTAGCTGAAATACGCTGGCGAAGTTACGTAATTAATCGGATTAATTACTATAGCAATAGGTGAAAACAATTTTGAACATATCGCGCTGCACTACAAACAGGTTACACTCACACCTATACTAATCTTACAGGTGCAAGTGATCGGCATGATATGGTTCAATGCAGAGGTACCGCGTGAACGTATCAGTGCAGCGCGGTATATTCAAAAATTGTTTTCACCTATTGCTATGGTAGGTAAGCCGATTATTACGTAACTTCGCCAGCGTAGCATATACAGCAAGATAATGTAAGATAGTAAATGTAAACTAGCTCGAGATACTCTAGCTAAAATACAGGTTTACATTTACTATCTTACATTATTATCCATGCATTATCTTGCTGTATTTCAGCTAGAGCTCCAAACGACAAGCTTCCGGGTTTTTTTTGGAGAACAATACTGTTACGTAAGATGAAGAAGAACCCCACCTCGGAGCCCGCCCTACTCATTATTTCATTGTACTTATTGCAATTTGCCTCCAAACATTACGTAATCAACACAAAGCTTTTGTGAAGATTAGTGAGTGGATAAGAAATTGATAGTGGAGGATACGAAGGACACGCCGATTGGAATGCTGGACGGTTCGCACCCTTTCAATTTCGGACCCGTGCACTTTCGCCCCCTTTCTATTTCGCACCCGTGCACTTTCGCCCCCTTTTTATACCGCGGGTATTGTGCTGCTGTTGATTGATGCACGATCGATTGCTTGAACTCCCGGCGGTGCGGCGTAGTATGTTTTATAGTGCTGGGCCCGTCGGGCATGCACAAAGTCATGATAAACCCGGGAAGGAAGGAAAGAAAGGATATTTTATAACAAAATAGAGGAACGATTTTTTTTTCTCAGTAATATGATGATAATAATAATAATATGATAATAATATTAATAATAATAATAATAACAATGTTAATAATATAAACAAAGTTTACTTAATAATATAATATAATGATAATAATATGATAATAATAATAAGAAGAAGAAGATTATTCATTCTGATCAATCTGGTTTTCTTAAAGGAAGGAATATTGGTAATAATGTTCGTTTAATTTTAGATATTATTGATTATACCGATGCGAATGAAATTCCTGGTGCTATTTTGCTCCTTGATATTGAAAAGGCCTTTGACAGTGTTAGTCATGATTTTTTATTACACGTCCTGAAACATTTTAATTTTGGGGAGCAATTTATTTCCTGGGTTGAAACTATTTATTCTTGTAGAAAGAGCTATGTTATCAATAATGGATTCTTAACTGAATCAATCGATATGGTAAAAGGAATTTTCCAAGGCTGCCCAGTCTCACCATATTTATTTTTATTAATTATTGAAACGATGGCTATTGCAGTGCGTCAAAATAACAATATTAAAGGTTTTCCTATTGGTGATGATGAGTTGAAAATTTCTCTTTTAGCTGACGACTCAACATGTTTTTTGGATGGGTCTCAAGATTCTTTTGATAACCTTTTTGCTACTTTGAATAAATTTGCAAATTGTTCTGGTTGTAAAATTAACCTTTCTAAATCTGAGTCTATTTGGGTTAGAAAAAAAAAAGGGTCTTCAAATTTTCCTTTTAGCGAGCAGGGTCTTACTTGGAAGAGAAATCAATTTAAAACTTTGGGTATAGAGTTTTCTCTTAATTCCCGATCTACAAGTACTTGTATGTTTGATCTTAATTATAAAGTTAAGTTAAAGCAAATTCAAGGGATCTTGAACTGTTGGCGTGCAAGAAATCTTTCTATGATCGGGAAAATATGTGTCATAAAAACTCTTCTCTTACCTCAGCTTCTCTATTTATTTACGGTTTTATGTATTAGGATCCCTAAACATTATTTCAAAGAACTTGATAAGATGTTTTATAAATTTATTTGGAATGGTGGTAATGATAGAGTGAAAAGAGTTTATCTTTGTAATAATTTTGATTATTGTGGTCTTCGTATGATTGACCCATACAATTTCTGTTTGGCACAAAAAATGGATTGGGTTAAATTACTTCTTGATAATGATTTTAATAATTTTTAGAAAAAAATTGAGCTCACAAAAATGGATCAGCAGTATGGTGATTTATTATGGAAATCATATGCTCCTGAGAGTCTCCTTAATAAACTTGATTGTACTCAATTAGCTGACTCTCTCAGGACTTGGTATGTTTATCGTGACAGGGCCTGTCAACAAACTTATAATAAGAATTTTTCTGACATGGGTTTTAATCAATGTCTTTGGTACAATAGAAATATTAGGTCCAAGACCAAGAAGTATTTTTGTTATGATGAGTGGTGTGACATGGGTATTGTGTATATTAACGACTTTTAGATCCTCACTTACCAGGTAGTAAATTGTTTGAAGAATTGGTTTTGGACTTCGGTATTTCAAATCAAGACAGAAGGAAATATAATTTTCTCATGAAATGTATTCCCAGTTCGTGGCTTCGGGGTTCAAATGCTGATAATGTTAACATCTTTGATGATATTATTTCTGGTCTTCTTCAGGCTCAAAAGGTTCCAAGGTTTTCTTATTCTATTTTGACAGGCACTATAATGCCACAGAGTCGTATTGATTTTTGGGAAACTGTTGTTGAAAAAGATTCTGATGATAATGGCCATGAAGAAACGGACTGGGAAGAAATTCATTTACGTAACTTTAAATGTTCTATCGATACAAGGCTCCGTTCCTTTTATTTCAAAGTTTTCCATAAGGCAATTGCTTTTAATGATTTTTTATTCAAAATTAAGCGGAAAGATTCCCCACTTTGTGATTTTTGTGATAAATTTCCTGAATCAATCATTCACATCTTTTGTGAATGTGAGCATGTTAAACCTATTTGGGATAACTTTGTTCAAATTATTCAAGATAAACACGATATTGATTTTTCCATTTCAAATTTTGATATGATCTTTGGGATTAGTAAAGATAATTTCATTACATACTTAATTTTATGTATAAAATATTATATTTATGTTTGCAAATTTCAAAAAAGAAGCTTAATTTTTTGAGCTGTAAGGCTTTTATTAAAAACAACAGAGAAACCGAGTATTTTATTGCCAAAAAAAGGGGAAAACTTTCTGCCCATTTCAAAAAATGGAGGTTTGATTTTTAATTTTTCTTTTGGTACCACGCATGTAAGTACATGTACTGTATTTTATTTGATTTTTAAAGACTGGTTTTCAGATAACATGATTTTTTGAGTATGCTCTTGTATTTTGTTTAAGTTTAAAATGTAGTAACACTTAATTAATGCTGCGTTTGTAATTCTTTGTGATTTTTTGTGATTTTTCTTAATTGTTCTTTTGTATATAAAAACAAAAAATAAAAGCACTGGCACCGAAGTATGTGCTCAGTGGAAAAGAGAAAAAAAAAATAATAATAATAAGAAGAAGAATAACAATGATATGCGGATGAATGCAGATTATTTTTATCATATTCATTTATTATAAATTTTTTGTCTCTTAGTGAAATATTGTATTAGTCTATGTACATTGTTGCATTATAATTATCTTTTAACAAACTTTTATATTTTATATTTTAATAATGTTTTAATATCCACACGGACATGTGGAAGATCAATATTGTATTGAACATGTTTTACCGTGTTAAATAAAGTTATTATTATTATTATTATTATTATTATTATTATTATTATTATTATTATTATTATTATTATTATCCCCTCACTTTTCTCAAAAAAATTGAGATTTTTATACCACTGGAAACCTCTGGCTACATAATGTTTATGTCCAAAAAATAATTCTTGCAGATTTAATTCGTCTAGCAAAAATATCGTCAATTTTGAATTACGTTCTGGTGTACCCGAACGAAATTACAACAGTGGCCTATGGAGCAGTGTAATACACATAGTCATGCATAACACGCATAATGCAAAATCGGAATCAACTGAAATTTTGGGAATAAGATTTTTCAAGCATATCTACCATGTCTACTAAAAATGTCATAAAAAGATGATACTAGGATCACGAAATACTCCTTTAAGATAGATGTCATTTATGCGTCGGACCCCTATAGCCTGATCATGCAAACGAAAAAAGAAAGAAAGGAAATAAAGAAAGAAAGGAAAAGAAAAAACGAAATCCAAAGAAATTAAGATGAACTGAACAAATCTAATTGATAGAAATAAATTGATTGTTTAAAACTGTTTATTATGTGCAGCAACGTGCAACAAAACAGGGTTCAAAAGACAAAGCAGCTTTCTTGATTAAAAAAAAGAAAAAAAAAGGCACTATAAAAACGAAAAAAAAGGAAAAAGAAAAGAAAAATAAAGAAAGAAATTCATCTCCTTTACACGATCTTTATTATCTAAGAAATAGATGCTATATTACATTATTGACATCTTCGAGTTCAAACATCCCGCCTTAAAATTGTCGGCATATTTAGCAGATTAAGATATAAGATGTGCCGTGGTGTTAATAAAGCGTCGTCATAATGAGTCCGTGATTGACAGGCCAGTAAACAAAATGAATCATGAACACATAAATGTCAATCATTTACAATGCTGAATTGGATAGCATTTTTTCCACAAATTTGTTTATTTACTTTATGTTATTTATTAAAACCATATTTATACAGGGCTACCTTTCAGATAAATCTGCTATTACAGGGGCTCTGTGTCATAAAAACAATATACATAACAATTTGTAGAATTATACATAAGCCCTATATATGTAAGAATTTTTTAAAAACATAAAAATGCATAAACATCAAAAAATCATACATCAAATATATCAAAATTCATTAAAAGTATTTACATTTCTTTGTTTTATACAATTTACGTAACACTATTGTAGAAATATATATTAAATTAATTAAGAACACAGACAAAATACATCATTCATTAAAAGACATAAAAGTTAAAACATTTGGTTCATTATTTACATTTCTCATTAAAACGAACAGAAAACTTTCCTGATTAATAATATTTTACGATCGTACGTCAAGAGGCATATGGCACTTTTGCGTGTCTGTTTACGGTACCCTACCATTGATTGGACCCACACCATACCCGGCGCTTTCGCGTAAGTCATTCATTACATAATGGGTTGAAGGAGTCACACTTTATACAATCACGCGGCCGCGTGGCCCGGAGACTTGTCAAGCAATCGATCCGGTACGGGTGTGTTCTGGGACGAATATATGCGTGCTACTGCCTAGTCACCGTAGGCTACCATTGCATTGATTGAACCCATGTCACGCCCGGCGCTTTCGCGTACCAGTGGCAGCTAATACTCGCGGTGAAGAAAGGTGGTGAAAGTCGGCACAGCATTATCGCAAAGCTGCTGCAGGCATTTGTTTTGCTTGTGCGCATTTGTCTTTGAGAAATTTGCTAAATTTTTTTTTTCCATTAGTGTCATGTCAAAGAAGATCAATTCGGCAACATAAAGATGGGATAAAATTATAAATTATAAGCCATCATATTTTTGTCCATATCAATATTAGGCCCTATAAATTTTATACTTTATAGGCCATAAATAATTGAATACTAAATTATATAGCCTATTATAAAGTACTAATAAGATAACATAATTCTAATAACAATAATATAATAATAATTAATATAATAATAATAATAATAATAATAATAATAATATAATAAAAATAATTAATAGGCTTAAAATAAAATAAAATAGAAATGAAATAAAATAAAATAGGCCTAAGTAAAACAAAATAACAAATCAAAAACATAATGAATACCAATCTTTAGTCGAAGCACATTTAATATATGAATCGTAATAAATTAATAATATAGGCCTATTAAATTCAATCGAACCGGAGAGTCCATCAACATACTATTTGCTTTTGTACACGCTGGACCCAGTACCGGTACTGCAAACACAGACAATCAACACTCAAAAGTCAACCAATACTATACACATACAACACCCCACTGTACCGCCGGGAGTTGAAGCGATCGATTGTGCATCATCAATCAACAGCAGCACATTACCCGCGGTTTAAAAAGGGGGCGAAAGTGCACGGGTGCGAAATTGAAAGGGGGCGAAAGTGCACGGGTCCGAAATTGAAAGGGTGCGAACCGTCCTGTTTCCGCCGATTGTTAGTTGTCAATCATGAATTGCCGCAACGTATTAATATTTTACTGCATGGCATTCCGCACACACCAAGACAAATTATGCCGTATCTTTCCAAAGATCATCTCATATGAAGTACTTCAATCTGTACTTTTGTAACATTCCGATCGCTTTTGATCACCTATTATCGGCGAATTTGCTTGAAAACACGTGGGTTCGTGTTGTGTAAACATAATTAGCATATAGACACAAATGAAATTGCGATGCAATACAATGCAATTTGAATGCGCAGCAGATCTATAGAAATAACGTTGCCCGGTTTTATGCAGAATTAGACCCTGTCTGATGTAAACCAGATGTAAACCTGTATTTTAGCTAGAGTATCTCGAGCTATATAGGACCGTATCGCTTGTACAGGAATGTGTCCAGGAATCCATTGTGGGCCGGTGTGTTCTGTAATGTGCAAAATTGACTCGGAAACGGTAAGCTTACTAAGAGTAGACGGTGAGGATCATGTCAGAAATTAATATTTTGTTCTGGGTCTGATTATTCGGACTAGGTGAGGATGAGGTAGACTGAATAATCAGTCCCAATACAAAATTTATAAGGATGAGGATGACAATAATTGTCATCCAATGAGGGGGCTGGCATTTTTTCGACCCAAGATAGGGGGTTATATAAAAAATTGACTCCGGTCACCGACATATTTGGGACCCCCCTTCTTAAAGTTCGCGGTAGCCAAACTTATTTCTTTCTTGCTACTGTATTTCTTTCTTTCTTCTTCTCACAATTTGCTACTTCTTCCACATCCTTGATCAGGCCCGTACGCAGTGCAATGGGTGGGGGTGCAATGCATACAAAAAAAGTCCCAAAATTTTCAGAATTTGCGAGCATATCGAGCAAAAATCAGTTTTTTTATGCTTTTTTGGATAAATACGGTCCAAATTTTGGGAAGAAAGTCCACTTTTCACAAAATGGCCCCCCGAATGCCCCCCTTGGAAAAAAGTCCACTTTTTCAAAATCTGCATCCCCCAAATGAAATCCTGCATACGGGCCTGTCCTTGACCTTGATCGGATTTTGACCAAACTTAGTCACAAGTAGTATTGGTATAGCTGGCTACAAAATTCTGGGTTGTGGGGCTGTGCAATAATTATGAGCCCTGGGGGGAGGGTAAAATTGGGGGGCAAGAAATTTTGGCGAGCCAAAAGGGGGGCAAGCAATTTTGGCCAGCCGAGAGGGGGGCAAGCGTTTTCTGGCACACATTCATGGGGCGCCTTTCAAATAAAAAAACGCTCTAAAAGGCTTAGGAAAACAGTACGGAAACGCTTTAATATGCAAATTTTCCTGCTACTTGCGCCTTAACATATATCTAGACCATTTAAGGTTTGAAAATTGGGAACCCAAAAATTTGGCATGTGTAAAGGGTGGGGGGGGGGCAAAGATTTTTTTGGCGGGCCGAGGGGGGGTGCTTGTGCTTTTTCTCGAGAGGGGGGGGCAAGCGATTTTTGGCGGGCCGTTCGAAAATTTTACCCCCCCGGGGGGGAAAATAATTATTGCACAGCCCCTTAATGTCAGAGGTCATCCAAGGGTCAAAAAAGGTCATTTTAATCAAAAATGCTACTCCTACAGATTGCATATAGGTGTACATCCATATCAAAACGATGCACTTGTCGGCTGCTACATGTGTCTCATTTCATATGATAGTTCAGAATGAATACTAAACTCATCTCAAGTGGAGGTCACTTTAAATCATCCCAAGTCACGAGGTTTAGGATTACAGAGAACATTCCTTATAACCATGTGATTTAGGGATGATTTGAAGTGACCTCCACTTGAGATGAGTCTGGTATTTATTTCTAGCTATTATGTGAAATGAGACACATGTAGCAGCCGACAAGTGCATCTTTTTGATATGGATGTACACATAGTGCTGTGCATAGTCATGTTACTCATGCATATGAACAAGCTTTACAAAAGTTGTGGGTTTGCAGGCCAATTCAGGGTCATTTAGGTCAGGGTTAAAAAATTAGGTCAGATTTTCAAAATGCTCAAATTGAGCTTAATTTAAGGTTTTACCGTCGTTACTAAACCTATTGACGAAATTTTGTACATTAATATGTGTAGATAATAAATCAGGAAAAAAAACAGGGGGTGCCGGACCTCACTTTTGAGATACAGCCGTTTTAAAAGAGGTGTACATTTCCAAAAATCTCTGTAGGCCCTACACTTCAATGGCAAAATCAGAAATTTGCCCAAAATATATCACCTTTTGCGTTGTATACAAAAATTGTCGAGACAAAATTTTTTAATTTTATATATGTTATGAAAAGAAAAAGCTCTGTAAAATCGCAAAAAAAATGGGGTACCGGACCTAGTTTTCGCGTAAATTGACCAAAATAGGTCAAAAATGCATTTTTTCTGCGACACCATGCGTAGTTAATTGCGTACATGGATATTTTGGTGCATGCCAACGCGCTGGTATGAAGCGCGATCTGATGCCGGATCAGCGTTTATTTACGCATATGGCCACAAAAAAGGAATTGTCTGTTTACGCAGGAAAGTTTTCACTGTAAAAACAAGTTACCTAAGATACTTAGGCTAAGAAGTATCCATAATTATGAACAATTATAATGATGTCGACTATTAAGGCTAAGAATATTAAACTAGAAGGCTATATATTTGTACACAAATACGGCTATACCCGCATGTTATCGGTGTACCTAAACTTACAGTCCTTCTTTGCTGAGGACTTAAAATAAAGAAATTGTAAAAAGTCGCCCAATTGGGCAGAAAATGTAAAAAGTGAAAGTCCAAGTCACAAGCTTTAATTGAATGTAGGTTGCACTGTCGTAGCACTTGAAATAAAGAAATTGTAAAAAGTCCCTCCCAGGGGAGTCGCTCTCTTACTCTCCATAGGTTGCTGTTGTCAGTCTCTCTTACTCACAGTGAGGCTATGCAATTTGATTAGGGGAAACTATTCCAGAGGGAGTATGTAAATTAAATGGAACAACCATTTCAGAGGGAGTATGTAAATTAAACGGAACAGCCTTTTTGGGGGCCATTTCAGAGGGAGTATGTAAATTAAATGGAACAGCCAATGGGTATGTAATTTAACTGGAACAGCCTTAACGCTTCACGCTGGTATTTCCAATTATGATATAATACGATATGCCTGTTTAGTCCCACGTGTGTGGGGTGGATGGGTGTGTGGGTGTTAGTAACAATATAATTCTCAGGTGCTATCTGTGTACAAATTCTGAGCCCCGAAGCTGCTTTCTTTGATGAGAAACGGCCCGCCCTTGGTTTTAACATTTGGGGCCCTGGGGCCCATAATATTTGACTTATGAGGCCCATGTACATAATTATGTTGAAGTATAATTCTCTAGTGCTATCAGTAGATTCAAGCTGGCCACTGTAGCTACTTTATTTACTTTAGTAACGGCCGGCCCTATGTTTTAGCGTTTGGGGCCCTGGGGCCAATATTATGTGATATATGGGGCTCATATGTACATATAACAATGTAATTCTCAGGTGCAATCTGTGTACAAACTCTGAGCCATAAAGCTGGTTTATATGATGAGCGGCCGCCCTTTGTTTTAACATTTGGGGCCCTGGGGCCCAATATATATGACTTATGGAGCTCATGTACATATGTTGAAGTATGATTCTCAAGTCCTATCAGTAGACTCAAGCTGGACATTATAGCTGCTTTATTTACTGAGTAACGGCCGGCCCTATGTTTTAGCGTTTGGGGCCCTGGGGCCCATATTATGTGACATATGGGGGTTATATATACATACGACAATATAATACTAAAAGACCTATCTGTGTACCAAATCTGAACCCTGTAGCTACTTTATTTGCTGAGAAACGGCCGGCCCTTTGTTTTAACATTAGGGCCCATGGGGCCCTCAGCCTTGTACATCTGGGGCCAAAATGGACAAAAGGCACATCTACAAATTAGGGCCTATACATATGCCACATATGAGCCCCAGTGATCTTGTACTTTTAGAGCTAGGCTTGTCAATCTGTTGCACCATATTTTAACATTTGGGCCCCTGGGGCCCATAATATATAACATATGGGGCTCTTGAATATTTGTAAATATAGAGTACCCCTAGGGCTATCAGTGTACCAACTCAGGGCCCTGAGGCTGCTTCATTTGATGAGAAATGGCGTGCTTTGTATTTTCACATTTGGGCCCCTGGGGCCCGTGACCTTGACCTCTGGGGCTAAGATAGGCAAAAGGCACTTCTGAGTGGGTAGGGCCCATAAGTGTACCACATATGGGCCCCAGGGCCTTTGTAGTTTTAGCGCTAATCTTGACAGAATGATGTGTTTGATGGAGGAGGAAAAGGAGGAGAAGAAACCACAGGATGGGAAGATACCCTGCATGCTATTGCATGCGGGTATAAAAATCTTAGCCTAATTCTAATTTGGTGTATTTTGGTCACAAACGGGTGTAAGAAAGACTCCCATTCTGCAAAGATATTGGGCCAAAGAGTTATCAAGTTACACAAAGTGAGTTATTTTCAGCTTTATGTTCACCTGACTCGAATGACCAAAAAGAGGATTTATTAAACATGTTAAAGCGAAGCGTTTGACACCATGGGCGGAAGTGTTTGACTATAATAGGCCTACAATTATTATAGGCATAGGCCTTCTTAGCATGCTTAGTGCCGTTTACCGAGAGGAAAACTTTTTGGTTACAAAAACTATAGGCCTACGGAATTATCTCGAGGTGGATTCATATCATCAATTGTTGCAGTTCAATTAAAGCAAAGTTAAACGCTGGGTTGCCTATAGCTGTAGAAAAACGTTTGGCCAATTATGATATCATTTTTGTAAATGTATGACACATTGGTTTTTTTTAAAACTGAATAGTTTTGATGGTGTTGTCTATATCGCATGCATTATGAATTCAGTACACATAGTACCGGTAGGTCTTTACCCAATAACACAAAATGCTTTAAACATTTAAATGGTGGATTATAAACTTTTAAAACATTTTAAAAATAACAATCAAAAACATTGAACACTTGCTGCAAAACATATTCTAACTTGGAACAATGTTGCCAAAATAATATATGTCTACAATAACATTTTAACAACATGTTTTTAATTTTGTTGTAGTGTTAGAAACGTTCTACAAACGTATAACCTTTAACAGGCCTATAATATACTGTAGTGCTTACCCAACATTTAGGCGAAAGTATTATTAAAACGAATTAACCCATTTAACCAACACTCGTTGGTTTTTTGGGTTTTTTTGCGCTCAGCAAACATTGTTTTCTTTATTTTTTGGCCCTAGTTATCGCCGGTGCGATAAAAACTTGTTTTTTTGATTGCCCCTCATATTAGGTTCAAAACTATTTTGACCCCCCCCCCACCATTCTACATCAAAGGACAGAGAGGAAACATTAATGATACTAAAATTTTTGTATTCATGTGCAATGAAATTGTACCCATGTCATTGATATAAAATATGTGGAATTGTGGAAATAGTTTATCATTTTGTAAAGTATGTTTCTGTGGGCAATTCCGTCATTACGTCACACTTTTCAACAATATTGTCAAAATTTTTAAATCGTCCAAATAATCTCATATCGAAGGATATAGAATGTTGTATACCGATCTAATCTTAATCTTGTGTCTTGTTCAATATTCTGGTAGCCTTGATCAAGGCTTCCTCCTTACTTTTTCTCTATTCATGCTCTTCATTGGATCCATGTATAAATCAGTGGTAGAAGTAGGCCTATCATATACTGGACTCTCTAAAATTTTTAGTCATGTCAGATTTTTGTGTAGGACGAAAGCCTTGACGGGTTTGTAATTGGATTAAATCTGGCCCTACACAAATGAATGGGAGAGCAAATAATCTGCAACACAGATCTGAAGAAACCAATCACAGGCTTCCCCTGTTTAAGTCACTGCTATTTGGGAATCATAACTTTAAAAAAGGACCAACTTTGAATTTCATTAAAACAAAATAATGCTTTTGTTATGAAATGTTCAACTAGGAAGAACTATATATCCCATTCTTGTGAAATCAAGCTTAACCATCACAAATGAAGTGACATTATTTGTATAAATATTATATATTTCTTTTTACATTTTGTGTATAATTTGCAGTACAAACCTACTAAAATAAATGGACTTTCCCAGATTTTGAAAAATAACTGAAAGCCTCCCATGGTGTATTATGTAATCAATTACCAACTCTACAAGTCCTTGGCGCTGGCAACATGAGCTAGGGAGGAAGTGTGCCTTGTGGGGTGGGCGTGGTGGGCATTTTGCTCAAACACTACCCCTGCAGTGCACAGTATGCCTGGAGTAAAGAAAGTCCACTATCTGGCCTCCACAATTCAAATGTCAAATACATTTTTACAAAGTTATGATGCTAAATAATTATTTCTAAAGAATAACTTTTGAAACAGAAATTTTTGTGGCAAAGCTTCCATGAATTTTACATTTACTAACTATGGACGCCAAAGGACTTGAAACAAGTCTATATTCTGGCAGTGTGGTTTTTATCCCTTTTTTGGGGGGGGTCCAAGTTGCACATGTTTTACATGTGGCTCAGGGTCAGTTATTAGAAGGGGGCAAAGACCAAAAAAAATCCTGGTGGGCATCATCCTGTATTACTGTGATCAATACACTATGTTTGCCCAATTTAAAGCCAGATTGTAACATTCCTGTAAAAACCAGTGAACAAATACAATAGCTCTGTCCTTCAGTTTGTAACAAAACGCTCATTTGTTAGTTTCATATTTCAAGTTATATATCACCTGTGTACAAAAAAACCCAAAAAATGGGTCTTTTTTTCACATCAGGGCATGTTACGTGAGTATCACATTTAGGGTATCCAAAAACAGCAGGAAAAAAATGTACTTTACTCCATTAGTGTCAATTTTTCTTCAAATGTGTTGGGTGGGGGGGGGGGGGCATTCAACCTGAATTGTCAAAAAGTGGAAAGAACAAAAAATTGGTAATTTTGTCAAAAGAGGGCTGGGTGGAGACGTACACCCACTCTTAGAAAAAATGGTTCTAAGTAGAAAATAAAATATTTTGAACTACAATCTAGGCAACTGGACTTTCGTTTTTGACTGGGAGATTTTCACGTTCTATCCTGAACGCATCATCAGCCCGATTATTTACTACCTGGATGAATGATAATCTTCACAAACATGTTCTAAGTAGAACCTAAGAAAGAATAGAATCATTTTATACTTGAAAAGGGTTCTGGAAAGGCCAGAAAGAACCATTTTTGGTTCTTTAAATTTTCAAGAACCTTTTTCTCTTTTTGAGGGTTCTATATATAGGACAGCCGTTTTTATGTGTTCCACCTCCTAAGAAACTAGGCCATGTACATAAAGGATCGCAAGAAATGTGTGTTGGTAAGGGCGCAATATTGTTAGGGTTGGGCAATACCAACACATATTGCTTGTCCCGTTTCTCTTGCTTCTGTTCTTTTTGTCTGATTTTAATGATTTTTGAACACAAATGTAAAAAAGTGCGGAATGGGCAAGAAACATGGTTAACCTTGTGCAAAGAATCATTGATGAGGGGTACATGAAAAAGTTAACATGAGGTCACCCAAGGTCAAATGTTGTAATGGGCCCGATTGGTGCACATCATCCTTGATATTAAATGATATGAAGGGAGCATGACAAAGGCAGCATGAGGTTATCCAAGGTCAAAGGTCAAATGAGGTCACATGTTATAATTTGCCCAATTGTGACTTAAACTTAGTGCAAAGCATGAGGGGAACATGAAAAAGGCAAACTGAGGTCAAAGGTCAAATGAGGTAAAATATTAAAATGTTCAATTGGGCTTAAACTTCATACTTGATATGAGGGGAATATGAAAAAGGGTAACATGGTCATTAAAAGTTAAAATTTGTCCAATTGGGCTTAAACCCTGGGGCTTAAACTTGGTGTAAATCATCCTTGATATGAGGAGAACATGAAAAGGTCAACTTGAGGTCATCCAAGGTCAAAGGTCATTTCAGAGTCATCAGGGGTCATCCTGGGGTAATTTACTGTGATGGTGTTCACCTCTGATATCTTTGGATGACCTGAAAGTAATAATGAAAGAAGGCAGTCACAAAAGCAGGTTGAAGAACTACCTTGTTGAGTTTTGGCCTCATTGTGACCTTATGGGGTATATGTGACCCGATTTAGTGCACTCAGGCTAATAATGTCAGCAAATGCAAAAGTATTGTAGCCAGAAATAGGTGCCAGGATGCCCTCTGTTGCTATGTAGAGAAATGAGTTGTTGAAAAACAACTGGTAAAAAAGATTTGTAAAAGTTAAAGGAGTGTTTCGTGATCCTAGCATCCTCTTTTTATGACATTTTTCAGTACATATCCACGAAAAAAAGCCTATTCCCAAAATTTCAGTTGATTCCGATTTTGCGTTTGCGAGTTATGCATGATTATGTGTATTACACTGCTCCATAGACAATGCATTGTAATTTCGTTCTGGTGCACCAGAACGAAATTCAAATTTCACGATATCTTTGCAAAACGAATTAATCTGCAAGAAATATTTTGTACATAAACATTATGTAGCCAGAGGTTTCCAGTGATATAAAAATCTCAACTTTTTTTGAGAAAAGTAGGGGGATGAGGCTGTGGATCACGAAGTGCCCCTTTAATAAGTACCAAACTTAGATGTTTTTCTTCTTGTGCATGAATTCTGTACAAATGTGTAACTTTGCAACCATATCAGCTATAAACATGGGGTTTGGACTGATACTTACTCTTATGGCTTTTAGCCTTTAGTGGACTGGATTGGGTCGATATAGAAAAATGGATGTGTAAGGATGGCAAAAAAACATTGGTTCCTCTAATAGCTAAATAACACCCCAAATGTACATAAATTTATGAGTTCAAATAAGTGACAGAGTCCTAGCCTTCGGCCACTGTTTTGATAACAAACGTTGTTGTAAATTCCATTCTAACAGAAAAAAAAACAGGATCACTGAGGAGTCATCTAATACTGCTCACCAGTAGAGATTAATATAGGCACAAACCAACAGAAGACGACCAGGTATCGAAAGAAAAGAGTCAGGAAGAATTAAAAGAAGAAGAGTGTAGTGAACCATGAACTATAGGTGATAGGTAAGTTTAGCGCATACAATGCAAGTGACAAAAATGGCACTGTTTTCCTTCAAATTGCACACAATTTATTGCCAGTTAGTAATAACTAAAGGATTAGAATTTCGCTAGGTTTGGATTGTACTTAGAAGTCTTTGGGTGAGATTTTTTTAGGTTCTGCAACGAAATACTACCTTAATGTGTGTGTTGTCCAGGCTGGGAAATAAGAAGCAGCGAGATACTCTGTAAAGTTCACAGGGTTTTACAGGGAACCACAGACTATTTTCAATGAACCAGTGACTGGCTATTTTGAAAGTACATTAAATTACTGATGTTCAACAATGTTAATGATAAATGCCTTAATAACCAGATGAACAGACAGAGAATGCAAGAAATAACCTAAATTCTATGAACAAAATGCACAATTCTGATAGTAATAGTCAAAACGACTATTACGGCAAGGAGCCTGTTTAAACAAAATAGGTGGCCCCTGGTCACAGGTATTTATTTGAGAACCAGGGGCCTTTTGGGAGCCATCCCGGTGGGGTCACTCAACTTGCAATACTGACCGCACGATCGTTACCAAAATCGCGGAAAAAGGGGTAATTTTTAGGGCTTGTTCGCGGACAAAATTGTCTGTGAAATTGGAAAAATAGGGGTGTTTTATCGCACAAAGCCACAAATGTCCACGAAATTGAAAAAAAGGGGGTTCTTATTGTTTTTTCTCGATCACATGGATAGCTGGCCAGATAAATAAGAAATAAATTTGGTTTTGGACTTTGTACTCACCCCATGATCAATATTGTTCTCGGTTCTATTTCGTGCGTAGCCTTAGCATAGATTCACAGTAATTTTGCAATAGCCAATTTATATGCGAGGGAGAGGTACTACATGTACTTATGATACCCTGTTTATTACTGAAAAAAAAACATTCATAAAATCCTCATCCTTGAAATGTTATAAGGGAGTGTTCATAAATACTTTGGTGGGGGTGGTTGGAAAAGTTTGAACCTCGGACATCAAAAAATTTTGATCCCCCCTAAAAAAGGGTGGATTTTTTTGATCCCCCCTTTTTGTCTCGCCTGAACTTTGTTCAGGATGGGACTTAGTAATCACTATTTCTGTCTGTCCGTGCATGTGGGTGGGGGTGTGTGTGTGGGGGGGTGTGTGTGTGTGTATGTATGTGTGTCCGTCCGAGCTGTATCTGGGGAACCGTAAGACTTACGGGACGCTACTTGGTGGGAGGAAGGGTATCCAAGTTTGCTCCGTAACCGTATGCGGGGAAAATATGCAAATTAACATAGCTAATTTGCATAATTTATGCGCAAATCAGCGCAAATTGATAGCGGAGTTTGTGGACAGACTATCTCAAGATCCGTCGGGCGCATTGTAATCGAAACCTGGTGTCAGCTATGATACACATCTGCTGATCACCTGATTAGTTTTTCGCTGAAAAGTATGCGCATTTAGTTGTTAATTTGCATAATTTATGCGGAACGATTCTACAAATATGGTTGGAAATCTGAAGAAATCCGCCTTGTGGAGCCGTATCTGGGGGATTCGTAAGATCCCTAAGCCCTATGATGATGAAACGTGGTAGGGGGCAGTATGACCAGAGGATCTCAACCCGATTCGATTTTCAGCGCAAAATATGGTAATTAAGTACCTAATTTGCATAATTTACGCATAAAATGCAAAAACCTATTTTCTCGGAGACTAGGGGTCACACGTTCTTCAAACTTGGTGGGTGGGTGCATCTTCACCCCAGACAGAACAAGTTTGTATTGGTTAGTGCGTCAAGGTCACCAAGGTCATCCAGGGGTCATCTGAGGTCAAATGACTAAAAACTGTCGTATGGGCACGATACTTGGTGGGTACGGTCAACATAATGTGGTAGGGGGTAGTATGACGAGAGGATGCACATTAGTACCCTCCCCCCATGTGGCCCCTCCCACACACTCAAAGTTGGGTGGGGGGGTCAAAAATTTAATGAAATATTGTTTTTATATTGCGCATTACATATATCAATTTCGGTTATGTAGGCCAAGTCATTAGGCCAAAAAAAGACTTTAAAGAATGTCTCTCATGTACAAAAGTATAGGAAACTGAAAATTTAAAACCACCTTTTTAGGGTGAAGGAAGCATTTTTTGAAAAAAATGTCTAAAACGGGTTTCTATGTCAAAAAATGTCTGTTGGGGTGCTACATCGAGTCAAATGTTCACTAGCACCCCCCCCCCCCCATGTGGCCCCCTCCCATACACTCGAAGTTGAGGGGGGGGGTCAAAATTTAATGAAATAATGTTTTTATATTGCGCATTATTTATATTAATTTCGGTCATGTAGGCCAAGTTATTAGGCCAAAAAAAGACTTTGAAGAATGTCTCTCATGTACAAAAGGATAGGAAACTGAATATTTAAAACCACCTTTTTAGGGTGAAGGAAGCATTTTTTCAAAAAAATGTCTAAAACGGGTTTTTATGTCAGAAATGTCTCTGTTGGGGTGCTACATCGAGTCAAATGTTCACTAGCACCCCCCCATGTGGCCCCCTCCCACACACTCGAAGTTGAGGGAGGGGTCAAAAATTTAATGAAATAATGTTTTTATATTGCGCATTATATATATCAATTTCGGTCATGTAGGCCAAGTTATTAGGCCAAAAAAAGACTTTGAAGAATGTCTCTCATGTACAAAAGGATAGGAAACTGAATATTTAAAACCACCTTTTTAGGGTGAAGGAAGCATTTTTTCAAAAAAAATGTCTAAAACAGGTTTTTATGTCAAAAATGTCTCTGTTGGGGTGCTACATCGAGTCAAATGTTCGGAAGATTATTTCGGGGTCATCTGAGGTCACCCAGGGGTCATCTGAAGAAAAAAAAAAAAAAACTGTCGTATGGGCATGAAACTTGGTGGTTACAATCAACATTTAGGGTAAAATGTTCGGAAGATTCTTTTGGGGTCATCCGAGGTCACCCAGGGGTCATCTAAGGTCAAATTACTAAAAACTGTTGTATGGGCATGAAACTTGGTGGGTACAATCAACATTTAGAGTCAAATGCTCGGAAGATTATTTCGGGGTCATCCGAGGTCACCCAGGGGTCATCTAAGGTCAAAGTACTAAAAACTGTCGTATGGGCATGAAACTTGGTGGGTACAGTCAACATTTGGAGTAAAATTTTCGGAAGGTTATTTCGGGTTCATCCGAGGTCACCCAAGGGTCATCTGAGGTCAAATTACTAAAACTGTCATATGGGCATGAAACTTGGTGGGTACAGTCAACATTTAGAGTCAAAGTTTGGAAGGTAATTTCGGGGCCATCCAAGGTCACACAGGGGTCATCTGAGGTCACATTACTAAAAACTGCCATATGGGCATGAAACTTGGTGGGTACAGTCAACATTTAGAGTCAAAGTTTCAGAAGGTAATTTAGGGTCATCCAAGGTCACCCAGGGGTCATCTGAGGTCAAATTACTAAAACTGCCGTACGGGCATGACACTTAGTGGTTACAGTCAACATTAAGAGTCAAATTTTTGGAAGGGCATTTCGGGGTCACCCAGGGGTCATCTGAGGTCAAATTACTAAAAACTGTCGTATGGGCATGAAACTTGGTGGGTACAGTCAACATTTAGAGTCATGTTTTTGGAAAGTCATTTCAGGGTCATCCAAGGTCACTCAGGGGTCATCTGAGGTCACATTACTAAAAACTGTCGTATGGGCATGATACTAAGTGGTCACTGTCAACATTAAGAGTCAAATTTTGGAAGGGCATTTCAGGGTCACCCAGGGGTCATCTGAGGTCAAATTACTAAAACTGTTGTATGGGCATGAAACTTGGTGGGTACAGTCAACATTTAGAGCCAATTTTTGGAAGGTCATTTTGGGATCATCAAAGGTCATCCATAGGCATGACACTTGGTGGTTACAGTCAACATTTAAAGTCAAATTTTTGGAAGGTCATTTCAGGGATATCTGAGGTCACCCATGGGTCATCTGTGGTCAAAATTTCTAAAAACTGTCACAGGGGCATGAAACTTGGTGGGTACAGTCATCATTTAGAGCCAAATTTTTGGACAGTCATTGCAAGGTCATCTGAGGTCACTCAGAGGTCATCTGAAGTCAAATGACTAAAAACTTGTATGGGCATGACATGTACAGTCAACATTTAGAGCCCAATTTTTGGAAGGTCATTTTGGGGTCAGTAGGGGTCATCTGAGGTCAAATTAGTAAAATTGTCGGATGGGCATGAGACTTGGTGGGTACAGTCACCATCAGCCAGGTAATTGTGCCCAGCCGAGACCCACCAAAATTTAGGGATCAAAGGTCAAATTCCAATATTGGTCCAATCAAGCTCAAATTGAAGAGGCAAATCGCCATGGGTTGTTGCAGGTTCATTTACTTCTACCAAAAGTAATCGTAAAAGCAGGCGATCGCGAAAGCAGGCGAGACTCGTGGTTCGAGAACCGTCTTGTTATGGTCTAAAATTTTTTTGATCCCCCTTCAAGTCCTAAAAAAGAAACCAAAAATACACATCATTATTAACAATGACATAGATTTATGGGGTTGGAGAAAATTTCTTGAAGTCCAGTGAATCCACCTGAATCCTTTCGCTGACAAAATAAGATAATGGTACAAATGCGTGCAAAAAAAATTGCCATATTGAAGCTAAACTGGTGAAATATAGTACAAAACTGGAATTAATTTGCGCTTAGTGGCACTTTTTATTTTAAAATGACCAAATATTGTATGGACCATCCCCCTATCAAAATATTGGGGGGGGGTTTATCCCCCATCCCCCGGGATCGACCCCTATGGTCATTAACTGATTAGCTAAAAAATTATTACTCATTGGAGTCAGTGTTACACCCAAATTGTAAAGTGCACACATTTTGTTGATTTGTAGCTTGAGATTACAAATTTGAACACTTAACATTCATATGGCCCCTGACCCTCACTTATTTAAAATCTATGGTTGTACATTTGCAAGAAGTCACAAACAATGGAAAGAACACTAGGCAGAATTGTACCATATGTGGGAATGCAACTTATTTATTAATTTGAGTGCTATTATGAAGTGTGATATGTTGTGATGTATAACAAAATTTCATCTCAAAGTGACCATAGTTGCCTCATTTACCTCAAAGTGACCATAGATACCTCATTTACCTGCATTTGCCTGTAGAACAGTGAGTGCAGCTTATTAGTTTTACAGGCATGAGAATCTTCATGTTTTTGCAGGATTTCATGCTTTTTTGTGGTCCAAATTTCCACACTTTCTTTTAAAATCTGCCCGTTTTTGGCCTTTTTAGCCTCATTTCACACGTTTTTCATTCAGGCTTTTTCAAACTTTACAGATTTTTCATGGATGAGTATTCTCATGCCTGGTTTTATGGCTATTCCAGTTGAAATCCATGATACACCCACTATGGAAGACCTTAATCTCCCACACAGGGGGTGTAGTTTTCAAATTGATTCGCCCATTCAAGTTACCCCACATTCACATTCCCTGTATAAAAGATTCTTAAACACTTGAGAATGTTCCTGCAATCTTATTGGTTCTTACCTGTGTGATATGACACAATATCACATGGGTCAGCATGTGTGCATCGACGCGATACGCGTACTCGCTATTTGAACCAATCGGAGGCGCATAGCAGCAACGGGATTGATCAATTTTAAGCCCTAGGTAATTCCTTGCAAAATGTAGGATTTAATTTGATTAAAATTTGTAATAATTTATGATATTTTTATATGAATTGAAGTGTTAAAGAATGAGAATGAAGCTATTGTTTTTAGCCACTGTCGTGCATCTATCGTCTCATATAACACAGGGACATCATTATTTTTAGCGTAAAACAACTCAGCTTCTCCTCGTTGTTTTACTTAAAATAATGATGTCGCCCGTACATGTTATATGAAACGATAGCACTCCAGCGGCTCAAAACAATACCTTTATTCTCTAATTAACTTGGTCATGTCTCCCTGGGTTGTATGGATTAAACTGGAATATAATAGCCCAATGCTATTTAAAGGGCATTTCGTGATCCACAGCCTCATCCCCCACTTTTCTCAAAAAAAGTTGAGATTTTTATATCACTGGAAACCTCTGGCTACATAATGTTTATGTACAAAATATTTCTTGCAGATTAATTCGTTTTGCAAAGATATCGTGAAATTTGAATTTCGTTCTGGTGCACCAGAACGAAATTACAACGCATTGTCTATGGAGCAGTATAATGCACATAATCATGCATAACTCGCAAACGCAAAATCGGGATCAACTGAAATTTTGGGAATAGGCTTTTTTCGTGGATATGTACTGAAAAATGTCATAAAAAGAGGATGCTAGGATCACGAAACACTCCTTTAATGTCAAGTACGTGGTATCATTTATATATGGGGTGCATGTAGTTTGAATTAAGACATAGGTTCTTTTATAAATAATATGATCAAAATAATTTACACATCTAGGTAAAAAGACCATTGAAAGCTTCCAAAACAGGGGTGTAGCCATGGTGGACTGCCCCCATACAGAAAATTTTCAGGAATAAAATGGGGATGGCAAAGAGTCAAGCGTCCTCAAAATGATTAAAATTTAGTTAGACAAAAAAAATTGACAAAAATTTGTCAAAAATTTTCATCCGCATATGCGGATGAAAATTTGGCTTTGTCCCAATGTCTTCATGCACTAATAAATTTCATAAAATTTACTTACATGTATGCATGGAGCAAGTTGTCAAAATGGAGGAATCTTTGATCCACTATTGTTAATAGAACAATAACACAAGAGCATTTTGCTAATTAGATATTTTGTAGCACATTTTTATAACTGGTTATAATTATTACAGTGATGGGATCCAGAGCCAAGGAATTCACCAGCCAGGCTGGAAACAGTAACCAAGGTAACAAGGAACTGCAGGATATGACACATACAAGTGATAAACCACACAAATGCAGATATTGTGGCAAGTGCTTTAGCCAGGCTGGTGACAAGAAGCAACATGAAATGATACACACAGGTGATAAACCACACAAATGCAGATATTGTGACAAGGGCTTTAACCATGCTAGCAACAAGAAGCGACATGAAATGATGCACACAGGTGATAAACCACACAAATGCAGATATTGTGACAAGAGCTTTAGCCATGCTGGTGACAAGAAGCAACATGAAATGATACACACAGGTGATAAACCACACAAATGCAGATATTGTGACAAGTGCTTTGGCCGGGCTGGCCACAAGAAGCAACATGAAATGACACATACGGGCGATAAACCACACAAATGCAGATATTGTGACAAGTGCTTTTGCCATGCTGGTAACAAGAAACAACATGAAATGACACACACAGGTGATAAACCACACAAATGCAGATATTGTGGCAAGTGCTTTAGCCAGGCTAGTGACAGGAAAGAACATGAAATGACACACACAGGTGATAAACCACACCAATGCAGATATTGTGACAAGGGCTTTAGCCAGGCTGGTGACAAGAAGCAACATGAAATGACACACACAGGTGATAAACCACACAAATGCAGATATTGTGACAAGTGCTTTGGCTGGGCTGGCCACAAGAAGCAACATGAAATGACACATACGGGCGATAAACCACACAAATGCAGATATTGTGACAAGTGCTTTAGCCATGCTGGTAACAAGAAACAACATGAAATGACACACACAGGTGATAAACCACACAAATGCAGATATTGTGGCAAGTGCTTTAGCCAGGCTGGTGACAGGAAAGAACATGAAATGACACACACAGGTGATAAACCACACAAATGCAGATATTGTGACAAGTGCTTTACCCAGGCTGGTGACAAGAAGCGACATGAATTGACACACACAGGTGATAAACCACATAAATGCAGTTATTGTGACAAGTGCTTTATCGATGCTGGCCACAAGAAGCGACATGAATTGACACACACAGGTGATAAACCACACAAATGCAGATATTGTGGCAAGTGCTTTAACCAGGCTGGTAACAAGAAACGTCATGAAACGACACATACAGGTGATAAACACCACAAATGCAGATATTGTGGCAAGTGCTTTGGTCATGTATATAACAAGAAAGAACATGAAATGACACACACAGGTGATAAACCACACAAATGCAGATATTGTGACAAGTGCTTTACCCATGCTTGTGTCAAGAAACAACATGAAATGACACACACAGGTGATAAGCCACACAAATGCAGATATTGTGACAAGTGCTTTAGCCAAGCTGGTGCCAAGAAGCAACATGAAATGACACATACAGGGGATAAAGCACACAAATGCAGATATATGTGACAAGTGCTTTAGCCAGGCAAGTAACAAGAAGCGACATAAAATGACACAATATATAGACCTGTAGTATGATAAAGCACACAAATGCAGATATTAAGTGCTTTAGCCGTGCGCTGCAGATAACAAGAACCGACATTGCAAATAATATGGATGATGCAACAATGGTACCTTTTTATTGCGGTCACATACATTGTCTGTATAATATTTATTGCATGTGCCTACCAGTGAAAACCTGTGAACTCAAAAGTTGATAACACAAATTCTTGATAACACAAGTGTTTTCATTAATTAGTCACATCATGCACATTCCTGTTAATATATGTATATTGGAAATTATGCCAACTCATCGTGTGAATGTAAAAAAGTTGTATGTTAGATTTTGAAATATCATTTGTAGAGGATTCCAGAAACAAAAATGTTAATCTCATTACGGCATTGAGTTTAAAATTGTTCATCACGTGAACAAAGTTGGTCTAGGGAGTGATCTCAAACATGTCCCACTACCTACAGAGTAGCAGAGTTGATGCCTTAAAGAGTTAGAGAATAAAGGTATTGTTTTTAGCCCCTGGAGTGCATCTATCGACTCATATAACACGGGCGACATCATTATTTTAAGTAAAACAACGAGGCGAAGCCGAGTTGTTTTACGCCAAAAATAATGATGTCGCCTGTTATATGAGACGATAGATGCACGCAGCGTCTAAAACAATACCTTTATTCTCATTCTTAAACACTTCAATTAAAATAAAAACATTATACTAATTTTAATCAAATTAAATCTACATTTTGCAAGGAATTACCTAGGGCTTAAAATCGACCAGTCCCGTTGTTGCTGTGCGCCTCCGATTGGTCCAAATAGCGAGTATGCGATCGCGTTGGCTTTACAGCGCTGACCCGTGTGATATCGTGTCATATCACACGGGTAAAGCTGGGTAAGAACCAATAAGATTGCAGGAACGTTCTCAAGTGTTTAAGAATGCTACATATCGTACACGGCAAAATGCAGATATTGCATATGTGACTTACTTGCATTCAGTGAACAAAGTTGGTCCAGGGGGCGATCTAAAACAAGCCCCACTACCTCCAGAGTAGCCTTAACAGTGCTACATATTTTAAACAGCAAAAGGCAGCTATTGCATATGACTTTCTTGCACTCATATAAATGAAGAACTATGTCTTAAGGGCGCTGTCTGCGTTTCTTGCAACAAAGTACAAATATTTGAAATTTGAAGCAGTAGTGATGGATAGGTTACTTTACATGTAGGTATTTGTTTTTAGATGAAAAAGTAACACAAGGAAGGAAGAAAACTTCCTGGTTGAAAGGTTAACAAATTATATGAAGCTCCTTTCAATGCCTTGTTTATCCTTAAAGCCGTTATATATGATTTTGGTCAAATGTTATTCTTTGCCAAATATTATAAAATAGTAGTAAAAAATGTCAAGAGTTTGGTGGTAATTCTAAGCTAAACTAATGAGGTAAAATGAAAGAAAATTCACTTAGCTGCTTAACTGTGGTATTCTATAGGGGAATTAAAAAAAATAATGACTTTTATCCAAACTTGCTATGTTGTCCTAAAAACACAATGAATTTGGCTACTGAAATCAAATAAGGTGTGAGTTGGGACATGTGTAAACATTATAAATATTAATGACAAAAAAATCATGTTTGAAAAAAAATGACCACTCATATTAAAAGATCATACATTATGTCTTTAAGGTAGTTACTGGCCTTATCACTTGCACGGTATGTTAGCATATACGCATTTATACAAGAAATGCAAAATGTTTGATTTTTTTGGATTCAGCGGATTTTGCAAATCATTCAGCGAGGTTCCACTGTATATAAATATCTGTGGATTTCTTATTTCGTTTTAAAGGATTGACTTCATTTATATATGTATTATCGTATTTACATGTACTGTACATTCATTCCATTAACCGCATTGTCCGCTCACTGCCCAGGGTGTTAACAAAGTCATTTTGGATGGGCGCTTATTTTTTACATTGTTTACATAATTGCATGTAATAAATGGCCCAAATTAAAGTATGCTGGATTTTATGTTCTGTGTTTGATCCATGTGTAGTTGAATGCACACATTGATGGTGGCCATGTGTAGAAAAGTTTCTGGTTGGGCACTTCTAGGGCCATGGTGGTTAATGGAATTAATACATTATTTGACAATACTGCTCTACCACAACAAAATTAATATTTTAAGGTTTCTGGAAATTTTTTTATAGTTTTCACTATCAGATATGTGCCCGTTTAATTTTAAGCTGACCAAATAAGGTAATATATGACAGAAAAACCCTCATGGCAGCACCAGATCGTGAAAGTGTGTATCTGCAGATCTGATTGGCTGCATCAAATCTTACGATCCCGAGATCTAATCGATTTTACTCACAAAATAATACAGCACTTTAGGGTCTTGTTTAGCAGGTCATCATTATAAAGTAAATTAATTACAATGCATAATTGAGTCAATATCAGAAAAAGTAAAACAAATTGAGGGTACCCTCTCAGCAAATCTTAACATTTATGCATACGATGCGTGGCTTAATTTTAAAGACATAACCCTAAATCCAAACCTTGTAAAATTGGTGAGCATGTGTGGCTGTCAATGTCTTTTCTATTACCTCAGTCCTAGACCTCTTATATTGCATACATTTGTACTTGTAGTTGTTTACAGTACTTTGGTGCTTTTGTTATGTAAGATATAAATGCATTTACTCCAAATTCCAGAAAAATGCAGTTCTAATTCTTTTGGATAAAAATATATCCTGTTTTGCCAAATGAAACATAGCTAAATCCTAATCCTAATGGTTAGTACAAACTGGCAATAAATGTTTTTACAATTTGAATGAAAATGGGCCAAAAATGTACAAATCTAGAAATCTTAACAATTGCAGTCACAAAACACAAAAACAGTCAAAGCACTCACATTCTTGAGTATACGCAAATAGAGTTTTCTCATAATTTTATTATATTATGTTAATTGGGATACATGTGTATTTTTTTTTTAAATAAAAGATATTAGAAAATTATGTGTTTTCTAAAAAATAGAATGCATTTAACCTGTCTTTATTGGTACAACATACAAAAAACACCCATGTTTGTGGCCTTGATTTCCGAAAATTGTCCAAATATTAAATATTTGGACTTTTCTTCCAGTTAGAACTAAGTTAGAACTATAACTGCAGGATTAGGGTTTATAGCTATGTTTCATTTGGCAAAACCGGATAATATTCTTTCATTCTAACATTTAGGGCCATATTTTTCTGGAATTGGGAGTAGTGTTGTGTTTACTAGTATTTTAGCCTAATCACAGTTTGACCTTAAAATTAAAAGTGTTATGTAAGGACAATCATTATTTTGATAATTACCACAACTCTGGCCCAGAACACAATCAAGTTTAGATTTCTGCATTTTTGGAAAATGCAAAAGGCATAAAAAATATGCTAAAATTAAACCATCAAAATGGGAAACGTGAAAGCATTAAGACAAAACCTGACAAAATTCATATTTCAAAATATGTTTGCAAAAAGAAACATCAAATTTTTGCCAAATTTTACAAGCTTTCAGTGATTTTTTATGGTCATTTTAGCCTCCAGAAAAAAAAATTATAAAAATCCTGACTCTACTTCAAAAATCCACCCTCCCATAAAACAGTGTGGTTTTTTTTTGGTCTCCTTCTGTGAAGACTCGAATAATGGCGCATTTGGGCTCCTTTGCCTTGGGGTAAATCTAGAGAGCTACCTCCTCTATCTGAAATACAAACAAGGTTCCAGGCCCTTATTTTGCTGGTGGGAATTTTGCGGGAGGGCACTTTCAGGTTGTGCATAAAATTCAACTTTATGTCAAGAGAGCCCAATAGCGTCATTAGGCGAATCATTACGGTACTTTTTCTTGTGTGGTTGTAAAATTATGGCCAGGGTTGGAAATACATATTTTAACAGTTTTTAATGTTACTCTAGAATAGATTATGTAGATTTTATAACAAGTAACTATAGGTGTTTGTGATTTTCACAAAATGTTTGTTATTTTTTCAAAATTTTCAAGTTACACAGTTTTATTCTTTGTGTTATTTTCTTTCCAGAAAGATATGTAATTTCATATGTACCTGTTTTATTACCAGTTCACCTTAAAAGGTTTTTTTTTCCTTCAAATTTGTACCAAATTTCATTCAATGATCAATCGTTTGCTCAACAATACCGGTTTGTTTTTACACAAGTCCAGTATCAATACTTGGGCCCATACACAGGGGGGTCCACTAAAAATCTGCACCCCAAAAAAATTCTGTGTGCAGGCCTGATCATCAAGGAGATAGTAAAATTCTTTTTACATTCATCAATTTGATTGGTTAAAATCAATGTGTTCAAAGTTATGATCGCTGGAACAAGTGGGCATTAAGTGCTTGAAATAAGGCAAAATCTTCAAGAGCATTCAGGCCCTTGGGTTTGACATCTATAACCCGGGATCTATATTAATGGGCCCTCGTCAATTTTCATGGGCCAAGCTCAAATAACACAGGTCCCTTTTTGTATTAAACACTGCAGATTTGAAAATTGACAACAGGTAATGCCATTGATCAAGTCACCATTGAGTCATGATATCAATGTGATTCTACATGTCATGTGGGCCTGCCAGGGGAGGGGGAGGATGATTTTCAAAGGCTTTTTGCCCGGTGGCCCTTCTTATTTTAAGCTCTTATGTACCCAAAGTAGCAAATTAAGTTTAACACAAAATAATTTTACCAGCTGTAAACCAACTTTTAAATTGGTAGATACTGACATACTTGTCCATCCAGATCAATGTAATATGTTTTAGCTGGTGCATATTAAAGGTCTATGTTTGAATTGTATGATAATTCATTCTATTTAAAGGTGTGTGGACAGTGTGATTCCATTGTAACATATATCTGTGTTGTGTTTCTACCTTACATTGGCTATTCCATTTAAAGGTGTGTGGACAGTGTGATTCCATTGTAACATATATCTGTGTTGTGTTTCTACCTCACATTGGCTATTCCATTTAAAGGTGTGTGGACAGTGTGATTCCATTGTAACATATATCTGTGTTGTGTTTCTACCTCACATTGGGATATTCCATTTAAAGGTGTGTGGACAGTGTGATTCCATTGTAACATATATCTGTGTTGTGTTTCTACCTCACATTGGCTATTCCATTTAAAGGTGTGTGGACAGTGTGATTCCATTGTAACATATATCTGTGTTGTGTTTCTACCTCACATTGGGCTATTCCATTTAAAGGTGTGTGGACAGTGTGATTCCATTGTAACATATATCTGTGTTGTGTTTCTACCTCACATTGGCTATTCCATTTAAAGGTGTGTGGACAGTGTGATTCCATTGTAACATATATCTGTGTTGTGTTTCTACCTCACATTGGCTATTCCATTTAAAGGTGTGTGGACAGTGTGATTCCATTGTAACATATATCTGTGTTGTGTTTCTACCTCACATTGGGATATTCCATTTAAAGGTGTGTGGACAGTGTGTTTCCATTGTAACATATCTGTGTTGTGTTTCTACCTCACATTGGCTATTCCATTTAAAGGTGTGTGGACAGTGTGTTTCTATTGTAACATATCTGTGTTGTGTTTCTACCTCACATTGGGCTATTCCATTTAAAGGTGTGTGGACAGTGTGTTTCCATTGTAACATATCTGTGTTGTGTTTCTACCTCACATTGGCTATTCCATTTAAAGGTGTGTGGACAGTGTGTTTCCATTGTAACATATCTGTGTTGTGTTTCTACCTCACATTGGGCTATTCCATTTAAAGGTGTGTGGACAGTGTGTTTCCATTGTAACATATCTGTGTTGTGTTTCTACCTCACATTGGCTATTCCATTTAAAGGTGTGTGGACAGTGTGTTTCCATTGTAACATATCTGTGTTGTGTTTCTACCTCACATTGGGCTATTCCATTTGAAACCCACACTACCCCTGGAGAAGATTTTGGAAGTATCTCCTACAGGGGGAGTATGAATTTCATAGCGAATGTACTAGTACACATTAGCAGCTCCATTTGAAACTCACTCTCCCTCAATGGAAGATTCAGATTGAAACA
Organism: Amphiura filiformis; assembly: GCF_039555335.1. Taxonomy (NCBI): domain Eukaryota; kingdom Metazoa; phylum Echinodermata; class Ophiuroidea; order Amphilepidida; family Amphiuridae; genus Amphiura; species Amphiura filiformis. The sequence goes on along the minus strand of NC_092631.1, from coordinate 25,314,461 downwards.
TTCTCAGAGGGTGTATGAAATTCAAATGGAGCAGTCTAAACAAAGATAGACATTGCTTACAACTTTTATAGATGAGTGCCCAACTCCCTTGTTTCAGTAGCATATACAGGTCCCTTTTTAAATGGGTGCATGCCCCCGGGTATCCAAAAAAGAAATTGGAGAAAAAGAGAAGGGAAATGCCTGTGTGCATGTAAGGGGGCTGTCATTTTCTTCGGAAGGGGGGCATACAATTTATAGACCAAAATTTTAATGCACTCAACACACTTTCTTCTCATTAAAGTTTTGGCGCGCTCTGCGCCTTAGTTCCAGCAATTAATAATTTGTTGTCAATATGTGTGGGGGGTGGGGGTCATAAAAATTGACTCCGGTCACCAACATATTCATGACCCCCCTCTTCCGAAGAAAATACCATTTTAGCATTTAATAAAGGCAAATTTAGGGGTGGTGCAATAATTATGTGTACCCCAGGGCCAGGGTGGTGAATTCTCAAAATAGTCTGTCAAAAATCGCTTGTCCCCCCCCCCTCCCTTTGGCTGTGCCAAAAAATCTTTGCCCCCCCTGTTGATGTGCCAAAAACCTTTGCCCCCTCCCTCCCCTTACACATGCAAGATTTTGGGGAACTTAAAAACCTTAAATCGTCTTATCATGTATGTGAGTGCAGCGAGCAGAAAATCTTGCATATTTGAAAAATGCTTGCCCCCCCCCCCCTTTTGGCCTGCGAAAAAATCTTTGCCCCCCCTATAATTTCCCCCTATAATTCATTCGAATTTGTCCCCCCTAACAAGTGTTTGTGAGCGGTCCCTTAGGGGTGGTGCAATAATTATGTGTACCCCTGGGGGGGGTGAATTCTCAAAATGGTCTGCCAAAAACGCTTGCCCCCCCTTTGGCCATGCCAAAAAATCTTTGCCCCCCCCCCCTTTCGACGTGCCAAAAAACCTTTGCCCCCCCTTTTGACGTGCCAAAAAATCTTTGCCCCCCTTACACATGCAAGATTTTGGGGAACCCGAATTTAAAACCTCAAAAAAGTTAAATTGTCTTATCATATAATGCGAGCGCAGCGAGCAGGAAATTTTGCATATTTGAATGTGTTCCTAATATTTTCCTATGCCTTTTTAGGGCGTAATGTAGAAACGGTACCCAAAATATCTGTGCCAAAAATTGCTTGCCCCCCTTTCGACCTGCCAAAAATCGCCTGACCCCCCCCTTTTGACCTGCCAAAAAATGCTTGCCCCCCTTCTGGCCTGCCAAAAAATCTTCCCGGGGGTACACATAATTATTGCACCACCCCTTATACATTTCATGATCCTTTCTTAGCTCACCAAGAAATTCGCGCCCCCCTGGTTGCGGAAGTGCTGTATATGCTCCTGAGTTTGTAGTTGATGCTAACCAGTATACTCTATTTGAAAGGTTTTGGGATATTTCTTAAAATTAACATATCAATGTGAAAAATAATGTTGTGGAAATTCTAAATGTATAGGCCTATAGCAGGTTGCATTTGACTCCCCTCTAAGTGTAAATGAATCAGCCCAAACCCAAGGATGACCTCCTAATTGACCCTGACCTTCCCTCACAACTCACCTACTCACTTCCCTGCCCACATCAACAGGTTCATTTCCATGTCTTCTCATCATGTACAGGTATGTTGGATTATCCTTGTGGTTTTTCTGCTGATAATATTTCTGTGTTCATTCAATTTCTGTGTTTTAATTCTAAAAAACTTATGTATTTCATCCAAATTTGAGCTCTCAATATTTGTTTCGAGTATTTAAGACTTAGTTGTGAAGCTCTATAAATAAATCAGAAGGAAGTTGAGATATTAAATGTTCAGTTTATGTATCTCAGTGGATGTACCAAACTTTTAACAAAGAGATAGCTGCTTTACAACTCTACTTTGTGTCATTTTTTATAATGTTCAGATAGTCATTCGATCTCCAGTTCATATTTTGTGATTTGATTATGTATGTTTAGGCCTATTGTTTGACATTTCCAGTTCCAGTGCAAGTGTCAAATTTTGTTTATTCATGTATTTGTTTATTGGTATATTGCATGTTTACTTGCATATTACTAGTATTTTCACCATGTTATCCAAATGATTGCTCTTAAAAGTCACCATGCTTTTAAAATAGTACACATTCATACCAGCCACGCACAAATTGTCCTGGGCAAATTGTGTACCCTGTACAAGTATATTGCTGCATCCATCCAAGTGGTGTGAGCAAGCCCAGACCAGTACATGTGTTGTATAAGGGATGAAATCAAAACTTGACAGGCGGTTTAAGGTATAAATGCAAATGACAATGTCATATTGATGGTTGATCCAATTAACTTTTAAGGTACAAACTGTTAGAAAGCATGTTGCTATGCCAACTAAATAGGGCAAAATATGTTTTATACCAAAATCCCGGGGGGGGGGGGGGGGCACTCCCTATCTGTAATGGCAGGGATGTGCCCCGGGCAAAATATGTTTTACTTCTTGGAATATACCAATTGTTTTATGTTTTAAATGCTTTCTGCATGATATCACTTGAGGTTCAGTAAATTTGAACCTTAGATTAATATTGTTTTAAATGACCAAAGATTTAGACATGTGGACTTTTAGGAACAAAATTAGACCATATTGATCAACAACATGCATGTCATTTGCAAAACATGATCATTAGAATATTCTTGAGCTCTTTCTGTACTGAATCCATATGATGTTTTGTTTATCTTTTTAACATATTTTGTGGAACATAATCAGTTCTACATTTGTAAGTTTGACTGCAATTTTTCAAAACAAATTAAACTGTGTTTGGCCTAAATGTGTCTATTAAAGCACTCCCAATTTTTTTATGTTTTTGTTTATTTTATATGTTATATGCAGTGGCGTACCGTGGCCGCCCTAACCCCGGGGCTGAAGAAGAAACAATTTTGCCGCCCTTCCTTAACAGCCCGAAAAGGTTGACCCAATTTTTTTCATGGTCGTTTGAAAAAGTGAAGAGCAAATAAAAAATAAAAAAAAGGATTTTAGGCGCTAGCGTCCCAAAAGCAAACTTTTTTCAAAATTTTTTATGCTTTTTCAATTTTTGGCGCCCTTTTTTCTTTGCTAATTCGTTTTGCCGCCACCCTTCATTTTTGCCGCCCCTTCATTTTTGCCGCCCTGTTTTTGCTGCCCTTCGCTTTTTGCCGCCCCTACTTTGACCCGGGGCAGGCCTCCAAAAACCAGCAGGGAGGCAGCGTTCCCAGAAAGGTCACAGATGTCACAGAAAACAAAGTGCAAAAAAACCAAAAAAAACTTTTTCCAAAGTTTTCGGCGACCTTGGAGAACCACTGGACCTATGAAAGTTCAGGATCATTCACAGTTAATTTTAAAAAAATCAGAAAAAAATTACAGTTCGTCCTGTATATATGCAAACCATTAACTAATGTTTATTTCTTCATCTATCACATATTATAGATGTATTGGTTTTCCATGCATTTATAATATGTGCTAGATGAAGAGGTAAACACAAGTTAATGGTTTGCATATTAAGGATAACAAACTGTAATTTTTTTCCATTTTTTTTTCTCAAATTATCTGTGAATAATCCTAGCCCTTCAGAATAGGACCAGTGGTTCTTCAAAGTTGCAGAATACTGTACTTCTAAAAAAATGTTAAAAAATAAATAAAAAATTGTTTTTTGAATTTTTTTTACCGACATCCGACATCCAATAATCGGTTGAGCCCTAGATGTGATTATACCTGTGATCAATCATATACTTATTACTATATATATGTACTACGACTTGCGACAAAAAAAATGACAACATTGTTGGAAATTTGTGAGTTTTGACAGTAATACTTTGAAATTTTAAGTTGTGTTTTTTTGTGAAAAAGGATGTAAATTTTTATAGAAAACTGTTCCAAAATAAGGCTCAGATTGCACGAGAGAGCATCTAAACCCTGAGAGCTTCAAGGGCCCTTAAGCGGGCCCTGGACCCCGGCCGTTAGGACTTCGCGCTCGTGATGTCCGCTACGCGCACATAGGCCTATTTCAGTTATTTCACAGAAAATTTCCAGCACTTATCATTAAGTTCCCAGACAGCAGAAAATTTTCTGGAGGCCTGCCCGGGGGGCTGGCGCCCCCAAAGCCCAAAATACGGGCATGATATGTTTTGTGTTTATGTGTTATATTTAGTTGTAAGCACATGAAAGCAAAGTTACCAGTTATGATATTTCTTGTTTGATTTATGTTCAAATCATGCACACCACAGACAATTAGAGTTAGGATTTAGGGGTTAGGGTAGGATTAGGGTTAGGATTCGAGTTGGGATTTGTTTGGTATTCTCTTACACGAAGGATACACCCATTTTGTGGAAAAGGTTAAACTCTATGTGCAGACTTACACAGTTAAGGCTATATTATATGCCTAAGTGTAGACTTATTACAGCTCTACTAAGTTTTGACTGCAACTTTTCAAAACAAATTAAACTGTGTTTGGCCCTAAAGCACCCCCAAATTATGTTTGCCAATATTGGTACCATTTTATGTTTTTGTTACCTAGCTGGGGGTTTACACCCCCCAGCTAGGTACTGTAATGCTCTCCGATTCTTCTTTCTTTCTTCTGCCAACAAACTTCAAAATGCTTCTTCTTCTCCTACATGTTACACCCTACAATTACGTAACTTGCACATATGTATCGGCTATGTCCAGTGCCCATAGTCTAAACAGAATTGGGGTCAAAGGTCATTAATGGGGCATTTCTGGTATTTAACCAAATACCTTCAAAATGCTTCTTCTACCACATATTATATAGTACAATGATGTCATTTGCATATATGCATCGGCTATACTACACGCCTATAACTTGCATACAGAATTGGACATCTGTAAGGGGTATGGGGCTCAAACTCGGTGACAACAAATCTCATGACCAGGGGACCATTTTGCAGGGGTCAGGTCAAAGGTCATGCAGAGGTCAAATTTTAGAAATGCATTTCCTGGACATCTGTAAGGGGTATGGGGCTCAAACTTGGTGACAACAAACTTAATGATCAGGGGAACACTTTGCATGGGTCAAGTCAAAGGTTATATGGGTTCAAATCTTATAATTTCATTTTCTGGATATCTGTAAGGGTTTTGGGGCTCAAACTCAGTGACAACAAATCTCATGAACAGGGGAACATTTTGCAGAGGTCAGGGCAAAGGTCATACAGAGGTCAAATCTTAGAAATGAATTTTCTGGACATCTATAAGGTGTCGGGCTCAAACTCGGTGACAACAAACTAGATGAACAGGGGAACATTTTTGGAACATTTTGTAGGGGTCAGGTTAAAGGTCATCTGGGGTCAAATCTTAAAATAGCATTTTCTGAACATCTGTAAGAAATCACGGGACTCAAACTCGGTGACAACAAACCTCATGACCAGGGGAACATTTTGCAGGGGTCAGATACCTCCACAACACCAACACGCCCCAGCTAGGTTTGTGGTCTATGACCACCATTTGCCACTAGTTTGTTATGTTTTGTGTTTACATGTTATATTTAGTTTTAAGCATAAGAAACCAAAGTTATCATTTTATGATATTTCTTGTTTGATTGATTTATGTTCAAATCATGCACACCAGAGACAATTTTAAGTGTGTATTTCAGAATTCAGATGTCTCACAAGAGTACGTTGAATCATGCATTCCTTGTTCCTCTTGATTATTATTTTAATTTTTTATTGTTGCTTAATTGACATGAATGCATGTTAATTAGTTCTTAATTAGATTAGGTTTTGATTGTTTAGATTACTTAGATACTTAGATTAGGTTTTGATAAACAGATGAGTTAGTTCATCTCACTTTAAATTAAGGTTATCAGTGCACATCGTCATCATCCCTATATCTTTGTGTTAAAATTGCCATGATAGTACAGCGAATCCTCTTATTTTTTTAACAGCTACGCATCGCGATTTTGTTCGAGATAGGCCGAGCGACTCAGGCTAAGCATACCATGACTATCATATGAGATACCACAGCGTTTCTATATTCTACACATTATTACGATTTGTACATGCTCTAGTACCCCATATGTTTCTATTACAAGAAAAAAATTTGTTCTCAGGTAAAACCAGGGTTTTGTTTCCAGTACACTCACTCGAAAAGCAGTACACTAATTAGCGGGGCCTTGCAGCTTGCTGTGGATATCTTTTACTGCATTTTTAATGTAAAAAATTTGAAATCCAACGTAAAAATTCAGATATATTTAATTTTGAGAATGACAATTATACTTTATAGGTATAAAGGAACGCGTTTAGCCCATTTAGTTAAGTTCCAGGTGCACGTCCTATAACACAATGCATATGTAACTTTCTTTATCTGTGTCAATAATAGAATATTGATTTCAACGGAGTATTGAGCTGTATGGAAAAAAATATTTATAATACAGGGTGTTGACACTGTGCAGTGTCCCTTGGTTAGCATGAAAAATATAAAGCCCTGCTTGGCCAGTTCTCCACAGAAGAACTGACAAGACCGAGGGGGGACTCAACTCAAGTGACGGTATGTGCCTGTAAATAGGCCCTCTCTTTTGAAGTCGACTATACCCGATGACCCCCTTTTTTTTAAAGTCATACCCGATGACCCCCCTTTTTTTAGTTGCGGCTACCCCAACGACCCTCTATTTTCTAGAATAGCATCATCAAAATGCCACAAAATAATGCTGAAACTTTCAAATTCTCCAATATTTCAACAAATTTGTGTTGGAAATTTGGAAAATTCGAAACAAGAAAATAGAATTTTGCTCCATTTTTTCAAAAATTTTCTACCCGATGACCCGTTTTTTGAAATCTTATACCCAATGACCCCCTTTTTTATTTTGCTTGTACCCAATGACCCCCTTTTTAAATAACGTTTTGGACTCGATAGGTCCCTACTTTGCGACTCCGGTAGGCACATACCCGTCACTTCTAAAGTTGAGTGTCCCCCAAAAAATTGTTTCTACCCAATGACCCCTTTTTTTTCAAAGTATTATACCCAATGACCCCCTTTTTTATTGTCTCGCCTGATAAGGCAGGAGACTATATAATCACTTTTCCGTATGTAGGGGTGTGTGTATGTGTGTGTGTATGTGACAAATTTGGTTAAAGTTTTGGTTAAAGTTTGCCTTCCGCCTATTTTCTCGGAGACGATGAGTCGCACGTTCCTCAAACTTGGTGGGTGGGTGCATCTTGACCCGAGACAGAACCGGTTTGTATTGGTTAGTGGGTCAAGGTCACTGAGGTCATGTAGGGGTCATCTGAGCTCAAATTAGTAAAAACTGTCGTATGGGCATGAAACTTGGTTGGTACAGTCAACATTTAAAGCCAAATTTTTGGAAGGTCATTTCAAGGTCACCAGGGGTCATCTGAGGTCAATTTAGTAAAAACTGTCATATGGGCATGAAACTTGGTGGGTCCAGTCAACATTTAGAGGAAAATTTTTGGAAGGTTATTTTGGGGTCACCAGGGGTCATCTGAGGTCAATTTAGTAACAACTGTCGTATGGGCATGAAAACTTGGTGGGTACAGTCAACATTTAAAGCCAAATTTTTGGAAGGTCATTTCAAGGTCACCAGGGGTCATCTGAGGTCAAATTAGTAAAAACTGTTGTACGGGCATTAAACTTGGTGGGTACAGTCAACATTTAAAGCCAAATTTTTGGAAGGTCATTTCAAGGTCACCAGGGGTCATCTGAGGTCAAATTAGTAAAAACTGTTGTACGGGCATGAAACTTGGTGGGTACAGTCAACATTTAAAGCCAAATTTTTGGAAGGTCATTTCAAGGTCACCAGGGGTCATCTGAGGTCAAATTAGTAAAAACTGTTGTACGGGCATGAAACTTGGTGGGTACAGTCAACATTTAAAGCCAAATTTTTGGAAGGTCATTTCGAGGTCACTAGGGGTCATCTGAGGTCAAATGAGTAAAACTGTTGTATGGGCATGAAACTTGGTGGGTACAGTCAACATTTAAAGCCCAATTTTGGAAGGTCATTTCAAGGTCATCTGAGGTCAAATATCAGGCAGATAATCGTGCCCAGCCGATAACCACCAAATTCATTTACCTCTACCAAAAGTAATCGCAAAAGCAGGTGGTCACAAAAGCAGGCGAGACTTGTGGTTCGAGAACCGCCTTGTTTTGTTTGTACCCAATGACCCCCCCTTTTTTTAAAATAACGTTTTGGACCCGATAGGTCCCTACTTCGTGACTCCGGTAGGCACATACCCGTCACTTTGTTGAGTGCCCCCGGACAATGCACCTGTTACTTTGATGACAGACAGAACTGAATTTACATGGATAAATTTTAACCTTGACTAATTCCCCAAGCAATTTGAACCAAAAACTTTTAGATATTGAATGTTACTTTTAAGTGTCCAGCTCAGACTTGGCACACACCAAGGTTCATACTATGCTGTCTCCCAAAGCATAGGCTGCGGAAGAGGGGGGATAGACACACGTCCCCCCCCTACATTTTGGCAAGGGGGATATCCCCTAAAAATAATAATAGAACAAAATAAGCAATAATTGTCCTGTGCATCTTCCTTTTTAGCACAAAAAATACCTTTTGGGCCCAAATAGGGTAGAATTGCAAAATTTTGTGCGCTTTGCTTTACACGCACTGACCCATCAAATAGCAAAACATACCTTCATTTGGGGCTAAAATAGTCTGAAATTAAGTTTTTTGTGCACAAAAAGTCTAGTAAAACAGAAACAAAATATGCTTGTCCCTGACCCCCCTAAATTTTAATGTTTCCGCTGCCATTGTCCCAAAGACTAATGAACTTTGAGCATTTGAGCTGCTTAAACATGCATGTTTGGTCACGTGATTGTGTAACTGTACAACCAAATTAGCTGTATACATGGGGTTTAGGGGGCCTGGCCTCCCACTTTCAACCCATAATGTGCTGTGTGTAACATGTCTGGGTGAACATAAAGAATCAAATCATTCTTAAAGTGTAAAAATGATGCACAAAATGGCTTCAATTGTACACAATAATAGTACCAAAAGTAGTCCATCAAATGGTTTCAATTGGGCCTTCATTTTGCAAAAGTTTCCCCCTCAAACACCCCCTGCGTCATGCTTTTGCGGCCATTATTTCGATTTTTACATCACCCTGACTGCCCCACACTTTCAAAATCGTTCCGCTGCCGCTGTATATCATAATACCCCAAACAATACCATGTCATATGTTACCTAGATTATACAAATCCAATTAGTTAAAAGTGTGGGAGTCCCAGCCTTGATCCACTGTGTTGGTAACAAACCTTGCTATATTACATTCTATTCCAACAGAAATACACAGAATCGCTGAGGAGTCATCTCATACCACTTACCAGTTGTGATTAACAGTGGCACAAACAAACAGAAGGAACTTTGTATCAAGAAGAAAAGAGTCAGGAAGAAAATATTAAACAGTTTAAAGAAGGAGAGTGTATAGCCCGGGTGTATAGCGAACCATCAACGCTAGAACTATTATAATAGGTGCTAGGTAAGTTTGGTATCAAAACTAAACCTAAAACGAAAAGTATGAATCCTTATATTAAGTGTTCTACTTTTAAGGTGCATAAATTTTGCAGTGCTGACTCTGTGCTGCTGATTGCAGTGGCTGTTGCATGATAATCATTGATTATGCAGTGCCTCTGATCGGAGTGCATAATTATGCAGTGTTCCTGATCGTAGTGCATACTCAGTACTTAGTGCCGCTGATCCCAGGCGAGTGCGAGTGACAAAAATTGCACAGTTTTCCTTCAAATTGCACACAATTTATTGCCAGTTAGTAATAACTAAAGGATTAGAATTTTGCTACGTTTGGATTGTACTTGAAGTCTTTGTATGGGATTTTTTTATCCTAGGTTCTGCAACGAAGTACAACTGTCTTTTGGTGTGTGTTGTTAACTTTTGTACCATGGTACATATGCAAGAAGTCACGAACAATGGAAAGAACACTAGGCGGAATAATTCTGCACACAATTATAACCCTAATCCTAACAAATAGGGTGCGCAGGGTAAACTAGAATTGTACCAATGTGGGCATGCAACTTATTTATTAATTTGAATGCCATTATGAAATGTGATATATTGTGATGTATATAACAAAAATTCATCTCAAAGTGACCATAGATGCCTCATTTACCTGCATTTGTCTGTAGAACAGTGAGTGCAGCTTGTTAGTTTTATGCCATTTTTTATGGGCTATTCCAGTTGAAATCCATACACCCCCTATGGAAGACATGACCTTAATCTCTCCCACACAGGGGGTGTAGTTTTCAAATGAATTTGTCCATTTAATTAAACCCCACATTCACATTCCCTGAATAAAAGATTAACTTGGTCATGTCTCCCAGGGTTGTATGGATTAATCTGGAATATAATACTATTTTTTCAATGCTATTTAATGTCAAGTACATGTATGTGGTATCGTTTATATATGGGGTGCTTGTAGTTTGAATTAAGACAAAGGTTCTTCAAATAATGTGATAAAAATAATGTACACATAGGTATTCCAAAACAGGGGTGTATAGCCAGGGGGAACTGCTCCCACACAGAAAATGTTCAGGGATAAAATGGGGATGGCAAAGACTAAAGTGTCCTTAAAATGACTTAACTTTGGACAAAATATTGACAAATGGGGATGAAAATTTGGCTTTGCCCCTTTACACTTAAATTCTGGCTATGCTACTTTTTCAAAACATTCATGACCCAACACCCTTGAATGTCTTCATGCACTAATAAATTTCATAAAATTTACTTATGCATGGAGAAAGTTGACTTAATTGCAGGAATCTTTGACCCACCATTAAATAGAACAGTAAGTAAAAAAAAAAGCGCAGTGATTTATAGTGTGCTACGCACAGGCACAATGCCTACATGTTGATACACAAGCCTCAGCCACTTTGGTTTTCGCTGACCACTACGGCCCCACACCATTCCATAAACCATTAAACACCAACACAGGGACTTGCAGCTAAGAAGCGCACACCCTAGACATTCCACAATAGACCATCGCAACCAGGATCAGCTCCTGAGTTTCGTACGGGTTACAATGAGACAATTGGCAGTAAGTTCCTTGTCTAGGGGAATTTCAAGTTAACTCAATTTTTTTTACGCGAGAGTGTACTAACCATTGCCTGGGTTTGAACCAGAGTTGTAACGAGTCAAGTCATTTCACGGTCGAGTCAAGTCATTTCTTGCAATAGTATATGTCGAGTCGTCGAGTCACTGTACAATCTCTATGGGGAAAATTTGAAAATCTGAGTCGAGTCATTTCATTTTTGAAAAGTCGAGTCTCGAGTCATGACTCGTTACAAGTCTGGTTCAACTGACCCGCAACCTCTCGCACCATAGTGGAATGCCTTATCGATTGAGCTAACTTGACTGCTGTAACAGAAAGACTCCACCATTCAGTAACAGAAACACTCCACCATTCAAGTAGCGTAGAGCATTTTGCTAATTAGATATTTTGTAGAACATTTTTGTAACTGATTATAATTGTTACAGTGATGGGATCCAGAGGCAAGGAATTCAACCAGGCTGGAAACAAGGAACTACAGGATATGGCACATACAAGTGATATGCCACACAAATGCAGATATTGTGACAAGGGTTTTAGCCAGGCTGGCAACAAGAAGCAACATGAAATGACACACACAGGTGATAAACCACACAAATGCAGATATTGTGACAAGTGCTTCAGCCAGGCTGGCCACAAGAAGCGTCATGAAATGATGCACACAGGTGATAAACCACACAAATGTAGATATTGTGACAAGTGCTTTATCCATGTTGGCAACAAGAAGCAACATGAAATGATACACAAAGGTGATAAACCACACAAATGCAGATATTGTGACAAGTGCTTCAGCCAGGCTGGCCACAAGAAGCGTCATGAAATGATGCACACAGGTGACAAACCACACAAATGCACATATTGTGGCAAGTGCTTTACCCAGGCTGCTGACAAGAAGCGACATGAAATGACACATACAGGTGATAAACCACACAAATGCAGATATTGTGACAAGTGCTTTAGCCAGGCTGGTAACAAGAAAGAACATGAAATGACGCACACAGGTGATAAACCACACAAATGCAGATATTGTGACAAGTGCTTTAGTCAGGCTGTACAAAAGAAGCGACATGAAATGACACATACAGGTGATAAACCACACAAATGCAGATATTGTGACAAGGGCTTTAGCCAGGCTGGTAACAAGAAGCAACATGAAATGGCACACACAGGTGATAAACCACACAAATGCAGATATTGTGACAAGTGCTTTAGCCTGGCTGGTGGCAAGAAGAAACATGAAATGACACACACAGGTTAAACCACACAAATGCAGATATTGTGACAAGTGCTTTAGCCAGGCTAGTAAAAAGAAGCGACATGAAATGACACACACAGGTGTTAAACCACACAAATGCAGATATTGTGACAATGGCTTTAGACAGGCTGTACAAAAGAAGCAACATGAAATGACACATACAGGTGATAAACCACACAAATGCAGATATTGTGACAAGGGCTTTAGACGTGCTAGTAACAAGAAGCGACATGAAATGACACATACAGACCTGTAATGTGATAAAGAACACACATGCAGATTCTGTAAGTGCGTCAGGCGTGCACTGCTGATAACAATTGAATACCTGAGTGGAAGAAGGGCCCAACTCCAATTTTTAACAAAAATGAGTTAGACCCTGGATGTTATTGCCAGCAGACTGTTCTTCCTTATGTGTGAAAGATGAGCCAAAATCCACTCTCTAAATAGTCTTCCATGTACACTTAAGGGAACTGGAATGAGCGTTTTGAAGCGTTCGACAGCATTTTTGTGGGACATGAGAGCACATCAGACCTATCGAATTGCATTCTGAATGAAGAATGTCTTTCTGATATCAAATAATTTTCATTTTATGAAATTCACGATATAATACAAATTTTATGTCAAATTATTAAAATTTGATATTTTTCACATTTGGAGATATAACAGTCCTCGAAGTAAATTTTATAAATTTAATGATATAGTCTTAAAGTGCATGTAGCTGGGAGGAAAAGCCGACGATCAATTGAAAATTGTGACCTTTCATACTGAAGATATGGATTATTTTCCCAAAAAGACCTATTTTTTTTTTTTTTTTTGGGAAAAAAATCTATATCTTCAATATGAAAGGTCAAAATTTACAATTGATCGTCGGCTTTTCATCCCACCTACATACACTTTAGGTAGAAATCATCAGATTTATAAAGTTTACTTGAGTACTGTTAAATATCAAAAATATCAATTTTAATGATTTGCCATAAAATGTGTATTACATTGCTAATTTCAAAAATCAAAATTATTTGATATCAGAAAGCCATTCTTCGTATTTAGAATGCAATTCGATATGTCTGATGTGCTCTAATGTCCCGCAATAAATACTGTCCAAACGTTCATACCCCACCCCTTAATCGTGGTTTTCATGGAAGAAAGGCCCAACTCCATGGAGTTGGGCCCTTCCACAAATATTGGGTTAAAGAGGAATTTTTGTTCCACCATGAAATCTACTTTTCAGTACAGTAAACTTTCTTGCTAACATATTACATGCTTCTACTTGAGTAATTAATAGATAATTACCAAATTTCTGTAGCTATTTATAACACATCTGCTTACGGAACTACTGCTTGCAGTATATATTAGTGGAAGAAGGGCCCAACTCCAGCTCGTATTAAGACCTGTACCGTTGCCATGGAAACATCATATATAATTTCGAATGTATGTAATAATGTATTGCCATGTATTAAAGGTTCCCTGAAGATGAAAACATTCTGTCTATAAAACTTTTCCAAATATTAAGTTTTTTCTTAATATCTCAAAAACAGTTTCGATGGAGTTGGGCCCTTCTTCCACTCAGGTATTCAATTAGAATCAACATTGAAAATAATGCTGCAAGGATACTTTTATTGCGGTCACATACATTGTACATCTTGTTTATAATATTTATTGCATGTGCATACCAGTGTAAACCTGTTCAAAAGATGTTAATAGACAAATTCTTGATGAGACTAGTGTTTTCATTAGTCACATGCACATGTCTGTTATATTCAAGTCGGCACAAAAAGAAACTTGTCAGTTAGTAATTTTGGATTATTCTGAAATGAATTGGATTTTAATTTCTCATTAAATTTTGACACCCTGTTCGTGAAAGTAGAGCAAGAATTCACCAAGATATGCGCCTCCAAACCCTCAAACCTCCAAATCTAAAGTTGCAATTTTAACAATTCAATTATGCCTGTTACATATTGTGTGCTTTATTGAGTGGACCGTGGTGCTTGTGTGCAATACAACGATTGATGTGTTCCCATTGAAAATCATTGAAATTGCAACTTTTGATTTTGGGATTTGAGGGTTGGGAGGCGCATATCTTGGTCAATTTTTTTCTGTTTTCATGAACAGGGTTTCAAATGAGAAAGCAAGGGCCACTTAAGAAAATGTATATTTCAGAATAATCCAAAATTATCAGGTTTTTGAACAGCAAGGATGACTGACGAGTTTCTTTTTGTGCCTGGTGTATATTTGGAAACTATGCCAACACATCGTGTAAATGTACGAAAGTTGTATGTGCAACGGCTGCCTTATGTTAGATTTTGAAATCTGAGTTTAAAAATTATTGTTCATCACATGAACAAAGTTGGTCTCGTGAGCGATCTCAAAAGCCAGATCCTGACCCCACTTCGCAGCGCGATGCGATAATGCGATGCTTTTCAAATATCACAGCATCGCGCGATAAAAACATGTGGGGTCTACATCTCCTTTTAAGGTCATTATACTGACCTTGATTTTCCAGCAGCCAATCAGAAGCATGCACGGCTGCGATATCGCAGCGCGGTGCGAAAAAGTTGAAAATATTGTTCAACTTTTTCGTGGACCAAAATTTCCACCGCGCGATGAGAATTTTCACCGCTGAGCTTGTAAAAACCTGGCTCAGATTACAGTTTTTATAGCATCACATCGCCAGGATCGGGCTAAACAAGCCCCACTACCTCCAGAGTAGCAGAGTTGACGCCTTAAAGAGTGCTTCATATTTTAAACTGCAAAAGGCAGCTATTGCATATGACTTTCTTGCACTCACAAAGGACTGTTTTAAGGGCACTATCAGTGATTCCTGCAAAAAGTACAAGTATTTGAAATTTGAAGCAGTAGTGATGGATCTATATGTTACTGTTGGTATTTGTTTTAGATGAAAAGTAACACTATAAGGAACTTCCTGGTTGAAAGGTTAACAATTTAAATTATGAAGCTCCTTTCAATGCCTTGTTTATCCTTTAGGGGGTACTACACCCATGTGGTAAATTGGTGACTATTTGTGCATTTTTCTCAAAAAATAATTACACACTGGTAACAAAAGTTATGTATATTATTGGGGCAAGGAATCCAATTACTACACTGAAATTTCAGTGACTCAAGACAAGCGGTTCAGATTATATGATAGGAAATGAGGTACATCCTAGCAGTACCTTATTTCTGATCATAAATAACAACCTGCTTGTCTTGAATCACTGAAATGCCATTGTAGTAATTGGATTCCTTGCCCTTATAATATACGCAACTTTATTTACAACTTTGTTATTAGTTTTAAAAAAAAATGCAAAAATAGACACAAATTTATCGAGGGTGTAGTACCCCTTAAACTTCGATTAGATATGATTTTGGTCAAATGTTATTCTTTGCCAAATATTATAAAATATTATTAGTAAAAATTGTCAAGAGTTTGGTGGTAATTCTAAGCCAAACTAATGAGGTAAAATGAAAGAAAATTCACTTAGCTGCTTAACTGTGGTATTCTATTGGGGAATTTTAAAAATGATGACCCTTATCCAAATTTGCTATGTTGTCCTAAAACACAATGAATTTGGCTACTGAAATCAAATAAGGTGTGAGTTGGGACATGTGTAAACATCTATATAATAATACGCTATTCTCTGTCTGTGGATCTGTCTGTAGATCTGTGTGTCTGTCTGTGACTGCTAATGTGAGGCCAACGTAGGTCGTACAGGGCTCAAACTTGGTGGGTGGGTGCAGCTTGGTATGAGGAAGAACGAGTTTATATTTTTTAAGGTCAAAGGTCAAGGACGGAGTCAAGTTCAATTGAAGTCTAATTTCAAATACTTTAAATGGCAAATCCAGCCATGCCATTGTGTTGACCTTGGACTATCAAACAAAAAGTTTCCACGGTGACCTTTTTGTCAGACCAACGGTTAAGAGGTCAAAGGTCAAGAAAGGTAAAAATTTCAAACAAACTTGGTGGGTGGATGGAACTTGGAATAACAAATAAAGGTTTCCACGATGACCTTTTTTGTCAGACCTACGGTTAAGAGGTCATAGGTCAAGAAAGGTAAATATATTTCAAATTGCCCCTATGGAGCTCAAACTTGGTGGATGGGTGGACCTTAGACTAACAAACAAAAGTTTCCACGGTGACCTTTTCGTCATATCTACGGTTAAGAGGTCATAGGTCAAGAAAGGTAAAAATTTCAAATTGCCCCTATGGAGCTCAAACTTGGTGGGTGGGTGGACCTTGGACTAACAAACAAAAGTTTCCACGGTGACCTTTTCATCATACATACGGTTAAGAGGTCATAGGTCAAGAAAGGTAACAATTTCAAATTGCTCCTATGGAGCTCAAACTTAGTGGGTGGGTGGACCTTGGACTAACAAACAAAAGTTTCCACGGTGACCTTTAAGTCATACATACGGTTAAGAGGTCATAGGTCAAGAAAGGTAACAATTTCAAATTGCTCCTATGGAGCTCAAACTTGGTGGGTGGGTGGACCTTGGACTAACAAACAAAAGTTTCCACGGTGACCTTTAAGTCATACCTACGGTTAAGAGGTCATAGTTCAAGAAAGGTAATAATTTCAAATTGCTCCCATTGAGCTCAAACTTGGTGGGTGGGTGGACCTTGGACTAACACACAAAAGTTTCCACGGTTATCTTTTTCGTCAGACCTACGGTTAAGAGGTCATAGGTCAAGAAATGTCAAAATTTTCAATTGTCCCTATGGATCTCAAACTTGGTAGGTGGGTGGACCTTGGACTAACAAACAAAAGTTTCCACGGTGACCTTTTTGTCAGACCAACGGTTAAGAGGTCAAAGGTCAAGAAAGGTAAAAATTTCAAACAAACTTGGTGGGTGGATGGAACTTGGAATAACAAATAAAGGTTTCCACGATGACCTTTTTGTCAGACCTACGGTTAAGAGGTCATAGGTCAAGAAAGGTAAATATATTTCAAATTGCCCCTATGGAGCTCAAACTTGGTGGGTGGGTGGACCTTAGACTAACAAACAAAGCGTTTCCACGGTGACCTTTTCGTCATATCTACGGTTAAGAGGTCATAGGTCAAGAAAGGTAAAATTTCAAATTGCCCCTATGGAGCTCAAACTTGGTGGGTGGGTGGACCTTGGACTAACAAACAAAAGTTTCCACGGTGACCTTTTCATCATACATACGGTTAAGAGGTCATAGGTCAAGAAAGGTAACAATTTCAAATTGCTCCTATGGAGCTCAAACTTAGTGGGTGGGTGGACCTTGGACTAACAAACAAAAGTTTCCACGGTGACCTTTAAGTCATACATACGGTTAAGAGGTCATAGGTCAAGAAAGGTAACAATTTCAAATTGCTCCTATGGAGCTCAAACTTGGTGGGTGGGTGGACCTTGGACTAACAAACAAAAGTTTCCACGGTGACCTTTAAGTCATACCTCACGGTTAAGAGGTCATAGTTCAAGAAAGGTAGTAATTTCAAATTGCTCCCATTGAGCTCAAACTTGGTGGGTGGGTGGACCTTGGACTAACAAACAAAAGTTTCCACGGTTATCTTTTTCATCAGACCTCACGGTTAAGAGGTCATAGGTCAAGAAATGTCAAAATTTTCAATTGTCCCTATGGATCTCAAACTTGGTAGGTGGGTGGACCTTGGACTAACAAACAAAAGTTTCCACGGTGACCTTTTCGTCAGACCTACGGTTAAGAGGTCATAGGTCAAAAAACAAAGATTTCAAATTGCTTATGGAGCTCATAACTTGGTCGGTTTGTGTAACTTTGGCCAAGGAAGCCCAGGTTTGAGATCTGCAAAAGCCAGTAACTATGACAGCCGAGAACCGCGAAATACGGGTAACCGCCTAGTTATAAATATTAATGACAAAAAATCATGTTTGAAAAAAAATGACCACTCATATTAAAAGATCATACATTATGTCTTTAAGGTAGTTACTGGCCTTATCACTTGCACGGTATGTTAGCATATACGCATTTATACAAGAAATGCAAAATGTTTGATTTTTTTTGGATTCAGCAGATTTTGCAAATCATTGAGCGCATTCAGCGAGGTTCCACTGTATATAAATATCTGTGGATTTCTTATTTTGTTTTAAAGAATTGACTTCATTTATATATGTATTAGGCCAAAAAAAAAAGGTTCATCTCAAAGCTTGCGCGCGCGTTTGTAAAATCCTACGATTTGACAAAAAACAATGCGGAAATTTTTTTTTATTTAAAAGAAAAATATTTTTATAGTTTTTTCCAGAAAAAATCGGCGAAAATCAGACTTTTTTCTCAAAATACCATGAAAAAAAGTCGGGAATAAAAATTTTTTTTTTTAAATCGCATTTCGCATTTGTTTTTAAATTTCTCATGAGCTTTGAGACAACCTTTTTTTGGCCTTATTGTATTTACATGTACTGTACAATCATTCCATTAAAGGAGTGTTTCGTGATCCTAGCATCCTCTTTTTATGACATTTTTCAGTACATATCCACGAAAAAAGCCTATTCCCAAAATTTCAGTTGATTCCGATTTTGCGTTTGCGAGTTATGCATGATTATGTGTATTACACTGCTCCATAGACAATGCGTTGTAATTTCGTTCTGGTGCACCAGAACGAAATTCAAATTTCACGATATCTTTGCAAAACGAATTAATCTGCAAGAAATATTTTGTAAATAAACATTATGTAGCCAGAGGTTTCCAGTGATTAAAAATCCCAACTTTTTTTTTAGAAAAGTGGGGGGATGAGGCTGTGGATCACGAAATGCCCCTTTAACCGCATTGTCCGCTCACTGCCCAGGGTGCTTAACAAAGTCATTTTGGATGGGCGCTTATTTTTTACATTGCTTACATAATTGAATATGTAATAAATGGCCCGAATTAAAAGTATGCTGGATTTTATGTTCTGTGTTTGATCCATGTGTATATAGTTGAATGCACAAATTGATGGTGGCCATATGTAGGAAAGTCGCTGGTTGGGCACTTATCCATGGTGGTTAATGGAATGAATATTTGGAATACTGCTCTACCACAACAAAATTAATATTGTAAGGTTTCTGGAAAACATGTTAGTTTAAGATCACTATCAGTTATCTGCCCTTTTAATTTTAAGCTGACCAAATAAGGTACAATATATGAGAGAAAAATCATCATGGCAGCACCATATCGTGAATGCTTTTGTCGGCAGATCTGATTGGCTGCATCAAATCTTGGGATCCGGAGATATAACTGATTTTTGTCACAAAATGATACAGCATTTCTGTGTTTATCAGGGTATTTCAGTTAAAGTAAATTAATTCAAATTAATAATTGAGTCAACATCAGAAAAAGCAAAACAGATTGAGGGTGCCCTCAGCATAGGCTCATATAAATCCCAACTTTGAAGCCGTGACTCTAAATCCAACCCTTGTAAAATTGGTGAGCACATACGTGTGACTGTATGAGTCAATGTAAAGTAACCAGTAATTTAGCTATTACCTCCAATACTTGTATTTGTTTACATTACTTCAGCGCTTTTGTTATGTTGTAAGATAGAATGTACTCCCAATTCCAGAAAAATACAGTACTAATTTTTTTGGATAAAAAATATATCCTGTTTTGCCAAATGAAACAGCTAACTCTTAATCCTATACTAGTAGTTAGTACTAGCTGGTTATGGTAATAAAAATTTTTAATATTTTTACAATTTGAGGGACAATGGTCCCAAAATCAACAAATCTAGAAATCTTAACAATTGCAGTTACAAAAGTTTGCCTATAATTTTATTATCTTATGTTAATTTGGATTTTTTTTAAATAATAAAAGATATTTGAAAATTATATGTTTTCCAAAAAATAGAATGCATATCCTGAAAGTAGTCTTTGTAGTCTTTATTGTTACACCATACAAAGAACACCCTAAAAATGAATGTTTTAGGCCATTATTTCCGAAAATTGTCCAAATATTAAAAACATGATAATATTCTCTTAATCCAAAACATTTAGAGCCATATTGTTCTGGAATTGGGAGTAGTGTTGTGTTTACTAGTATTTTAGCCTATAAGTCACAGTTTGACCTTAAAATTAAGAGTGTTGTGTAAGAACAATCATTGATTTGATAATTGCCACAACCCTGGCCCAAAACACTATTTTTCGAAAAAGCAAAATGCATAAAAATATGCCTAAAATACATCCAAATGTGAAACATGAAAGTGTTAAAACCTGACATTATTTTATCCATGAAGGTTGGATAAAATTGTATATTAGGTGACAAAAAACACTTTTTACTGAGCCTGATCAACCCAGAGTTTACGTGTTACCTTTGGCTAAAATCATGTAAAATCAGCCTGTTTTGGGCCAAAATGTATTGCTTTTGACTGAAAATTATTGAAAAAAAAATTCAGAACATTTTCAAAATATGTTTGCAAAAAGAAACATCAAATTTTTGCTAAATTTTACAAGCTTTTGGTGATATTTTAATGTCATTTTAGCCTCCAGAAAATGTTTTTATAAAAATCCTGACTCTACTTCAAAAGTCCACCCTCCCATAAAACACGTTTTTTTTTGTCTCCTTCTGTAAAGACTAGCCTAATGGCGCACTTGGGCTCTGTTGCCATGGGATAAATAGAGAGCTACACCTGCTATCTGAAATCCAAACAAGAATTAAGGTTCCATGTCCTTATTTTGCTGGTGGGTTCTCGTCCAGGTTTTGGAAAAATAGGAAGAAGAGGGGCTTTTTATTTTTTATTTTTTGTTGAAAAAATGCCCTAAATTGCCCTATTTAGATGCTTTTTATCCTTTTTATAGCGTAAAGATTAGAAGCTGAAAAACATGAAGAGGCTCTTTTTATTTTGTTGTTTTGAGATGTCAACCCCTCTGGTCATCACAAAACACTTCACAAATAAAGGCTTATAAGAAGAAGTTGCAACTTCTCTAGTATATTTACAAAAAGTTATGACAGAAAGATTGCAAAATAAAAATAAAAATGCAAAATCTTCAAAAAAGGAAGCGTGAGGGGATGAGAAACATGTTTTTTTATTTACTTGGCCTGGGAGGGCAATTTAGGTTGTGCTTAAAATTCCACTTTATGTCAAGAGAGCCCATAGCATCATTTATAGGCGAATCTTTGCGGTACTTTTTCTTCTCTTGTGTGGTTGTAAAATTATGGCCAGGGTCGGAAATATATATTAACAGTTTTTAATGGTACTCTAGAATAGATTATGTAGTTTTTTTTATAACAGTTTTTCAAAATTTTCAAGTTACACAGTTTCATTCTCTGGTTCCAGAAAGACATGTAATTTCTTGTACCTATTTTATTACCAGTACATCTTTTAAGGGTTTTTTTTCTTTTTTTCAAATTTGTACCAAATTTCATTCAGTTATCAGTCGTTTTGCTCAATTTCTCAAACATTCCGATTTGTTTTTACACAAGTCCAGTATCATACTCAGGCCCATCCGCAGGGGTTAACTAAAAATCTGCACCCCCCAACAAAATCCTGCGCATAGGCCTGATCATACCGTAGATAGTAAAATTCTCCTTACATTCATCAATTTGATTGCTTTAATCAATGTGGTCAAAGTTATGATCACTGAAACAATTGCATTCAGTGCTTGAAATAAGACAAAATCTTCAAGGCCCTTGGGTTTGACATCTATAATGGTCCCTCATCAATTTCCATGAACGAAGCTCAAATTACACTGGTCCTTTTTGTATTAAACACTTTGTAAGACTTCAGATTTGCAAATCAACAACAGGTAATGCCATGGATTGATCAAGTGAGCAATGAGTCATGTCAATGTGACTTTGACATGTTTGATGATAAAATCTCAAATGTCATGTGGGCCTGCCAGGGGGAGGGGGAGGATGATTTTCACAGGCTTTTTGCCTGGTGACCATTCTTATTTCAAGCTCTTATGTACCCAAAGTAGCAAATTAAGTTTAACACAAAATGATTTTACTAACACTGTAAACCAACTTTTAAATTGGTAGATACTGACATACTTGTCAATCCACTACATCCAGATCAATGTAATGTTTTAGCTAGTGCATATTAAATAAAAGGTCTATATTTGAATGGTATGATAATTCATTCCATAAAAAGGTGTGTGGACAGTGTGTTTCCATTATAACATGTCCGTGTTGTGTTTCTACGGGTTTCTACCTCACATTGGCTATTCCATGTAAAATCCACACTCCCCCTGTGGAAGATTTTGGAAGTATCTTCCACAGGGGGAGTATGAATTTCAAATGGAATGAACACATTAACAGCTCCATTTGAAACTCATTCTCCCTCAGTGGAAGATTCAGATTGAAACTTTTTAGAGGGTGTATGAAATTCAAATGGAGCAGCCTAAACAAAGATAATGAATGTCATTCAGATTTTGTTATTAATCTGGTTTGTAAAATCGCTTGGAAACCACTCTTTTGTGCCGAATAACTTGATAAATATGCAGTGGCTCTGTATAACTGGGGGGCGGCCCCCTCAATAACCCTAGAGCCCCCCCCCCCAATAATCTGAGGTAAAATTCATAATTTTAGGGTAAAATTCATAATTTTAGGATCAGATTCATAATGTTAGAGTATAATTCAAAATGTAAGGTACAATTCATGTAAAAATGTATGCATTTCAAAAGCTTCCGCACCCACCCCTTCAGTGTTTCGCACCTCAGTGCAGGCCAAAAAATTCAAAATCTTCCGGAGCCTCTGATGTCACCATTATAAATGGCTGTTAATTAAGTCATTTAAAAAAACTACCCCAAGTAAGAATTTCCTCTAAAAATTAAAGCACCCCTTCTAGTAAAATAAGTGTTTTGAGACCGTAATTGCAGATCCCTGTTTTGCTTTTGAAAAACACCCTAAAAATGTTTTCTTTCATACAACTTTTATAATTGAGTGCCTCCCCCGTAAAAAATATTTAGTGAGTTTGTAGTTGATGCTAACCAGTATACTCTGGTATTTGAAAGGTTTTGGGATATTTCTGAAAATTAACATTAATGTGAAAAATAATGTTGTGCTTCTATTGATGAGGCTAGTACTAGAAATTCTATGTAGCTGGGAATGTAGCAGGTTGCATTTGACTCCCCTCTAAGTGTAAATGGATCAGCCCAAACCAAAGGATAACCTCCTAATTGACCCTGACCTTCCTCACAACTCAACCTCAACAACCAGTAAACAGGTTCCTCTCCATGCATTCTCATCATGTATAATACAGGTATGTTGGATTATCCTTGTGGTTCTTCTTTTATTTCTTTGTTCATTCAATTTCTGTATTTTAGTAAACTTTCAAAAGCATTTCATCCCCAATTTGAGCTATATGTTTGGAGTATTTTGACTCTATTGTGAAGCTCTAATCAGAAAGCTTAATGTTCATTATGATTCTTTGGATGTACAGACAAGAATTAGCTGAGGTAGTTGATTAATTATTCAACTCATGCTTTGTATCATTTGTTTATTCTCCAGTTCATATTTTGTGATTTGCTTAAGGGATGTGGAATGAGCGTTTTTAGTGTTTCGACAGTATTTTTTGTGGGACAAGAGAGCATATCAGACATATCGAATTACATTCTGAATACGAAGAATGTCTTTCTGATATCAAATCATTTTCATTTTTTGAAATTCACAATATAATACAAATTTTATGACAAATTATTAAAATTTGATATTTTTCACATTTTTGATATAACAGTCCTCAAAGTAAATTTGATAAATCTAATGGTATATTCTTAAAGTGTATGTAACTGGGAGGAAAGCCGACAATCAATTGAACATTTTGGCCTTTCATAGGCCCTATTGAAGATATGGATTTTGTTCCCAAAAAGACCTAATTTTTTTTTGGTGTTTTGGGGGAAAAAATCCATTGGATTTATATCCATTTTGAAATCATTAAAAGACTATGACATGAACACAAACTATAACTTTGCATATTAAAGAAACAAAATGTTGTTTTTTTAAGTCGCCATGAATGATTGTAGCTTTTAGCTCTAGCTAGGTCCAGGTCCACCAAGTTTCATGCCCATCCAACAGTTTTTACTAATTTGACCTCAGATGACCCCTGTTGACCCCAAAAATGATCTTCCCAAAATTTGACTCTAAATGTTGAATGTACCCACAAAGTTTCATGCCCATCCAACAGTTTTTACTTATTTGACCTCAGATGACCCCTGGTGACCCTGAAATGACCTTCCAAAAATTTCACTCTAAATGTTGACTCTACCCACCAAGTTTCATGCCCATCCAACAGTTTTTACTTAATTGATCCCAGATAACCCCTGGTGACCTCAAAATGACCTTCCAAAAATTTGGCTCTAAATGTTGACTATAGACCACTTGGTATGTGATGTCATTGCCCGGCAGTATGCGCGCGCATTATGGCAATTTCCATTGTTCTTTGCCCTGCAGTGTGCGTACGCATCGTAGTTTGCTATGGGCACTTGCATTTTAAATCGCCCGCCACATCTTAATACTATTTACAGAGTGTCCGTCCGCGCGCTTCACGTTCTCGCGGTGCACTATCGCGGAGTATCAACGGGAGTGTGCGCGGAGTACAGTGTAACTAACAGGTGTCCAGTTGGGTCATTAAGAGACGCATTTCATAGTAGTTTAAAAGGTCAGGGCAGGTATATGGGTAACGGGGGGGGGGGGGGTAATTAGAAATAGGCCTATCACGAGAACCGCCCGACCCAAGAACTGCAAAATCTAGTTTCATATAGTACAAGAAAGCCATTGAACAGTGTAGGAGAGGAGAGGAGAGGAGAGGAGAGGAGAGGAGAGGAGAGCATATCGATAGACTAGTCCCTCGCCTTTGTTGATAAACAGTGATGTCAAGTGGTCTATATCCACCAAGTTTCATGCCCACATGACAGTTTTTACTACATGTAATTTGACCTCAGATGACCCCTGGATGGCCTCAGGTGACCTTGACCCACTAACCAATACAAGCTTGTTCCATCTTGGGTCAAGATGCACCCACCCACCAAGTTTGAGGAACGTGCGACCCCTCATATGGAAAACTTTTGCCCTGATTTGTGCATTAGCTATTTGTTTGCAACACTCAGTGTGTGTGTGACCTTTTTGTACACGACTACCTAATTGCACTGCTCATGGGTAAACATTAGCGTAACAGAGTGAGTTATAGCAGGAAGTAGGCCTATAGCGTCGACAAACACATCCCTGTATCGTAAAGTGTTGTGACCCGAATCGCGGGTCAAATAATCGAAAAGTCGCCCAATTTTTCTCTTTACCATTGGTTTCTATGGGACAGGAAACTGTCGGAAGTCGCGGGAGACCATGTTGAAAAGTTGTCCAAATTTTTTCTTAACCATTGGTTTCTATGGGACAGGAAATTGCCAAAAGTCGCGGGGAAAATCTTCAAAAGTCGCCCAATTGGGCTACCAAATCGTGGGTTTGGCAACCCTGGAGACACGGTCCTTGTGATTGGACAAGTTTTGCGGGGCTTTTGCCCACCTCTTCCCATGAACCAATCACGAAGTGTGTTATGTCACTGGAAAGAGAATATTATGTAGATTATGATTCCGTCCGACGACCTCACATTTGACAGATAGTTTAATTTTGCTGATGAATTTAGCGCTGGCAACCCGCAGAAAATCGTCAAAAACAGGCACTATCCTCATTGAAGCTTGAAAAAAATGCCCAAACGAAATCTAAATTGCCCACCGGTTCCCGTCATTGGATATAATCGAATTTAGGCTTATTTGAAAGAAGAAGTGTTATATTTTATGAAACCGTCCAACGATTATAAGAAAGTTTATTTTAAAAGCCATCAACAGCAAAAGTTTTGTCAAAAACAAAAAAATGTGCCGACGGAATCCCGTGTTTAATGAACCAATTAGGCCTGTGTTGAGCAGATGCGCGCAAGTTTTGCATATGGTCTCAGAGAAAATAGGCGAAAAGAAAAACCTAACCAAAATGGAACGTACATACAAGGAATACACTATCGCAATATCCCCTCATGACTAAACCCAGGGGGATAAAAATGGAAGTGAAAGGATGGAAAAAACATTTAACCTGTTTTACCAAAATAATACTCCAAACATACAGTTATTACCTACATGTAGTTTATAAAAATCCAATAAGTTAAATTTATGTGTTCAAGTAAGTGTGGGAGTCCCAGCCTTGATACACTGTTTTGATAACAAACCTTGCTATTCCATTCCATTCCAACAGAAATACACAGAATCATTGAGGAGTCATCTCGTACCAGTAGTGATTAACATAGGCAACAGACCAACAGAAGACAAAGTATCGACAAGAAAAGAGTCAGGAAGAAAGTTTTAAAGAAGAAGAGTGTATAGCGAACCATCAACGCTACAACTATAGATTCTGGGTAAGTTTGGTATCAAAACTAAACCTAAAATGAAATGCATGAATCCTTTGATAGACTGGTTCCATTTTGGAAATATGTGCCTATTTAAGCATCAAGCGGCAAGTTCACGAAAAAGCTGGCAACCAAATTATTTTGGTTAATTTGGGTATGCTGAATTCAAAAATTTTGTCTGCCAGCTATATTGGAACCCTGTGACCCTTAAAAAGACCCCAAAACCCCTACATACTCATACGGGGTGGGGGGATGAAACATGCTCCAAATTCACTAAAAAACATGGCAAATTCTTCTGGGTCTAATGATTACAAGAATGTAACATATATTTGCACATAGGATTAATAGTTACTGAGGCTTAACAGGTCCAAGGTCAATTTGCATGTTATACAGGGGTGAAAAATTACAGTTGCTCCAATTTTTGTTAAAATTGATGCAAACTGTTCATCAGGTTCAAGGGATTCAGGAAAAGAATAGTTTATACTATCGGCGATGTCAAGTTCAGAAGATAGATGTAATTAAATGCAAATTCCATTGAATCCTATGAAAACCTGCATATCTTTTGACTCTTTGCTACATAACATGCTAACTAGTTGTCGCAGATAGTGCTATTCTATGAACAATTTGCTTCAACTTTTACGAAAATTGGAGCAACTTTGACTTTTTACCCATACACAACAGACAAATCGACCTGTGACCTTTTGTGCCATAACGATAGGTCGTAGAGGCACAAACATTACATTTCTGGGATCCGCGGGGCCGACGCATATAATTTGACATGTTTGAAAGTGTTATTGTAATAAAAATATTTTCCCCCTATGCTATCCTATGGGGTCATTTGGGGGTCTTTTTGAGGGTCACTGTCTCAAAATATTGCTTGGCAGACAGCAGATTCGAGTACAGCTGGTTGCCAATTTTTACGCAAAATTGCCGTGAGGAAAGCAGTGCTTAATTTATATGCAGACCAAAAATAGGGGAGGGTTATAATTTTTAACACCCAAAATAGGGGGGTTATAGAATTACTAAGGGTTGGTGACTCAAAATTTTTGTGCGCTGCGCACACATTCTTAACTTATTAAAACAATCAAAATGTGCGCACAATCTTTAATTATATAATGCAAAACCTTTGCACACTCCGAGCGTCTTCTTTGCACTTCGATTGAAATGTTAACATGCTCCGCACATTTTCTTCAAGTTTTGGCGTGCTCCGCCCTTTAGTGCCAGTGATGGATGTTTTGTCTAGAGTCTGTGTAAGAGGAAGGGGGAGGGTCATAAAAATTTTCGACCCAAGACAGGGGGGTCGTAAAAAAATTTAGCCCGTGATGGGGGAGGGGGGTCATTAAAAAATTGACTCCGGTCACCGTACCGACATATTCATGACCCCCCTGCCAAAGAAAATGACATCCCCCTAAAGGATTAGAATTTCGCTAGGTTTGGGTTGTGCTTAAAAGTCTGGATGGGAATCGGGTATATTTTTTATCCTAGGTTCTGCAACGAAGTACAGCTACCTTTTGGTGTATACATATGCAAGAAGTCACAAACAATTGAAATACACTAGGCTTAATTATCTAAATGCTATGACATTAAAGGAAATTGGGTTGAGGTAGCTGTCTGATAAAACTGACCAAGAAATATTAAGTTTTTGCAATTTATTGGCTGTGTTGACATTTGTATAGATTAGAAAATCCATGTTCCAAACTGCAATGTGTTCCATACTTTTTTAATTCACAAGAAAATCTAAAAGTGATAAACATTAACTCAATTCACTCTATCTCTGCCACATTTCCCCACATTTTTCATGTAACGTGTGCAACTTATTTATTAATTTGAATGCCATTTTGAAATGCGATATGTGGTGATGTGTATAACAAAAATTCAGCTCAAAGTGACCATAGATGCCTCATTTACCTGCAGAACAGTGTATGCTGCTCATTAATTTTATGCTATTTATGGGATATTCCAGTTAAAATCCATACACCCCCTATGGGAAGACCTTAATCTCCCACACAGGGGGTGTTGTTTTCAAATTGATTTCACCCATTCAAGTAACCCTACATTAAAGCCACGATTTCTCCATGATACGGAAAAACAGAAAAAAAAACACGGAATTTGGGGTTTTCACATAAATTTGAAAATGCCACAAAATAGTGAAAAGTTGTGTAAAATTTATAACTTTTGTGTTGATTTGCAAAATAAAACAAAGAAAAGTGACTATTAAACAGTATTCAGTAATCAACCATTAAACAATCCATTCTAGCATTAATTCTAGGCCTACGATGCAAGATTCTGGCCATATTACAGCTAAAGGTAAGACAAAATACACTTTTAAAACATCTTTGTTTGAACTTTTCATTGATTTATAGTGGAAAACGGAAAATCGTGGAAATCGTCCAATTTGTAACACAGATTATAAATTTTGTAACACAGAGAAATTGTGGCTTTACCCTACATTCACATTCCCTGTATGTCTCCTGTATGAGGGTACTGTGATGGATTCAACTAGAATATAATTATAGCCCAATGCTATTATGAAGTCAAGTATGTGGTATAATTATGAGGTATATGTGGTTTGAAGACAAAGGTAAAATTAATGTGATCAAAATAATGTAAAAAGAGAGCTTTCAAAAAATTCTTGACCCACTCTTGAATGTCTTCATGCACTAATAAATTTTACTTATTTTATCATATATTCACTTATGCATGGAGAAAGTTGACTATTGCAGGAATCTTTGACCCACCCTTGTTAATGGGTATTTCTCTGAAAAGGTGTACTATTGGAAGATTGGCAAATATAAATTTGAAAATGATTATAAAAATGTTTCCTTTACATATCTGTAAGGATGTAAGTCTCTAGTGCATGAAAACAATATTTGGCGCAATCTTTAGGGCGACCTCTATATTATAGAGGGCGTAATCTGCAGGTTGTGCCAGGTGAGCATCATCTCTGTCACATTTAGGCCAAAAAGGAAAAAAGGACATAAAAATTGTTAAAACTCTTAATTATGAGTTTTATGGATAACTTGTATGTTGCTTGATTCATGTTTGCTTTTTTCATTTAAAAAAATATGATTTTGTACTTTCGTCATTTAGTTGGGACAATGAGAGGCAGGCTGTACGGAATATGTTATGTCTGTTAGTATTTTTTTATACAAACTTAAGTATATTCATAATTTTGCTTGAAATAACTAAATAAATTTCTATTGACATAGTAAACACATACAATATCAATTACATTTCCAAATAGTAAATTCCATGTTGTCTGGGTCAAAGGTCAAATAAAGGTCAACAACAATTGTGATGGAGATGACAATGCTGTGATGGAGATGATAGTGATGTGACGGAGATGATATTTCTACACAAATTCCTATAGAGAATCATCTCCGTCACAGACATTTGATTTCAGTAATTGACCTCTGATATTTGGTCTTCACCTCCAGCCGTTTTGATGCCAATGTGACGGCAATGATGCAAAACCAAGGGACAGCAATTTTTTGACACAAATTTTTGAATTATTCCATAAAATTGACTTTAGAAGTGGTTTTAAGCATTTAAACCTTCTTAGACATGATATTTACCCCAGTCAGTGGTAATTTTCACTTCCCACACTTGCTCACAAAAATACTACAAAATCACTAAAATTTGGTGCGTGACATCGGGACATGGGGTTTTCAGGGGGTCGTCAGATATTGAAGAATTTTTTGACTCCAAGAAATTAATTTTTCCCCACTTGGAAGTTCTTAACTATTTTTATACATACAAAAGTCCATGACTAAGCCAAAAAAGAAAAAGAAAATCCGCTTTTAAAACTTTTATGAGCGCCGAAAGTCGCGGGACTTAAAAGTTCCCCTTTTCAGAGAATCACCCTAATAAAACAATAAGTAACTAGATCCGCGATACCTTGTGCTCACAGAGCACGACCCTTAGCCAGTGATGTTTAGCCACCAGGCGGTTTTGTTGATAACTGGAAGTGATCCCTTAAATTACCTTTGCCCCCGCAAAATATTACATAGTGCTTAGGATGTCATAAGGAATATTCCTGGTGAATTTAAGCTTAATCGGAACTTATACATGGATTTTGATTTTTTCTAAATTTATGATTGACCTTTTGACCCCTTTAATGACCTTTGACCTCAATGAAAAAAAAACCATATGTACACCGACAAAATGCATTGTTTCAATTTTAATTAAAAAATTCTACTATGTACAGTTGTTGATGACCTTTGACCCCCAAAATAAAAATACCGTGCATACATCAGGTAACACCGATTCATGTATGATGGCTTTATTACTCTGGTCTGTTTACATTTTGAGATAAAAAATTTTAAAACATTTTTGATAATTTTGGTTTTTGACCGGAAGTAACCCCTTAATGACCTTTGACCCC
Source organism: Amphiura filiformis (assembly GCF_039555335.1). Classification (NCBI taxonomy): domain Eukaryota; kingdom Metazoa; phylum Echinodermata; class Ophiuroidea; order Amphilepidida; family Amphiuridae; genus Amphiura; species Amphiura filiformis. The sequence continues at coordinate 25,283,479 of NC_092631.1, read as the reverse complement.
AAAACTGTAAGCATCCTAAAGACCCTAGATAGTAGCGATGCATGTGTGCTAATGGCGACTCTCTGCTATGTAATTTGTAAAGACAGTGATTTTTTGAATATTTTTTACCAATTTTGCAGACTTTTACCGGAAGTGCCCCCTTAATGACCTTTGATTCCAATTTTGTGGTATAACTTTTAGACACTGGCTATGGATAATGCATGTGTGTAAGTGACATCACGATGCTATGTAATATGTGGGAGGAGTAGCATTTTTAGTGAAAATTCAATTTTTGGCCATTGACCAGAAGTGGATGACACTTGACCGGAAGTTGATCATGTGTCATCTGTGGCACCACCAAACGGTTCTACTGACCAAGTATGGTCAACATGGCTGAAAGCATGTGGCTACGATAGCTGATTTAATGATGTTGACATGATGTTGACAGAAGAAGAAAGAAGAAGAAAGAACGCGGTAAAAAGAAAACCTTAGCCGTGAAACTGGCTAAGGCAAGAAACACTCTCCCATTCAAGTACGGTAGAGCATTTGGCTAATTGATATTTTGTAGAATATTTTTATATCTGTTTATAATTACAGTGATGGGATCCAGAGCCAAGGAATTCATCAGCCAGGCTGGAAACAGTAACCAAGGTAACAAGGAACTACAGGGTATGGCACATACAGGTGATAAACCACATAAATGCAGATATTGTCACAAATGCTTTAGCCATGCTGGCGACAAGAAGCAACATGAAATGACACATACAGGTGATAAACCACATAAATGCAGATATTGTCACAAATGCTTTAGCCATGCTGGCGACAAGAAGCGATATGAAATGATGCACACAGGTGATATACCTCACAAATGCAGATATTGTGACAAGTGCTTTAGCCATGCTGGTAGCAAGAAGCGACATGAAATGACACACACAGGTGACAAACCACACAAATGCAGATATTGTGACAAGTGCTTTAGCCATGCATGTAACAAGAAGCAACATGAAATGACACACACAGGTGATAAACCACATAAATGCATATATTGTGACAAGTGCTTTAGCCAGGCTTGCGACAAGAAGCGACATGAAATGATGCACACAAGTGATATACCTCACAAATGCAGATATTGTGACAAGTGCTTTAGCCATGCTGGTAGCAAGAAGCGACATGAAATGACACACACAGGTGACAAACCACACAAATGCATATATTGTGACAAGTGCTTTAGCCATGCTGGTAGCAAGAAGCGACATGAAATGACACACACAGGTGATAAACCACACAAATGCAGATATTGTGACAAGTGCTTTAGCCATGCATGTAACAAGAAGCAACATGAAATGACACACACAGGTGATAAACCACACAAATGCAGCTATTGTGACAAGGGCTTTAGTCAGGCTTGCGACAAGAAGCGACATGAAATGACACACACAGGTGACAAACTACACAAATGCACATATTGTGACAAGTGCTTTAGCCATGCTGGTAGCAAGAAGCGACATGAAATGACACACACAGGTGATAAACCTCACAAATGCAGATATTGTGACAAGTGTTTTAGCCATGCTGGTAGCAAGAAACAACATGAAATGACACACACAGGTGATAAACCACACAAATGCAGCTATTGTCACAAGGGCTTTAGTCGGGCTTGTGACAAGAGGAAACATGAAATGACACATGCAGGTGATAAACCTCACAAATGCAGATATTGTGACAAGTGCTTTAGCCAGGCTGGTAGTAAGAAGCGACATGAAATGAGACACACAGGTGATAAACCACACAAATGCAGATATTGTGACAAGTGCTTTAGCCTGGCTAGTAACAAGAAGCAACATGAAATGACACACACAGGTGATAAACCACATAAATGCATATATTGTGACAAGGGCTTTAGCCGGGCTAGTAACAAGAAGCAACATGAAATGGCACACACAGGTGATAAACCACCCAAATGCAGCTATTGTGACAAGTGCTTTAGCCAGGCAGATAACAAGAAACAACATGAAATGATGCATACAGGTGATAAACCACACAAATGCAGATATTGTGACAAGTGCTTTAGCCGGGCAGATAACAAGAAACAACATGAAATGATGCATACAGGTGATAAACCACACAAATGCAGATATTGTGACAAGTGCTTTAGCCAGGCTAGTAAAAAGAAGCAACATGAAATGACACATACAGACCTGTAGTGTGATACACCACACAAATGCAGATATTTGTAGCTGACAAGTGCTTTAGCCAGGCTAGTAAAAGAAGCGACATTTAGCCAGGCTAGTAAAAAGAAGCGACATGAAATGACACATGCAGACTTGTAGTATGATAAGTGCTTCAGCCATGCACTGCTGATATCAAGAACTGGCATTGCAAATAATGCTGCAATGATACTTTTATTGCGGTCACGTACATTGATATTTATTGCAAACCTGTTAAAAAGTTCTTAACACAAATTCTTCATAAGACATGTGTTTTCATTAGTCAAATGTATATTCCTCTTATAAAGTATATATTGGAAACTATGCCTACTCTCTTGTAAATGTAAGAAATTGTAAATGTAAGAAGCGCCCATCCATTTTGGATGGGCGCTTATTTTTACATCGTTTACATAATTGAATATGTAATAAATGGCCCAAATTAATAATTGAGTCAAAATCAGAAAAAGCAAAACAAATTGAGGGTACCCTCTCAGCATATCTTAACTTTAACTTTTAGAAGCATACGATGGATGGCTTCAGTGCCAGCTCATAAATAAACCCTAATTTTAAAGCCATAAGCCTAAATCCAACACTTGTAAAATAGGTGTGCATGTGTGACTGTATGAGTCAATGTAAAAGAACCAGTCTTTTCCATTTACCCCACAATACCGTCTGGTATCTGTTAACATTTACTCCAGCACTTTTGTTGTTGTAAGATAGAATGTAACATTCTGTTTACTAGTATTATAGCCTAATTTTGACCTTAAAATTAAGAAAGTTGTAGCAGCGTATAGACTAGCTGATATTGGACTCAGTCATTTTAGACATTTGCTTATAAAAATCTTTTTTGCCGTCTCGATTTGCAGTGATGTATTATAATAGCTTAATTACGACACCATCACAGTGTCTTCATTCAGCGTAGTGTTTACACTAGAACCACAGCCCCCTAATAGCAGTCACTGTCAGTCAGTGAACACACATCTGATTACGGACACAACATCAGTCTTGACAATGTGAAAGTCACCCCCAGGAAGTCACCGGTAGGGAAGATCGTATCTGGAAAGGAAGATCAGATAATCCATATATAGATTAAAACTCAAAAACCTACGCTCAACAGGGATGTCAGATACAACCTGCCTGCCATTAACGATGATCTATCGGGTGGTCATGTGACTGCGGAGGATTGTAAACACTATGCTGAATGAAGAAGCATACCGTGATGGTGTCGCAAGCTACATCACTGAAAACTAAGACTCTGAAAAAGGTAACTTTTTAAGCAAATTAGAGTGTAAGGACAATCATTGATTTGATAAGCCACAACCCTCAAGTTTGGATTTCTGCATATTTGGAAAATGCAAAATGCATAAAAATAAACAATCCAAATGTGAAATATGAAAACATAACAAAACCTGATATTTATCATGAAGGTGGGATAAAATTGTTTATTATTTACATACATTACATTTACATAATTATGGTTGTCCAATTTTGAAACCATGGTCAGGGGCGGAAATATATGTTAAACAGTTCGAAGAGTTATGTTACTAGATTATGTAGTTTTATAACAGGGCTGCGTTTCACAAAGACTTATGACTGATTTAATAGGGGTTTATGTGGTAAATCAATTGTAAGATCGATCATAAGATTTTTTGAAACAAGCTCCAGGTACCGTAACTACAACCCTGGACAAAAGGGATGGAATGAAATTAGTACGGTATTGCAAATGAGCCCCCGTTCCCCCCGATCAATGTTGAATCCTGACATTTTGTTCATGTGCGCTCAGTAGTACCCAACATTGATTGGTGGGGCAGGGGGAGGTATTGGGGGTGAGGGTAATGTTTAGACTTGACACTCAAGAAAGTGCCATTTCATCACTCTAGAAATAACGAAAATATGGCCATTACAAGGTGCACATTCTATTTTTCATTCCAACCTATTTTGTCTAGCATTGTATTTGAAAAGTTGAAAAAAAAATCATCTAATTTTGTTTTTTTGGCCATAAAATAAAAAGTAAATAAGATATGGACCTGCACTTTGGAGGCTAAGCAGCTCTTATCATTATCCTTTACCACAAAAAGTAACAATAGCTAATCCGTCATATTTAGGGACTGGTCACTAAAATTCCTAATATCCTATTTTTGGCCCTGTTTAGAAACACAATTGATCATTTTAAATGCCAAAAAAATAAGTCTACAAACTTGTAAAACATTATTTAGATCAACAAATATCTGACATCTATTCTGTATAAATAAATACTAAGGAAAAATAAAATATCGGGATCAAAATAAAAAAGCGACCATGCAGGATTCGAACCCACGCTGTAAAATCTGCTCGTTTAACTGGTACGCGCTCTATCAATGGAGCTATTTAATGTTACTTGATTTGTTTGCGATAATTTAGACCATATCAATGTATGAGTTTTACGGTATGCAGACGCAATAAAGATTTTAATACTATGTCCCTATACTGTTTACAGGTTTGCATACCGTGCATTTTTCTATTTATGTCAAGTTTTGGAATCTAATTTGTGAAGAAAAGGTCTGAATACCGTGGTTCTCTATTCAATAAGCCAATTATTGTTGCATAAAACAAGTGGATTAGTTTAAAACACTTTTTATTCATTTATAAAGAATCTCTAGTACAAAAGTGCACGTTGAATTACAACGCCTCAATAGCTCAGTGGATAAGGCGACTGGCAGTTAACGGAAGGGCTTGGGTTCAATTCCCGGCATTTTTTAAAATTTCTTTTGTTTTAATTTGCTTTTGCCAATGAATAAAAATTAAATTAAATGCTTCGTTTTTGTACTGAACATTTGATTTTAATTTTCCTTTCTACAGACTTACAATAAGAACAATATAGCTATAAAACCTGCAAAATATACTACACATGTTGACTATCTACTGAAGACGAAATAATGATTTTCTATGTATTTTGTATATTTTTTAACTTCAAAAAACATTTATTTCAGTTTTTCATGTTCTGTTTCTAAGATTATACTTTCATGAATTACATTTATGATATTTCATTTACATGTAAAGGGTAAAATGAACATTTCTTGGACGTACAACACTTATAATGCAATATATGACGTTATAATGAGCTACTTTAGTTGAATTGCATGAACTTCAAATTAAAGGCTGCATGTACATGAATTGACCGCTCCCTTACACTAGTGACACTAAAACAATTTTGGTTTTGTCATTGAGGAAAAGACAATAATTTTTGTATTTTGTTGTAATTTTTCATGTACATCGGACAAAGAATAAAACACCTATAGCTATAAAACACGTGTCATTATGTAATTTCGGTAGCCTTAGAGACAACCCTGGACAAAAGGGTTGGAATGAAATTAGTACGGTATTGCAAATGAGCCCCGTTCCCCTGATCAATGTTGAATCCTGACATTTTGTTCATGTGCGCTCAGTAGTACCCAACATTGATTGGTGGGGCAGGGGGGGAGGTATTGGGGGGGTGAGGGTAATGTTTAGACTTGACACTCAAGAAAGTGCCATTTCATCACTCTAGAAATAACGAAAATATGGCCATTACAAGGTGCACATTCTATTTTTCATTCCAACCTATTTTGTCTAGCATTGTAGGTATTTGTGATTTTCACAAAATGTTTGTTGTTTTTTCCAAGTTACAGTTTCATCCTTTGTGTTATTTTCTTTCCAGTAAAAATATGTAAAATTTTATTATATACCTGTTTTGTTACCTTAGTTTTTTTCTTTCAAATTCCACCAAATTTCATTCAATTGTCATGTACTCAATCATTCTGATATGCTTTTACACAATTGCAGTACATGTATCATACTGCAGATTCTCCGTGATACAAGTGTATACTGCAGATTCTCCTTGATACAAGTGCAGTATACTGCAGATTCTCCTTGATACAAGTGCAGTATACTGCAGATTCTCCTTGATACAAGTGCAGTATACGGCAGATTCTCCTTGATACAAGTGCAGTATACTGCAGATTCTCTGTGATACAAGTGCAGTATACTGCAGATTCTCCTTGATACAAGTGCAGTATACTGCAGATTCTCCTTGACTAGTGCAGTATACTGCAGATTCTCCTTGATACATGTGCAGTATACTGCAGATTCTCCTTGATACAAGTGCAGTATACTGCAGATTCTCCTTGATACAAGTGTAGTATACTGCAGATTCCCTTGATACAAGTGCAGCATACTGCAGATTCTCCTTGATACAAGTGCAGTATACTGCAGATTCTCCTTGATACAAGTGCAGTATACTGCAGATTCTCCTTGATACAAGTGTAGTATACTGCATATTCTCCTTGATACAAGTGCAGTATACTGCAGATTCTCCTTGATACAAGTGCAGTATACTGCAGATTCTCCTTGATACAAGTGCAGTCTACTGCAGATTCTCCTGGATACAAGTGCAGTATACTGCAGATTCTCCTTGATACAAGTGCAGTATACTGCAGATTCTCCTTGATACAAGTGCAGTATACTGCAGATTCTCCTTGATACAAGTGCAGTATACTGCAGATTCTCCTTGATACAAGTGCAGTCTACTGCAGATTCTCCTTGATACAAGTGCAGTCTACTGCAGATTCTCCTTGATACAAGTGCAGCATACTGCAGATTCTCCTTGATACAAGTGCAGTCTACTGCAGATTCTCCATGATACAAGTGCAGTATACTGCAGATTCTCCTTGATACAAGTGCAGTATACTGCAGATTCTCCATGATACAAGTGCAGTATACTGCAGATTCTCCTTGATACAAGTGCAGTATATTGCAGATTCTCCTTGATACAAGTGCAGTATACTGCGGATTCTCCTTGATACAAGTGCAGTATACTGCAGATTCTCCTTGATACAAGTGCAGTATACTGCAGATTCTCCTTGATACAAGTGCAGTCTACTGCAGATTCTCCTTGATACAAGTGCAGTCTACTGCAGATTCTCCTTGATACAAGTGCAGTCTACTGCAGATTCTCCTTGATACAAGTGTACTATTGCAGATTCTCCTTGATACAAGTGCAGTATACTGCAGATTCTCCTTGATACAAGCTTGGGTTTGTCATTTATGGGCACTCATCATGTGCCAAGTTCAAATTATGATGGTCCACATTTCTATTATTTTATAAGACTTCAGATTTGCAAAACAACAACAGGTAATGCCATGGATTGATCAAGTCACCAATCTGACTTTGACATGTTAGGGGGAAATCTCATGCATGCCGCAGTGATTTACAGTCTTTTTTGCCTGACGGGCCATCTTATTTCAAGCATTATTATTATGAACCCAAAGTAGCAAAATGATTGTACCAGTTGTATAGTACAAGCTACCTTAACTTTTCCTCATTATCAATATTTCTTATGTAGATTTAGGTTTCCGGTACTTTTGTGATTAATGGTACCCACTCTTTCTAATTATGCAAGAAGCAAATCTTTTGACAATTCTAAAAACCTGTCTTTCAATAAAAATATAATACTATGTTGGACTTGTTGGTAAAAATGGTGTCTGCTTTGAGATATGCCACAAAATTTTTTTTGGTGTCAATAATTTTAAAGTTTTTGCATTTAGTAGTAAGTTTGTGGTGTCATTTACATAAGAATGCTTGACAGCATGCATGTATTTACATATTTTGGTTATTTTAAAGAGTCATTTGCTAAAAAAACGAAAGCACCTGACTGACTGTTCCTATGCTATATGTAGAAAGGTCCATCCATCTATTTATTCTGAGACCAAATTTGTTTTTATTAAAGTTAAAGTTGTTATGTAAGTTGCTATCACTGTTGCATGTTGTTAATAAAACAATCAAAGTTGATATAATCTGTCTGCCTGCTAGATTTATTTCAGAGAAGTCTTATATTTTTGGAAAGGGGCGAATAAGGAGCAGCATGAGTAGATGGTGCCTGGCTGTTGTGGCCGGCTGCTTAAGGTTTTTCCACATGCTATTGAGGTTAGCGATAGTGTTGTTTGAGCACACAATAATGGTCAATTTCGCACATTCTGCACATTTCATGCTTCCCAAACTTGTGTTGAGTTTATTTACATAGTGAGTCCTGATTCACCTAATTTAAGCTGAATATGACTTTTTCAAAAAATAGCAACAACAAGAGCTCAAACCCATTTTGGTTCACCATTTCAGCAGTCAACTGATGAGTATATGAAAAACACATCAAAATACAGGTTTTTCTAACAAATTTATTGACACTGTTTTATTTCCAGTTGGATTATGATTGAGGCAAAATCTTGCAAAATATAATTTTTGCTAATTTGGGTGAATTGTATTCTTCCAACATCACTAGCATGGTACATATATTAAATGACAACACTTCTGGTATCAAAAATCAAAATTAAGTACTCAGATTACACAAATACTCAATAAATATGAAGATATTTTAATAAGAAAATATTGCAAAAATCATTCCAATAAACATACACATATGATTACACTATTTCCAAACTACTTCTATACGAGCAACATTCTTACCTCATTTTGTCATATTTTAAAGTTCATTCACACAAGGTTCTTCAACATAATATATTTTGCCCAGTCAAAACTTGCAGCATTTCTTTCCATTTTGTAGAAAATTTACCGATACTATTGAAAATTACCTTACAATGTCACTCATTTATATTTTTAAGTTTCTCTGAGTCTTCCAGTTAATTCTTTTTTGTTTTGGTGTCAGACTATGAAAACTTTTTGATGAAATTATTCTGTACAGATGTTTTACAAATTAAACATGTGAAATGTTTCTTCACATCTCGATGCACCGCCACTTTGATAATTCAGAAACAAACTGCATTCTGGGTAATATGGTATACTCGAACATGAGGTGGGATCTTCTCCATTGACAGCTGTAGAAATGGAACTGGGCTCGTCAATAATTCTTGGGATTAACAACATACATGTAATATCAACCAGGCTCATTCAATACTTTGCTTGTTTATATGCAGGTGCTGTGAAGACAATAAGGACCAAACAATGTGTCAAGTACCAAACATTTTTTTATAAAGTGCAAAGTTCATCGCCATTAAAATGCAGTCTGATTTCCCGTCTGCTTAAATCCCACCCCACCTTGAAATCACTCACAATGTACTCTCTTCTGAATTATCAAAGTCACTTATTCAGATCATAATACTCAAAATAAATATGTGACGTGTCATGTCAAAAGGAGACACTTTTGGGCAGGATCGTAAATGGAGAAATAACCAAAAATCTGCCCGGGTCGAATTTTTCACAATTTGGGTTTGTTGCGAATTTGTGATGTTATTAATGTTAAAAATATTGTCTGATAGTTTCAGACCGAATATAACTGGCATCTTGTATTTTTTCAGACATTTTTCAAGGTAATTCCTACTCTCAACATTGTCAATAATATTTTTAAAGGCCGATATCTCAATTTCCAATTTTATAATACCATAACTTACGAACTCAATATCTTTGCTTAGGAATGTCCGATTTCATCGGGGGAAACTGCGTTGTGGAGCAAAATATCTCTATATTTAAGATATATAAAAACCTCAAAATTTATAACCTGCCCAAAAGTGTCTCCTTTTGACATGACACGTCACATATTATATTTCCTATACACACTCAAATCAGAATTTTTGTTTACAATAAAACAAGATACATTCTATTGTTGAATGCACGAATAGAAGAACAATAAAATCAAAATATATGATCTTGAGAGCACTGCTTTTGATGCATATCTTTCAAAGTAATCCCAACTCAAACTGAGTTACTTTGTTGGACATTATTATGAGACCTGCTCCCGGGACCTGCTCCCACAAAATGCTCATATTGTCTGCTTTAAAATGATTTGTCACATATTATGATTATTATGGATTATTCAATCTTATGCTTCAAAATTCTTTTGATTTCTATTAATTTTGGCATGTTTATTGGATTGTACCTCAACTTTGCCTGGGTTTAGTGGGAGCAGGTCTTATATAATTCAGTCAAACCCTAAATTCAGGTCATCAAAACAGAGCAGTACATTTTATTTAGATTGAGTGTTTGTTGCCCTCTATGATACTCACTCTCATTGAAGATAATACCTGCACAAAAATAAAGGTTACTCCAAACAGTCGTGGAACATATGACATAAAAACATGATTTAAATTTCCATACATTCAATAATTGAGTGTTCATGTGCAATTCACTGTTACACAGTGGTTCTGTGATAGCCTGCACTCCGGGTTGACTAAACTCGCCAATATATTATGCATCAAGGCCAGCTTTGAATGGTAGATAGTATTTCAATTCACTCTGGAACCTCATGCAATATTAATTAACACTGGTGACATTAATCCACACTATAGCCACATGGCTAATTTCGGGCAAATCTGAAGTAAAAACACATTGTTTGCTTTTGTAACCACTAGCTGATACAGCCTCTTACTTAGACCGCAGCCTAACTTTTACCCTTTTAAAGTAAAAAAGGCAATATCTGTTTATTTACAAATACCACCTACATGTATTTGCTTTGGATTTTGCAGAGTAGAACTTTTATCAAGGACCCTGTTGTTTGATTCATATCGTTATGAATTCGACAGACGGCCGAATCCGGATTCGGCTTTTGGTAAATTTATTTTTGGCATGCATTACTTTTGAATTAGAGAACAAGGGATCAATGCCTTACCTATAGAGGGCAGCATATCGATTTTTTAACGGTTATCGTCTTTGACCGTACTGTGAGTCGCCGTTACCTAACCCTGAATGCCGCCCTCTTTTGAATACTTACAATGCTGTTATCATCTGATCTCTGTTAAAAAATTGATATGATGCCCTCTATTATGTATAGCATTGATCCCTTATTCTCAAATTCAAAAGTAATGAATGCGTAAAATGAATTTACCAAAAGCCGAATCCGGATTCGGCCGTCTGCCGAATTTATAACGATATTAAAGAGATCTAGTATGAAGCAGTAAATCACCATGGAGTGCAAGATCCTGCAGAATAAAGGTTCGTTCATACTACCACCGCATTTGCGATGCGTTGCTTTACGATGCGTTGCTTTGCGATGCGTTGCTTTGCGATGCCGATATATCGATTATTTTTTGCCGCAACTCATCGCATTTCAAGTTAAAATGTATTTAACTTTATTGCGATATCGCACCGCAGTAGTTTGCAGTACAATGCAGTGCGGCAACGCACCACATCGCAAAGCAACGCATCGCAAATGCGGTGGTAGTATGAACGAACCTTAACAAAGGTTCCCTAAAAGCACAGATAGTTGCAGCTTCAGCTTATAAACCACTACACAATGCAATTACCTGGGAACAGCCACTGGCCACATGGATTGGAAGCAGGGCTGTCTACTCTTACGCATTGGCCGTGAGTCTCACGCATTGGGGCACTTTCTCACGCCAAGGTAGTATAATCTCACGCCTAGGTAGTAAATCTCACATAAAATGAGTAAAATCTCACGATCGTCATGAATAATTTGTTACTCCTACCCCTACCCCCCTGATTGGAACTTGAACCTTGGGGTCCATAGCAGAGAAAGTATTATATTGGACCAATGTTGGAATCTAGACATGCTTCTCCACACAACCTTTAATCCACATCCACCTGGATTTGCTCTGCATTGATCTCAGATATATCCAGTCCAGATTCATTTGGACCCAATTGGTCCAGATCCATCTAAAACCATGCAGTTCCACTTTGATCCAAACCAATCCTGAGAGAGCGCCATCTATCATATTCTACTTGAGGTAGCCTTTCAACAAGGCTTTGCCTAAAGCACCATAGTGAGAGCGCCATCTATCATCGCTGTCGTGGCTTCGCCGCTCTGTCGCGCCTTTGTCCCCCCTAGGATCGTGAGGTCTTTGACAAAGACTAAGCCAATCCTGTCCAATAGGTCAAGATGCATCCAAAACCACGCAGTTCCACTTTCATCCAAACCAATCCTGTCCAATACACCTACTCTCACTCAATCACCTGTGTCACTTTAATATCTAGCTGATAGTTGTTGACTGATCCAGATAGGTCCAGATCATGACGCTTTATATAAACTGGTCCAGATACATCTAAAACCATCTACAGTTCCACTTTGATCCAAACCAATCCTGTCCAATGGATATACCTACTATCACTCAGTCATCTATGTCACTTATCAAGCTGATAGTTGTTGACCGGTGTTATTAATAATCCTTACCTTTTAATAAATGCTACATAGGATAATCATTTCTTTCACAGCAATTAAATTTCACATTTTTCTTACCATACTTAACAAGCTGTTGTCAATGTCTACACAGGCATGAAAACAGACATGGTCTCGGAAAAAAAACCCACCGAAAACCATGTTTTTAACCATTTCCTGTGAATTTGATTCTGAAAATAACAAAACACGCTGAAATCAGCTAAAATTTTTCATGCCTGCTACATCTTTAACCCAAACGTGGAATCAATTTTGGAAGAGTCCACATACAAAATATGATAAATACAAATGCTGCCTTGTGTAATTTTTGTATTAATATTAATTATGTACAGATACCTTTGTAATGGATAATTATGGAGCGGCACAAGGCAGCACATGTCATATCTCAAATTTTGTGTCCAGACTCTTACTTTCACATTGAAATTTTGCTTTCATTAACTGAAATTATAACCAGGTGAATATTTCCTACTATGAAAAATTCTATTACAACTGATTATATTACCACAGATGGATTACTTCTCTTTGTACAGAGGATGCACACCAGAGATATCTGAAACAAAAGATGTATAATCGGTACTAATATATTGTTATAGCCTGTGTGCAGATAAATCTTATTAGAGTTGGACTATTCCAGTTGAAATCCATACACCCCATATGAAGACATGATCTTATAATCTTCCACACATAGAGAGTGAATTTCAAATGGGGTTACCTGAATGGGTGACTCCATTTGAAACCTACACCCCATGTGTGGGGGATTAAGGTCATGTCTTCCATAATTGGTGTATGGATTTCAACTGGAAGCTGCTAATGACGTCAGAGAAATTCAACACTTTTTTGTCACGCTACGTAAACACGGAAGTGCGGTTTGAATTTGCCAATTGAAACATGCCATAAAATGCTGCTAAACATCAACACCTCATTTGCTAACCAAGCCGTGTAGCATCAACTTAATTCTGGCCTGACCCTGTCCTTTTCATTACATGTGTGTCGGCAAGTGCAAAACTCTTCTGGTTGCAAGTGTAGCTTGGGTGTATTTTGGTGAGCCCAAACATAAGTTTTTATCGCTTTCATTTTTGTCATATTCATGCTTGTTTCACATACACCCAAAACTGACTTTTGATGAATTTTACATCATGGTGTTCTTGTTGGGCAAATAATTGATTGCGCCTTAAAGCCATAATGTTTGATTTCTGTCCAATTTCAATTTTGTTATTCTTTACCCAAAATGCTGAAATAATATTAATAATAATGCCGACAAGGGGTTTTGTCCATTTGAAGCTGAAATAAAAAGGTTAAGTGAAAGAAACCACACAGGCTATTTTGGCTGTTTAACATGGAGTTCTATGGTGGACTATGTCAAAATTGCCCTGTTGACCTACAAAAACACCAAATGTGGCAGATGTGTAAACATTACAAATATGCTCAAACAAATCGAAGTTTGACAAAATTAACCAATTTCATATTATTAGATCATACATTATGGCTTTAAAGGAAATAAAATTCTTCACAGTTGGACCAAGTTCCATCTTATTACATGAATAATGTTACTTCCCCTTTGTGATTACCAGATCCTGAAAACATACACACAGAAATCTTATCATGCTTCACAATAAATTATACTATACAATAAATAATAATTATATAACAATAGTTGAAAGTCCATGTTTATTGTTTATATCATTTAAATAGAATAGACACAATAAATATTTTACAAAAATATGATTTTCTTTAAAACTATACAAAAAGAATGAATTAAGATGATATTAAAGCAACATATTCCATCTACAGATGATATTTTGATCAGTACTAATAATACAGAAGCTAGACGGGTACACCATAGCCTAGCTACTCCACCTGCTCTCACTCATGCTATACCTAACTGAACATGTCTGTAGTGCACATTTTGTGGGCTCAGGGCAACAAAGGCTTATCTCCATTACCTACCTTGGGTAATATTGTGTACATCATAGCCAAGCTACTCCACCTGTTACCGTCTGCATTTTGCTCTGGTTCACCCCTGCTCTCACTCATGCTACACCTAACTGAACATGTATGATGTAGCATTACAGAAAATTCTGTAGTGCACATTTTGTGGGCTCAGGGCAACAAAGGCTTATCTCCATTAGCTACCCTGGGTAATTTTGTGTATCAATGCAATGGTGCTTATATGTTCATGTGTATAAATTCAATCGTGCATTAACATTACCAAGGGAGCTAAGAGAGCTGAGCCTTAGTTGCATTGAGTTCTTAATCATAATTGTATAAACCGAGAACTTAGTGCAACAACCGCTATCTCCAATAGTTACCCCTGGTAATGTTGTGTATAAATGCAATCATGCTTATGAATAACATTACCCAGGCCATGAGAGCTAACGGATATGAGACTTTGTTGCACTGAGTTCTCGATTTATACAATTATGCTCGAGTTGCACTAGCCTCACTTTTTGTTTCTTTGATTAGTCAATACTCAAAAAACATGACTACGAGATCAAAATTTGACAATTTTTGAAGAGTTCAAATTCAAAATGCTACACACCATTGCTACATTGTGTTACTTTTATCATTATCTTTGCTGATGTTATATTAAATTTTAGTGTACATGTTTCCTTTTTGAGTTGACACAAAGTTACTACCTGTATTTAACCTGATTAGTAACTCAATTAGATATTACATGAAATAAATGCTTCTGATATTCTTGTGCAATTAAATATCACAGCTACATCTAATAAAAAATGGTGCAATTCTGTTATATACATGTACACAACAACTTACTCAATTGAAAACTACATTAAGTTGCTAGAGTTTGGTGATTGGTTTGGAATTTCCATCCAATTCCCACACATGCTAGCTTCAACTCAAGTGAATATTGTTGCGATCATAGCTTCAGCTGCTATATGTGTACAGTACATTAATATCTTGTCCTCCTGCATATCTTGGTATTAATTGTTATCTTGTAATTGATACCATTCTATTAAATTTAATTATGACATGGTTCCTTTTGGCTTTTGAGACTCTTGCCAATGTCACTTTTAGTCTACATTCTATTCCAAGAAATTAGACCTGTTTCCATAAAATGAACAGAAACTTGCCAGAGATACATGCCACAAATCAACAGAAAACAAAGCTCAAGAAAAAGTTTGAACACCAAGTGAGGAATCAACACTGACATGTCCTGTATCATTTTGAAAAGATGATCTTGAGAAGATGAACTTGGTCATAACTCAGAAATGACATTTTGCAACTTTCCGTTCATTTTGTAGGGACAGGTCTCAAAATGATCTCTGCATTGATGATGGCCTATCACGGACCAATGTCAAAATAGCCTGAAATACTGGTACACTAATTCCCAGACTCAATAATAATACAGCTAAGCTTCCTCGAAATTTGACAACTGCTAAAGTCACAATATAAATGATTACCGAAGTCTGGGATACAATGTGCCCAATTTAAATTAGGCCATAATCACCCAAATTCACCATGTAGCATTAACTCTGTGGAGCAGCAGGCCTTATTTTTGTTTTGTTTTTTCCACGTGTAGGGTGCAGAAGCCATTATTTTCACCATTGCCAATGATGATCATGCCTGGAAAAAGGTGGAGACATTTTACCATTTGGAGAGAATTTTTTTTGTCTTTTAAATCAAAAAATACCAAAGAAATAGTGGGAAATTGTGCATCTTGAAGGGAAATTTTGATTATGTCCCAGGAAATAAAGCATTTTTCCAGGCATCATGATGATCATTGACATTGATGAGTCATTGATTCCCCATGGGTTTGCCAAAAGCAAGCTTTTCTACCCAGTATTTTTAACATGAAATAGCATGCATACATCGCGCTGTTTTAGTACTGATCAAATTCTAACTCAAATTCTGAGGAGCGTACATGGTGTAGTATAATTAAGTACCAGATACACTATTCCAATAGAAATCCACACCTTCACTCTGTGAAAGAATAATAGTACTGCTATCTCCGTTCCCCTTACATGAAACGCCATAATCCAGTTGGAAATATTTGCCTGTTCATATGTGACCATCCAGCACAACTGAGCCCTGAAGTCGCCAATCATCATTTTTGAGATATTCAACCAAAATATTCTGCTTGAAATTAGCTTTAAAATGATGTAAACTGAGCTCAAAAAGAAAATTTTTCACAAGGTCATATCTTGAAATCCTGTCCATCAAATTGAACCAAAATTACACACAGATTTACTTCAATACTCCACTCTTAACACATGTCAGTAACCAAGCAGTTATCCAACTGACACAACAGCAAAATGCACTGACATGGGACAGCTTCCTGGACCACATTCACAGCCCAGCCCTGTTTCATGAAAAAAGTGTATGAAAAGCAGAAAGCAGCACAGTTTTATCATTTGTGCAAGGATCTTGTGTGCATTCTCACAGATTTTTTGTCCTGGGTGCCAAATGTTGGGTTGTGAAAGTGAAGGAAGTCCAGGAAGCTGTCCCATGACAGTGCATTTTGCTGTTGTGTCAGTTGGACAACTGCTTGGTTACTGACATGTGTTTTGAGTATTAAGGTAATCCTGTGTGTAATTTTGGTTCATTTTGATTGACAGTATTTTAAGATATGACCTTGTGATTCACAACTTGTAAAAAAGTATAAGTTTCTTTTTGAGCTCAGTTTATATCATGTCTATAGTACTTGACATTTTTATTTATTTTTCACTACTTAAAAGTAGTGAAAATCAATAAAACAGTCAATAAATCCTTTGTTTCCTATTGTTTATTGTTAAGTTCGAGTGAGCATATCTCAATAGTGGCACTGGCGACATCCGGGCTCAGTTGTGCTGGATGGTCACATATTAATTTCCAGATGAAAATGTTTAAAATTTAGTCGGATTTTATCTAATTTGCCCTCAAATGGGGCAAATTTTGCATAAAATCTCAAAACCTTCCATGCATTTTCCACTATATTTGGAAGGAAATTGCTGGACCTGGAGCAACTAAAATGGTTGAACTTGGTTGACTTCTTCCTCAGAGGGGTGCAGATTTCAAATGGAACAGCTCTATACAAGGTTTCTCACAATTGTGAGCAAATATATGAAACTTGTAAAAAAAATGAGAACATCTTAGTGCCTCTATAGCCTACATTGATGATATTATGATTTAAGTGAATACATCAAGATGATTACCAGTGTATGTATATATGTGATGTGATCAAGGGGAATGAGTCCGATGTCACTAATATTGTTTTTGAGATATTGGCAAAAACAGTGTTCAAATTATTTTGTTTTCTTTTATTTTCAGCGATTGATAAATTTACGTAACTTTCGACCAGGGTTGACATGTGACTCATTCCCCTTGATCATGTCACATGTGTACAATATCAAAAGGATGCACTTGACTGCTGCTACATGTGTCTCTTTTTATATAACAATAGTAGCTAGGAATAAATACCTGCATTTCAAGTGGCACTCATCCTACGTCACTTGGTTATGATACAGAGAACATTCCTGAATAAGTTTCAAGTTTAATTCAATTCTTCAGACCCCAATGGGGTGTACAAGATTAACAAGATATAAATGATGGAGTAACTATAAAATGTATGAAAGCACCATGAACATAGTTTATAAAACAGTGACTTGGGGATGGTTTGAAGTGACTTCCACTTGAGATGAGTCTGGTATTTTATTCCAAGCTACTATCAGGCATGAGACTGCACTTTCCTGAAAAAATGAAAATGTGCATGAAATTGGGCAAAAAGTATCAAAAACAGGTTGAAATCAAATGAATACCTGAGTGGAAGAAGGGCCCAACTCCATCAAAACTGTTTTTGAGATATTAAGAAAAACTTCATATTTTGAAAAGTTTTATAGACAGAATGTTTTCATCTTCAGGGAACCTTCAATACATGATCCTACAATATTACATACATTGAAATTATATGTGATGTTTCCATGGCAACGGTACAGGTCTTAATACTGAGCTGGAGTTGGGCCCTTCTTCCACTAATATACTGTAAGTACCAGTTCCTTAAGCAGATGTGTTATAAATAACTACAGAAATCCATTAATTGCGCAAGTAGAAGCATGTAATATGCTAGCAAGAAAGTTTATTGTCGTGAAAAGCAGATTTCATGGATGAACAAAATTTCTCTTTCACCCAATATTTGTGGAAGAAGGGCCCAACTCCATGGAGTTGGGCCTTTCTTCCATGAAAACCATGATTAAGTGTACATGGAAGACTATTTAGAGAGTGGATTTTGGCTCATCTTTCACACACAAGGAAGAACAGTCTGCTGGCCATAAAATGATGGGTCTAACTCATTTTTGTGAAAAATTGGAGTTGGGCCCTTCTTCCACTCAGGTATTCAAATAAAGTTCTGGAAATTTTGACTCCACTAAAAAAACTTCATTCAGCTTTAAAACTGAAAATTCTTATGCCTGTATTATGCAAATACATACATGTGTAGCAGCAGACAAGTGCATCCTTTTGATATGGACGTACACATATTGACAATTGACCAGATATAATGGTTATTGGTTAAAGGGACATGCAGACATTATGATAAACAAAATATTAGCTCAACAGCTTACAAACATATTATGCCAATTTAATCATAATAGCTCGCTTTTTCATGAAATGGTCAAGTTATTCCTTCTGTAAGAGCCTATTGGTCAAATCGGATAGTCTTTTATAAATTATTTCCACATTTGACTGCCCCGTTTGTGCTGATTTTTCTTTTCTTCTTAACTTTGAAGAATTGTTACACCAACACATTGTTTTGGTCTTCTTAGAGGGTCTGAGTTTTTGTTCAGCTGGCATCTTGAAGAAAATCGCTGTAGGCCTGTTCACAAAGTAGCCTCCTGAACCTTCACACAGATCTGCCATCTTGCTACCGATACAGGTTAACATTGCAAACATGCAAAACTGTTGGAAGTGATGAAAATCGTGTTTGTCCGTTGTCATAAAGTCCTGCATGTTCCTTTAATAAACAAGCCCTCTTGTATATCAATTATCCGCTGAATATACAAGGAACTCATGTTTCATTATAAAGATGATCTCAAATCTGTCTTTTCCAATAATGCACATGTGGCTAGTTGCTCTCAAAACAACGCAGAGGAGCACAAAATATTCTACTATACATAGACAGCACACATATACAAACACCTATGCCTCATAAAGAATAGCTCCCCTATGTAAGCTATATGCAGATTGTGTATGCTCTATCATGTAGGGCATAGTTAAATACTGTACATAATACAGGACAAACATGTGAAATACAAATAAATTGACATTGAAAATATCTACACATGAAAACTTCAAACAAGCGACAATTTTCATGACGCTGCCTGCGCTGATGAGTTATTACTATTTACACCCGTTATAGCCTCACTCGGTGCTGTCGGTGTATATGGAGGTGGTGGCGCTGCTATACCATTGTCTATGTGTGGTGGTGGTGGTGATACAATGCCATTTTGGTACGGCAAACCGGGTCCAGGTGGTGGATGTGCTGGGTCACTGGTTGGATAGGGTACTGCTGAGCCATTTGTGTTTGTGTCTTGGTAAGCTTTAGGGTACATGTCTGGTTTAGATGTCACCTGAAAATAGGAAATAAGTAAAAACAAATATAAATATGTTAATTGACAATATTCCCCAAACAAGATTACGTACAGTGTACTATTATCTATACAATGTAGTCAAGAAAAATACAAAATTTTGAACAGATCAACAGATGCTAAATATTGTATCAAAGACATACCATGTTTTATCAAGATATAAATCACAATATCATTCTGAAGTGGCATACCAACCAGGAAGGCACAGGGGGAACCACCCTTCCACCACCAGAAACACATGCATGCATCTTTCTTCAGGCATATTTCAAACTTTGATTGAAAAATTATTGTCAAAGTTGCCAATTTTCATGGGTCTAGCACAAATTTTACCAGAATATTGCTTTTTGAAGTGAGACAGTGGGACAATTTTTCCCAATGTAGTTCTGACAAAGAATTTTTTATGTTTTGACCACAACCTGCATTTAAAGTTTTTCTCCCCTCCCCTGTGCACTTCACATTCACACATTACATTTTCAAGCCAATCTTTTCATGCTGATGTTATGCAACATCTTAGCTTTCAATATCATCCTCATCTGATTTACAAAAATTGGCATTATACTCCTACAGCCGACATGACTATGAAATGAAGCCTTGTTTACTCCTACACATCGCACATGTTCTGTAATCTTTTGAAATGTATTATGTGTCGCTTGAGTGTGAAACCTTGCTTCAACATCTAGGCTCTTATTACTATTTTAAAAGAAACATCTTTCCTTTCAACTTCCTAAAAGCATTTTCCTTCTCAGTGTGTTTGATGAAATGGAAAAATCAAGTTAATTTTAAAGAAGGACATAACTGTGACCTATCCCCATGAAACCCGGACAAAGTAGCGTACATGTAAGGGCTCATATTGAAATTCCCTTACACAGGAAGGTGTGCGCCATCCTGCAGCTTTCCTGTGCCAGCCTTCTTTTGTTAAAATCCTGTGTGATTATAACACTGCAATTAGCCACTTAAATTAGGAGCGCGCTTTCCTGGGTTGTGCGATGAGCCGATTAGTTCAATTAGTTCAACAATCAATAAAATTGCCAGTCTTTGATAAACTTTTATTATAATCCTTGTCACCAGACCACTTCAAAAGGCAGGGTGTATCACTGATGCATATAATCCATCCGTTTTATGACCGAGCTTTCCTGAGGCGCGCGCTTAGCGAGGGTAATCCTGCCTTCTTTCTGTGTGAAAGCGTGGTAGGGTATTTCAATATGAGCCCTAATAAAATTTTTGAGATAAGTCCAGACTAAAATCCTCAAATTTCAAAAATAATGTATCAGAAATGAGAGTTGCTCATTCTTTTGTCTGTTAAAATCAATATTTTACTTCCAATTTCTTTTCCCCCTATTGAAATGTATCTCTAAAAGTGTCCTGGTGACTTAGTCCATGTTTTGACAGAACACCAAAATGCAAGAAGCCAGGCACACTATAGAAAACTTCTGTATTTCCTATATATCTAACCATCATCACTGTCGTTGTATTTTTTTACAACTCACGTAAGTTATAGAAAATGTGGACAAATGGGTTCCATTGTTATTTCCATTATGAAACAGTAGCGTCTCCGTTATTGCACAACAAGAACATAATGACATTGATACATGTAATTCATTTACTGAATGTTTAAATGTCACACACAGGAAACCAGATGGAAAAATGCTTTCCTGTCTTTTGCTGCCAAGTTTAACAACTGCTCACATTCACTCAAATAATTTATGTATGGTAGGAAAACTAGCTATTAAGGAAGCAGAAATTCATGAGGATTCCATTCCAAGGACATGCTTTCACTGGTTGTTACTTCTGTTACTTCAAAGAACTAGTAAATAAATAAACTCCTTGTAATTTTAATGTTGCGAGTGTATTTTTCCGTTTTTCAAGTAGTGATGTTAAATGGGTAAGGTATTATGGGTAATATCGAGGTGAGATAAACATTGTTGGAACTCGCACAGTGCTTCAATGGTGGTGAACTTTGCACTTTGTCAAAAGCACTTTGTACTTTCGTCTTGCATCTTATTTGGTCTTGGTGTGTTCACATTTTTGTGCAAGCTTGTTCTTCACATCAACACAATTCGACCCATTCTTTAGAGTTAGGATTAGATTACACGAAATAATTACATGAAGGATCGACCATTCATTCACACAGCTCTTCAATGGAGGGAATTGCATTATTCACCCAATTTCAATATCTTACCCACCATGCACTCTGTTCTGAATTATCAAAATCACTAATTGGCGTGTATGGTCTCATACTTGCACTACTGCATCTATGTATGGTATAGTAAACACAATACATTGTATAGTGCAACAGTGCATTACGGAATACACTCCTCAAAGTAATTAAAGGATCAAAAAATTTAATTCAATATTTTTCAAAAAGTTATCTTTCAAGATGTTTAAGTACCAGATGAAACAGTCATGACGAGACTTTTTAGAGTGTGGAGCATGGACAAGGCCACATAATATAAAAAGATATTTCGATTAGGTACAAGTATGGTCAAGATAATCTGGATGAAATGTTTTGATCCTTTAATTACTTTGAGGAGTGTATATAAACAATGCACTTGAGCAGTCTTTTTGCAGTTTATCTAAAAATAGCAAAACTCATCAATATCAATTGACCAATCAAATGGCAAGAATATTTGTATAACTTGTTTAACTTGACTTAAAGGGGCATTTCGTGATCCACAGCCTCATCCCCCCACTTTTCCCAAACAAAGTTAAGATTTTTACACCACTGGATACCTCTGGCTACATAAAGTTTATGTACCAAATATTTCTTGCAGATTAATTCGTTTTGCAAAAATATCGCCAAATTTGAATACAACACATTGTCTATGGAGCAGTGTAATACACATAATCATGCATAACTCGCAAACGCAAAATCGGAATCAACTGAAATTTTGGAAATAAGCTTTTTTCGTGGATATCTACTGAAAAATGTCATAAAATGAGGATGCTAGGATCACGAAATCCTCCTTTAAGACTTGGTACATAGGGCTATTCTAGTTGAAATCCATACATCTCCTTTAAAAAGATATGTCCTTAATCTCCCACACAGGAGGTAGATTTCAAATGGAGTCACCCATTCAGGTAACCCCATTTGAAATTCACACACCCTGTGTGGGAGATTAAGATCATGTCTTCCATAGGGTGCATGGATTTCAACTGGAATAGCCCATTAAGGTAAGAGTCACACCATATTACACACTTAAGTATGAGGTGGGGTCAATATAGTAAGTAGTTTTATGGTTGTAGCCAGGCCGCGACAAATTTTATTTTTTAGCTTGCCCGATCGGGCAGGCAATAGTCAAAAATGCCCGATTGCCCGAAAATTACCCATATTCCCGGCAACAATTGTCAGCAAAGTCACATCATGCAGTGCATGTAACTCGTAGTCGTAAGTACGTCGAATTTGGCAGTTTCATTCTTGCGGAAAGTTGATACATAAATGAGTATTCATGAAACTACTATAAAAATAAACATTTCATATGCATTCAATACTGTTTGTTTCTTGTGGAAAAAATGTGCATTTTATGTGAAATTTTGTCAGTAAAGTCACGGCGATTTACGTATTTTGCCAACCACTAACACGTCTCAATCTCGATGTACATGCAAATACATGGTCATTGACGTTATAAAAACTCATTATATATGCACGAAACAGTTTCTGTAATTGGCTAAACTATAGTTTACAATAGTCTCCTCCGCAGCCAGTTTGGTTACGCTCCCTCCACTGTGTGGAGGAGCGGAACCAAACTGGCTGCTGTGGAGACTATAGTTTACAACCAATACGTCACGAACGTCATTTCATTAGCATATATGTCTGGTATGGATATGAGTGCTACAATGTACATGTAGCATCGGAAAAATTTGAGGGCCGTTTCAAAAAGTTTTCTACTTGGTTTCGACTGTTTTTTACTTCTGTGAACACGCCAGGTTTGACAGAAATACTCCTTTTGGCATCATCAAGCTTTAATTGGTTTTATTTTAGTCTTGCCCGATCGGGCACAGCTCTTCAGAGTTTTAGTTGCCCGACAAAAAATTTGATTGCCCAGGGCTATCGGACAGGCGATTTGTCGCGGCCTGGTTGTAGCTATTGAACACATATGAAAGGTATATGATCTACTCCAAAAATTGCAAGTATACTTACTTCACTATATGATGGGGGTCCAGAGAAATAGCTTTGAGGTGGTGGAGCTTGTGGATACATCATCGGATGCGCTATAACGGTGTGTCCATGCATCGTAGTAGACGAGTATGTCGTATGGTTGTGATTGAGCATACCAGGTGGAGGACCGGCGGCAAGGCTGCTTGCCTGGTGCTGACGTAGGACAACTTGACGTCGACGGTAAAACCCGCAGCCACCGCAACATGACATCAAGATGAAGAATATGATGAACCTGAAATGTAGGAAGGGACAAGAATTAGTGATTGTAAGAACTTCATCATCACAGGTGGAATTGAAAACCACTGCAATGGAACATGGATCTGAAATTTATAAAGAAACATAAATTTACTGTCATCAAAGGTAGAATAGATAACCAAAGCTTTAAAAACCAATTAACATTTTATAAATTAAGCTCAAAAAGATGGAATCAGAGACTTCCTTTTGAGAGGAGTGAGAGCCAGGGCTTGAATTAACCGATGGCTGAGGCCATGGCCTCCGGTGCCCTTAGACTTGGCATTAATGCCTCAGAACTGCTTTAAGTTTCAAAGCATTCTTCAGCACTAAATTGCATTGGTGCCTTTGCATAGAATTTGTTGATGGCCTTGAAATGGGTGCCCTTCAAAATTCCTAATTCGAGCCCTGGTGAGAGCAATCCCCCCTGCAGCTCCTCTTTACATTGCATTTGCAAGAGCAATTTATAGCTCATCTTGATAAATCGTTTAACTATTTATGCTTTAATGGCCACAGGTGCAAACAGCTCTTCTAAAGCTCTACTTGAAGAGGGCAGGAGAGCATTTTACAGTTGCTAACTTCATTTGCTCAAGATAGTCCCTGTAGATTCTACAACCAACGCAACATGACATTAAAGATATGGTAAATCTGAAATGAAAAGGTTATATCATTCATTACAAGCAGTCGCTACATGTATCGGCATAGTATTATTTGATGAGATTTTTTTACTTCGGAAAAGTGACCACTTGATACATTGATCAAGAGTAACTAGCAGGCTCATCATCATAAGTGAAGTGGCAGATTTCAAGGCAACTTGAGCACAAGTAGTAGGTGCAATTTGACATGTCTGAATCGACCACTAACATTTGCACAATTTTGATCTCAAGTCCAGCGCTCTGTGGCTCTATTGCTGCGATTGACACCAGGGCCCAGGGTACTCGAATTTCATTTTGACAGGGGTGTACTGCTGTAACTCTGAAACCACTAGCAACCCATGTTTAGGGATTTTTTACCCCCCCCAAAGCGACCAATTTTCTCAAATCAGGACCCATCTTTAGGGATATTTTTCTCAAATCAGGACCAATCTTTAGGGATGTTTTTCTCAAATTGGGACCCATCTTTAGCGATTTCCTTCAAAAAAGCGACCCTCTAGTGCAACACAACCCAGGGCCTCAAATATATAGCAACTGGCCCACCACAGCCTTGGTGGCCTCCCTGAAATATGAACCATGATTAGCACTTCTACATAACATCAGTACCAATATATCATGATCACCCCCAAGGTTTACGAGGACATAATTTACCGAAGATTCGCTCAAACATACTTGACTAATGCATTCAATTCTTGGATGATAAGTCATATGCTTCCTTTTCATATCCACTGAGTCTACTAGAATTTTGTAAATGGATATTTTCATGAGTTAAAATTCTGAGCATTATCAGTACCACTATCATCTATTCCAATTCCAGCGACATCTCATGCATATTTTTCTGGGAAGGATAAGGCCAATGTTCACTGGAGGGGTCATGAAAACTAGCATTCCATTTTTTATTGATTTTTGAAGTAAAAAGCTAATACTTAATTCAATGAATCCCTAGGTCTGTGGAAATTAATGAGGTATCACAGGAGCTGGAATAAATAATAATCCAAAACCAAACCAAAATGGGTCAGATTTCTAAACTAAAACCCTTAACATCAGCAACCCAGTCTATTACGACATGCTGGTATTTTAAATGCCAAAAGCATTTGTGTCATCATTATCATCTTCCGTGTAAATAGATTTCATCCCAAAATAAACACATCCATCTACTTCTCTGTCTCCCTTGACGTGGCTCAAAACCTCTGATACGCCTACACAAGCCTGTTTACCATTCATAAAAACGCTATATAACTAACCCTATGCATGTGGCAAATAGATTCTGCTATGGCTGAAAGAGATTCTTTACAATGTTTGTCTGGAAAAAAAATCCACTAAACCAGTACTAGGCATGTTTGTACTCATTTGAAGGTTTTCTCAACTATGATTACAAATCGCACCATGAATTCAAAGTAATTTCCCTCCTCACATAAAATTTTAATTTCAATTTTGTTTTTTTAAGTGCAATCACGGGTAGGTAATCAAAATGCTAATATTATGACCTTCATCATCTAGAATTGATATTTTTACAGCGTTCTACATCCTACTAGTTTTTCATCGGGTCTTCTCGAGCTCTAATTGGCAATTAAGTGATCCTTCTTTACATAAATAAGTAAGGTGCGTCTAACCTGTGTATATAATATGTCTGCGTAAAATGCCAAATTGTTCATCCGTAATCCTAAACACCGCAAATGGGACTAGTGTCTGTAACCAAGATAGTTTACCATCCTCCAAACTACAAGTACTATTTTAAGTGTATTTTTCTTTGCAAGGCCCGCTCCAACTTTTTTAAAATAGAAATACTTCTTGTTTTTATCAAATACAATGTATGTATTTAATGAATAAAATGAGTGAATAACAAATATAAAATGTCCTTGATACTGTCAAAATTTCAAGGGTATTTTTCGGTCGGTCGCAGAGGGCAACCAAACATTTTTTTTTTTGCCTCCCAATTTTACAGTTGCTCCAGAGGCATCACAAATGTGATGCGATCAAGCAAAATCAGTCGGAACTCGGAAATATTAAATTTTCCATTTCTTATAGGATAGTAAAAAAATTTACAAATCTAGATTTTGCAGAAAACACCACTGAAATTGAACACCCCGTTCCAAAGATATGAGCAATTAAAGAGTTTCCAAAACAAGAGGAAACAAAAGGAAATATTTCCTTTGTATGGCTATATCTCAAAATCAATATTTCCAAGTTCCGACTGATTTTGCTTGATCGCATCACAAATAACACTACTCTCGACTTATTGCACATTTTTCATACACTCTTAGATAGAGAGAACCAATCAGAGCAAGCGTTAGAAAAATCCAAACAATGCATTGATTGTGTCTATTGTGCACTGCACGTACTACGCAGTGCTTTCGCACGTGTTCGCGTCCCATAGGCTTAATTCCTTTTCCGCGGGTTGATATTTGGTTCTATTTTCCAACATTTTTAGTGATAATTTTATTACAAAATCTCTCGTGTATGAAATACGGGGCACGTGCACAGCATTAGATGCATCAACATCGGCGTGCATGCATTAATTTGTCTAATTTCTCTCCCAACAAGTAATACGCGTTCAAACCTATAAACAGTGCACAAATTTTGAATGATAAAGGGCAGCTATTGAATATGATGCAGCTTCTCCTCACTATGGACCATAATGGCCTCATCCCAATAGCATCGTTCAATAACCTCAATTAAACAATCATAGTGCTAAATTAGACCTAAGTTGCAGAGTATGAGTTTTTGTACCCAAATTTTCAAAGGTCATTCAATGAACGTGCAAATGTATTAGGGTTAAAAAACTGTGCCTTGATAGATGAGCATGTTGTGGATCCTAGTGCCTGTACCAATATATCCACCCACACTGAATAATATTACTATATTTCAATTGGTAATTTCAGCCTCTTAGGCACCGACTGACCACTTCAGATTCAATTTCACATATGATACAGAGAATAAACATCAAGCAATGCATTAATTACAGTAAAAACAGGTCAACCTGCATGTTATTTGATAAGGTTTTGCATAATTTCTACCAAAGTGACTTACAGAAATTGTATATTTTATTTAAGCCCAGTATATAGTGTGATGTTTCGTGTGTGTTTTGCTGTACCAAAATTGCAGCATTGGTAATTTTGTTGCAGTGCTATTCCACACTCGCAAGAAAAAAAAACAGAAAAAAAAGATGAGAAGAAAAGAATGGAGTCCTGATGAATGTTTGCATCAGATTATCTAATATGGTAGCAAAGAACTGAAAATAGAATGTTAATACATGTAGCCAGTAGCAACAGAAAACAAGAGCACCAATGGTACTGTGGCTCTACGCTTCTTTGGTGGGAAAGCGATTGTTCTTGAAGTCGAATGCGCAACAGGTTGGTAGCTGACCCCTAGGTGACACCAGATGACCCCGAAATGACCTTCCAAAAATTTGACCCCAAATGTTGACTGTACCCACCAAGTTTCATGCCCATACGACAGTTTTTGCTCATTTGACCTCAGATGACCCCTGGATGACCTCAGTTGACCTTGACCCACTAACCAATACAAACTTAATTGTTCTTGCACCCACCAAGTTTGAGGAACATGCTACAGTATTGCTACCCCACAAAATTTGGCTCCAAATGTTGACTGTACCCAGTTTCATGTCCATACGACAGTTTTTAGTAATTTGACCTCAGAGATAACCCCTGGTTGACCCCCGGATAACCTGAAATGACCTTCCAAAAATTTGACTCCAAATGTTGACTGTACCCACTAAGTTTCATGCCCATATGACAGTTTTTAGTAATTTGACCTCAGATGACCCCTGGGTGACCTCGAATGACCCCGAAATGAGCATCCGAAAATTTAACTCTAAATGTTGACTGTACCTACCAAGTTTCATGGCCATATGACAGTTTTTAGTAATTTGACCTCAGATAACCCCTGGGTGACCTTGGATGACCTTCCATAAATTTGACTCTAAATGTTGACTGTACCCAACAAGTTTCATGGCAATATGACAGTTTTTAGCAATTTGACTTCAGATGACCCATGGGTGACCTTGAATGACCCTGAAATGACCTTCTGAAAATTTGACTCTAAATGTTGACTGTACCCACCAAGTTTCATGCCCATATACAAGTTTTTAGTGATTTGACCTCAGATGACCCTTTGGTGACCTCGGATGACCCTGAAATGACCTTCCGAAAATTTGCCTCTTAATGTTGACTGTACCCACCAAGTTTCATGCCCATACGACAGTTTTTAGAAATTTGACCTCAGATGACCCCTGGATGACCTTGGTTGACCCTGAAATGACTTTCCAAAAATGTGACTCTAAATGTTGACTGTACCCACCAAGTTTCATGCCCATACGACAGTTTTTAGTAATTTGACCTCAGATGACCCCTGGATGACCTCGGGTGACCTTAACCCACGAAACAATACACGCTTGTTTTGTCTGGGGTCAAGATGCACCCACCCACCAAGTTTGAAGAATGTGTGACCCCCAGTCTCTGAGAAAATAGGTTTTCGCCTGTAATGCACAAATTATGCAAATTAAGTATTTCATAACCATACTTTGTGCTCAAAATCGAATCAGGTAGAGACCCTCTAGTCATGCTACCCCCTATCAAGTTACATCATCATATCGCTAAGGGTTCTTATGGATCCCCATATACAGCTCCACAAGGCGGATTTCTTCAGATTTCCAACCATATTTATAGAAGTGTTCCGCATAAATTATGCAAATTAACAACTAAATGCGCATAATCTTTGCCAAAAAACTAACCAGGTGATCAGCAGGTGTGTATCGTTCCCAGGGGTAGCGCTAGAACTAAACACTCCAGTGTACGCAGGGACCCCCGAACTTGCAGAAAATTAAAAAGTAGGGGGTCCGGAGGTAGAGTTTGGCGAGTCCGATTTGCACAAATGCAGCATAAATATGCCTGCAATAGCGCTAGATTGAAAAAACTGGGGATCTGCAGGGACCCCTGATCTTGCAGAAAATGTAAAAATAGGTGGTCCGAACTCTATTTAGGTGGGTCCGGGACCCCAAAAAGCAACCTAGCGCTATACCCTGATCGTTCCTGCCACCAGGTTTCGCTACCATGCGCCCAACGGATCTTCAGATCTTGCTATCAATTTATGCTGATTTTCGCATTCACCGAAAACATACGGTTACGGAGCAAACTTGGATATGCTTCCTC
This sequence comes from Amphiura filiformis, assembly GCF_039555335.1. Classification (NCBI taxonomy): domain Eukaryota; kingdom Metazoa; phylum Echinodermata; class Ophiuroidea; order Amphilepidida; family Amphiuridae; genus Amphiura; species Amphiura filiformis. The sequence continues at coordinate 25,253,351 of NC_092631.1, read as the reverse complement.
CCTCCAAGTAGCGTCGTCGTTAGTCTTACGGTTCCCCCGATACAGCTCCGGACGGACACACACCCCTCCCCCACACACGGACAGACAGAAATAGTGATTACTAAGGCCCATCCTGAACGAGGTATCGTTACATGAGACCAGATATAAACATAGTTCAGACGAGACAAAAATCCAAAGCTTATGCTTACATTTACAACATTACTTTAATCAAATTCGGAAGACTGAACAGTCACTTCCGGGTCCATTTTATCAATATCTGCACCATTGATCCATTGATCCATTTCAGAATCCGAATTGATGCAGAATTTATCCTCATCTAACAAATACTCATGATTTTCTTCTTCATCTGAAACATTTGCGACATTATTTGCACAACTCACTGCAATTTAATCTTTCCAAAAACTACGACTTTCGCCATTAGAATTGTTTATTGTGAACACATGTGCGAATGGTAGAGGGCTGACATCCTGAATTAATTGCATTACGTCATGCTCATCACTCTCTACACAGCCGCTGTGGTTCCGGTCCCTTCACTTCTAGTGTGGAGCGAAGCGGACCAAAGCGGCTGGTGTAGAGACTGAAAATTATATTCATTCCTGATTCATTCATAAAATTCACGGGCGCGTCGATTCTACTATATGGGTGACGTGCATTTAATTGAAAACAGCAGCAAATTAATTTCCAAGATTTTCTTCGAGATTTATGAAGAAAATATGAATGTTTTTCAACAGATCATCAAATTACTTTATTATATATATTTTTTCAATTGGTAGCGTTACCCACACGCTTTATATATTGCTCCCACGCTTTTAGAAACCCACCATTTATTCCACAAAATTTTAACCCCACCCTTTTTACAGATTTTCAGAATTCCCAACCCCACGCTGGTAGAAAGCGTGCCACACAAACAATGCCAGCTGTGACCTTCGCTGGCGAGACGTTGTTTTCAGGGTTGTCAAACCCGCGATTTGGTAACCCAATTGGGCGACTTTTGAAGATTTTAACCGGGACAATTTCCTGCCCCATAGAATACAAAGGGTAAAAAAAAAATTGGGCGATTTTTCGATTATTTGATTTGGGCTGAATTTTTTTGGCAACCCTGGTTATTTAGCGTTAATTTAACTAAATTACTACGCCACTGGTCTCTAAATATTTTGAAGTGTTGTCCCATGGTGACGAAACTCCCGAGAACTCAATAAACAATCTGGACAAAGGAATCATCCAATCACGTTTCTAGCCACGCGAGATAAAAAAAAAAATTCATAAAAGGTCACTTTCCCAAAGAAAATAGTGCAATCCGTCAATTCCCGCCATGATCTCAAGAACTTAAATTACTCAGACCAAAATAATCTCTAGCGCATACAGGGAACCAAGCAAAAGATAGAAATGACTTGTTTCTCGTGACGACTTTTGACTTTTCTCACTTCAAAATAAGTACTTTCCTCACCCCAAATTCACCTCTAAAGGAGTGCAATCGATTGAAAAATAACTCGGCAAAGCTTAGAACCCAATTTGATATCTAAATATCACACACAAAAAAAGCCTTAGTATAAAAAGCAGCGCCGGAAGTTGCCGAAAAATGAGGTAAAATATGGCTACCATCGAGCTGGACTCCTTAGGCCCATTAGCTCCGCTAAGAGCCAAAAATGTCTATATTGAGAGAGGACTAAACAACTGCCTGTTAAATCCAATGTACACTCCAAATCGCAAGCGCGATATCGCATCTACGATTAAAACATGCAGAAATTTACAACCTATGTGATGAATATTACACAATCGCATCAGATGGATTTTGGTCATTGCCGAAAACAAATTTTGTTCAACTTTGTTGTGATATCGAAGCACTGTACTAGCACTTGCTCAGTGTACTAGGGGACTGTGCCAGACCCTCTCTGACATTACAAAATCTGTGCGCAAAGGCAGCGAATGTGCGCGCACGGGGCGAACCCGCTCTCCTGGGCGAGAAGAACTGCATCCAGTTTTATGCTGTACACTTCTGATAGGATCCTGGTTAATTTCATTGCATACAGAGATAATGGAGTACGCACATACAATGGATTAACTTACCAGAAGTACCATATATTCCAGAATCCATAGTCATAATGCCAGTCATCCAGACAACATGATGTAGCACCGCAGCAGTATTCATCATAACCATTACAACTGAAATGAACAACAAAAACACTTAATAATGAACAAGAGAAAAAAATATTATATCATCTTGATCATCTGTCGCTTGTCATCTTTGTAATAGTGTCAGCAGGTCTGTAACCAGTTGAACACCCCCTAATTGACAGAAAGGTCCACTTTTTAGGGGGGAAATGTGACTAGGAAGGTCCAAATCAGAAAGAAATATTAACTCTAATGCTAAACCTGGTTTTGGGCTATCGGAATGGAAAGGAGGAACGAAAAAGGAGAGATGAACAAATTTTTTACTTGGCACCCCAGGATTCAAACCTTAGACCCCTTGGGTGCCACACACACAAGAGCTACGGGGGTTTGGCTGGCCCGGCCAGCAATTCCCTGGGTATATATGACTTAGACTGATTGCGTCATGCCCGACATGTGCAATGCATGCATGTGCAGTGGTTTTCTTTGTAAGATTTTACAGAGTTAGGGTTAACAAACGGACAATTTGTCATGTCTAACTGGTGAAAATAGTCCAAAATGAAAGCAAATTTATCGTGGAAAAAAGGCCTTATTTTGGAAATTCCCTAGACATCCCGATAGAACAACTGTCGAAGCTTGCTGGCCATTTTACACTTGCCATTTGGGATGTTGCGGTTCACAACTCAGCCACTTAGCTAATAATACTGCATGAAATGAGATTGTATATTGTATTACTTTTAAAGCATGTTTCACTTGGTTTGGCACATCCATCCACACCTGAATGAGCTGAAATAGGAACTGGTTTTAATTATACCCGCTCAATATTACATGGGGGAAATTATGCATCGCAGAATAACAAGTTTCATCAGTTATTTTAACTAATTGGCATGTTGACCCACAGCTTTCATAATATTGCTGGTGCCAGCTGATGCGGAATAGTCTTCACATTCTGATACAGTGAATACATTAGCTGTTATTGGAAATTGGGTTAAATTTATTCACAAATATTTAAGGTTATTAACTATTTTAAACTGTTGCGATTTGGTAGTTCACAGCATCTTGCGAATGGCAGTGAGCTTTGGCAAAAACTGCACTGCTCATTTCATAGCGAGCGTGTACATGTAGAACAATTCAAATATCACACATACTATTGTAGGTCCTGTGGTTCTTGAATTATGTTGCAAAGAGGGCTGAAACAACAACACTTTTGGAAAACGTACATAACTCATTAACAACAATAAATTAAGCAAGTTTTCAAATTATAGGATTTGAAGAATGAACTTTTGCAAAACATCAAAGTGTTATTTTTCAATAATATATTGATCTAGATAATGAAAATCAATTTTTTGTTGTTGTTGGTTGCTTTGACTAACAATACGGTGTGTACCCTTAAGGCCATCTTAATTAAATCCTGTGTCTCAAAGCTTGTGAGAAATTGAAAACCTATTGCAAATGCGGGTTTTTTATTGTATTTTTTTATGTTTATTTTTTTATGTGTCAGTTCAGGATTTCGGACAAGAATTTTTTGCAAAAATTATCCAATGTTGCAGATGTTTGAATAGTAGACAAATAAATAAAGTCACTGCTACAAACTAGCATTCTTCTCTTTTATTGTTTTCATGTCCAAAATTTGCAAAAAAGATCTGAAACTCATGATCAAATATTTTGGGTTTTATTTTTACCTTTTTGTTAAAAATAAATTAAAAGACATACAAAATATGAATTTCTTGATTTTCAAAGAGGACTACACGTACGAGCTTTGAGGCACAGGATTTAATTAAGATGGCTTAAGCTGATGTCACAATGCTGTTTGCCTAGATGTTTCATATTACTTCCCTGGTTTTGCCTAGAAGATCCCTCCGATCGCAATGCCCAAAAAGAAGTATGTCACCGCAAGCAGAGGTGCGCAGCGCTGACAGCAACAAGCCTCAGATTGCACGTGGATAGGGTAGTGGCAGAGGTTCTTACTTTTCTTTGGTTCATCTCAAGTAAGATAATTATATCACTGTATTTTCGCAGTTGCGCTGTAACCATGTCACTGAACCGCCCTTGTACGCATGCTATCTTCATGATTAACTTTACGCACTTTCATCTGATGCAATCTTTCATTTGACACAGTGTTGTTAATTTACCGGTAAATTAAAAATGGCGGTAAATTACCGGTAAATTACGGTAAATTACCGGTAAAAAATGGTAAAATAAGTAAATTAAGTAAATTATAAAAGAGTTAAATTGAACGATCAAAATTCAATTCTTTTCATATTAAGAGCTACATAGATACTTGAACACAGTCCTGTTTTGTTGAATATACCTTTCCAGATGAAAATCGGCTTCATAAATAAAGCTGAAGTTGTAAGAAGTGAAACAAAAGTCATGTAGTATTTACATACATTTTTTTTAAATGTTTCTCTCATAAAAACAACACACGGACACAGAGCCTGTGTAGCCACTTGGCACAGGAGTCCTGGACTATATAGCATCGAAGAAAACTACATTCCATTATCATTTTCATGGTAGAACATTTATGCTAGGAATTTCAATTGAATGAACACGGCTTTTGACGCAAAAAAAATTGTCAGGCTGTGTTCATTCAATTGAAATTTCCACTGTAGACCCTATTTCATGGCTGATGGTAATGAACCTGGTCATTCATAATATTTGGATCTGGTTAAAAGTAAACTTGTCAAAAGTTATACAGTTATACTTCAAGGAAGGATGCTAATCACAACTTACATGTAGAATGAAATGATGATGTTTTACAGTGCAGTGGTACCCAAAATATGCAGGGAATACTTTGGTAAAACAGAGACAAAGAGCATTTTAATTATATTATGATGTGATATCAAAATAGCCATTCTTTAGTCACAAGTTCACTCATGTTTGTGACAAAAAATATGGGAAATTTTAATAGTTCCTTTTTTAAAAATATAGAAAGCTCATGACATAGTCAAGCCATGGTCAACCCCTCAAAAAGTACCATCAAGGGGGATTGGGAGGGGGTGCTGCTTTCATAATGAGGTGTTGTTTTATTTCTTGAATATGAGTGTTAAAATGCAGTATTTATGAACATGTTCATCACCTGAATGCACAATCACTGACACTTTCTCTACTTGCTACTTCAGTCTGTTGTACACTATGTAGTACAGTACCGGTATGGGACCTATGGGCAGTTATTAGGTAGTAGGGGTCTGCAAAATCATTATTTCAAGTAAGTTGTGCAAATATTGCAAACAAAATTGGCATCTACTGTAAAACAAACAAACAGAAACAATATTATTTGAAGTTTTAATAAAAAAAACCTTTTATTTCATATTTTACTTAATTTACTTATTTTACCCTATTTTACCACGGTAAATTAAGATGGCGGTAAATTACCGGTAATTTACTATGTAAATTAACCGGTAATTTACCGACTCACAACACTGATTTGACACATTCTTCGTTTGATAAATAATGTACAGGATTAAAAAAATCAATATTTCCATTATACATTTTGTTTACATATTAAACACTCCCTTTTTATACATGTACACAAAAGATGGATTTTAATTAAAAACTGAAATACTATACTAATGAATCATTTTTATTGATTGGGATGCTCACCGCCTCATTAATTCTTACTAATCAATACAGCCATATTAATCTTGATAAAATTTTCACTTCATGTAACATTAATTATTATTTGTGTTACATGAATGAGAAATGTGATTGGAAAAAGTGAACAATCAAGAATCTCCATCTTGAGATGGATTGGTATTTGGAGGTAAATTTTCCAGTTTTTTTTTCAAGCATGCAAGAATTCAACAAGTTTTTAGCCCCTCATATTATTTACATTAACATTAACAGGTTTCTGTTTTCCTGCTACTGTTTGTCAGCGGGTCAACCCCCCACCCTTATTATTTTTCCCCACGCTTTTTAGTCAGACACCTTTTTTATCAAAAAATTGAACCGCCCACCCTTTTGTGACCAAAGCTTACAACATCAAATTGAGAAGACTAAACGTCGTCGCTATAGCAAATTTCATAGTCACTTCCAGGTTCATAAACTATGTGTACCTGCATTGTCCATTTCAGAGTCCAAATTGATGCAGATTTATATTTTTTTTCAATTGGTAGCTTTACCCACACATTTATATATCGCTCCCACTAGGCCTGTGGTCGGCACGTTTTTTCCATGTCGCTTTGTCGATATAATTAAATCGGCAAAAACGCTGTATCAAAGTAAGAAACTAAAACATTGCATCACCATATAGGCCTACTAACCTCTTACATTTGCAGATCCAAGGCAAACTCATGTCCGAAAAAACTACTGTTAATGATGTTAAATTGATGATTTATTCCGATTTCATAACATCCAGTTCTATAAACCAAAGCAAAAATGACCCTAAACATCGGAAGTTTGAAGACAAAAATAAATAATCCAGTAAATCCACAAAGTTGATACCCGCATAACCAAAAGAAAATTAATTCCCGTATCTGAATCACACAATAAGTTGTTTTGACCCGTCTAGGTCAGTGCTGCAGTCAGGGTCCACTCATGCATGAAGTCGCCCCAGTGGATGGCAGCACTTCACATCACTCTGCACTTTGCACCTTAAATTTGATGTTTTTACTTTGATTTGTGTATTCTAATTTATATCAGTGGATTTGTTACAACTCCAGGATTACTACTGTGACTTTGTTTTCTCCAAATTTATGGAATTTTGCCTGTTTTAAATGGATTTGTTTTTCAAAATTTGTCAAATTATTTTGTCAAATTCTGCATTGGACTCTGATGTCACCTACATTTTCATCATCATTACTACAGTGGACCAATCAGGGAGCTGTTAATTGTCATATGACTATTGATAACATCAATGGACTCCTGTAATTTGCATATTACCCAAGCCACTTGACTGAACTTATTGGAATCCACTTGACTTTGCTTCACCTATAGAGGGTATGCAATACGACGTCACTCATGACAGAGTCATCCTCATTTAAATAAAATTCTGTCCTCCATAAGGTGCCACGGGGCAAATCGCATGATAATACATTAAAACAGGTGATAGGTATGAATGGATGTGGAATCGATCTAGAGACCTGTCCCTCTGTCATCTTAAGCTATTTTAGAACTGTCCTCCAACATGGCTGCCATCTCAATTGTTATACCGTTCCGGTTGGTTTATTGCATACACTCTATACTTCTTATTGATTATTGATTACTCTTCATGCATTACAATGGATTTACTACCAGTGACTTTGATAATTGGCCTACTTGTTTTCATAAGCCCAATTTGTCTGTCTCATCAAGATGTTAATGCCTGTTTCACTGTACATAATGCTCAACTTCAAGATTTTAATGCAAATAATGTCTACATGTCAAACGGAAATTTCAAACATGTGAAATTTCTAAAATCAAGAATTCCTTATGATGTGAACTCAAGTGCATCCTTCCAAATTGAACTCCTGAGGTCTATGGATATAAACCCAAACCCTGGACCATCATCTTCTGCTTGCTATTCACCTGATACTCCCACTGATAACTCTCAACATCCAAGATATTCCTACAGTACAGATACACTTCTTTCTCTGAACCCATATAGACAAGAACACAAATTACCCCATCTACCTGCTGAAGTATGGAGCAACATAAAGACACTAAAGCTCAACAGATTCTCCATAACTCGTCGCAGAAAAGAAAGAGGAGGAAGACGAAAACCCTGGTTCAATGCATCATCATCTCTTCAAATGAACACTGAACTATCTGAATCTTCCATTCCAGTTCTGACAACCGTATCCAGAAGGTTACCTGTTAGACATACTGACCATCCAAGTGGATCAAATCTAACAAACTTGAAAACTCTCCCTAAGTTCAACTCTAATATAATGTCTGGAACTAAAGTGTGCTTATGGAATGCTCGCTCTACAAGAAATAAGCATATTGAACTAACTGACTATATTTGTACACATGATGTTGATATAATGATTATTGTTGAGAGCTGGCTAGATAGTTGCTCTGATTCTGTAATTATAGGTTTCTGTACCCCTCCAGGGTACACTTTCTTAAATATACCTCATAACTCTGATAATCGTGGTGGTGGGATAGCTGTAGTTTTTAAGACTCCTATGAAATTGATGATCAAACAATGTGAAAGTGTTTATACCACTTGTGAATATGCTCATGTTACCAACAATTCCCATTCTGTTAATTTTGTAATTGTATATAGACCGCCTCCATCTACTGAAAATGGTTTTACCAATTCCATGTTTCTATATGAATTTGAACAATTTGTTACTGAAATGTCTCTACTCCCAGGTAAATTAATCTTACTTGGTGATTTTAATGTTCATTGGGATAATCCTGCCAAATATGATGTTATTCGTTTCTCAAGTGCTACCACTTCTGCTGGTTTCATACAACATGTTAATGGACCAACTCATAAAGATGGACATACTTTGGATTTAGTTTTTACTCGCTCTGATGAAACATTGTTGAAAGACTGCTTTACAGAGGATAAACTTATGTCTGATCACCGTGTTATTTGTTTCACATTAGATTTACCAAAACCTAAACCCATGAAAATTGTTTCTACTCTCACGCATAAATATTGTGATATCGACAATGTGAAGTTTGCAAAATCTCTTGATGAACTTATTTCTAATCAACCATCTCACATTCGTCATGATAGCACTGCCATGTTTGAGTGGTATGATTCTGGAATGAAATTTTTTACTTGATACATATGCTCCTTCAACAACTCGTACACGCCTTGTTAAAAACCGCATGCCATACTATAATGATTCAATTCACACTGCACGCCGTGAACGCCGTCGAGCAGAGCGAAAGTGGAGGAAATCTGGGTCTGAACTTGATCGTGAACTTTATTTAATTGAAAAACGTAATGTAAATGAACTCACCATGTCTGCAAAACAAGCATTTTCAAAGACAAACTTTCTACATGTTCAACAAAAGATGTCTATCGCACAATTAACTCGCTTCTCAACAAACATGTTCAACAACTACCATACTATGATTCTGCTGCAGACCTTGCCAATCAATTCTCTTCATATTTTGTAAATAAGATTGTAAATATCAGAATGAAATGACCCGCATTAAACTGGTTTCGTTCATATCTTGCTGATTGGTCTACCCAAGTGGATATAGCAGGTCAACTCTCAGAGCCAATTATCTCGCAGTTTGGTTTGCCACAGGGCTCTGTAGTTGGACCTGTTGGCTACACTGTGTACACCCTTCCAGTTGGTGACATTGCAAATTATCATAATATTTCTCATCATGTTTATGCCGATGATACACAATTATATGTATCATTTAATCCCAAAGTGCCGGGCGATCTTGACAGTGCAATAATTCGACTTCAAAATTGTGTATTGGATATAAAAAACTGGATGACTGCAAACAAATTGTCGTTAAATGATAGTAAAACAGAATTCTTTATAGCTGCATCACCATATTATTATAACAAACATTTGCCACCTAATATAACTTTATCTATTGGAAATGAACGCATCGAATCTGCAAAGACCATTAGGAATCTGGGTGCTTTTTTCGATACTCACATGACTATGTCTTCTCATATTACAAATGTTAGCAAATCTGTTATTTTTCATCTTCGAAACAGCGCTAGAATTAGGAAATATATAGACCAACCTACATGTCATCATGCCACACGTTCATTGATACTTTCTCGTCTTGACTATTGTAATGGCCTTCTCTCGTCATCACCATCTACTCATATTATTCGTCTACAACGTCTTCAAAACTGGGCAGCACGTCTTGTATTTGAAGTTGACCGAAAACACTCAGCGGGTCCACTTTTGAAATCACTTCATTGGCTGCCAATACGCCAAAGGATCATTTTCAAATTACTTTTGCTTGTATATAAATGTCTTCATAACCAAGGACCAACATATTTGTCAAATTGCTTATCATTGTATGTTCCTAAGAGACAACTCCGATCTTGCGATGATTATCTTCGTCTTGACTATCCCATGACTAGAGTCTTAGCTGGTGATAGAACTTTTACAGTTTTTGCATCAAAAGAGTGGAATAAGCTACCTGTCTATATTAGACAATCTTCATCAACAAATGCATTCAAAAAAGCGCTTAAAACTTATTTGTTCCCATAACATGTTCTTATTGATATTGTAATTTGTATTATTTTTAAGATGCACCTTCAAAATGTAGTTTTAAGTTGTAGTATTAAGGTATTTTAATTTGTAAGCGCTCTGAGCCTTATGGAAATGGCGCAAATGCTCTATGTATTGTATTGTATTGTATTAGGGTTGTGGGAAAGTGAATGAATAATACCATTCAACCGCTGGGACCCTGCAAGATATGCGAGGGCAATGCAGGCTGCCCCAGACCGTGGGCCTTGTAGACCGACCACATGGCCGTGCTGTGGGAAATAATGTTTTCAACAAGTTGAAAACTGATTTGGCAGAGCCCATGCACGATTGCACGCTGCCCTAGATCATGAGCCTTGTAGATCGACCATGCATGGGAAATTTTGCAATGCTCATTTAAATATAGCGAAATTGGCTTCAAAATTGTGCACAGAAATCCCAATACATTGTAATAGTGTAATTATAGTACTTAAAATGTGATACTAATGCCAGACTTTGTGATAACAGGATTTCTGCCAGCGGAGGTGAGTGCGATTAGAAGACTATACCCACGTGGAGCGCTGAGGCCTTCTAGAAACATGATGTGATTGTACAATGTTTTGGTAAACACATTGTTTTAATAGTACAGAAATCTCATTATCCTAAAATGCGCTACATGCATTGCATTATGGAATATATTCGAAAATTTCCTCTTTTACAGTACTCGAGGGGGACACAAGCTGCGAGTCGCAAACCACGGTGCCTCACAAATAGCGAGCGGAGTCGAGCTATGGTTTCCAAGAGTGTGTGGTGCCCAATATAGATGTACATGTAGCACAGACTATGCAGATACATGTATGATGCAGAAAACCTCTTTTATGGAGGTGAAAAACACAAGAGGCCCACAACCCAACCCAACCGAAGAAGTTTTCTTTTCCGTAATTGAAATACAAATTAAATACTTGGCTTTTAATTGGTACAATTTATGTGCTAATGAATACAGAAACAGGAATCAATATGAAGTATAATTATTAGGATGCAAGCCAAATGATTTAATCAGGCCAACTTATGGCAATTTGCACAAATCTATTAATTAAAGTTTGTTCAGCGGAATAATGAAACTTACGTATTGATATAGAATTATGCGAGTTGCACATTGCATGACTGGTGTATGCTTATGTGAATTAATGCGAGCATAAGTTTGCACTTCATTGACACACGCAGTAACAAAAACCGAATAATTTTCCCCAATTGTAAGCTGAACAAACTATAATCTACCAAAGTATGTCTAGTTCCCCTTTCACCATGTTCACCCCAATAGATCCCCATATTGCCATCAGCATCATCAATTTATTATTATTATTGCTATTTTTTATTGGTTTTTAAATAGGAGTAATTATTATTTTCAATGCCAGAGTATGTTTTAACTGCATATAATGGGAACATGACTGCTCACAAAGCAAAACACATACATGTAGAATAGTGTAATAAAACGCCTCTTTTAAAATGACAGATGTGATTTACCAAAATTCTGAAGCTATGCATATCAAAATAGACAACCTGTCATGAATTTTACACAAATCCGCAATTCTTGGAAATGATTACATCCATTATCAAATTCCCCAACCTAATTTCTCTCTTTGTTGCCCTGACATGTTTTTAAACATCTAAGAACTGAATTCCAATTGCTGCTGCAGTGTGTGCTATGAACATGATGAAGCACTGTCATCACAACACCGCACTTTCATTAACATCAGTACATCACACAAATTGAAAAATGAACTGTGGTACATATGTGTTTGTGTAACACAAGCTGGGCTAAGCTGCTAAACATTACAGTTATGAATGCACTACCCACAGTACAAATTACAATGTGGATCAATTCAGCTTGGCGAGTCCAATCAGTCTGTTAAAGTTGTAAAGGATGTGGAATATTTGATATATAACATATCGTCATTAAATCTATTCCCATTCTATTTCCACTGAAATTCTAACAAATGTTTCATGATGTAAAATCAATATATTACTGGGAATAGAATGGGAATAGATTAAATAATGAAGACATGTTACATGTACATCAAATATTCTATGTCGAATACTCCCAGTCTGAAGCGGCCTTTACACTATTATTCCCTTGCGTCAAATTAAAAGTACAACAGTCTGGTGTTAGGTCTAATTGTTGCCATCAAGTCACAATAATGAGCACCATATCTACCCATGCAGACTATATTTTACAGGTAGTATTTTGGAAGATGATCAAATCAACAACTTATCCACACTCTTTAAACCATCAAAGTGAAATATTGGATATCAACATTGGCGTAACCAATGGGAGCCAGAGGGCAAACCCCACCCCCCAGAAATTTTCACGAATAATTGTAAATGGGGACAGCAAAGAGCGAAGTGTCACTAAAATGACTAATGGGGAAAAAATTGGCAATTGGGAACGAAAATTTGACTTTGCCCCCTCACTCTTAAAAACTGGTTACATATTTTAGTGAAAAGCGCACATGAAAAATTAGGCCTGAACCCAAGACATGTTTTGTTTGAATTTAAATTGTAAACCAAAATGTGTCTAAAGCATGCCCAGTGGGTACATAAGCTAATTCAATAATTCAGAACCGAGTGCATTGTGGGTAACATTCTTGGCCAGTATTGGGGATATAATAACACAATCCTCCCATAGATGGCTGTGGGAATGGACTTTGACTGATCGGGAATTCTTGTGATTTTATTTGTCATTTACAACGTTGGTACTTCCAAGGTAGGTTCAAACTATCTTTGTATGTTATATAAAAGTTCTATGGGGACAATCAGACCCAACAAAAAAAAAAAAAAAAAAAATCAAAAAGGTTTTTTGAAAAGTGCAAAGTTCATCCCCATTGAAATACTGTGTGAGGCCTGGCTGTGATATCCCAACAGACTTTCACCCACAATGCACTCTGTTCTGAATTATCGAACTTGCTTATTGAGTGTAGTTACTAATGTGCCACCGATATGGGTGGCATATTTACAATGTACAATGTACATGTACCACTTACTTAACAATGGGGCATTTTCTATGATGTTAGAATGTGGACACTGGACAGGTCATTTTTTTTGTGCCAAATTTGAATATTATATAAATGGTGGGTTTGTTTTGTTTTTTTTGGTTTTTTTATATACCAGTTACTACCACTATTTCTGGAGGCTTCTACATATATGAATGGGTCATATTTTTGGAGGGTACTATAAGAATGGGTCATATAATTTGTACAATTGTGCTACTAAAAATCCATCGATTTGTTGCTCAAATATAAAAGACACTATAAGAGTACCAGTACTAAGAATAGCAATTTCCTTGAATCAGAAATAGATTTCATTGATCTGGATCAATATCATGTGCTTTCAAGAGTACCATCTAGATGGCTTGTAATGAGATGCCATCTCGTACTTGCTTACAGAGGACTTATGTTACCGAGTGTGAGATTTACCGCCGGCTTGGTTTATAAGTTGTAACAACTTTGTCAAGGCTGTTGAATAATATTGTTATAAAATCTGTCATTCTGGGTTGGTTGGTCTTTTGAATTACATTTTAAACAATGATGAAACTATATACAATACAGCCATATTGTAATATTTCCATAAACAGGGGCTGTCTTTTGGACTTTGCAGGAGAGCATTAAACAGATCTTCTGGAGCCTTCAAGGAGATCTGTTAAGAGCATTTACAATACAAAGCAAGGAGAGAATGGTCATCTGCAACTAAGGAGAGCTAAGGAGATTAGCAGAGAGTGATTGCTCTCAATCTCCTCAAAAGGCTGTCCCTGCATAAAAAATAGAATTACATTTTTTTTCTCGCAAAATGTTAAGTTTTCTTTGTCAAATATGTCCTCTTTTAATTTTGGCCCAAACAGATGAGTCAATGCAAAGTAAATTACTATCCTGCACTATGAGTATGTACTGTGTTATGAACATCATAATTATGCATTCGACTAACATTGCCATCATCGTTTCATATGTTTTATTCAAAATCTCAGATTTTGTCACAACTACAACACGCAAAGCCTTGCTGGTTTTTGCAGGTTATATTAATTTTTATACAATCATGTAAAAACAGAAGTTTAAAAAACATTGAGGGCGTCCTCCTCAGAAAATGTTACAATATGGCTTCAAATATAAGATACAATATTAAATTCAAATTCTGATTGTTTACACTCATTCAGAGTCATCCATGTACCTGTTATAAATGCAGCCATTCAGAGGTACCCCAAATTGTTTGAGCAAGTTTATTTCAATTTAAAGCAATATTTAAACATAAATTCTAAATTATACTAGAGGGCCATAAGGGCTCATATTGAAATACCCTACCACGTTTTCACACAGAAAGAAGGCAGGATTCCCCTCGCTAAGCGCGCGCCTCAGGAAAGCTCGGTCATAAAACGGATGGATTATATGCATCAGTGATACACCCTGCCCAGGATTTTAACAAAAAAAGGCTAGCACAGGAAAGCTGCAGGATGGCGCACACCTTCCTGTGTAAGGGAATTTCAATATGAGCCCTAACAAAATGGCATCTCACATCTTGGTTTTTGGAGCACCTACAGGTATCAAAAGTCTTTTGTTTAGTCAGATTCAGAGTAGACTTGTTGCTTTAATGTAGCCATTCCTTGAACATCATATATTCAATAACATAACTTACATGGTGCCTATATGCAAGTGCATGTCTGTGTACCAATACACCATGCAGTATTGATTTAGGTTTGCTGTAGACAGCATTGCGCATAAATAAACCTATAATCAAACTTTATTCTGATTTTCTCTACATTTGGCACCTGAGACCAGTGGCGGCGCCATGGGGGGATGAGGGGCAAATGCCCCCCAGTCAAAGTTCTTGCCCCCCTTGTTTCCCCCCAGTAAAAATCCAAAATTACGAAAATGTCACCTTTTTGCGGTAATTTTATGTGGAATTTGTTGATTTTGCCCCCTGAAATTCACTTTGCCCCTCAATGCCCCCGGAAAAATTCCTGGCACCGCCACTGACTGAGACATATTAACATGACTGCAGACTGTCAAGTTGCCCCTCTCCTGCTTCCCGTAATAAAAAATAAAGTCCTATTAAAATAAAAATGATAGTATCAGATCTATTTGCAACACGGACTTAAAGCAAAGACCCTACATGTAAACATACTTTATGATATATTCTTCAATTTAAAGAAAACCCTTTCTACTTTTGCGGCATGCGACAAAATGTCATTTTTGCGGCATGTAATTTTCACACAATTGATACCGAGAGAAGAATAATAGTATAGGTTCTATAAGGAGATTAAGGCTTGATATAAAGTTTTCCTTTCCACCCAGTGAATTTTCTTGGGAGGTAACACCCAAAACTTACAGTATTGGCCTAAAAACTCAAGAACCACAAGACCTATGGAAATATGAGATTATTATCTTCCTTGACTAATTTCCTATGAGATCCAGGCCAGTTATGAAGATCAATGTATAACATAATAAAGGAGGATTTCGTGATCCTAGCATCCTCTTTTTATGACATTTTTCAGTAGATATCCACGCTTATTCCCAAAATTTCAGTTGATTCCGATTTAGCGTAACTTGCGAGTTATGCATGATTATGCATATTACACTGCTCCATAGGCCAGTGTTGTAATTTTGTTCTGGTATACCAGAATGAAATTCAAATTTGACGATATTTTTGCTAAACGAATTAATCTGCAAGAAATTTTTGGTACACAAACATTATAGCCAGAGGTTTCCAGTGGTATAAAAATCTCAATTTGTTTTGTTGAGAAAAGTGGGGGGATGAGGCTGTGGATCACAAAATGCCCTTTTAAGAAGTAAACTACATTTTTTTAGCTAAATAGCTGAAACTAGACAAATAGACTAGTACTATCCCATTCACATTAAAGGCTTAGAGCGAGAAGAAATACCTGCGAGCATGAAAATTTTGTTAGTCTATTTCACTCGTAAAATTCTGAAATTTTCATGTACATGCACATTTCATGTATTACAATCTTAAGCGTTGCAGTATTTAGGCCAACATTGCATCTGTAACAACATACATGTGTCTAGACTCGCTATGATCATGTTGTATTCATTCAGACAAACTTAATTACTTAATGTAACCCTGGAGACATTCAAGGCATTCAATAAGAAGAAACACATGAAAGCAACTGAATGTGTACGCCAAGTCCTTTTACAAATGTACTTACATAATAGTGCTGTATTCAATCAAATTAACGCCACTCCCAGAATGTGTACAAAAAGCCCGGTTACAAAATGCACAAATATGTATTCAACCAAATTAGTGTTACTCTCAGAATTTGTACTTTTGTCCTTTTACAAACTGTGTTTAGTACTTATATTCAAGATATGTGTGTTACTGTCTTTCTGTACTGGTGCGAGTCATGGGTAATTACCAAGGACATGGAAAACAAGATCAATGCATTTGCAACATCTTGCTACAGAGTCATGTTAAACATCAAGCGTGTGGATCGGATTCCAAATGAAACCATCTACAACCTGACCAACACCACTCCACTGGTTGCCAGAGTCAAATTCATCAACTCAAATTTCTCGGCCATATACTGCGTCTTTAAGATGGCGAGCCTGTGAAAGAATATGCGCTTTATATTCCACCACATGGGAAGAGGAAACTTGGACGGCCGCGCACACTGTACTTACAGTATGTCCAGCACCTCCTTGGAGATACTGAAGGGATGCTGCAGCCAAACAAAATTGTTTCGCTTGCCCAAGATTGCATTAGTTGGAGAAAGCTTGTAGTCGCCTGCTCCGCAGCCGACTGATGATGATGATGATTCAAGATAATTAGCGACACTCCCACAAATAAATTTGTGACATTCGCACCAAAAGCGCAGTGGCATAGCTAGGGGTTGTGGTGCCCAGGGCTAAGGATACATAATGGCACCCCCTCCCCCATTCTTGAAATTGCGTGAAAATGTAGACATGTTGCAAAAATAACAGCCACTGTAGATTTACAATTACATGGTGCTTTATGAAATTCGAGGAGCTATATCTTATAAATAGCACTCCTACAATGTACATGTAGCTGTTCCAGCCAACCACTTATTTCTTCCCTGGTTTGCCAGTAGATTTTTTTTATCTTCTTATCATGGACACTTTGTGCATTCACTTCTCCTCCCCAAACAAATCTGCTAACTTAAATTGCACATATTTTCCGAGAAAATGTATGCATCACCATTTTTAATTTCATCTTAGTACCAAAAAGCATGACCAAGAAAAGTTCTCTTAAAAATCCTAGACCCTTTACTGAATAACAAGAGTTAAGCAATATGCACAACACAGATCCTGTGATGCACAATGAGATGACAGAAAATGCAATCCTATCCAATACACCAAAACACAACAGGATTCAAATGTCATATTATGTATGATTCTGCCAATTACAATTGCACTTCGTCTACGATTTGCGGTACTTGACATGAGCCAAAGCTTGTTAAAACATACTCACAATATGATCTCATACCCAATGACATCGTCCAGGGATCCCCATTCAACAATCACAGCTCAATATTTGACCTCTAGCTGCGAAGTATGAGTTAGCGTACCAAACTTATTCAGTGGTCATTTGTTGCATTTAAAAGCATATTGGGGTCTAAGAACTGTGCCCTGATAGATGAGGTTGTTTGATATCCAAGGGACTGGCTCAGTGTGCGCATGATGGTGATGATCATCGCTCATCTTGTGCAGATAGCAATCTATCTTCATTAAGCCCCATGATAATAGGTGCTTCTACCCTGCTTACAAGTATGTACCGTATATATTACATTAGATCATTTACAGGTTTAATATTCCGATTCACAGCAAAAACGCAACTTTTATGCCTTTTTATTGCCTTTTAAGCGTTGCTTTCATCTGGAGCTTTATGCAGCATGATTCGACTTGCTCCACAATGATAATTGTACACAGCTGGCTGTTTGACAAATTTCATATATTAATATTCAGTGGCCCAGTAAATATTCATTGGCCCTTGGCAGTAAATGTATTATTAGAATTAAATTTTAAAATGACATGGACTTTAAAATATAGTTATAGGTCTACATTCTAGTTCAGTGTGCATGGTTTAGCTTGTTACTGCTACATTTGATTGGTTCTGGGCCATCGCATATAAGGCCATAGATGACGGTGCATTGCACTGTCAGGGAACACGCTTGTAGAGTTCCGCACTTATCCGATCACAGTTGATGCTGTTCATTATCTGCTATTGACCGCTAAACATATAAGTAAATTTTCATCTATAAATTTCTTCCTTTTTTTATATGACTGGCATTTTCTGAGTGTATAGACTGATTGGATCATATCTAATACAAATTTTCATAAAGCAGGTAAAGGACCTGATCTCGGTGATGTACATGTGTAAATTGCAATTCGCCGTGTCTACTATTAGCATACGACAGTACAAATCACAGCCCTAACTTGGAAGCGGAGGACTTGACTTTTTTCCTCAAAAAATCAGCTTGCAAGTAAAAACTGTGAAGTCATGACAGTACCCCCCCTCACACACACACACACACATATACATTTAGGGGCTTTCTTAAACCATTAAAAAACTTGGGCACTTAGTAAGCGACAGGAAAAAAAAACACCTGTTCTACAGGTTGGCCTGTCAGGATATTTTTATGGAAAAGGCTATATGAGCCTAAACACAGAAAGCTTGAAAAATTAAAAAAAAAAACCATCTGAACAATTTTTGCAAGTTAAATATTTTGAAAATTGACAGAACAAATTCAGTCATAACCAATCCACTTGGCCTTCACACATCTTTAAAAAAAATCCTCAAATGCAAAAAAAAAAAAAAAGGAAGGTTTTATTTCAAACTCTAATGGTGACCCGCAGGTCAAATTGCTAGAATTGTACATTAAACACATCTAAACAGACACAATGCAATTTGCAGGCAGCAGCTTAATCAGCGCCAATATTGCAACATTGAAACAAACAACTATACAAACATCCAATCCAACCACATCCCCAGTAGGCAATGAGGATAAAGTGCCTTGCCCAAGGACACAACACGTTGGCAAAGCGGGCTCGAACTCACAACCTATGCATTATGAGTCGGGCGCCTTATCCACTCGGCCACACGTGCTCCCGTGGTCATAACACGTATTTGCTTATACCAAGCAGATGGGTTTGACTTTTTGAGTTTGTGAATCCTTTCATGGTAGAAGGAATGCTTAGCCGCGCTGATAGCTCTTTTAACCTTATTTCGGAGTTGCTTCCAAAATTTAGGATGGTAAAGCCTGTAGAACAGTGTGTTTTTTACCCAAGATATGTGAATTGTACTTTAAAATATGGACCTTTTTGGACATGTGCATCTGGCATGAAGATGATTTTCAGCTCTTGTAACATTTAAACTGAGCTCAAGGTCATATCTTGAAATCCTCTCCATCAAATTGAACCAAAATTACACACAGATTTACTTCAATACTCTACTCTTAACACATGTCAGTAACCAAGCAGTTTTCCCACTGACACAACAGCAAAATGCACTGACATGGGACAGCTTCCTGGACCACATTCACAGCCCAGCCCTGTTTCATGAAAAAAGTGTATGAAAAGCAGAAAGCAGCACCGTTTTATCATCTGTGCAAGGATCTTGTGTGCATTCTCACAGATTTTTTGTCCTGGGTGCCAAATGTTGGGCTGTGGAAGTGAAGTCCAGGAAGCTGTCCCATGACAGTGCATTTTTCTCTTGTGTCAGTTGGACAACTGCTTGATTACTGACATGTGTTTTGAGTAGAGTATTAAGGTAATCCTGTGTGTCATTTTGGTTCATTTTGATTGACAGTATTTTAAGATATGACCTTGTGATTCACAAGTTGTAAAAAATTATAAGTTTCTTTTTGAGCTCAGTTTATTTTTAAATAATTTCTCCATCTTATGGAAGTTACTGATACTTACTATACATTGTCAGTTCCAGGACATTTTTCATCACCAGTAACCTGAAGGAAATGGAAAAAAGTAATTGTTAACGTATCATACCGTAAATATGGCGGACTACTCAAATGCATTCAACAAAAGCACGATTGCAATCTACAGTAACAGTTCATCTCACATACATAACAAATGCACAACGACCAAATAGGTTGATGACATTTGATTGAATGGACTGCACTGCGCCATGATTACGATGAAGGACACCGGTTCAAATCCTTTGTTTGGAGCCATGCAGGGCCTCTACTGCTCAATAGGTAGTGTTGTATAGGGATTAATGAAGTAATTTAGCTCCTTTTGTCTCTATGATAACATCATGTAGACTCTCATAAAGCCTTGACATTTGAGGCATGTCTATAACTATCTAGAGGCCAAAATTGATTTTTGGCTAATCGAACAATTTATTGTAATAATTGGCTAAATTGAACATGAAAGGAAATCACTACTATAAATATCAAGTTTAAACTCAATTTCACTATAGAATATGTACCGTATGGAATGTGCAAAAATAAAAACCAGTGTGCTTTAACAAACTTTGATACACTTAGACGATGCTTAGCAAGACCTACATGTACATGTATACCACCAATAAAGTGCCCCTTCCCCGTAGCTTCTGCTCCTTCACCGACTATGCCCCTCTTCCCCCCCTTCATCATCATATTTTCATCTTCTCTTTTTCCTCCTTGGCCCTTTTACCTTGGAAATATTATCCTCAATGATTAGGGACCGATCGTTATTTACGGCAGCGGGGGGAATGGGTGTTTTGGCAAATATATCGACAAAAAATTTCGCGTTCCCCCCCTCGCGTCCGCTCAAAATCTTCGCGTTCCCCTTGTTTTCCCAATTTTCTCCATTTAAAATTTAACAATCCCCTCCTGGTTCAACTAAAATTTCAGGTTCCCCTCAAGACCACAAAAAATTTCGTGTACCCCCTAAATTTACCCATTCCCCCCTGCCATAAATAACGATCGCTCCCTTAAATGTGATCAATTTTTTTTTTTTCAAAAATATTTTTGGCCAGAAAAGCAAGTTATACATGTAGGCCCAAAAGTTATAGGCCCAAAATGACTTGTTATTCAAGATTAGAAACCAGAGAAAAAATGCCAATTTTTTTTTACAAAGTTAAAGTTAAAGATAAAGTTTTACATTTTTTACTTTTGCTTCTATTGAACAGCTACATGTAGCAATGCATATCTACTAATTCAATGTGTCCCTGACTATTCAATACATGTAGAAGCAAATGTAATCAAAATATACAACTTTATCCAACTTTGTAAAAAAAAATTGGCTTTTTTTTTTGTATCAGTATTTCCCTGGTTTCCAACCTGAAGTTGAATAACAAGTCATTTTGGGCCTATACATGTAACTTGCTTTTCTGGCCAAAAAACACAATACATAATTTAGATAATTAATTAAAAGTAAAATATAGGTCAAGGAAATCTACATAAATATGTTGTCTGAATGTCTATACTTCTTCACTTGACCCAAATATATATAATTTATTTTTGTGATGAGAGAATCACACACAATATTGAATTTTAGAGGGATTTTGATGAAAGTCAATCTTTGGCAAGATGTATGACAAAATGGTTTTCAGTTTGCTTTAGTCATCAGGGGCTTTAATTTTGATAAAATGATGTGGTTTGATGACAAATTTGAATTTACCTTTGATACCAGATATTTTTTGTTCCGCAGGAACTGTTGGTTCACTTACACCCTACCCTCCTGAACAGTACCTTAAAATATTTCTAGCATTTGAAAAGTTAGGAATCATAACACCCTAGATCAGTGAAGAGTCTATCTAAAATATTACTCAGTTTCTTGCACAGAGATGTATATCTTATTAGCTATTTGAAAAAGTGTACTGTGTGTGTGCAGTGTTAGTTGTGAAGAGTTGCTGACCTTGCATCCAAGAAATGAAACTATTGGAGCCAGTGATTGGCTCAGTTTTCTAACTAGTTTTAAACTGCTGGTTTCTTTGAAATGTTGTTGAATAAATGTATTAATGTATTGAAAAACACTACATAAGTACAGAATGAATCATTTCTGCTTGTGTGAAACGATTAACACGGGTATAATTTGGCTGATTTTATCGAACTACTTCAGGTGTTGAAACATAATACTGCAGGAGTAAACCGTCTTTGCCGGCGATGCACTGGGCGTAATAATTGTAACTTACTAGTATAACAAACTTGTGTTAAATCTATCAGCTAGTGAACCTAGCCCAATTCATTGAACTTGATGACCTTACAGGCAAAACTTGCTGTATGCCTTAAGCCTGGTGGATAGTCACAGCGTTTTACTTGCAGCGGCAAATCGCAGCGATTTTTTTTCCCGCCGACGAACAGCGACTTTGTCGCACTTGTTCAGCGGAAAACGCTAGCGAGTCCATTTTTGCCGCCGACGGAGTTGCGATAGAAAAAGTTCAAGTAGAAATTTTTTCTCCTGGAAACGATTTTAGCTGGCGATTTTCTGTACTTGTCCAATCAGGTCGTGTTATTTCCCCACGTGACTTGCCCCAAAGTAAGCATGAAGAAATCACAGACATCGTGGCTTAACTTGACCGATTTAACAAATTGAACAGCTTCAAATTAAAAGTGGAACAATATCCTCATCTCTATATCTTACATCGGATTGATTATCATGATGTCCAAAAGAAAATGAATTCCTTACAATCCATTGCTACTTGTTAAATAATCGAAGGAGTGGATGCAGGGAAGAGATAGATCTTTTGATCTTTTTCAATAGTCAGTATGTGCATCATGATGTCAGGCATAAGAATGATCAGCCATAAAAAAACCTTAACAGTTTAAAAAAAAAAAAAAAAGTGTGTGAAATGAGGCTAAAAAGGCCAAAAACGGGCTGAAATTATAAGAAAGTGCGGAAATTTGGACCTGCAAAAGCAGGAAGATTCTCATGCCTGTGATGTGCAGTGATCTAGGCTACTTTCATGATCCTCAGTGGTATAGGGCAGCTTAGGGCCTAACATAACCACTATATAATTATTATTATTATTTTAATATAGGCCTATTAGGTTATTTAGCCAGAACGTTTGACACCGCCGGAGTATAATTGTGCAAGACTCGAGACTATCTATTTGGCGGTGAATATTCAAAGCACAAGAGAGAGAGAGAGAGAAAGAAAATCTTAATCTTGTCCTTCAAAAATCACTGGTATACCATCCTATATATCATGCATTATTACTTCATACGAAAATGACACTGTTATAAAATGCATAAAAACGGACAAGACGCTATTATTTAGGCAACATATGTCACCATAATAGACTGGCAACGCCAGCCTATAATTTTTTTTCTCGCAATTGAAAGCGTGATAAGTCGCACACTTTCGCCGAAAAGTCGCACACGTTGGCGAGAAATCGCGGCGATTTGCCTCTGCGTGAAAAAACGCTGTGACTATCCACCAGGCTTTAGTGTGTCAAGTTATTTTGAAGTGAAGGTAGCAATACATTGAAAATACTCCAGTTAAAAAAACCCATAAAGCTCTCCAGTAGTTCTAGATAGGTACCAAGTGAAAATAATTTTGCTGTTTATTAATTTTAATGTATTATTTACAAAATGCAATACTGACTGAAGATCTAATATCTTGTACAAAATAATGATATCATTATAACATAACTTGCATAAAGACAATGTGATAGTTGCAATTAAAATGTGAACATTTTGCACATGATTAGATAGGATAGATGCAGGCCCGTACGCAGGATTTTTTTTGGGGGGTGCTGATTTTGAAAAAGTGGACTTTTGCCAAAGGGGGGGGCAATTTTGTGAAAAGTGGACTTTTTCCCCCAAATTTGGACCTTTTTTGACCAAAAAACATAAAAAACCTGATTTTTTGGCTCGCTACGCTCACAAATTCATAAATTTTGGGACTTTTTGTATACTTTTGCAAATTTGGGAGGTGCGGTCGCACCACCCGCACCCCCCCCCCTGCGTACGGGCCTGGATAGATGCCTTTCTATCACTATGGCTATTATAGATATTGCACTCATAGAGCATTTGTTGGGAAATTGTTGGGCTATTGTTGACATAGATAGCATACATTTAAATACATTTGCACATCTGAAAGGTGAGAATCTGTTCACCTGTCTTTTGTCAATTTAATAGGAGAGCAAGTTGAAAACTGGGCTCAATTGGGAGTGCAAACTGCGTGTTATACCATGTGTGCATAGTTTTACATGAGCAAATGTAAAAAGAAACCAACAATTTTTTAACTACTTAGAAAACTGAGCCAATCACTGGTTCCAATAGTTTCATTTCTCGGAATAATAATCAGTGACTCTCCACAACTAATGCTGCACACACTAGCAGCAAATGAAACAAAATATTTCATGTGATTTTAAAAATGCTCATCATCATCAGTCGGCTGCGGAGCAGGCGACTACAAGCTTTATCCAATTATTGCGATCTATTAGAAATACTACTACCTGTATATATAATATATATAGTAGGGGCTGTGCAATACTTATGAGCCTTGGGGGAGGGTAAAATTGGGAGGGGGCAAGAAATTCATGGGGCGCCTTTTTTTAATAAAACGCTCTAAAAAGGCTTAAGAAAACAGTACGGAAACGCTTAAATATGTAAATTTTCCTGCTCGCTGCGTTCGCAACATACATCTAGACCATTTAAGGTTTGCAATTTGGAATCCCCAAAATTTGGCATGTTCAAGGGGGGGGGCAAAGAATTTTTGGCGGGCCGAGAGAGAGTGGGGGGGGGGGCAAGCAAGTGATTTTTGGCGAGCCATTTGGAAATTTTACGGGGGGTCATAATTATTGCACAGCCCCTTAGGTAGCGCCTTCCACTGATGCTTTGCATCAAAGTGTTCTTGTATAGTACTGGATGGACTGGAGTAATGTATGATTGAAATTCACTGCCATGAGTCAAGAAAGAGAAGATTTATTTATTTTCAATACCAGTAGGCCATTAGCGGAACGTTGTCTTTTTTAAGGACTCTTCTTGTTTAGTTTTTTGTCTTCATATATTTTGTGTAACTTTTCAAGCTTCAAACAACAAAACAAAGTGATGATAAAAAGTATTTTTCTTTTCAGCAATATTGAATAACGATTTGTGGTGGTCACCATTATGGGTAGCCTTCTGATTGGGGGCATTGACCATGATTGGGGAGCCGGGCACCAGGTCTGATTGGAAGACAAGCCATTTCTTAGCAATTTTCCTATGGGATTTTCTAAATTTTGCAATCGATTGGGGGAGGGGGCATTTGTTTGAGGAAAGTGGGGGGGGGGAATGAGGCCATCATGACACGGCGCACTGCAGGAAAGATTTTCCCCACAGTAATTGAATTTGTGTGGATGCCTGGATGGCACTTGCTATTGGGGAAATGTACCAAATGAGTTCTCACCGTAGGGCCTACCGTAGTGAGATAGACACCCATATGATAAAGGACGCGACGGCAGGGTCTTAGCTAGATATTGAGGGTTGCCCGTCTTTTGAATAAAATTGCCTGTCCTAATTTGACTTTAAAACATTTACCAGACACCTATAGCCCATTGGGGGTTCAAAGAGTTCAAATATGTGCTGATATGGCCTTGTTCTACAAATTGGGTTTACTAAAAAGGTCAATTAGCTTCTCAAAACATACAATTTATAATAGCATCTGTGATGGTGGGATGTTTCTCACTAATTCCACCCATGCCATGCATCATGTACATGCTGATAAGGCCACTAACAGTCAATTTTGAGTTTCCCGTCACATGATTTCTGAAAACAAGTGAGGTAACTTTTTCATTATTCATTATTTTTCTGCCTTTCATTAAATATGACCAATACGCATGTAAAATGTGTTGTTATTTACTGCTCACTCACTTGAAGATGGATGTTTAGCCCAAATGAGATTCAAAAGTACGGTATATTTTAAAAAAAGAGTCTGCAAGGTTGAAAACAAAATGTGCGTTTTGATTTTGATTTTTCCACAAAAAATAAATTAGGGGTTCATTCATAGGATTGAGGGCATGATCGCTGTTTATGCCCGAAATCCTATGAATGAACCCCGTTCATACATACCCAACATTCTGAACATTGTTAGCAATTCAATACAAATGAAAATAATAAGGGTTTACAAGTTTAAATAACATTTCCATACCGTTTCCCTTCAAAAATTGGGAGAAAATTAGTAGGCCTACTTGCGAGCAGCTCATAAGGTCAACGGCCGGGAGTCAACGCGTTCATCTTTTGCACTCCGCGTGATATAGGCGCGGTGACATGCGCGTGTACGCAACACTAGCAAATCATGAATCACGTTAATTGGGTTCCAACGCTGCGTGACGCAGCTTGTTTATGCCCTGCATACTGGTCATAAACGGTATTTATGACCAGCGAAATAGGGCCCAAATCCAATCAGAAACATCGTTATATCATGAGTAGGCCTATGAATGGATATTCATAATTTTTTTGGGCAAATATAACCAGTTTTTATCGGTATTTTTTGGAAAATCACAATAATGAATTCAAGTGAGGGTCAGAAAATGAAGTGAGGGCGGGTGACGGGAAACTCAAAATCAACTTTGATTGGCCTAAAAGTGATATACTCACCTTGGTGATCAGAAAGAGCAGGCAAGAAATCAATAAAACTATATTCCTATGAAACGGTGTTATTCCCGTCTGTAGCATGATGAAAATATTGTCTTGTACTATTTAACCTTTAAAGAAACAAATATAAAACAAAAATCAAATTGGAGCTCCACTGAAAATAAAAGACTTCTGCACTGGCAGCTGTAGTTTTAGTTTGCGATTCAGAGTCTATTCATGTAAGCTGACCCAAACAAATTCCAAGTTAAATTTTATTGCCACAACAATTTACAAACATGACAATTTGACAAAGTTGTTTGTATCAAGAACAAATTACACTTATTCACATGGCACTAGATCACAACATTTCCGTGTATCATTGAGTTTATTTCCAGCACATTACGTGTTGTGTTGCGTCATATGTGTAAACTTACATGAATCCAAAAACATACACAGCTCAGTGCACTGACAGTACTATCAGCATGCAGTGTATCATGTATGTGGATGTAGACCAACAACTGTGGTATTTATCACAAAAGAAACGTTTGTCGACAGTATTTCACCAATCTAGTGAATCTTCTTAGTACAATAAACAATTGGCAATATTTTACCATATAGATGAGAACAAATCATTACACTAGAAAAGAGAAAACATCCAAATACTTTGTACCAAATTCTACGTACTGATGATTCACAATCACAAAAAAACAGGGATGTCCTTGTTTATTCTCGCTTCTTCTCGTAATTTCACGCCTCTTGTTTGCATTCGTTTGGCGCTCAGAGGGCGAAATACATGCATTTGATTTTTGGCAGGCCAATTTTTATTTATTTATTCTGCTCTTTGTTTCTTTGTTTGACCGGGGAGGGGGGCACTCCCATATATTGACATACATCATGTGCCCATGAAATGACCCCGTTATTTTTTAGCAAATCCTACGTCAGCTAATGACCCCGTTTTTTTCAGTAGACACTGAATGACCCCCTTTTTGAACGGTCCTCAACTTGCATTGAAATTTTCGGTGCGCTTCGCGCGCATTTTGAAAAAAAGTCAATGAGTTTTGTCTATTTTCCCGGTTCTATTTTGTACGGTAAAATTGGGTAAAAAGCTACCGGTATTTTTGATTGTTAATGTTGTGAAATTTTGGGCGCTCCCCGATACAAAATCACCCCATTTTTGCCAACACCGAATGACCCCCTTTTTTCTGAAAATTTATACACTGACAGACCCCTAGTTTCGTGCGCTGGTGAGCACAGGTAGGCCTACGTCACTTTCATATTCGAGTGCACCCCCGGGGTTTGTCCTAGCCTAGATTGGTCTGTATAATGTAGGAAAGGACTTGAACACGCCAAAGGCATAGCGGGGTAATTTTTCTTACATCACCATCAATGCATGGCATATAGTAGGCCTATTGTCATCATCATCATCAATTAGCCATCATCATCATATCAAAAGGTTTGGCTACAAAACGATTCTCTTAGGGGTGGTGCAATAAATTATGTGTGACCCCGGCCCCGGGGTGGTGAATTATCGGGGGCCAAAGATTTTTTGGCAGCGGACCAAAAGGGGGCGCGCAAGCATTTTTGGCAGGTCGAAAGCCTGGGGGGGGCAAGTGATTTTGGCACAGATATTTTGGGCACCGTTACGGCCGGGCCTACCCCTAAAAAGGTGTAGGAAAACCGAACACGTTCAAATATGCACGCATTATATGATAAGACAATTTAAGGTTTTAAATTCGGGTTCCCCCAAATCTTAGTGTGTATGTAAAGGGGGAGCAAAGATTTTTTGGCACGTCAAAAGGTGGGGCGCAAAGATTTTTTTGGCACGGCCAAAGGGGGAGAGGCAAGCGATTTTAGGCAGACCGCTTTGAGAATTTATAGCAAGGAGAATGTGATAACTCTCTGTTGAAAACGTTCACTTTACTATATCAGCTCAAAAAATGGACAGAAACACTTCACAATAATTAGGCCTATAGGCCTAATTAAAATTTATATTATTTCAGCATTTTGAATCATCATCATCATCATCATCATCATCGTTCAGTCCATAGGGTGGTGCATTGTGTATAGGCCTACACCAAAGACAAACAATTTTGGCAGGTTGAAAGAGGGGAGCGATTTTCGGCATAGATTGGGCACTGTTTATTACTCCTAAAAAGTGTGTAGGAAAACGTTAGGAACACGTTCAAATATGTTCCTGCTCCTTCAGTGCACTGCATTTATTAGGTTTTAAATTGGCGGATTCCCCAAAATCCTGCAAGTGTAAGGGGAGGGGGACAACAATTTTTTGGCCATGTCAAAAGGGGTAGGGCAAATGGATTAGCACGTTGAAAGAGGTGAAGAAACTCAACTTTGGGCAGACCATTTCGAGAATTCACCACCCCGAGGGTACATGCACCACATTATCATGAGGCCGACACATTGCACATCACGTAGGTCTAACAAGCCTCCACAAGTTAGTATTTTTGGGTACACTGTGTTATGAGCCTTAATATAATGACTCTAGGCCTAAATCACATTTTACCCCAATTCAACAAAACAAAAATACGCTGTTTGATTAAGTTAACAAAATCTAAGTCTTTAATTAAAAGTATAATAAAAATATGCTTGATACGTGACAACAAATGCACATACAATGATCAAATAATCACTCTTTTTCTTGGAGATCCGTTCTATTGCAATCCCGGGGGGGGGGGCACTTCCATAGTGGATACGCATCATGTGCCTCGGGAATGACCCCCTTTTTCAAACCGGCTTGTACCCAATGACCCCCTTTTTTGTGTTATGGTCCTACCTATTACCCAATGACCCCCTTTAAAAAAATCCATGTACTCAATGACCCCCTTTTTCTATTTCCTGCTATACCCAATGACCCCCCCCTTTTAATTCCCAAATTTAGGTGGTATTTGTGTTCTCCTCCAGAAATAATGAGATTTTTCACATTTCCAAGGTGGCCAAGTTGTTTTTACGCAGTTTGGCACTTATTTATGTGTACTTAATGATACTCTTTTGGCAATCCTGTACTCAATGACTCCCATTTTACTTTTTGTTACCCCAATGACCCACCTTTTTTAAACTTTCATACCGAATGACCCCATTTTTATTCAGGTTGTGTACTGAATGACCCCATATTTTTGTATTGTACATTTGACCTGAATGCCCCCTACTTTTAACATGGCCGAGGCACATCCCTGCCATTTCAGATAGGGAGTGCCCCCCCCCCGGGATTGCAATCATGCATGGCTGATGTATATATTTTCATTCATTTGTCCTGCGAAAATCACTGTTCCGCGAAGTCCACTACACTTGCATTTATAATCCTTTGCGTATAAAATCCTTGCATAGAAATTGTGCTGCTTTCTCCAAACACATAACACCTTGCGCAAAAGACAATCTCATTTCTTTCACCAACCACTCTCCTTCTCCAGGAAACAGGCGTCTTTCTGCACTGCTCCACTTTATTGACAGTTGTGTTGTTTTATAAACCAGACTCCAGAGAGTCTTTCATACCCTCAAAATCTCCTTCGTTGCTGTATTAAAATAGCACATTATTGGCTATGCAAACTGGTTCAAATGTACCTCGGCCTTTTGAAGCACTGACGATGACCAACCAATACCGTCTCTCTCCGATATTCTCTTATATTTTGCCAAGAGCAAATTTACTAACTTTCCACGTATACTCATCAAAAACCCATGATCTATTAAAAGACCACTGTTCTGTCACATGACATTACAACACTTTATTGGTATTCCCCATATAATGTCATATCCACTTTACAATATCGGGGATTCCCCTATGGTGTAATGCACTGAACATTGTATAGAGAGCAGGGGAGTTTCCAACAATCCAAAATTAGATATGACAATTTGTTTTGATCAACTTGATGCATGAGAGTGATTTCCCCAATATGAAATAGATTTTAATTGTAAACAAAGATAAATAGGCCCAAATTAAATTACTCAGTGCACATCAAACACGGCTAGAGGGGGTCTTTTTTTAGCCTGCCCATTTTCAGTCCCCTGTTACCTAAAAAAACAGGAATAGTAACAATTCTGGAACTGTGACAGTGACAGAGCTTATCAAAAAGTAGGGATTTTCCCCGGAATTGTGAAAGTGTCTACAGTTAGAAAATCGGAAGTTTGACAGTTACTAAAATTTGACACAGCACTATAGGCCTACTAGCTTATATAGGCCTACTGCACTAGCGCGCCAAAAAACCACAAAAAAAAACAACATTGAACAACAACAAAAAAAAACCCCACAAGCTTCTTTTAATCACTTAGGCCTACTCCTGCCAAGGGCTGTCTGTATCTGAGGTTTGGATGTTATGTGCAAAGAATTATCTGCCTCACCGCCCCTTACGGCATGCAAAAAAACCTTGAGTACGGCTCCGAGTGCCAAAAATGCCTGCCTGCCGAAAAAAAAGAGAAAATCTCTACCCTCCTTTGTTGCACATGTCAAATTTTACTTCTAATTTTCCGTCACTAAGCCTTTTAGAGTAAAAAAGGTCCATGAAGTTTGCCTAAAATAGCTTGAAATCTTTTGATATAGGCCTGCTGCCAATCTCTTGCCCCCGGGGGAGGGGGGGAACTCAACTTTGTTTGTTTTGTTTACCCAGGTTGGTCCGTGAGGAACACATGCTAATCCATGGAAAACCATGGACCGTTCCATGCTCATACAAATGCACAAGCCTGGATAGCCAGTGTAGGCTAATATATGCATGCTGGCCTACTATAGCTTTGATAAACAAAGCAAGAAATGGAAGAAAATAGCTAGGAAAAAGAGAAAAGAGAGAAGGCCACTCCCAAACACAATTGTACAATTTTACTCTTAGCCCTTACGTGAGAAAGGAAACTGGAATTCCAATCTCAGGCCCCGATGCAAAGGCTAACTTTGGAAGTGACGGTACGGTATGTGCGTCTTTTGAAGTCGACTATACCCGATGACCCCCTTTAAAAAATGTCATATCCGATGACCCCCCGGCCCCGTTTTTTAGTTGCGGCTACCCCAGTGACCCCCTTTTTTGCATGCGGCTTACCCACCCACATAGGGCCTGCACTTTGGCTCGACATTTGAAAGGGGTGTGAATTCATTTTTGGATACGCCCCTATTATAATTAGGTAATACTCGAACACATTCCCTATATGTATATACATGTACCACATGTAGTAAATCTGTCTGCTTTATCTGTATTGTGCCTTTCTTAAGCAAATAGTTAAACACGATTTCATCAAACATAACAATAGCTCTTTTACAGTGTGCAATCATCCCGGGCAATAATTGGGCAATAATAGAGGATGTGCGTGAAATTATTGATTAGCTCCATACAAAGGATTTGAACCGGTGTCCTTCACCGTAATCATGGCGCAATGCAGTACATTCAATCAAACGTTGTCGTCAACCTATTTGATCCTATAGTGCATTTGTTATGTGTGTGAGACGAGCTGTCGCGGTAGATTGCAATAGCTTGTAATCATGCTTTTGTTGAATGAATTTGAGTACTCCGCCATATTAACGGTATGAACGTCATAATCTAGGTGATTATTTGCATTGGATGTCTTGAATACGCTGGCGAAGTTGTGTAATAATCGGATTAATGCTATAACAGTAGGTGAATACAAGTTTTGAATATATCGCGTTGCAAAGCCCCATTCAGTGATCCCAGCGAAAGTGAAAAAAAATCAAATTGTTACTTTTATAAATTTTTTAAATGAAAAAAATGGAAAAAAAAACAAGAAAACGGCTGTATCGACGAAGTTGAAGCCCCATTCAAATAGGCCTACATGTAGCTAATTTATATATACTGTCAGTATATAAATTAAATCAGTTCAATTCACGCCGAGTGTCCTTGACAGGTTTGACTCTGCTTCAGCGGTCATGAAAGAATTCAAAAGATAACCTCTGCCCCAACAATCCCAAGCAATTGTCTGAAACTGCTCTTCGGATGATGATAGTCATGATCAAAAGATTATTACTGACTATATCATTGTACAAAATCTGAATTTTGATGATTTTTACGATCGTCCAGATGAAAAAATCACTGAATGGGCCGTTAGTTCCTCCACTCCTTACCCTGGCAATATGAATCAAAGAAAATAAAGAAAAAAAAATAAATAAAACAAGAAAAAAAAAAGACAAAGAAAAAGAAACAATAAAAGAAAAACAAATATGAAAAGTTCGAACAATATTTGGTTTATAAAATTAATGTGACCGTGATGAGGCTCGAACTCACCACCTTCCGATTTAAAGTTCGAAGCGCTCGTGTACCAAATTCTGACACCTTACCAAGTGAGCTGTGCTCCTGAGATACGAAATAAAAATAAAATAATACACTGTAGGCCTATACCTGCTTGTGTCGGTAATTGATTTGCTCAAATTCCATAATGGTACAGTGCAACAGAGCAAAAATGCCCAAAATTTAAAAGCTATAATTTATGAACAATATACACTACACATAAAAATACTAATACAAGGGAATTTCAACATAAGAATCCAAACAATTAAGTACCAACATGCACAGCTTTGTCCTTATATCACATTATTTTGGGTTTTAACAAAATGTTATCAAACCTCTACTGTGATTGGCAGCTGCACAAGGCATCTCTTTGATAGCTGATAATGGCCATCCATTCAGCAAGTGGCTACTAACTGACCTTGACAGGCTTGAATGAGCACTGTCATCTGCTACAAAACCATCACACTCTAGGACCTGGTCGCCTATATTAATTTACTAGTCAACATTTGCATAGGAACCGCATAGTCGGAGGCAAGGTTCATTATTGATTGGAGATTATATACGTATTTATTACTAATACTCAGAGACAAGTAATATATATATATCGTGTGTTTGCGATTTATTCCGTAATCAATAAGTATTCGCTACTTGCACGGTTCCGCCATTATGCACTATGTGCGGGGAGAGCCTCGAACTGGCAGCATACATGAATGGGAATTGAACTAGTCATAACGTTCTGTGTAAGGTTACATAATTCTTCCTTTCATGTATGCTGCCAGTTCGAGGCTCTCCCGCACATAGTGCATAATGGCGGAACCGTGCAAGTAGCGAATGATGAACAAACGCAGTTCTCTTACAGAAGCACTCACAGCGTAGTGGTATTCGATCTCGACTGTTAAATAAAAGGTTGTGGGTTCGAACCCTGGTAGAATTTTAATTGGAATTAATTTGTTTTTCTTTTGTTAAGGGCTGGGGTATGAGCGACCTTGAAGTACCGGTATCTGGAGAGGGGAAGCAATGAGTTACCCCAAATCACAGCGGCAGGTAGTGACTGGGCCGCCGAGTGCTAATATATATTTATTTTGGAAGGTTCGTGTTTGTTTTAAATTTTGGGGCGTTTTTCCAAAATTTGATATTTTTGGTCATAGGCCTATTTCAAAAAAGCGACATGCCAAAGACAACTCTTTGGGCACATAGTTTGTTATTGTTATTGCAGTTCTTTTCCACATACCTACGTTAACATTCGATTGGGTGATTTACTAATATTATATATTTTATGACTGCAATTTGGCGTTTTCAATGCGTTTTACACGTATCATGAAATTAACGCAAATATCTAGTCACGCTGCTTTTAGAATTTTTACCTGATCGTCGGCTTTTGCAGGCAACAGAATGCAGATTGGCTCACGATAGATGTCGTATTCCTCTATGTGGTTCACTCATTGATAAAATGAGTTTGCATTCTTTGTAACAACACACACATTGCCGTCTGGAAACCGGGTCTGGTACTGATTTTGGGACAGCCAATAGACTTCAGCGCCGTATCAAATCTCATAAAAACCACACGACTGACGACTATGTGTTTATGTTTCCCGCACGAAAGCTTGTGTCTACATCTATTACTATACTTCTTTGGAAACGTTGACCTTTGACCATTCTTTGTATAACGCCCTGATATGACCTTGATATGTTCGCTTGATTGGGTACGTTATAGCATCCATTTCATTGTTAGGACTTGGTCAGTAGATAATACTTGCAGGGATACAATAGTTTAACATGGTGTGTGAGCATGGTGAAAGACTCATTATTGATTAGGCGCGGACATATTAAAGGCACAGGTCCTTTGCGTGTATAGCAGAAAATTATAATAGAATGTGTGAATAGAATGTTTGGAATTTTGCAACTAAAATACTCACTGCATTCTGCATTATATATTTATTTATTTATTTATTTAGGCCTATGCCTATTTATTTATTTACTGACTTATTTATTTATTTTATTTATTTGGTATATTAGTTAGTAGGCCTAGTTAGTAATATTCCATGATAGGCCTACGTCGGTTTATTATTGATTGTTGATAACTTGACAACTTGATTGATTGATCGATTGATAGTCATTTCACATTATATTCCTAGTTTATAGGCCAATTTGAATAGCATCGTACATTAGATAAATAGACCTATCAGTATTGATTTATTCTATTCAGCAATATCAAGGATTACTATCAAACTTCTCATAGCTGATTGTCAGTTGGCTCAGTGGTAACGCAGTAGGTTTTACAACACCGAGGTCCCGGGTTCGATTCCCACCTCTGCCTATTTTTTGCAAGGCTGAGAAAAAATGAAATTTCTGGACTGCAAACTTATTTGGCGCGCGATCTGAGCTGGTCCTTTTCTGGTGGCTGTGTCTGTTACAGGCACACTCCCTCTGCATCCAAACCAGGTTCACGCTCATTACACCTCCCTTAAGTAAGAGGTAATAATTATGGCAATAAATCCGCCGTATAAAACTGAACACAGCTCAATCCATAATGCTACAGGGAGCACAGTACTTTGACAATGGAGTGAAAGACTATTATTATTGATTAGGCGCGGATTCTAAAAGTACAGCTCCTATGCGTGTGTAGCAAAAAATTGGAATAGAATGTTTGGAATCATGTAACTAAAATACTAAATGCATTCTGCAAAATGTGCTCTTACCAATTTATAAAGCATTTCATTAGCTTTAATTTGACATATTGTTTGACATGTTTGGAATTATGGTAAATCATTAAATAAAATATTTATTAATTAATCAATTATGTCAATTAATAAAAAATTTAATGCAAATATGCATATTTTCTCTGACAGAATTGTAGGATTTGACAAGAGCCATCTTTCTTGTAAGTTTGATTCTTATAACATACCGGTATCGTATTGCGTCCCGTTATAGTTGCAGAAAAATACGCGTGCAGGACACACATACGCCCCCCCCACACACACACACCCAGAGGATCGTACCGCTTTACAATCGTATAACATTCATTGGCGCTAGTAGTAGTAAATTCCAATTTTCTTTGCTTTACCTCACTTGTTCTGCTCAAAATTAAAAGGGACATATCTGACAGTAAAAGCTTACATTTTATGGAAATTATGTTTAAATTTGCTTAAACAGCACAAAACAGATAAAGCAGACTAATGTACTATACATAGGCCTATACATGTATGGTATGCCAGGGACTGTTTAAGAATATATCATTATATTTATGATATTTACTTCGAGGACTGTTATATATCAAAAATGTGAAAAATATCAAATTTTAATAATTTGTCATAAAATTTGTATTATATCGTGAATTCCAAACAATGAAATTTATTTGATATCAGAAAGACATTCTTCGTATTCAGAATGCGTTTTCTTTGTCTTTTTTTTTCTTTTCTTGTTTTATTTATTTTTTTTTTCTTTATATTGCCAGGGTAAGGAGAGTAGGGAACTAAAGGCCCATTCAGTGATTTTTTTATTTTTTTTCATCCCGACGATCGTAAAAATCATCAAAATTCAGATTTTGGATACTAGACTGCGGAACTCAGTCTTCAATGATAGTCAGTAATTTTTATATTTTGGACATTATTATGACTATCATTTGAGGACTGAGTTCTTATGATCCGAGGAGCAGTTTCAGATAATTGCCTGGGATTATTGGGGCAGAGGTTATCTTTTGAATTCTTTCATGACCACTGAAGCATAGTCGAACCTGTCAAGGACACTCGGCGTGAATTGAAAGACCATGTCACTCGCCACAAAAGAATGTCAAAGGTCATAAAAGGCCTATGGCTGATTTTGTACGTTTCGTCATTGTCATAGATGTGCTAACATAGCTTGCTAGTGTAGTGGTTCAGCCGAAAGCCGTGTGTCTAAGACAAAAAAATAATGCATTTACGTGAGTCTGTAATTTATATACCGGTACTGACAGTATATAAATTAGCTACATGTATTTGAATGGGGCTTCAACTTCGTCAATACTGTCGTTTTCCTGTTTTGTTTTTTTGCCATTTGTTTTTCATTAAAAATTTATACACGTAACAATTTCATTTTTTTTTTTTCACTTTCGCTGGGATCACTGAATGGGACTTTGTAGCGCGGATTATTCAAAACTTGTTTTTACCTACTGCTATATAGTATTAATCCGATTATTACATAACTTTGCCAGCGTATTCAAGACATAGGTTATGTAAGGGATAAACTGTACATGGGTATAGGGTATGCTAGGCCCTGCATGCTTTTATCGATTGGCTCCAAACAAAGGATTTGAACCGGTGTCCTTCACCGTAATCACGGCGCAGTCCATTCAATCAAATGTCGTCAGTGTGCGAGACGAACGATGTATAAATCTGGAGGTCACATCATCACTTATCATGCTTATTGTAAAAAGTTTGTCCAATGCATATACTCATATGGGACATAATCAAATTGCAGTGACTGCTTCCTTTGTTACCACATGTCAGTCATCTTGTGATTATTGGACCATGTAAACCTGCAAAAAACGAGCCAAAGTGCAGGCCCTATGAAAGACCCCCTTTTTTCTAGAATAGCATGATAGTGTCTACAGTCAGAAAATCGGAAGTGTGACAGTTCCTAAAATTTGACACAGCACTACACTAGCTTATAGGCCTACTGCACTAGCGCGCCAAAAATTTAAAAAAACCCAAAAAACCAACACAAGCTTCTTTTAATCACTTACTCCTGCAAGGGCTGACTGTTTCTGAGGTTCGGATGTTATGTGCGAAAAAAAAATCTGTCTCACCGCCCCTCACGGCATGCCAAAAAAACCTTGTTATACGGCTCCGCCTGCAAAAGTGTGCCGAAAAAAGATCTCCACCCTCCCTTGTTGCACATGCCAAATTTTACTTCTAATTTTCCGTCACTAAGCCTTTTTAGAGTAAAAGTGGTCCATAAAGTTTGCCTAAAATAGCTTGAAATCTTTTGATATAGGCCTGCTGCCCCTAATCTCTTGCCACCCTTTCGACCGGGGGGGGGGGGCACTCAATTTTGGAAGTGACTGTGCCTCTTTTGACGTCGACTATAGACCTACCTGATGACCCCTTAAAAAAAAATGTCATATTCGACGACCCCCCCCCGTTTTTTAGTTGCGGCTACCCCAGTGACCCCCTTTTTTGCTTGCGACTTACCCACCCAATCATAGTGATATATTTGAAGGACTTTATATAGCCTAAGTCCTAAAAAGTTATGTCACACTCTAGAAATAAATAAAACTGGCTCAGTTTGGAATTTAGAGATTTGATGTTTTCGGATATGTTCTTTACATTGCACAATAATATTCTTGGATGCTATTTCGAGATATTTCGAAATTTGGTGTTAATTTAACCTCATCGTCATATACAAAGTTCGAAACTTTATTCGCCGTGCGTTCACACCGCCCTATTTTGGAAATCGAGATCAGATAACAGATTATCCTACCCATAGTTCATCACTACCGGTTACTTGTTTGCATCGCTCGAATATCCACAGGGAATATCTCAAAAGTGCAGGGCTTGGGTAATGTATGCACAGGGAATGTCCCAAAAGTCATGATATCACTTAATCAGTATCATCATGAGTATTGATCAAGTGGTGTACATAATTATAGAGTCACAGGCACGCAAAAGAGGAGCGGGGTGGGGGGGGGGGAAGGCACCACCCAGTCAGCCTAAATTATACACCCCGGACACCATACAATTATTTAAACCTTAATGATGATATCGATTGAAATCAACTGTTGCTTAAGGGCTGAGGTGTGTATTTTTTGTGGGACATGAGAGCACATCAGACATATCGAATTGCATTCTGAATACGAAGAATGTCCTTCTGATATCAAATAATTTAGATTTTTTTAAATTCGCAATGTAATACACATTGTATGGCAAATTATTAAAAATGTAGGCCTATTTGCTTGAAAATATAAAATGTAGGCCTATGTTGTTAATAAATAGCGTTTGCCTTTCGTGCTATTATCCATATCCGTGGTTTTGTTTCCGATTATTTCAACAGAGTCAAATTATATATTTTGACTATGAAAACAATTAGGTATTTTTAAGAGTGTAAAAGTCACTTGGAACTTAAACTGACGTAGGAATCCCATGGAAGAAATCCAACTACTGAGTCATCAGAAAGAACATTTGAACACCTTAATCTTTAGATGCTTCAAATTATTTTGACCATTTTATGAAAGAATTATGCTATAATTTGTGAAAGCTTGTGAATAACCTTGTCCCATCACCTCCCTTTTAAAGGGATTTTATTATACTGATGCCCGACTTACTTGTTATTAGGCCTACAGCATCGCTGTTAATTTTAAATGGTTAAATCATAGACCTTCAAATGCCTATGGTTAAATAGACTGGGCCTACTGAGATCCAGATCATTGATCGAAATTTGAATGCGTCGAACGGATTGAAACTTTAATATTTCAAGAACGAAACGGTCAATTTTCAAAATATTTTATCAAAGCTATTCATTTCCAAAAGTTCAAACTAATCTATTCTTGAATTTTCGACGTGCACAGATCTTCATCAGAAGTCCTATGAAAATTCGGAAATTGTTGTGTTGAGAAGAAGTTTAACGTTTGGAAATTATTGTGAACATTCGGATATGAAAGCTGTATTATGCTTTTGGCAGGACTGGGGTAAAATGGGACACAGGGTAAGATGGGACAGTGATTTTCGGAAGTACTTTTATACCTTAAAATAGTCACATTTTGCCCATTTTTGCAACAAAATAACTTTGATTAAATGTCTATTTATATATTTATATAATAATGAAGCCGCTGCCGGACTGGCACCATTTTTGTGTGAAATAAGCCTACTGGACTCTTGGTGATATACATTTTGTTTAGTGTATGAGGCCTATAGCCGAGTAAAATCTGGTCGGTCCTACTGAGAGAACCAACATTTCAATATTCCGACGACACAGTTATAGGCCTACGTGAACAGAGGAGACTTACTTGACCATGTTGACATGCTTATGAATGTATATAGGCATATGATCGTGACTGAGCCATCAAAATCCATTTGGGCAAAGTTCACTTTTTATACCGAAGTCATTACCCCATCAACAGGATAGGCCTAATGAACTCCCACAAATCCATACAGCTATAAATTGCCGGGGTGCTATAGGACTACAGCCAGGGGCGTAGCAAGAGCCCCGGGGGCCCATGGACAAGAATCAGTGCGGGGCCCTAGTAGCATGGCCGGATTTTCCATTGGGACAGAGGCCCCCCCCCATTGCCCTGTGCATGTTCTTCTTAGCCCGATAACAGCATGTTTTGGATCAAAATATGGAAAATTGTAAAATTTTGAGTGCTTCTCGCATATCATATATAGGCCTATACTAGCCCATCACACATAGTAAAATCCACCTTCATTTTGGGCTAAAATGGTCTGAAATTAAAAATTTATTTCGCGCGCAAATGTCCTAGTAAGATAGGAACAAAATATGCTTATTGTCCTGTAATTTCCAATGTTTCTGCCACCACTGTCGATCTTATACAGGGTGTCCCAGAAAAAATTACCGGGCGAGTAAGTCGATAAATAGACATCAGAATCCAAAAATCTAAATATCAGCGTGTAGCCCATCTTATAATACATCTTGCACGCTAATTTTACTGGAATCAGTTAACTGATTTCGAAGAAATGAGCGATTACATAACGCATGCGTCAATTTACTTCATTCCAAGTTTGAAAGAAAGATCATTCAATACAATGCGCACGAGTGGTTAACACTCTCAATGGGCTTCATATTTTGTTCGGTGAAATCCTTTTCGTTCTTTCTAAACAATCTGTTTCTTGCAAAACATTTAATTAGGTTTTGTTCAAATTTGAAAACCTGCACGATATTGAAAAAATAAAAGCTTGCATATAAGATGATGCTCGGTACTTGTAAATATCTTTTTTCGTTAATGTTCAGTCACTTGATATAAATGTTGTATAAAGAATTATTGCATAAAGAATTCCAGCTGGCTTAAAAAATTCTCACACACATTAATGTGTGTGGAATATGTCCAATGTGTGTGGAATATGTCCAATAAATTGTAATGTAAAGTTTGCATTCTTTTAAACCTCCAACATTAATGTTGCATGGTATCAAAAATCACACGTTAAGCTGTAAGCACTTGATCATTGTCATTCTTGGCTCAAATGTTCTTTGGAAAGTTAAATTATATATAACATGTTTGCACAACCTAAGAATTGAAGTTGGAAAGCTTCCAATTGCAGAAATCAAAGTTTTCTCGGACAAACTGTTCCCGGAAACTGTTATTTATCTTCAGTGAAAGCATGAATAACATAACACCGTCGGATTGTAAAATAGATAATGTGGAGTAAATTTAATGAGATACACAAACTTTAGGAAGCGCTGAGTGAGTGAAAAAATCGCCTGTTGATCAAACTTGGAATGAACTGCATTGATGCGCGCATTATGTAATCGTTAATTTCTTCGCAACCAGTCAACCGTATCCAATAAGATTTTAGTATGTGATGCACAATAAAATAGGCTATGCGATACATTTTTAATTTTTTGATTCTGATGTCTATTTCTCGACTTACGCTCAATTCTATTCACTCGGTAATTTTTTCTGGGACACCCTGTAGTAGGGGCCCAATTTGTAAAACAAACTTGGCCTCTTGAGTGCACACACACCTTCCTCACGGTGAGTTTGGGGCCTCCAAATTTTGGCATGGCCTGGGTAAATTCGGCCCTGCTTTTTAGCATCTCCTTTAAATCATCGCTTATTTCATTTTCTTTTTTGCTTGGGGGCCCTGAACCCTCGGGGCCCATGGACTTTGTCAACCCTGTCCCCCCGCTTGCTACGCGCCTGCCTACAGCTGCTACTCATGCAATAATTTCTTTATTTGGGGGGCAAGAAAAAAATGGCACCCACTTTCAAAATGGTCCCAAAAGTCAATTGCATGCAAGAGATTTTTTTTTTGGGGGGGGGGGTCCACATTGGACATCTGCACCAAAATCCTGCGTAGGCCTACGGACATGATGATCAGTGGTAATATCACCGTGCTCAGCCAAGCATTAGCACTGCAAATCTCACGGTGTTAATACAGGGTGTCCCAAAAAAAAAGAGGCCCCTCATTGCGCCCTCTTTTTCTCCTATTTCCGAAAAGTTGATCAAGTATATGTTGGTATTTAAAGAAGCCTTAACCCGTTAGCTTTAATAAACCGAAAGAATGATTTCAATCGGCTTATAACTTTTGAAGATGTGCCCTTTTAAAGAAATGTATCCGTTTTTCACTCTGTCCACGGAGGAGGTTTGGTTACTTCAAAGATTGAAAAGTGCATATACCATGCATGAATATAAAACATTCCTCGGTGATAACTTTATAAAATAACAACTTTATTTTAGGGAATGGGCTTTAC
The DNA here is from genome assembly GCF_039555335.1 of Amphiura filiformis. Classification (NCBI taxonomy): domain Eukaryota; kingdom Metazoa; phylum Echinodermata; class Ophiuroidea; order Amphilepidida; family Amphiuridae; genus Amphiura; species Amphiura filiformis. Next base: position 25,210,986 of record NC_092631.1, on the reverse strand, counting down.
CGGTGGGCTTATGGATTATGGATATTGTTAAGTGTCATTAATTTGGACTAAATTGATGTGGGATGGGACTTCGTTTGCTATACATGCTATACTTGCAATTACTTATGTTTTTCTCGGTTATTTTATGCCTTTTTGTTTTATTATGTTTCGTACTTTCTTACTTTATTGTTTCTTGCTTTCTTATGTTGACAATATATAAGTCATTTCTCTTTTTGGAATAAAAGGTAGCCCTGAAAAGGGCTGTTTAGTGTGTCTTTGGTTCTTTTGAAGTGAGTTTACTGTACTGCTTTGCCCTCTACCTGTACCTGGTTGCCTCCTTGACGAATACAGGTTATGAGGTTTCAGCCGTATTCCTTATTGCATCAACTGCGTTGCGTACCAACCTTGTGCGCCGGATACTTGCGAATATAGCAGTAGGCCTAATACGTTTACAAAGATCTTAGATTTTGCCACAAATGAAGAAATCAAGTGGTGTGAGGTCTGGTAATCTCGCAGGCCAATCCACAGCATGACCCATCCCAACCACTCCGTTTGCATCCGTGGACAGAGTGAAAAACGGGTACTTGTCTTTAAAAGGACATATCTTCAAAAGTTGTGAGCCGATTGAAATAATTGTTTTGATTTATTAAAGCTTACAATTAAAGGTTTCTTTACATACCAAAATTTATTTGATCAACTTATCAGAAATAGGCGAAAAAGAGGGCACAATGAGGGGCCTCTTTTTTTGGGACACCCTGTATATTAACACTTAGAGTAACATAATCGCACATTCATGAATACTTGTGTTATAATATTAAACACTTTTTTTTTTTTTTTTTTTTTAATTATTATTATCGCTTGAATACAGTTATGAAAATGTTCATAGGCCTAGGGCCTACATGTATAATGGCCCGCTATGCCCCTATAGCTTGGGCGTAGGGGTAGGCCTATTTGCCGGCCTATTTGTTAATTAAAGTTGAACACAATTTGACAAAATTCCATGTGTTAATATTTAACACTTCTGTTAGCACATAAACAATAAAGCATTAATTAATTACGAACATTTGAAACTTATGTGTTAATAAATGAACATTTTCAACTTTCAAGTGTTAGGCGGGCCAGTGTCGATCACTCTTTTCCTGCTCTTTTTCATGTTTTTAGACGATCCCTAAATGGCACTTACCACGGATGCAAAAGAGAAACGATTCATCCGAAAGAAAATGGCTACTTGACCATGGAGAACATTCCGTAGAGGAAGAGCAATGTCTACATGCCGGTTATTTTGCACTCGAATTAAATATTCAGGATCAAGTAAGCTTGCAGAATTACGGATATTTTGAAGAACCAATCACCGAAAATTTGTACCGTTTGGTGTTAAAGTGACTGAATAAAAGCAAGTAGAAGTGTGGCCGAAAATGATAAGCTTAAAAATTAATAATACATGAATATCTGATATTGTGTCGTGTCATGTGTGTAGATACACTCACAGTACACATGAAGATACCATACTATACAGTAAACAGCTGATACCTGTCAAGTTTGTGATATTCTGTTTTCCGAACTGGCTAAAGAAAAGCACATACATTCTAATATTTCATCTGTTTTATACCATTTGAAGTACTGTGTCTGTCAAGACTAAAGACGTGACATCGACAGTAGTTTTTAAATTTCAAAGACGTGACATGCGTCAAGAAGTCACGTCATACATTGCACACAATTGACACAAATCATAAAAAGAACTAAGGTTCCTTTTAAATTGAACCTCCCTGGGTGCAACCCGGTTGCAAGAACTTTCATATTTCATAACAGCCTGAGTCATACTCATAAACCTCTCTAGTCAAAATGAGCAGTGCAGCAGCAGCCGCAGCAGCTATGAGTATGACTAGTCCAACAAGTACAACTCCAGGAGGGAGAAAAAGAACTACCACTCCAACTTACAAATCAGAAGAACAAGCACTAGATCAAATTGCCAAAGAGGTAAGAATGCAAAGATAATTATTGACAGCATGGATTTGCAATTTATAGCAAATACTGATATATATATATACAATTTTTTGTTTGGCAATTCAAAAATTTTGCACTATTCATTTTTTTTACTAACTTTTGTGTGGAGGGGAAAATATTGGTAAAGTCTTATTCAGATTTCATTTGACAGCTTAACCATCGCGTATATGCGCGCGACGTCAAGCGTGTACATTGGACCTCATACTCGGCAGTCCACGCTTTTTAATGCGTGCCGGTTCGAAATTCTGAAAATTGGTAAAAGCGTGGAGGTTTAAACTTTTTGGGTAAAAAGCGTGGAATGGTATAAAGCGTGGGAATAAAATAAAAAGCGTGGGCTTGTTTCAGCTTACAGTATATTTTTTATTGAATGTTAAAACAATCATAATTCCAAGAAAATCGCCAAACCCGCGCAAGATAAAATTCCATTTGATGCAGGCCAGCGCCTGTTTACGTGAGTCCAGACCAGCGCAATGTACACAATATCCTCCCCGGAAGCCCTTCCGTGATATGCAAATGTCCGATTTTTTCCATGACGTGTTACGATGTGTAGTAGTTAATTCTTTACATTGATCGTACGTATGAGTGACGTCATTAATCATGCATAATTGATTGAGCGAAGAAGGGTAGGATATAAGTCACTGAACACAGCGCACGCGAGATGCAAATCAGTTCATGACAATAACAGAACAACAATTAAAAGCAAAAAAAGTACAGTTATGCATTAAAATGTTTATTGTACAGTACAGTAGTAGCTTTTCACATAAAATTTGCATTGTTCACATAATGTATCAACTTCATGGAGAGAAAACATCAGACTTGCACGTGTGAAATAGGTGCAGAATTCGCATACTTGATTTACTTCAATTATGCAGACTTCATCAATGGATACAAAAAGTGGTGGGGTCAGGAATTTTCAGTATAAAGGGTGCCTCAGTAAAAAGCGTGGGGGTCAGGAATTTTCAGTATTAAAGAGTGCCTTACAATGTAGTAAAAAGGGTGGGGGTAAAATAAAAAGGGTGGGGGTCAAACCCCACTGCCGAGTATGTCCTTGTGCAAATAATACGCGCTGGACGGCTAGCAGTGTAAAAGGGAATCTGAATAAGACTTTAAATATGCACTGTTCAGACAAGCATTAAACATGCATGAATACTGTTAAATTTGGCATATAGGCATGTACAATGTATGTACTGAAAACATAAAACAAATGTTTGATCATGATTTTGTAATCACATTTTTATGCTACAAATAGCAAAATTGATTAGCAAGTATGCATACAATTTGTTTAAGTTGCAAATCCAATGCTGATTAGACCAACTAGCCAAGTAAAAATAAAAACATGCTAATAGTCAAATAGTGTCCTGGTTTTTTTTTACAAAACTGCTCTAAATACCGTACCCATATTTAACACCTTATTTTGAGTATTCGTGTTGTGAATGATATCTGAAAATGAGGTGGAGGTATTTTTTATTTTGTTGTTATGGAAGGCACAATGTAATTGTAGGCCCCTCCTGTGATCACAAAACTCTTCTGAAATGTGTCTATACAAAATCTCAACTTCTCAAACATCTTTGAGAAGAAGTTTAATATAAATACAATTTACAAAATAAAAAGAAATTTGAAAAATATCCAACAAAGGAGGAGGGTGGGGTCCGCGGGGACGCTAAACTTGTTTATTTTTTTTACTCTGCCTTATGGATGCCCACAGTGTACATGATGATGTAGCACTTGTTAGAATCACTTGAAACATCATGGAAATTAGACTGTAAATGGGTTTGTGTAAACAGCTCATAGCAAGCAACATTTTGTGAATGGGATGTTTTTTCGTACACATTTTAAGATTTTCTTAATATTTCATGACAAGTTGACTAACTTGACTAATTATGTTCTGTATTGTTGGGCAATTGTTTCTTTTGCCTACATGTAGTACGTCCAAGGTTGTTTTTGATCACAAAGATTGTTAGTATATGAGGCATCTTATTCCTGATGCGAATTCTGCATCTTTATACCTTGGTGAAACTGTGAAAGTTTGGTGGTAATTTCACAGTGAAAGGCATTTGATCCTTGATTTTGTTTCAATTGAGTGTTGAATTATCATGAGTCAAGTGTTTAGACTCACATTTTTCTCGCCAGGATGGTCAAGAATCAAAACATTGGGTGGAGTTATGAACCCCACAAAAAAGTGAGAAAAATAGTAAATTTGCGAGTGACTGAGACTATCAAATATCATTTTAAAATATTTAAGTAAATATTAACAATGTTTTTGGGCTTGAATTTGTTTCAATTCTGAATTTAGAATGCGATATAGTCGGGTGATTGTTAGTGTTGCATGACTGCTGAATTTTGCAGTAAGCTTACTACCGTATTAAAGTGATAGAAATTGCCACAAATTTTGTGGGCCATTTGGGCCCACTGGATGTATCTTTTGCAGGCATATTTCGAGGCCTGTTTTAATTATACATTGTAATTTTGTATGACTTTATTTTTGACTGACAAGCCTATGATGTTGCTGACAACACTTACTTTTGCCAATAAATCTAAGAATTTGAGTGTTTCATCCCCTCAACTTGTGGGTGCATACATGTGTATAGTAATCAGTTTCCCAGTCTGTAACACAAAAATAAAATCCTTAGAGTATGACTAAGCCCCGGCAAAAAACGCAAACTTCAGTTTTCTCGCCGCAATTCTTGCTATTGAGTAATTATCACGCTTTTACAAACAATAAAACAAGGTGTTTAATGCCGTAAAAACTTCCGAAAATCATTGAATTCCATGCCGTGTTGACAATTCATGTCATCAAGTAAGCTTAAAATGCACTCACAACTTCACAAGTGTGTAGTTTCAGTGCTTAATTGGTCTCTAAAATGTCATGTCAAGGTAATTGAATACCAAATTATAGTAGGGATACTGGGATAGTTAAATTTATTAAACTGAGAAAGGATTCATTATGTAAACAACATATTGAGGTAGAAATATTTGAACTTCTGTTTACGTTTTCATCCTTCGATCGTGAATCGGCACATGTTTACATACATTGGACTGATTGGAATTCCAGAGGGCAGTATTTTGCTTGTCATATTCAGGGATTTTTCTGTTTTAGGCGGCAATTTTCCGGTTAAATCTCGGTTTTTAAAGCAAATTTGGGGTAAATCTCACGTTTTATTTTTTTATATCTTGTTTTTTGCCTTTAAAAATTGCGTTTTTTGCCGGGGCCTAGGTATGACCCAATGGCCAACATTGTGATTACAAACCGAGTGCTTTATTTTTGTGACTTTATTGGAGGGCTTGGGGTATGCGCATGCAGTAGTAAAAAATAATATAGGGAGCCTGCAGATTAAACTATAATTGTCTTTGTAACCCAATTCAAAGACATGCTACATGTTGTAAAGTAAATTAGTAAATATATTACCAACTACATGTGTGTATACAAACATAATAAATTCACATTTACTTTAATTTCACAGGCGGAAGAGCGTCTTGCAGCTAGAAGAAAAGCAAGAGAAGAAGCCAGGAAAATACGAATGTACGAGTTGGAGAGACAACAAAAGGAGGTATGAATGATTTAAATTTATGTAAATTATCAACAATTTCAAGCTCAACACTTACATTTTGTAGGCTAACATGTCCACACTTATTCCTACTGTTGCTGATTGCATGAAAATGATAAAGAAGCACCCTGCAGATTCGCCTGTGTTTTAAAAATTACATACCTGGCACTGCCTACCTTTAGATGATTCCAAAACACACTTAAATGCATCCTGTAAGATAACTCCTCAAACTCACTTAAATGCATCCTGTAAATGAATGAAATTCACTGTATGTGTCAACACAATGAATATAGAATTTAGTCTTTAGTGTGAGAGAACTGCTATTTGCAATGTTTGCTTGCAGAGAAGAACTGCACTTGTTTACCTATATAGCGCGTACACAGGGGGAGTGTAAACACCAAACTGGGGTATCCGATTCATGAAAACATAAACACTTCCATTCACTATCCAAACCATGTAGCATCGTGTGATCCAGGCGTGATCCTTTTTTTTTAGCAAGATGACACATTTGGCCAGTGCAAGCTAGAGGGCGCTGTTCTTCTCTGCCAGCTACTGAAAATGCAAATTGTCTTAGAAATGTCAGATCTTAAATTATGAATTTGTATGTTGTATTAACAGCAGTGTCCTTTGGCCTAATATTGTTAACACTGAATCACTCAAATTCAAGTTTACAAGCACCCTGAAATTTACATAAATTAGCGAAATTATTTGATTAATTAACCCTGTTGATTAACTGCATTGCATTGCATGTCGTTGTGTACCCCTTCATCCTTATGCACACTGTTACCATGGTTACCAGGCAGAGGAACAGATGGATAAAGAGTTCATAATGAAAGCGGAAGAGAAGAAAAATGTAAGTCTTGAAAAATATTAACATATGTATTTATCTAATTGTTTTCTGTACTGTGTATAACAAAATTTAAATAATAACACTAACAGGGCTTATACGTATCCCTATATAACCTTTCAAATATTTTTTATATTTATATATTTTCATTTTTTTTTTTACCCAGTTTCTTTTCCCTGTTTGTTTGGCGATGGTATGCTTGTAATTGCAGTGGGTAGTATGTTAATGTTTAGAGGTTTCCATCATACTCTAGTGGAGATGTTCCAAGGGCAATACATTATCTACCTACACTGTTATTATATGACTTGATGGGCTCCAGACTTCAGATTAAGTCATATTCGTCATCCCATTACACAATTTGCACTTCAAATTGTAAAATTGGACTGTTGCGATACAACTTCCAAAGTGGGGGTTGCAAAACACAAAATTGCAATATAACTTTTTGAAAAAGATATAAACATTCTATTTGCATTTCGTACTCCCATTTTCAAAAAATTTTAACATTGCACCTCAACTTCAAAACTATGGCTCAATATAGATAGCATTTTGAAGAAAATTGCTGAATTTAGCCAACCACAACATCTTTTGCGCCACAAACCCTTTACACTATCAATTTTGCACTATTTATAAATAGTGCATTAAATATTATTTTGTTAGTCTAATTTTCATGAAACTCTTAATATCATCTTCACCAGTCACTCTATATATGTTGAGGATATTGACCATAGGATGAATGTGACTTTTGGAGTTTTTTGAGTTTCCCAGGTACATAGGAGTAATTAGAGAAAATATTGGAAGTACCAAGTGTTGAGGACCCCTTAGTAGTGGAATTATGTTACTTGTGGTCACTTAGGTTTTGGTTGGGTTCCCATGTTCTTGGACTAAAACTCCTGTATACAATGTCAAACACAAAAAGGTATCAACTGTTACTGTAAATCTTGAAGAATTCTTCATGCAAGTGGTATCAAGATTGTGGACAAAAATTATATAATTTTTAACGCAAAAAAATCTCCAAAATGGTAGCATCTTAAGGTACTGCATGTTGGGATCTTAAAATTCACAATTTTTGGACTTATTTAGGGTCACTTTTGGCACTGTTTGTATTAACATGGGAAATCAAAAGCAACACCCAACGCCCAAACAAATATCAAAGTGTGTTACATCTCATTAGAAATCCTTTTGCTCATCAAGAAAGCATCCATCTTTTGTCCAGTTTATTCGAACCACAATCCGATAAATGTAGACAGTACGGATTTTGCTGTGTTGGCTATCGTGTAGTGAGAAGTTTTGAAATGAGTTTATAATTTGTGTACATTCATGCATATATACTTCCCCTTTTGTAATATGAATGTTAAAGTTTCAACTTTGTAAGTTACATTTCTTCCATTGCATGGTGATTTAATTTGATCGACACCATCATTTTCATTTATCATTTGCCTTTATTTATTTATCCAGTATCATTTTGAATAATTCTCACTTTATTTTAAATTATTCCACTTTCATTATTCATTTAAATTATTATTTTCATCCAATAATTCAAAAAGTATATATGTAAATGTGTATGACCATGACCATATTGTAAACTATAGCCGTATAATAGATCTAACACCTATTCGTATGCTTCATGTAGTTTAAATCAAAATCTTTTTCTCTTCTGTAACCATCATCATCATCTTCCTCCTTTCTGCTCAAACTAACCAACCATTGTACTAGCACCGTCAAGTCCGGAGACTGGTAACTAGATCCAGAATATAGTTGTTGAAACTTGTGTCTCAAGTAGTACATTGGGCTGTTCCATTTACAATGTATATACACCGGATAACACCCCCTAGAGGGAAGACATAACCTTAATCTCCCACACATGGCTCGAAAAAGTGGGGAATTTGGGAAGCTCATTCCCAGGAAATGTTGGTGTTTGGAGGGAAATTCTGTTATTTGGAGGGAAATTGTGTCTCTTTTGTATATAAAAACATGCTATTAATTTTGGGAAATTTTGCTTGCTTCCCGGGAAATTAACATTTTTTCGAGCCCTGCTCCCACACAGGGAGTGTAGATTTGTAGTGTGGAGTCACTCATTTAGGTAACTCTGTTTGAAATTCCATGTGTGGAAGATTATTTAAAGGACTTGTCTTGTCTTGTAGATTACTGTCTATTATTGATGGTTGCGCAATGTGAGTGATGATGTTACTTGAGGTAGTGCTTACTGTATAAGTGGAAATTTTCATGAGGGTTTTATTTTTGAATTTCATGATTAGAGCTCCAACCGCTTGAAAATAACACCCTCATGAATGTATGCAATAATGTATTACAAGTATAGAGGAGGACTGGGCGAAAATAACATTCTCGAAAATGTGTCTCTCACTACAAGTCGCGAAAATAACTGTACGCGAAAATTACCACTTATACAGGTTAGTTGCTGCTTTGAGTGACTCGAGTGAGGTCATGTCTACCATAGGGGGTGTATGAATTTCAACTGGTATAGCCCATTTTCATGTAATTCTGTCAGTACTAGTTAAGTACATGTTTGTGTGTGTACATGTGTAGCTAGCTATTCATAATTTGCCCAGGACCCCACATATTGCATTTTGTTTTTCCATCAGTACTCGAAATAAGACGAGTCCATCAATATGCAGGTCACAGGGCATATGGATTTTTTGTCAGCAAAGTTGACAAGACTGAATCTGTCAGCAAAGTTGACAAGGCTGAATCATGCTGACTTCATCATCAATCCATTAGCCTTTTCGAGAAATGGCGGACACAGTAGGATGGCGCTGCACGAAGTGGGTCTTTTGAATTTGCCCGCTTTTACCCAGATTGAAGACTGCCCTCCTTTTGTGTAAGCCATACTTCGAAAAGGCTAATGACATTTACCTGATTTGCAAGTCTGAAATGTTGCCAAGTGTCGTAATTAATTGTGGACCAGTGTAACATTAGAATTGTCCAGTTTGGGCCAATGAACATTGATGAAGACCCATAGATTTCAGTCCAATACAAGGGCCTGATCCTGACTTATTTCGAGCACTGTTCCAATCCTTGGACAGCTTTTTTGGAGGTTGGACAACACATTGCATCCCAGCAAACACAGAAATGTTTGAAAAATGTTATTTTTGTTATGCATTTTAGTTACGGTTAAAAACATTTTCATAACATTTAAATGTCAGGTTATATAAAGGTCACAAATACTTTTTTTTAAATGTTTTTATATGAAAAACAGTACACAGCAGTTTATAAATGATGTCAAAATGTTATTACAAAATATTTTTCAGCAAACATGTTTGAAAAATATTTTGTCAAAACTTAAAGATGGGTGACCTAATCGACAACCTCATCGCCCAACTTTTTCAAAATGGAGATTTTGGCATCATTTCCGATTGTGGTATATCACACATACCGTTCTATGGACCATTGGAGAAACACATTTTACTTCCAATATCAAAATGGGTAGTGCATTTTACCTCAAAACTTGGGAATTGGATTATTTTGGTATAGGCCTCATAAGAGGTACAAAACACAGTACGAAAAAATCGGACCAACATTATGTTAGAATGTTTTGCATCAAGTTTTCTAAAATGTTTTCTGAATGTTAATGTTGTTAAAACATTTTTATACCCTTTATATTACCCAACATTTAAATGTTTTCTTTGAAAATATGCTTGGATGGGTTGCTGGCTAAGGCCTTTTTGGCTGATAATTTTGATAATTCACCACCCCACGGGTACATATGATTATTGCACCACCCCTAATTGAGGGAACAGGGGATACAACTCATGGGGTGCCACCACCCAAACCACCCCTTACCAGTATTGAATTAAACATAAAACTGATCAACTGGACTCACATTTATTTGAGAGGCTACAGTAGCGCACCTTATCCAAGGTGCATCTTCAGGCCGTCTGATGATCTGGCGGCAAAAGATCCACAATCTCTGGCAACACCACCTTGTCACAGGTCAACGACCTTTTGCCGCCAGAAGATGCACCTTGGATAAGGTGCGATACTGTAGCCTCTCAAATTAATGTGAGTCCAGTTGATCAGTTTTATGTTTAATTCAATATTTATTAAACCTGGATGAATGACAACCTTCACAAACGCACCCCTTACCAGTTTGAAGAATCAACCCATTGAATTTTATGTCAAATGCAGACTGTATATAGAATGGCAATGGCATTCTCCCCATCTTCTTGATTTTAATTGCTTGTCCATTGTAAAATTATTGATGTTGTACAATGCTTGCTTGTTGTGCTGTAAATGACAGTGACATGTTGATTTAATCAAATATAGCTATTACTGTATACACCAATACTTGTGTTATTTTTATTTGTCATTTTATTTGCAGCTGTTTAAATTAATTGCTGTCAATGAACGCACAATTTCTATTTCAGTTTCAAGTTGTCACTGCAGTTAATCTTGTTTATTAGTTATACATGTGTGTGTACAAACTGCAGAAGTAAACAGCGAGATTAAAAGGTTCTGGGTAGAACTCTTGTTGAGTAACGATGATTACTTTTTATGTAACAATACTTATTGGAAGGGGTGTATTAAATGATACAGGATTCAAAATATTATCTTATTCTTATTAACAGTAGGATATATAAAGTGTGCATGCATTGGGCACATGTACTGTGTACATGTAGAATTTAATTCACCAGTGTCAGAGCAGGCAGAAACATTATCTATGTACTGAATGATGTGACCTTTGATTTGACCTTTACTTGACCTTTACCCTGTCTATGTACCTATGATCCATAGAGTCGTTCAAGTTCACTGTCTCAGTCACACTCATTACTTCACCTACACAGTAACAAGCAATGAAACCTTATCTCTCTGTTGATAGTCGTCTCACCAAAATAGCTCTTATAACATTATGAGTGCAAATGACAATGTGCACCTACACATAAATACGTAGATACGTAATATGCATGTACAATTTCAGGAAATCTATTCTCTAATGTAAAGAATTTTAGATATTATACTCTATCAAACAAAGCTAATTAATGTATTTACAACTATTACACTATTACACATACTGCTTAAGTTACCATTCATTTCTTCAAAAGAGCATGTGTACATGTATAGTGTTAAGAGGAACAATGTCAGTGTAAGACAAATTGATTTACAAATGAAAATGGCACAAATTTAACACTCGACATGTACTTAGGTGATGAAGGAAACGTTACAGATCTAATTTCTAGAAAGAAACCTCATACACTAGATGTATATAATACATTTAAGGGTTGCACCATTAGATATTATTGGGGGGCTAGGGAGTTTTTTGAAAAGGAAAAAAAAACTTTGCCCACAAGTGAGAATGTGAGATGAAAAAAAATTGCCTCATTGATGAGTAAAAATGTTTTCCCTACCCAACACTGTATAATGGTACGTTAAAATTGAAAAAAGATAACTTTGCCGCCGAAATAAATTGCCTCCAAAGGCAGCGAAAAAAAAAATTCTGCTTGACCCTAACTACCTAGCCCCCCCCTTCTGATAATATCTAATGGTGCGTCCTAAAGTATACAACTTCAACCTCCTAGTCAAGGTGATTAAATGTAGGCCAATATATTCTGTTAATGCAACACTGAAAGTGTATTCATGGACACCATGTATATATAGGAAGTCATTATGTACTGTAGTTATTGTTTCCAGTTGCAATGCTGAAAGTTTTAACTTGTAAATTTTGTGAATGATCTGATCCACACATATGCCAAATTTGGTATCTAGTAAACATGCTAAATGCATATTATTATAACTTTATTGCCCACAATCATATACATAGACTTTAAAATACTGAAATCCTAGATCTCAGACAGACTTGTTTATACAATTGAAGTATTTGTATCTTAATTTTTCATATTTTCTCCCCACCCCCTCTATTTTGGTTTTTCAAATTCAAAATTTCTGATTTTGGCCTCAATGGATCAGATCATGTCACAGTGACACATGTATATATTAATTATTATGCTTTCTTCCAAACACATTTCATTTTCATGCTGTAAATAATACAAAATAATTGTGTGGATTGGTATAATGCTGTCAGCTCAACTCCAGTGATGCTATTATTATATTAAGTGTACTGTAGCTTTGTTTGTTTGGCATGTATTGCTCTATATACTTTAAATCACCAATTTTGTGACTAATTCTTTGTTTCTCATATTATTTACGGCAGTTAATAAAACATGCCAGTGTAACAGGGACGTCCTATACCGGCGGTAGCACCACCACCTCTGTGCCATCATTCACACCACACGAACATAGAAGAGGAAGCGCAGATTCCGCTGAACAGGAAAGCTTGAAGGTAAAATGAGCTCCTTATCTAATGACCTTTGACTTATTGTCTACCAACGTGTATGTTTGTAAACAAACTTGGGATTGTCCGCAATCACAAGCTCTTGTATTTTGGACTTACTTTTATTGCTTTTACTTCTAGATAGCAAATATTGTGACTCAATTTGATAAGCAAAAATATGTACCATCAGTTATTTCATATAACTCAACAGGATTGTTCCTGTGTTTATTTTTTCAAGATGAACTGGAAACGGTAAAAGATTTTTCTCAATATGTATAAGATTTTGTTTATTGCAATCATATTTTTTTTTCAGAGCTGAAGAAAATAAGCAAAATTGTGACAGTGAACTGTCAGTCATGAAATTCCTTCCAGAAGTAATTGATATATCGATATAATTTCACATATTGAAATTTACATACCCCTAAGTATTGGCTCGATATCAAGAAAGATGATATTCTAAAACGGAAACATTTCACAAAACTGTGATATGAAAGTTATTAACATTGTAAGATTATATAAAGCACATGATTTGAAATTGAAACTAATACGTAATAAGAGCTCGCTATTAGAGTGTCAGATATGATCTGCCAATGTTTAAATTTAACTTTTGTACAGTGTGATTTTCACTCAATGACGTATTTGATCAAACCGGTACTTTCGTACAAAGTTCTCTATAAGACTTTTGAGTCTGAAATTTAATTAAGATTTTGCTTACCTTTGAAGTTATTCAAAAGTATTTTGTATGTTGGAAAATTTTAATTTTTTTTTATGAATATAGATGTGTAAGTAACTTGAAAAAATCAATGCACAAAAAATGATATTCACTGAAAGATGTCTCCCATATAATTGATAAGCTTGTTGTGGATAGCATTTCTTCTGCAGTCAGTCATCATGGACAATAACCACCAGTTTTTACGACGATTCAGTCAACAATGGAATCGTTAAACAAGGCATTACACCATACTGGTGTGGGAAAAATTGGCATTTAGCCCATCCATGTGAAAAATACTGCATTGATGGTATCATCATGAAGCTTTGGTAGTATCATTATGGTGTGAAAAGGCTGTGTTTTACAATTAAATTGGAAGTTTCTATCAAAGCAATTTGCCCATCATCTCTGGTCTGGACAACCCACACTTTGTGGACAAATTAAAGTACAGTAGTAGCGGACAGGTGGTAGAGCGTGGGAAGTAATAAACATGGATGTAAATGCTAATGAAGATACATGGATGGATGTAGAATATGATCATGAGGATGATGATATTTATTGGTTAGCATGGGTAAGTTCAGACCTAGAAATCTGTGGCAGTACGGGCAAATTCATTTGGATTCTCGCAAGAGGATTTTGCGAGAATCTTTGCAAATTTGTGAGTGTCTCAATTTACCTATCTACCTCCCGCTGCCCAAAACAATGACTGAAAAATACTGCCCTCTGTCAGTGTGATTCAGGTAGTCGCCAAATTCAAGATGCCCGCTTTTTTACGAACAAAAGGTTCACGCAAAAAAAAGTAATAAATAATAAAACCGGGAGTCAAACTAGGTGCTCCACAAGTACATCTTTTTTCTTCCTTGTCAATCTTTATTCACATTGGATTTCTGTGTCTGAAGTAAGATATTGCACTTTACAGAATGCTGCTGATGACTTTAGGCCAGGGCACACTTTATAAACCACTTCAGGGACACAGCTCTCCAGTACAGGGCACAATACCCTGATCAGCCTGCATAGAATAACCACCACAGCCAGGATCAGCTCCCTGAGTTTCTTATGGGTACAACACCGGGACAATTAACAGCAAATTCTTGTCCAGGGGGATTTCAAACTAGCTCAATTTTGTGATGAGATTAAAATTATGACACTGCAGGGTTTTGAACCTGTACCATCACATCAGAGTCTAGCACCGTACCAGTTCAGCTAACTCAGGGATATTGAGTACTGGTCTGGAGTAGGGAATAATGGACAACTTCTTCAGTATGTGTGTTTGTAGTTATTGAGTGGCAGCACAGGCCCTTAAATTCAAGGGTTTGTGGTAGCAGTCTGGCAGGGAACCATGAGCCTGTAGGAAATGATGGCAGTACTATTACAATGTACCAATGTGTTGGACATGTTTGCTGTACCGGCATGGGGTCAGGTTTCATAACACTTCTGAGAGTATTTGAACTTTGTTCGGATTCATGATCTCATATAAAGTAGAGATTATTAAATTATTGTTATGATAATAATATTATTATACTTCCTTTACATGGTAACTATACTATTGCAGGTTTCTATATATGTATGCATGTTGTACCATGTACTCTGTTTAAACTAACCCTGTTGTCCTCAAATAAAATAAATCACAGTACTTACAGAACTTGACGAGAGTGGAATTTTAATTCTCCCCCAAATGTGTTGTCTTGAAGAGGTTGCTATTTGCTATATTAGTTGTCTCTCGGGGAAGTTGATCTGCGATTTTTTCCTGTACACTCTGGATCAAAACTGAGACATATATGCAGTGAGTACTACAGTGATGAACTGATCTCATCATCATTTCCTGAACCGGACTGATTCTTGGCTTTACTAGTTGTGAATTGAAATCGAGGGAGAATCCCCTCGTTTGCCAATCTACCTGGCTGTATTGTACATTTCATCAGAAAGTGAGCGTATTAAACATGCACCCAACAGGAATGTATTATTTTGACAGAAAATCACTGCTGTGGCTTCCAAATTGGAAATATATAATGAAGGTGGGTTGTTAACTCAAATACTAACTGTCATCTGTAGGTACATGTTTGTGTGTAACAGAAAGTTTATAGATGTACTTGTAATTATGTCAAAGACGTATCATATATATCAGTTTTGGACATCAGATACACTCAAGGCCAGGGTACAGCTAGGATTTTTATGAGGGAGTGCTGTTTTGGGGTGGGAGGAACTAACTTTTTTGTGCAACAGCACCAGAAAAGTTTTACCTTTTTGTTCAATTCTGGTGTTTTAAGGTGTAGGTCTATAATAAGTCAGTCATCAAGCTAGGAGTCTGAAATTGATAAACTACATTATAGGGGTAATGGGTTCATCACAAGAATTACATATCATCAGCCTGTTACGCTAATTGCTTAAGGGGGTACTACACCCCTGCTTAATTTTGTGCCTATTTTTGCATTTTTCTAAAAAATTATAGCGCATTGGGGAAAATTAAGATATGTATATTATAGGGGCAAGGACTACAACTACTGCACTAGAAAATTTATTTCAGCACAGACAACAGTTGTGGAGTTACAGTCAAAAATGAGGGAAAACCAATATTTGATCAATAAATCAATAACTATTTGCTTTGAGTTGCTGAATTTTCAGTACAGTAGTTGTAGTCCTTGCCCCTATAATATATACATATCTTATATCACCGATGTGCTATATTTTTTGAGAAAAATGCAAAAATAGGCACAAAATTTGCCAGGGGTGTAGTACCCCCTTAAGTCATTCTTACATGTTTCTCATTTACAATTTTGATTTTCTGAGTAATAAACCCATAATTAATCAAATTTCCAGCCATATTCTTCATTAACTTGTGGAATACATCAAAAGAGATGTATTCCACAAGGTAATGAAAAATGCGGCTGGAAATTTGATTAATTATGGGTTTATTACTCAGAAAATCAAAATTGTAAATGAGAAACATGTAAGAATGACTTAAGCAATTAGCGTAGCAGGCTGAAGATATATTGTGTATGATGCTCCCGTCCAAGCACCAGAAATGTTGTACCTTTTTGTTAAATTGCGGTGTTTTAGGGTGCACAAACATTGTGAGGTGGACTTGTTCATGCGTCCAAACTGATGGGAGGGGGGGGAGGATTCGTGAGTGACTGATGTTTTTGTGCCTCCTCCAATGATGATGTTCTAGCCAATTTTAACTTAGAAGAGAATACTTTTAGTTTGTCTCTAATTGTATTTTGCAAACTTCAATCAATACTGTGACAGCTATTTAAACATGGATCTGGTTTAACGACTTTGTCTACGAGCTACAAAAAAAATGTAACAAGTCATTCAGTACTGGGTTTTAAACCAATTGATGCTGAAAAGTTTTATATTTTTATGTGTCTTAGGATGATCAGACTATGGATGGTGACATTATGTCAACTAAGGTAGGAATGGTTGCTAAGCAACCAATCAATCAGCGCTAACCAACCTAGTTAATGAAACCAGCTTATTAGTTGATGCACTTACAAAGCTTTTTAAGTTTTTTTTTTCATTTTGTGTATCCATGTTAACCTTCTTATTATGGTCACATATCATTTCTTAGTCTAGTTTTGATTATTTTGTCATTATTTTCATAATAAACCAGCATAATTGTATCATTTTAAAATGCTTTTTAATGCTCTGATCTGTTTTGGTTGTCATATACAGTATATGTGTGCATGTGTTTACAACATATTTGATTTCCAAGAAGTGTATGATGTATCTTGATTTATATGAATAGAACATTTTTCTCAAAATTTCAAATTCATCATTGACTAAATATTTGTTTTATTAAAAAGAATTTGTTTAAATACAAATATGTATGCATGCTTTAAATCGGATCGATTTACAAAATTTGAAATTAATAATTTATGATTTTTTTACTCTTGAGTTTAATGAAATTCTTTTTCACAATCGCCATTGATAGTCAATTTTAATAATATTTTCATTATTTTTTCGTTTGTTTTTCTTTCTCCTGATACATGTACATGCATGTTTGGAATATGTATAAAACTTAATCGCCCTTTTGGTTAAGATTTTTTTTTGGTACAATACTACATTGTGTAAGATCATCAATTCATGACAAACCCCAACAAGTCATCAATATTGATTGTATTAACACATAAACATGTACAATATATGATGAAAATCATAAATCTTAATAATCCGAGCCAGATATAAAGATACTAGTTTGTGACTGATATCACCATCACCTGTCACTCAAACTCAGAAACTATTACAGATTACTCTGTGGTTAATTTTTCACCTTCAGATATACAAATCATCTCAAAAGTTAGATCTTAGTAATAAACGAATCTCAGGAGCCAAGTTATGGTCAGGATTTGGTCGGCCATTACTGGGACCCGTCTGTACCAAACTGGTGTTGTTACTGGCCATCGCTTAAAAATCGATGTTGAATTGTATTGTGTTGTAAACTTCCATCATTCTTTTGTGTACATGTAACACGGGTGATGAAATGCAGTTTAATATCCCCGCCAAGACCATATCATTCCACATTTTAGGTGGAATAGACCTAAGGGGGGGGGGGGGTCCCAGCTATAGCTGCCATTGAGGTGTAGGAATGCATGAAAATGGATTCGTCTATAGGAATCTTTCTTACCTGAAGGCACCATCATCAATGCCTAGAACAGTTGCTTTTTGCTTTATAAAACTACCATCAATTTTCTGTGATTTCTTTTCTCCACTGAAGGCACCAGATGAATCATCCTTCCTTTTATGTGCTACTTACCAATCAAGGATCGTAGGGAGTTTGATTGACAGTAAAGTCGGATGCAAACTAGTCTTTTTAATTCAGTCTCAGATTATAGAATTGATTTCTTCACCTTCAAATACAGACATGGATTGTGTAGTTTCATATTTTTTAATTTGAAAATGACTGTAATAGGCAACAGAAACCCCCCTATTCTATGGGCTCAACCAACTCAAGATTTTGCGGTTTGGTTTAAATTAAATGTTTTTAAATAGCTGTATGCAATTGAAAACAGCTGGTTTCTTTGCTGAAGTGGACTGATTTTGACTGAATTGTTTTGAAAATATGTGGAAAATAAAACAAATAAAAAACAACAACAACAACGTCCAGACCGCTCGACCCTATTTGGCAAGTCCATCCCTCATAAAACAGGTGGGGTTTTTTCGTTGCCTTATCTGGAATTAGGAATGAAGAGGCATGTGCATCCTTTATTTTTTTGCTTGATAATATTTTTTTACAGAGAATTTTCACAATATAATTTAATTTGTATCTTTCCTGCAAATCACTCCTGTACTAGTAATGGTGTTGTTAAAAAATGTAGGACCACAGTGATAGAAAATAATTATAACCTGTAACTTTGTACCCCATAGTCATGTAAATGCACTGTATTTCCAATGGCATAATTGTTCATGTATTCACTTGCATAATGTTGAACTTTGACCCTAGGTTATGAATTAAAATGAATAAGGTGAGAGGTCTTGGACTCTCTAATACAGCCTTGTGTATAATGGACATATTGGATTGTCACTCATGGAGGACCAGAATAAGTGTGACTTAAAAAGCCAGATATTGAATGATGGACTGGTTGCTAAGAGCATAGTGTTACAAAGAGTGGCATATGTTCCGTTTGTCAGACGTTTCAGTCATAGTGCATTGTAATGCATGCAAGTTGCTCTGAATGTACTTTAAATTTGCCATTCTCCAACTAGTCATTGACCTACAGTCTCTGGCAGAGAAGATCGGCACTTGTTCGCATTTTGTGAGCATGCGCAGCGTAAACACGGAAGTGGGGTTCCGATTGGCTGACATTATTATAACAACAAACCCATAATCTGATTGGCTGATTATTCGCCAAATCATTTGTTGGTGCAAGCTCCGCACATGTCGCTTATTAACAGGGGGCGCTTGTGTCAATCAAAGCAAAAGACTGCTGTACTTATTTCTAAGCTAGTGTAGCGGGGTTTCGGGTCTGACCAAAACAAAGAACTTCTTTGTTCATCTCTCTCTTTATTCCTTCCTTCCTTCCTTCTTTCATTTGCCATGAAACACAAGGAGAGTTAGGGTTAAAGGTGTTATTTGTTACAAGTTCACTATACTAAGAGTGTTGTACATGTATAAATCTAAATAAACATGCTTTTCTTAATCCTAACCTAAGTAATTATTGCCACAAAGTTAGTTGTGTTTACATTAGTAGTCATGGCAACATCCTGACACCATTATACATTCCCCTGTTGAAGTGACAGCTATTAAAAGGCTTGGTTGGGATCCTTAATGCTTTTTCATGCAGTACTTCACCAGTGCGTTTGCTATAACCTGGATAATTAATTATAGATCTGTATATTTGCAAAGATGTGATATAGTATAGGCCTACTGTTGACATAGACTTTGACTAACTCTATAGTATACTTTACTAGAAACTATTTGGCTCAGTAGTTCTCACAACTGATGCTTATGACAAGATATTGTACACTTCCCACAATGCATTTCTTCTCTGTACTGATTTGCTATTCAGTGCAACATAGGTCAACGGTTACCAGAAATACCTCAATTGTAAGTTGTGGATGAGCTCTGTTAATTCAAGTATTTTTGTCACTCTAGTATCAACCCATGTTGCACTGAATAGTAAATCAGTACAATGAAGAGATGCATTGTGGGAAGTGTAAGAGTATATTCTCTTTTCATGATTTCAAAGGTTGTATTTCAAGTTTTAAAGAACAAGCAAAGATTGCTAGAACTGCACATGTTAGTTAATGCCATCTAGTATTACTTTCTAATGAGTGATTCTCCTGTTACAAAGGAATGTTGACGAGACAGTTACGTGTAGTTTGCCTCAAAATCTTGTTGGCAAAGTGGTATTGAAGTGCTCCCAATTCCAGAAAATACATGTACATGTACATGTAGCTAAATCCTAATCCTGTAGTTAGTATTAACTGGCAACGAAAGTCAAATTTTAGTATTTGGTCAATTTTTCGAAATGCGGGCCAAAAACTTGCTTTTTTAGGATGTTTTTCTTATGCTGTAAAATCAAGCCCAAAGACTTGTACAAAGACTAATAACATTTCAGGTTATGTATTTTAGTTTATTGGAAACACATTTTTGAATAAATGTTATTTTATCAATTATCAAAATTAACATTAAGATAGTATTGAACTTTTTGAACAAACTTTTAGCCTATACAAAACATTTGAGTACTGAAAAACATACAAAATTGCATGTTTTTGGCATTTTCCCTTACATTGCAAACAATATTGAAATTTAACTTTTATTGCCAGTTTAGAACTAACCAAAGGATGAGGGTTTACCCGTGTTTCATTTAAAGCAATAACAGATAATATTTTTAATTAAAAAAATGCTGTATTTTTCTGGAATCAGGGGTAGGCAATACAGTGTTGTTTGTTTCCTTTAGTGGTGGTTTTTATATTTTAAAGGAAGTATGAATGCCATAATTGTAGAAGGAGATAGTAACACTGCTGTAAAGATATACTTATTTTAAGACCAGTTACAAACCACATAAGTACTTTTCTAATGAGTCACATACTGTCCATTTATATTCTAGTAGAAAATCTGCTGACAATCTAATGCTGAAACTAGCAGGGTGCATCAACTTTGCTCTGTGCTCAACTGTGCACCAACTAAAAATCCAACACTTGGAAATTGCATGCCAATTTAACAGATGTATTTAAAGATACTCACCGATTTGTTGTGTGTACATATAAATTGTGTATAATTTTAGAGGGAAAATGATTGCAACATGTACTTATTTTGAGTGAATTTTAAAGAATCATTTCTAAATTTATATGACAAGCCAAACTTGTGCACGCATTTTAATTAGTCTCTGTCAACTTTTATTGTGGTCAAGTACTGTAAGCCTTAGGCTAATTAAGTATTATCCAGATACTTATTTTGACACTTCTGGATCCTCTCACAATTTTTAAGCGTGACGAGTAGAAGGAAGTAATACTTCAAAATTTATTGTAATATCACATTGGGCTATTCCATTTAAAATCCACACTACCCCTGTGGAAGATTTATCTAAAGTCTTCTACAGAGGGAGTATGAGTTTTGGGTAACTTCCATTTGAAATACTCACTCCAGTTGTAGAAGATATAGGTGAAGCCATAATACAGGGGAGTATGGGTTTCAAAATGATTAACCCTGACCAATTACATTTGAAAAACATACTCCCTCAGTGGAAGATATTTCCAAAATCTTCCACAGGGGGAGTGTGGATTTCAACTGGAATAGCCCATTGCGTGTGAAGTATCCAATAGTTGTCCAACACTTCCTGTCATAACTTGATTAACTATAAGATATAGACCTAATAATAAGATAAACTGAAGTACAAATGACATAGATCTTCATCAAGACCATAGAACTGTTGCTTGTACAAAATCAAACTTTTTGAGCGACATAGAACATGACATTGTCAAGTGCTAATGTCCCATTATTAATACCAATAATCCATCAATATAATACATTGCATATAGACATAGTTCATGTTTATCACTGCCATCTTTATGGATTGAAAAATTATGTGCTGCATTGCATAGTATTTGTTGGTTTGTTTTGCCCATTTTCGCCATTATGGTTCAAGAATGTGTATGGAATTCCTATTGTCTGTCAGAGAATGGATGTGGGGACACCAAATCCCAAAAATTGGGAAATAGTGTAACCTATTCCAACTCAAATACAGAGATACCTGTTTTTCTGAATTTTGCGATTTTGACAAAAAATTTTGATATTGTTTTAATTTTTAAATATTATTATATATTATTTATTTGTACATTTTTGACAAAACTGTAGTTCAAAATCCCAAAAAATGTTTACCCCCAACAGAATTTTTTCAGAGGATCTACTGTCATCTCTGCAACTAGTCTAAAAGTGTGAAAAATTGTAAAATTGAGTTTAATAGTAGGTATAGCCTCAACCGTACAAACTACATGTTAACCACCCTGAGTCTGCATGTAGCTTACATGAAGAGTAAGAGTAACTAACTTTTCAGCAAACAAATTTGTTACGTTTTCTTTTGTTTTTACCATTTCCTAAGTTTGGACATCAAGACTGATTGGATGAGATCTCGTTTCAAAATGAAATGAGATTTTGCATATTTTTAGTTGCCAATATCAAGGTTCAGGACGTATTTTGGTTTTGTCTGCATCCCTGGTGTCTAATATTATTGGTTTTAAAAAACTAATCCACCTCTATTCATTTGCACTGCAGGATCAATTAATAGATCTCCAGGAGAAGTATAAGAAAGCTATGATGACCAATGCTCAGCTGGACAATGAGAAAGCCACGTTAACGTTTGAAGTGGACGCCTTGAAAGATACGTTAGAAGAACAAGAAGAGGTCATGATGGAATTACAAAGAGAAACTAGGGATAAACATAGGGTAGGTGCATGGCCTGGGCGTGCGAATTATTGTTTGATTTTGAATGTTTGGGGTTTTTTTTGCTGAAAATTTAATTTTGGTGTAATTTTAGAAAGACTGATGACTAATTGTTAGTGCGATTTAATTAGAGGATAAAGGTATTGTTTTTAGCCGCGGGAGTGCATCTGTTGTCTCATAACATTGGGGATATCATTATTATTCGCCTCGTTGTTTTATGCCAAAAATAATGATGTCGCCCGTGTCATATGAGATGATAGATGCACGACAGCGGCTAATAAAATACCTTTAATCTCAATCTCAAACACTTCAATTCAAATAAAAATATCATAAGTATACCAAATTTTAATCAAATTAAATCCTACATTTGACATGGAATTACCTATGGCTTAAAATCGATCAGTCCCGTTGTTGCTGTGCACCTCTGATTGGTTCAAATAGCACGTACGAGTATCGTGTCGACACCCACATGCTAAAGTGTGTGATATCGTGTCATATCACATCGGTAAGAACCAATAAGGTTGCAGGAATGTTCTCAAGTGTTTAAGAATAGGGTTTAATGAGTGATAAATGATTAATTAAGATCGATCTTACGCATGCGTTATCAAGCATCAAATGTGTTTCTGTAAGTGGGTTGAATGTGTCGTTAAGGAGGTAGTTGACATCTAAGTTAATGAGCCACAGGGCCGTAGCAAGCGGGGCGGCCGGGGATGCCATGGCCGCCCCACCTTTTGAGAAATTTGTTATGTTTTTCTTTATATCTTTATTTCAATTTGGGCATATATTTGCATTTTGGCCGCCCCACATTTGTTATGGCCGCCCCACATTTTTCAACCTTGCTACGGCCCTGATGAGCCATCTGGGGGGAGGGGCAGGGCAGGTGCAATCTTTCAGGAGTCAACGAGTCTACTATCAGGTATACAAGATCAAGCAGATCACAGACTCATTCTTGCTGAAGAATAAATTTTGAGGTAGAAATCCATAATTTTTTGTTTTAAATCATAATTATGTTTTTCTTTATCATTTTGCAGGAATTAGAAGGAAAGAAACGAGAAAATGCAGTAATCAAAAAAGATATAGGAACTTTGAAAGAAATGGTATCACAAAGAGATCAGCTTATATCAGTAAGTATTCCCCTCTGTAAACAGGGTCGGCTAGCCCTACTATAGGGCCTTTTAAACAAACTATATCCGAGAACCGCTAAAACCCACTAACCGCTCCACCCGCAAATTTTTCTGGGGAATTAGCAGTCACTTTTCCAATATCTGTGCTGGGTTTTAGCAGTTCTCTGGATATAGCCAGGTGTTATGATACAATATGGTTTTGGATCACCACAGTCAAAAGGCCGTATACTAGAAGTAGGGATAGGGTCGGCCTCGATGTGCAACAACATGAACGTACATAATAGTATTGGGTAACATACCATGTTTACTTTATTAAACACCCCAGGGGTATTACATGAATGTTATCATGACTGCGCTTTGAAAAATACACTGTAACAAATACAGAGTGAATTAAGCAATTTTGCCTCGCTCGTTATGGAATGATAATTCTTGACTTTTTGTAGCCCTTTGTCGTGGGATCTGTTTTCCTGAAATGTATGAAATTATCATAAAAAGTAATGAAGGTTTTGCTATATGACTGCATGATAACAAAGGGCATAATTAGTCAATTTTGATGACGGGTTGGTCATTCAGCTGTTTCTTCAGATCATTTGAACTGTACAACCAAAAAAACTTTGTAGTATGAATTGTTTCCATGATTACTTGTTAAGCAGTGAACAGGTTTACCAAACACATAATAATTGTAGTCTCACTGGTGAAGCGAGTTTGGAAGATAATCACCATTTTCTTCTTAGTATGAGAATTTGCTGAAAAATAATACTGAAAAATAAAATCTATGCGTAAATACTAACCATCTTACAAACTCTTGCCTCCTTCCTCACCAGGAACATGGCCTTCTAGTAGTCGGTGACGAGGATGAGAATGATTTACCAGAGGGTCAGCGCTCCAATAAACGAAACAAAGTAGGACAAATTGTAGTTGTATCACCGGAAGCGGCAGAATTACTAGACGTTGGTGGAGATGGTCCTCTAGATGTAAGACTTAAACATTTCGTGGAAGAAAAGAAAACACTTTTAGAAGAGGTAAGTGCTTGTATTCATTGTAGCAAATACAATTGGCTTGCTTCTACAGAAAGCAATCCCTGTGGCGGTAAATGATTGACCAGTTACCGATACAGGTTGTGCCCAATGGCAACAAGTTATGAAAATGATGGGGCTAGCCTATAGTAAGAATCCCAATTGAATGAACGCAGCTTTTAGCAGCTGCACTCGATCCAACCGCGATCGTATATTGCGATTTCAAACTACATAACGCTAACGCACGACCTTGGATACAATGCTATCCAATCACGAAAAGTGCGTTGGCATGTTTGGGTTCACTTCCGCGTTACTCACGCACAGTCGCAACACGCTGGCGTACATCGCGCCGTGTACGCAAAAATTCGTCACGCTATTGAAAGCTGCGTTCATTCAATTGGAATTCCCACTATAATTAATACAGCATATTCACACTTCTGAAAGTTTCAGAGAATTGGGTTGTATTGCAGTGTTCCCGCTGTCCTTGAAAGTCCTTGAATTTGAAAACATCTTTAAGGCATTGAAAGTCCTGGAAATTTGTGCAAGGTCCTTCAAAGTCCTTGAAAATTGGAATTTTACCTAAAGTATAATTTTGAGAAAATTTGGGGAGTGGAGAGGAGCTGTCACTTTTGTTAATACGCACTACATCTCTATTAAAAACCCACCCCAACAAAATTCCAACATGAAAATGCACTTTTTGATGGTATTCAGCTATTGCTGATAATGTTGTTGGTGCCATTGTCAAGTACTTAGCTATTGCTGGAAGAAAATGTACTTTTGGATAGTATTCAGCTATTGCTGGTAATGTCGTTGGTGCCATTGTCAAGTACTTAGCTATTGCTGGACGAAAATGTACTTAGTATTCAGCTATTGCTGGTAATGTCGTTGGTGCCATTGTCAAGTACTTAGCTTTTGCTGGACGAAAATGTACTTTTGGATAGTATTCAGCTATTGCTGGTAATGTCGTTGGTGCCATTGTCAAGTACTTAGCTATTGCTGGACGAAAATGTACTTAGTATTCAGCTATTGCTGGTAATGTCGTTGGTGCCATTGTCGCTTGAACCAGCTTTTATAAAGGTAAAAACATACACTATAAATTAATCCCTAATAAACGCCCACCCTTCATGAAATGTCACTGCCCATGTGCGCTTATTAGGAACAATACGGTAAGTGAATAAAGAGCAAATACTGAATTTGTTTTTATTATGCAACTTACAGATTAGGACATTAAGAATTGAACTGGAAGATGAAAGGTCCAGAATAGCCACAGCTGAGAGGCGGAGACATGTAGCAGCACCCTTACCTGCTGAGAATGGGCCTGATCTTCATGAGATGTTAGACACACAAAGTAAGACATGTTGCTATGGTATATGTGATTATGTGTGGTGTGTTGTATGAATGCAATGCAGGTTGTCCTTGAAAAAGAAAAGGGAATGAAAAGCGGTACAAAAAATACCAGAAAGTGGTATGAAATGCTCAAAATTATTACGAAAAGTGCAATATCACCGCAGGTAAAGCATTCTGTGATATTGCCGTATTGCAACTTTTGATAAGCAATAGTTTTTGATCAGTGTCCTCTTTAGAACTACCTAATTCCAACTAAAGATTCTTTGGCAAGTTTCAACATGATTTCAAGACTGCGTTTGAAGAAGGAAAAAATTAGCAACGAAGATTTGTACGGTTTTCTTTTTTGATGGAGGACACACCTTGGTCTGGGGCGGACATTTTAAAAATGAATTAAGAAGAGCAGCAACGACATCACTTGCATTACATTCCAGATGTTAAATCGACATCATATGCAAAATTTGAGGAAATTCGCACGAGTCCGTTTTATTTTAGGGCCATTTGTCTATAACTGGTCTTTACATGTAGCTCTATGGAGAGAGTGCCCGTTGAGGGCGCTATAACCCCCATTTTAGGAACAAAAATGTGATTTAAAAAAAACGGACTCGTACGAATTTTCTCAAATTTTCAGAGTATGTAGTATGAACATGTAGAAATATAATCAAGTACTTGCCCTACCTGCTCTTCTCCGAAAAAATAAAAAGTCCTATACCTCAATGATAATGAAACCTAGGTGGTACACAGTATGTAGTATGTTGTATCTGTGTGATGTGGTACTCAGTGCACCTTTTTGGTACATCCCATAAGGGATGAAATCAAATCTTGACAGGTTCTATTTATATTCTAAACAATGGAAACCAGACGGAACCAGAGCGGAACCGGCGGTCAACTGTCTGTTGAGTTTTGATTTCATCCGTAAGCCTTTGCGATTGGACCCCTGATGTCGTCATGCTGATACGCACATTACTGGCACTGGAAATAGGCAGTAACAATGTTCGTTAACTATCTGCACAAATGGCGATATCATGTGAACACACACGCAAAGGCTTATGAGATTTACAAAAAGGGGAATGGGCAACAGCAAGTTCCTTTGGTCAGTTAAAAAAATGTTGGTATTTATACAGCGCCTTTCACATGTGAACATGTACCAAAGCGCTTTACATTTATTTCGCCGTCATTAGAATATGTCAGCTGCCATACAATGCCCAAGGCATGCTCATACCTTTGGACGGCGCTCAATGGACAGTATTCATAACAGCTCCCCATTTCACACCTGGGTGGAGAGGAGTAATCGAGATAAAGTGCCTTACTCAAGGGCACAACACGATGGCGTCGCCGGGGCTCGAACCCGCAACCTTCCGATTATGAGTCCTAGCCCGTTCCGCTCGGCCACCGTGCCCCAGTTTAGCAACAAATGCTGGAATGACGAACATCCTGTCAGACTCACACTTTTTGAAAGTGTATATGGAATATTGTTTTGGTTTCTGTGGGTACTGATATAAGTATTAGCTTTGGAGAAACAAAATATACTGAATATTAATTCAAGCATCAATTTGAAGCTTGAACCCACCTACCTCAAGCCTCTTCATATTATCAATGAATGAAGGAGTGAGTGAGGTTTGTAAGAAACTATGTGATTTTCTTGTATGTGTTGTCTTGTTCAATGTCATGTAACTCATAATATGTGTATGTGTTGTCTCGTTTGTTATCTCATAATATGTGTATGTGTTGTATTCATTGTATTGTTTATCATTTACAATAACTCAATCTGTTGTGTTTAAATGTAGAAAAAGGTCAAACCGCCGAACAGATGCGTGAAAATAACGCGAAAGAATCGCTGGTCGTCAGTAAGTCCTGTCATTGTTTCGGAATGATTAAGATTAATTAATTATTTGGTTCAATTGACCAAACAATTTTTTTTGATTCCTACTAACATGACCAGTTATTTTTTGTAATCACTCCCAACGATTTGTTTACCTTGATTTTGCACTCGTAGTGTGGTTTCATCAGTTCCAATGGATGCCAGTTATATATACTATTCACCTTGTAGTTTTTTCCCAACCCAAGATTTTCACCTATGCACGTGGAAGATTGTGAAACTTAAGGAGCCACCATAGACCACAAGTATTGTATAATAGTTTCTGTTGAGACCTAACATGAATGCTTCAATCAAACTTGTCTTAGACTTTTGTCGACTTGTAATTTGAATCTAGATATAAATCCATTATGTTACAATTTGAGCATATTCAGCCTTGAAATTTAAACACATTCCACCATAAAATTATACAATGAATAAACTTAAGATGTACAATAAGTTATCAATGTCTTTGTATAATAAATTAGCTGTCACAATTCTTAATTAGAATTTTGCCAGTTATAATGGTAATGACACTACACTTTGGCAATAAATGAAATTTGTGTCAAGCAATTCATTCAGTTTTGCAATTTGTGACTTGACCAGTCACTTGATTTAACACAGTATGGCCCAAAGTTTTCAGCCCCAAGTCTCTTTTGGCATGAACCTGCATTCAGTATATTATTCACTTATTATTTATGGCAAATTTAAAATAGATTTTAAGTCAATTTTATTGAGTTCTGTACCTATTGGTTTGGGAAGATGGTAAAAAAAACCCTTTTGAACCGGAGACCAGAGTGGATATGGAACATGAAGACGGTAGTTATAAAATAGTGTTCTTAAACAACCAGGTCTTGTAAACTAGGGTAGATTACTTGCTTTCTTGTCATTTACAAAAGCTTGTATTCAAATAAATTTGTAAGACAGTGATGATAATTCATTCTCTTCAAATCATTTATTGTACTTAGAGGCTATCATAGATTCTAACTTTAGTTACATCATGTTCTGAACATTGCAAAAACAAACTTGACGGAAAACGAATCTGTGTTGTTACAACTCACAGTAAGCACTATAGTGGGAATCCCAATTGAATGAACGCAGCTTTCAATAGCGTGATTTAATTTTTATGCACACTGTGCGATGTACGCCAGCTGCAGCGATCAAAAGCGTGAATAACGCTAAAGTGAATCAACCATGCCTAACGCACTCGTGATTGGATAGCATTGTATCCAAGGTCGTATGCTCGTTGTAGTTTGAAATACGCAATATACGATCGCGGTTGGATCAAGTGCAGCTGTTAAAAGCTGCGTTCATTCAATTGGAATTCTTACTATAGTAAAAATGAATTATCTTTCAAATAGTTGATCCTGATAGCATCCTCTTCTATTATTTGCATAGCAAATCATACACATAAACATTCCGATAGTAGTAGCCATGGTAGCGACAAGGACAGTGTAGGGTCAGGAGGTCAGCGCAAAAAGAGGTCGAAGGACAACCATCAACGTGACCACCACCACCAGCGTGACCATCATGGTGGACATCATGGTGGCCACGGCCATAGTAAAGATGGGCATAACAAAGATGGGCATAGTGGTGGTAGTAGTAAGTGTGCATGTGCATCATGGCAGACTTAGGTTGTTAGTTACAACGCTGGGAGAAGGTGGTATGAGTAAAATAATGTACAAAGAAAGGAATTGGCAGTGGCATTTCACTACGAAGCAATTTTTGATAAGTAGAAATATCGGTTCTCTTCCTTACCGCCATCCATGGGCATTGAGTAATTTCAGTGACAAATCAACCCCTAGATCTTAAAGAATGATAATGATATTGATTTTCAGCTTCATTGTAACAAAATTATTAATCAAATTGTAATGTTTGGTCTGGAATTCATGTTTAAAATTTCCATCAAAGTCAATTGTAATATCATTTGTTTTGGATATGAATCCTTTCCCTGAGTTATGCAAGAAGTTCTTCACATAATTTGTTTTATTTATGATCTTGATCACATTTCTGCCAAGTAAAATTTGTATTTTTGTTACAAAGGGGTTGGCACTGACTTCCATTTAGCTATTTAGTGAATTTCAGTTGTCAAAATCTGAATTACAAACAACAATTATAATGTTCTTCACCTTTATTATTGTGTGTCCCCTGCATCTTGTACCTGTGTGCCCAACACAGTGTGGCTATAGTCCAATTGGCTTCCTCGAGAGAGGGATTTAGGTGCGCACTGCAGTGCACACCCTAGTGCGCACAGTATTAAATCATGTATGTTGAATCGTGTATGTAGATGCAAATTACTGACGTGTTTACACATGCAATCAAAAGCGTTACATCTGTACACACGCGAGGTAACTCTGACAAAGTACTCAAGTCATTTTCTCTATTAAGCGAAATGGACTATTTTGCATTTAGTATTTAGTATTAGATAGTAGAGTCAATCAACAAGAAACTTACCCAAGATCCCACTCAAACTAGCTTTTGTGCATTGGAGCAATGCATTTGGACATAAACTTTAAAAAACCAACATATATTAAAATGAAAAGTAAAATACCTTTGCCTGACACATCTCACAGTTTTGCAAATAAAAATATTACCCTTTTCACAAAATATGTGCCAATTCTTTCAGGTATTTTGAATGGCATGTAAAAATACACATTTTGCAATGTATTGTAACCAGCAGTACTAATACAACTCTTAAAGTGGTGATACCAGGTCCAAACATTCTGGCAATTTGTATGGCTATTTTTAAATATTTTAATTTGCTGCTTGAGTTTCTTTTAAAGCTTTATGTAAGATGCATGTTACACTACTGCTGCAAAAAATGCTGATAACTAATAAGGACCTGGACACCAGTAATTTTTTTTAAAAGTATTACCTACAGAGTACTGATCATTGATGGAAGGTATTATCATTAGTGTCTAAAGGAGGTTTCTAGACTGCATAAATATACCGTATTGTTTGTAATAAACGCTCCCCCTCTAATAAACGCCCCCCTCCAATGTTTCTGTGAAAAATTTACAAAAATGCGAACATTTCCATGACATATCGTGTAGGTAAGCTTAAAACTTGCATCAGTCATGATCGCTAAATTGAATGGACAAAACCTATTATGACTCAAATCCCATCCATTTCATTGCCTAATTATGGTAGAATTTCACTAATTCCATGCACTTACAGGTGTAATTTTGTTGTATTCCCCACGAAAATATCATTTTCCGTGGGCGCGCCATCATGTATAGTGTAAATCCCTCCTTTTAATAGGAGCACCATCGGGAAATTGAACACAATTTTTAAGCTTTTTTCACTGACAATTCACTTCCAATAAACGCCCCCCTTTTGGAAAAATGCAACGCCCCCGGGGCGTTTATTACAAACAATACGGTAAATGATCTTCTTGCCAATGACCAGTGTACTGCACCTTGGGATGCTACTGAAACATGCCTTTTCCTGAAAAAAAAACATGGTTCATGCAACAGGTGTGGATTTCAGAAAGTGTTTAATCCCCTTAAATTTTAGGGTAGGTTGTCTGATTTTCAGGAGTTCGGATACTAGAATATATATCAACAATCTGTATAATGGGCTATTCCAGTTGAAATCCATACACCCTGTATGAAAAACATGACCTTAATCTCCAAGACAGGGAGATTGAATTTCAAATTGGGTTACCTGAATGGGCAACTCTATTTGGAATCTACACCTTGTGTGGGAGATTAAGGTCATGTCTTCCATAGGGGGTGTATGTATTTCAAATGGAATAGTGCAATAGTACACCACTTGTCTCTTCATAGCATCAAAGTAATGCATATCTCATATCAGACCTAAATATCTTCTGCGTTATGAGAAAAATATGAGCTTCCTTCTGATGCTAAAATCTCAATTCTGATCTAATAAAAATGGATTGAAGCTATAGACGAATCCGACGAGCTACATTCCTACACCTCACTGGCAGCCATAGCTGGGGGCCATCCATCCATTTTACGTGAGGCCAGTATCATACGCGTGCATCATTTACCACTCCCGTGATGCAGCGCAAGTGCTACGCGCTCCGATGCACTCGCGATAGTGGTCTTGGATCGCAATTCAAATGAACTAAGCTAGTTTGGCGAGGATGGTCCCCAGCTATGGCCGACTTAATCCTGACCATCACTTGGCTCATCGGATTCGTCTATAGATCAGGTAACCCACCTTTACGTAATTCATAATCTTCATTTATTTGATGGGGTAAACTGGTAGGATGAGGGAGTAGATCAGATCATCCACCTTTAGGTAACTTCATGATCAGTTTCACTTATGAATAGGTATTTATAATTGTATAGATGAGGTGGCAGCAGTGTACATAAACAGGGACTGGTCTGGTGATATGCTTGAGCAACAGCATGTGACCAGTTCAATTCAAATTAGTCTTGTTTGCCTTTGATTGAATTGAAAGAACAGGTCCTCAAGAAAACTAGATGCACACTCATACTGCTAGACAAAGAATAATGACAACTGCCGTCAAACTTTTTGGTCTGATGTCACATGTCACCTCGTCTATATTTCCTTCGTGAAATTGTACTTACTATAATACCAAGCTTTTGAGTTATGATGCATCTACAAGGGATGGGCCATTCCAGTTGAAATATATGCAGCACCTGTTGAGATACATAACCTTAATCTCCAACACATGATGTGTGGAGTTCATTTCAAATGGAGTTACCGATTCAGGTAACTCCATTTGAAATTCACACTCCCTCTGTGGGAGATTAAAGTCATGTCTGCCATAGGGGTGTATGGATTTCAACTGGAATAGGCAGTGAAATCCACCCAGATTCCAATAATAAACACAATAGCTATTAATGCATGGTGTCATGACAAGAAGGAACAACAAGGCATGGTAGTAAGTAGTAGCTATACATGTATGATGACTATACTTTTGTTGTGTGTCGATCAGAAAATTCCTCTCATGGTAAACATAAGAAGGATAGCGGCCATCACCACCACCATCACCATGATGACTTTGAGCGTAAGTTGCCTAGCAACCCATTGCTTGGTGATGACGAGGCATGGTACCCTGCCTGCATGGACAACTACCCGCATTTTGATGTCATTTTTTTGTGTTTAATTTTTATTTAATTGTATATTTTATTTTTAAGCAAGAAGTAAATATAAAATAGACTGGTAGTAAATTATATGGTTTTTTTAATGTTTACAAAATAATTAAAATCAAGAATAATAACATTTCATGCACTTTCTTAGCTGAGTGCTTTGACCTCAACAGGCCAACATTCTTATAAATGTAGTCTTTTTAGCCTGGTTTGAGCAATGAGCTTCTATGGTTGCATCAGGAGCTAAGGCTTAGTGTGTCTCCACATGAAGCAACTGTTTTATCATAGATAAGATAGACATTTTCTGTCTCGGACACTTTTTGATTTGAAGGTCAATGCATTTTTCAATATTGTTATTTTAGGGGAAAATCATTCACAAAACTTTACTTTTTGAATAATGAAGATAGGAATAAAGATTCAAATTATGAATTAAATTGTTGATATTAAAAGAAAGACTTCCAACTTTAACAAAAGATGACTGCATCGACACTTTGTGCATGTGAAGTAAATACAATGAACACTCAGAATGAGAACCCTTCACATCCACATCCAGTATGTAATTAGAGTGTCTTTTCACAATGTCTTGTAAATCATATTGATAGTATTTTGAACTGACGAGAAATTCAAGATCATATTGCAAGCTGTATGTGTTGAGCTGTAATTGTAGGACTTGATATATTGAGTGATCCATATGCACGCATCACTGTGTGTGTTTTGTTTTCCAAGTCAATTATCAATTATGTTCTATAAATACATTAAAACAAGTGAATAGAATCAAACACATCACTTTGCAAGGGAATGAATGGTAGCTATTACTAACAGAATAAACAACCCTTATCTGCAGGATTATCAGAGGAATGTCAAGTACTAATGTCAGCTATAAGATAAGAAAATACTTCTATGGATGTATAAGATAGTGGGAGTCTGGTTTACCAGTGTTATCCTGAATTGGGCTATTCCAGTTGAGATCCATACACCCTGTGTGGAAGGCATGACCTTGATATTCCACATAGGGAGTGGGAATTTCAAATGGGTTTACCTAAATGGGTGACTCCATTTGAAATCTACACTCCCTCTGTGTGCGATTAAGGTCATGTATTCCATGGGGGTGTATGGATTTCAACTGGAATAGCACATTATTTATGCGCACATGTCAAATATGAAGGGGGGGAATGTCAGTCAGCAAGTGGGCAAGTGGCTGTCCAACAACCGACTGGCAATTACTGTAAAATAGTAAGTAAAAACTAAATCCTTCACACAACAATATCATCAATAAAAGGTATGATAGAGGGTAACACCAAACATCTTCAGTTGCTTTCTTATAATTCGGATTTAATTTTCCAAGACAATCGGCTTCATGCTGCAAATTGATTTTCCATTTTAGCAGATACATCTAGCCCTGCCAGACCAAATCCCCCCATAAAAAAGGGGAGGAAAATAATCATCTATACAGGTTGCAATATTCGCCCTTTGCACGGATCCGCCATCTTGCTACCAAAATGAGGTTCTCCCTGCAAACACATGTGCGAAAAGTGCATTTTTATTTCTCTTGCTTTTCTAGCAACATGCCAGGATGCTTTTGCAAAACGTACGCGGTCATTAAAGCATGTGTTTGACAGGCATATGCACACACAACACACACTTTGCGGGTATAACCTCATTTTGAGATGACTGTGCAAAGGGTCATTAAAACCAATTATTCACATTCTCTGTTTTCCTTATTTTACCCATCTGCAGGAGAAATGGGAAGACAAATCCAAGAGTATAAATTTAAACTCCAGCGGACAGAACAAGAGGTTACTACATTAGAAGGCAATGTAAGTAAACAGCTAAAAAAGCTTTGGCTCTTGCTGAAATTACTGGACACAGGACAGTGAAAAGGACAAAGATAGGTATCCTCTGACTTACCCTGTGCTCTGAATGAAGTGCAGAGATTCCTTGCATTTACCTGTCCATATATCGCACAGTGTCATCGCCCCGATATCTTCATGGCAGAAATCGCCATGGTAGGTTGAATCCACAGCCACTCTTTTCCATTTTGTTCCGACCTGTTTAATAGTTTTGAGATGCATAATGGGCTGAGGGTTAAGGCTATTGACAATAGCCCGGTGACTAACCTCACTGTGTGTGAGTGAGCATGATATGCGCCATGAGGTCCAGGCGAGGTCATCCGCTTTTAGACTGCTTCCACGAGTGTCCTACACTGCGCTATAGTTCGGCACATATAAAATCAGAATTTTTGTCAGTTTTTGAGTTCAAGACGCACGGTTCTTACTTAAGACGCAAGCTAACGACTTTCATATCCATTCAACACATATATTCAAGTACAAGGAACAAAATATGGCTTCTTTAGAATAAATAAATTACGGGAGATATTCATCATTTTCTACCCCGATATCCAAAGATTTATCGTCTGAATATCAAATCGTGCATAGCACATTCACATGTATCGATCCCGGGTATTGATTTTACTATCTCTGCTGTACCAAGTAATTATTAGCCAGGCAATGTCGGTGTGTATCGATAAAAAAAAAATCAACTATCCAATGATATCGATATCGCCGATATCACATTCTGAAGAAAATGGATATATCCAAGTTGCCGATAAGGGAAAAAATATCTCATTGGACGCGTTGTCGCCAATGTGTGATTGATTTGGGTTTTTTTGTGTACCGCACACAACATCTTACTGAACTAATTTCCAAAGATTTCCAATCAGCTGCTGAAAAAGTTGTATTGCCAAAACACATTTCACACACTGCAAATAAAGCACCCACTTATAAATTGCCTGGCATATTGTGAAATAATCCAGATTCTGTTGTTCCTAAACTCATTGGTTTATGCACAGAGCAATTAAAGCAAAAATAAGTCAATCTGTCAATCAATCAATCAATATTAGAAGATACAATTATGCAGACATTTTATCAATACTTTGTTGTCTGTGATTTATTTCAGGTACTACGACTTGAAGGTCAAGTTAAACGGTATAGAGCTTCATCTGAGGAGGCTGAAGCAAATGAAGAAGAACTCAAGGCAGAGAGAAGAAAAATTATGAGAGAGGTAGGATACACTGCTCAATCTAGAAATACTCACCAATATTCACTGTTTTGGCGTAAAACAACTCGACTTTGCCACATTGTTTTACTTAAAATAATGATGTCCTGTGTTATATGAGATGTACGACAGTGGCTAAAAACAATACCTTTATTCTATAAATACTATTTAAGGTTTTTGAATCTGCATAACACCTTGTTTTGCCATGACACACTTCACATTGTGGGGTCCACCCCATAATTAAATCTGCAAGACAGACAAGTCCAAGAGTCAGTGCACAGCCTTGACACATGTGTACTACGGCACAGCACTGTGATGGTAAAACTATCGCAAGAAGAGGCTGATAGTAAAAATCGTTGCTATTCTGTCAAAACCTTGTAACTCCAATAACTATTGTACATTGCAATATATTATATTGCACATATTTAACACCGAGCAGCTATTGGAGTTACGAGGTTTTGACAGAACGAAGACAAAATGTTGAATGGTAATGAACCAATGAGCTGTTTTTGTTTGTGTGATATAAACCTAACCATTCTCACTTTGGATACTTTATTTCATTTCAGAACCGCACTTTAAAGGACAAGGTAGAAGAAATGGAAACCGAAAATGGCCATCTTATGAAGAGACTAGAGAAACTGAAAAGTTCACGACTCACTGTTAAGTAGTGTAGTAGCTTAGGTAAACAATAAACATGTTTTTTTAGAATGTTCCCTTTCAGTTAAAATGTGACCTTTGGTGATTTTATTTTGAAGCAATATTTGCGGGTCGGAACATGAGGCAAGGTCATATTTTATCACAGATTGAACATATTATAGTACCTTGTGTATATGGTTGGGTGGTATCTGATACAAGTATTTGCTAGCGCATTTTGTAAAATAAATTTGTATATTCAATCCTATGGATTAAAAAAGTCGTACATTAATACTATTATAATACAGGAGGCTGTGATATGCTAACCCACCATGACCGCTGTGATCAGCTGAATGTGATCCAAGTTTTTGTCCAGTGAAGATCAGAGCGGTTGATTAATGTTCAATGCAATGTGTTTTTGATAATGACATGCCTACTAATATACTGTTAAATATATAAGTAGGATTTTTTAGAAATATATTATTGATGTTTACAAAAGCTTTCTTTTTTCATGTTCATGAATTGTTGTGGACTATAATAGTTCGTAATATATCAGCTCGTAATCGGTGGGAATTGTTAGACTTTTACTACTGTGACGAAATGTAGTCCCACGTTAGGAGTGATATTTTTGACCTGTCTAGTTTATATTTTGTGTGTTAAAGAGAGTAGACAAAGTAAATGACTTGAATTAATAATTTGTGATGCTTCTAGCGAGATGTCACAAGACAGTTCTCAAACAAATACAATATATTCATATAATCTGCCAATTATGAGCTGATCAAACTATATGGGTGTGACTACACCAAGCAGAGTTGTTTAATTAGGCGGCCTTCAAATAGAGGCTTGCTTTTGGCCTCTGTGTAAACTGGGCTTTGTGGCCCCTGGGTCTGGGGTAATTGTTACCCAGTGAGTTATCGCTCACAACAGACTCAAACAAATTTTGTGCGAAAAAAAAAAGAAAGCTTTTGAAACTTTTTTGTACAAACTATTTCTGTTTGTGTTTTTCAAATACTTGATAGGTACCAACCAACCATGTAAATTTTCTGTATCATACAGTGATGTACTCGTGGTACCCAGTGTTTTCTTCTATGCTAATTTATTTACCATAAATAGTAGTGTGACTATAGCAAAAAATAAATAGACGACAGTTGTATCATTTGCTCTGTGTTCAGCCAAAACAAGATAATGCAAGGTGGTTTCTTTTTTTAGGCCACATAAAAAATAAATTTGTTTCACGTCCGCCTTTCTCCTCACTTTGTGGAATCAGTTCATCTTTAAAAAATTATTTTTCAGTTGTCATGTTAAGTGGTCTAACTAAAAAATGGCCTCATCGTTTTTCTCAAAGATGCTGGAAACTGCTAGCAATGTCAATTTTGCATTGAAAACAGCTGTTTTAATATCAATATTCGCATTAAGAAACCCTCCCACACTCTTCCAAAATTGTGGGGACGTGAAACAAAATTTTTTATTTTATGTGTCCTCAGCATGGTATTGTTTTCCTCTTTCTTCTTCCAATATGCATTGTTAATGTTTTATATATGCAAATATTTAAAGTGCATATGCATATAAAATTGCAATATAAATTTTTTTTGCAGCGATTGAGTTGCTATTTTTGGTGTGTCCAAGTAATGTTTCTAGGTTTTCTATTAGCTACTTGCAGTTCGCCATTATACTATGTGAGGGAGAGCCTCGAACTGGCAGCATACATGAAAGGAAGAATTATGTAACTTTACACAGAACGTTATGACTAGTTCAATTCCCATTCATGTATGCTGCCAGTTCGAGGCTCTCCCCGCACATAGTGCATAATGGCGGAACCGTGCAAGTAGCGAATAGGTGAAAAACATTGTACATTTCTTACTGTTACTTCTTATAAAGAGGTGTACATATAAAGCTGAATAAGTCCCAGATCGGTCCAAAACAGTGGACTTGTTTATCCAAAGCATACTTGATCTCACATAGCATGTATATTACAGGGTAAGTCAGTATGGTATCGTTGATTATGTAATATGTAACAATTTAACTGGATTTTAAAGAAAGAAGTTAGACTCCCAGTTTAAATTTATACCCCCTATGGAAGCCGTGACTTTAATCTCACACAGGGGATGTACTGGTGTAGATTTCAAATGGAGCCACTCATTCAGGTAACCACATTTGAAATTCACACTTCCTGTGTGAGAGATTAAGGTATTGATTTTTATAGGTGGTGTATTGGTTTCAACTCCAATAGCCCAGTGGGTTATGCTATTAAAAATCCACCATATAAATAATGTACCGCCGGTGTTTATTCTCAGCACGAAGCATTACATGCTGATGGCCAACAAGTACATACTTTAAATCGAAGTTTGCCACACACATGGCGAAATAATTCAGAGACATACATGGCAGAGTCTGGCCACTTTGAATAGGATAAAAAATGATTTGTCTACCCTTGCAAAGTGTGAAACAAAATTACTAAACCTAGTTCATTCTGCCTTATTGAATGGGGGGAATCCCTGGCTTTTATGTCTACAAATGTAACTTTCTTACAATGTAAGTGTAATAAGGTTTCAAGCAGTTCCCCTAATATAGTCAACCATATATCTTTATATTTTTCATATTGAGTAAATAAGATGTATTGATGCAATTTCATGCTGTTTGAATTTCTTATGCAGAGCTAAACAATTTTATTTTGTTGAATTTTGGATAAGGTCTTAGCTCCATATGCAAAGTATTGAATTGTCAAGAAATGTAATATTTACAACTAAACTATAAGTAATATGATTAAAACTTTGTATGTGGGTACGATGAATTGTGTGGATCCATACATTTCAATGAAGTATTATAATGACACAAAGTTATAATGTATTTTTAGAGAATTTATGTATATCAGCCAATTTGCAATATGGCATCAGGTTGAATTTGGCTGGTGCCAGTGTTCTTTCTACTATTATATTAAATTAACAATGGTACCCGAGTACATCACAACGCTTAGAATCATCATCACTACACCAAACGTGCATGTGAAGTCAAGAAATTGTACTTTTTTTTCTTTTTTTTTTCATTTTATAACTTGACTTTAATGTGCAACTCATACTTTAAGTTCAAATTAGAATATTGTATATAAAGGAAGTACAAGCGTTTTGTTGATTTAATTCATTTTATTTTAATTAGGACATCAGAGTGAGTGGTAAACATTAACTGGAAAGCCAATATTATTCCATATTATGTACCTTTTAATTAACAAAATCATATCTGTAGGAATTTTATTATCATAATCTTGTTACAGCTGTAGCAAAAAATGGACAAATTATTAGTAAAAAATGAGATCAACAATTTAGGGCAATCCTTTAATATTGTTTTCCCATTGTTGATTAATTAATACACAAGCAAAAGATCTTTGTTTGCTTTTACACTGAAGTGACAGCTTGTTTCATTGACTGATTGTAAAGCTTTGTGTTAAGTTTGAAATTCACCAATGCTATGCATGGAATGTTTTGTTTCAGCCAATCATGACATCTCTTATATGCTAGTGTAAAGCTGATAGGTGTATGAACCTCGCATTTCAGCCAATCAGGGCTGGTGTTGTATTTCTAAATAAATCTGGGTGCTGCATGACCCCATTTGTTTAAGCCAATCCGAGCTCACCTTATATTTTGAAGTAGGGCCTAGTACCTGCATGATCATTGATGTATATTTGTTTACATTGGGATGCACAGTGGTATCATTTAAGGAAATAAATGGTTGAGATTATACAACTGATATTTAAATTTACAGTTAATGAAATCTCTGAATAGTTTGTGAAAACGATTTGGTAAGGTTTTGTTTCATCATTCTGCAATAGGAAGAAACCTATGCATTGTTTTTCATGAATGCTGTTTAAAATGTTAGCACTTAAATGATGCACATGCATTACTTCCCATGTTTGTCCATTCCTTGTATCTGTGATGATATAGTGATATTTATAAAGAGCAAGTACTATACTTTGATCGTTACCAAATAGACAGGCTGGTTATGATGCGGACTGATTTAGGTTTATATATTTGTATGTGTACAGATTTCTGCCTATTTGGTATTGATCACGTAAAGATGAGGTGACAGTTGGTTGTCAGTTGTCATTGTTCTTTAGGTCCGTTAATACTACGGTGCAATTATTTTGCGGTGCGATGCGTTGCCGATTATATCAATTACTTTTTGTCGTAACTCGATGCAACTCGTCGCATTTGCAAGTTAAAATGTATTTAAATTTATTGCGATACGGCAATACAGTAGTTTGCAGTACAATACAGTACAGCAACGCACCGCAAAGCAATTGCAGAATAGTTTGAACAGACCTTTTGTCTGGCAGTATGCCCACACATCATATTCCAATAAGGCTATGGAGCAGCGAATTCTGGGATCCTGGGTTTATCCATCGGAAGTCAGTTTGACAGAAATTCCTCCCCAAAATACAATATGTTTATTGTATAACAAAAGAGATGGATTAACCTCCAAGCTGTATCTATTGTTATGCTAAATGCCTATTACCATGTTGAAAGGAATTTCGGTCAAACTACCAGTAGAAAAAACCAGGATCCACATATTGGTCATGCACTGTTTAATAGACCAGTTGCCAACTTATAGACATTGCTGTCATCTCATGTATAGTTTATTTTATCAGTTTGTTGGTTTCTTATGCATTATGGTCATTTCAGTGTGAAAGCAAGCAATAAAAAAAGTCAATATTTAATCTATTCATTCAAATATAAAGTTGTGTGTTATTTGTCTTAGTGTTTGTCCATGTGTAATTTTGGTTGCCATTTTAGTTGATTGCGTTTATAATATTCCAAACAAATGTTACAAGTTAGCATGAGTAAGTACTCCCCACTAGGTAATATGTCTGATCAGCAACTACAAATTGTTATGACACCAACTATCCTGTGAGACAAGTGCTTTTAGGGTGACAGGCTTTACATTTCATGGTGACCAGCTGTGGATTTGCGCAGTTCAAATATGATCATGGGTTGTCTTAGTAAGTTGCTTGCAAAATGCATGTTGCTTCCCCATAATGATAATCTGTGATGATAACTGGAAAGAACCCACCAAATTTTGATCAGATAATATTTATGTACCCTCCCTGTAATGCTTCTAGTTTGCATACATTTGACCACTTCAGCAGTGCCTTGGGATTTTTCACACACACAAAATAGTGCCAGTGGTCATAGAATCAATGGGCTATTCCAGTTGAAATCCTTACTCCCCTTATGGAAGACATGACCTTAACCTCCCACCACACAGAGGGTATAGATTTCAAATGGAGTCGCCTATTCGGGTAACCCCATTTGAAATTCATACTCCCTGTGTGGAAGATTAAGGTTATGTCTTCCATGGGGTGTATGGATTTCAACTGGAATAGAGCAATAAACATAGCAGCATGTAGACTGATATTGGACTCTGTCATATTGACATAAGCTTAAAAAGTTACCTTTTCAGAGTCTGAGTTGAGCAAAGGCGTAGCTATGCGACACCATCACGGGCGTCTTCATTCAGCGTGAGTGATTACACTCCTCCGGTTGAAGTTATCGGTAGGGAGGACCACTTCTGGAACCGAAAGATCAGAGAAGCCTTAGAGATCAAGACCCAAAGACCTACACTCAACAGGGATGCCGGATACGACCTGCCCGCCATCTATGACGATCTGCTGCCACTTGACCACCCAGCGGGTGGTCAGGTGCCCGGAGGAGTGTAATCACTACGCTGAATGAAGACGCCGTGATGGTGTCGCAAGCTACGTCTTTGCTCAACTCAGACTCTGAAAAGGTAACTTTTTAAGCTTATAGCAATAAACATGTTATTTCTTTATGAAATGCAAGAAAGCTGTAACTGCTATGTTTTTGTTGTGCACTTGCGGCCTTCTTCCATTCAAGCAACAAGTTTTATATTTTGAAAGATTGTGAGTATGGGATATATATTTCGGAACCAAGATCTAACATGTCTTTAGTCTCCGCATTCTGTTCAGTTCATACTGTGTGTAATCTTGTACCCAAATCCTGTGAGGGAGTCTAGATGAATTTAATACATGTACATCAACTTTTTGTAGCTTTACAAGTGTGTGGTTCATTAATTGCTAAAAGATGAATAGTATTTCTCAATTTTTCTCTGAAATATATACTCTTGATAAAATGATGTATGGGATGACAAATTTTGTTTGATATATAGTAATATATGATAATGGTGCAAAAGACAGCAATCCTGAATTTTTTCAGCAACTTTTGAAGGCTCTAATGGCATATATTGTGCAGTTCAGTTCCATTTAGTGAAAAGAATATTGAGAACAATTTATTCATCAAATTGAAGTTGTACAATTAATTATAAAGATTGTTTTTATTATTCTTTCAGCAAATAACATGATTTGAGATCATTATTTGACCATCCTTAAATTATTATGGCAGAAGAAACATGTTGAAATATGCTAAATAGATAAACACATGTATACACAAGATTTCTTAGTTAAAAAACAATGTGTTTTTGGCAATGGTGCTCTTCATATTCAGTCTGGCAAAATAAAATAGCTCCTGTTTTTAGAGGTAGAAAAGGGTGATAGCCAGAATTACGTACATACTACTGTCAAAAAGTAAGTTTTAAATAGTTAGGAAGATGATCACTGTTTCATCACGTCTATAGTACAGTGATTTACTCCACAAAATTGGAGACAGTAACAGTCAATCATGTTTGGGAACTAATCAGGGTGTGGTTTATCTGCGTTTGTTTGTCATATTATGATTATCGGTACCAATATGTTTGAATTTAGTTTACAAGAAAATACTGAATATGGATTTGTCTGCATGACAAACAACCAGGAATATATAGGGGGGATTATTTCAAAAAAATTTCAATTTTTCCGGAAAAATAACCCAATTTTGCCTAACTGTAGCCAAAATATATCAAACAATTTGGAAAAAGTTGTACATTTTTTAGCGATTTGCATTTAATTTGGCTGAAAATTTGGCCTTTTGGTATAAATAGGACAATTTCGTGGGAAAATTGGTATATGGATATGTCCACTTTCAAATTCTCAGTGGTGCACTCCTATCCAAACTAAACTTGAGTACCCCACATGGCCTTAGGTTCAATGTAGTTCATGTAGCTACAGGGTGTCCCAGAATGATCTGTACCGGGAAAGATGGAATTTTTTAGGTATGAAGGGCATGTTAAATGGTCATATTGTTTTGCATTTTAAGTTCTACATATAGTTAGCTTTCTCAGATTTTTTAGTTTTTAAAAATTGGACGTTTCTAGTAGAAGTTATAGAAGATTGCGTAAAAATGGTGAATTCTAAGTTTTGACAACGCAACCTATTTTGAAAATCTGTAACATTACTAACCGTTCAGCACAAAGTTATTTGGAAAAAGTTATGCAGGTATTTTAGTTGTGCCCTGTTCATATTTCTACTAAATAGCCGATATCTATCTATTATTTATGACGTTCTGAAGCAATCATTATATGGAATTAAGGATTTGTGGCCTAATCCCATTCTCTCTTTGGCGGTAGTTTTAAATATAGTTATTGTGGTGTGAGGTCCATGTCATTTGAAATGCTTGCAGAGATCGAACTGGTTGTGGTACAGAAAAGTCGGCTCCTCAATTTACTGTACAGCAGCGTGGATTTCTTTCAAAAACTTACTGGCAAACCGGCAGCTATGTTGAGACGCAAAGACTCATTAGGCGATAGTGTATAACGTAAAGAAGTTTGACGAGCACGGAACTGTCAGGAATCGGCAGAGTGAAGCTTCAGGTGCTCGTAAGACTGCAAGAACTAGAGCGAACATTGCAGCTGTCCGGCAAGCTTTAAGGCGGGCTTTAAGGCGCAACCCCAACAGTAGTTGTCGTCGAAATGCTGTGCCAAACATCCCACGTTCTTCA
The DNA here is from genome assembly GCF_039555335.1 of Amphiura filiformis. NCBI lineage: Eukaryota > Metazoa > Echinodermata > Ophiuroidea > Amphilepidida > Amphiuridae > Amphiura > Amphiura filiformis. The sequence continues at coordinate 25,166,247 of NC_092631.1, read as the reverse complement.
TTTAATCGTATCGTGCCATTTTTCAAAGGTATCCAAGTCGTTTTTCATCGATTTTACATTATTGCATGCCACGCCAAAACAAATAAAGGTAGCGTGCTGAAATTAACAGAATAAGTAGGAGACATATCCAACATTATAATGCTGGTATCAAAAATAGATACACTGCCCGTCTTCTATTTTTAGTTATTTTTTTGCAAACACGGTACAAATCATTCTGGGACACCCTGTATAAGCACCAACTTTGTAACTCAAAAGTTAGTGAACCAAGATATTGTTTTGGTTGCATTTAGTTCTTGTTCAGTTTAGTTCAGCTACCTAATCAATATATTAATTATCATTCAATTGTATGTAACATAATCATAGGATACAACAGTAACATGTTATAAGCAGTTCTGAAAAAAAATTTGACTGGCTATTATTCATTCTGTCACATTATTAAAACATAAGTTCAGGTAAAAGTTATATTAAAGATGATAATTGGTACTGGTAGCAACACATGATAAGTTATATTATTTAAAATGTACTTTGGATAGACATTGAGATAAAATAATATTATGTACTCTCATGTGTGTAATAGGATCAGAACACAGCAGCTGAGGGAAGTATCCCATCATGCATTGCAGTATATCTGTTTGCTCCATAACAAATGTATACAAAATATAAACAAGAGCCGCTTAGATATTGAGAGCTATGGATAGTATCACAATACTTTAGGGGTCATATTTTTCAAACAATTGTCTAAGCATCTATCGAGTAATTGAAAGTTGAACTTGAAATGAGGGATTTTGTGTACATTTTCTATGACATGTGCAGTTCTACTATGGTACGCAAAGCATAATGGGATACTCCCTTCAGCTGCTGTGGAATAAGAGGATGAAATAAGAGGATGAAATATATATTTCTAGAGACACTGCCCCAAAAAAGTAATAATACATGAAGTTTTATAAGCAAATATTTCTTATGAAGTATGGCTTGATATTCTGAGAAGGAACAATGATAACTTTCCGTAAAAATATTATAACCCTCTATACTAATCATATTTTTTGTTCTGATGAGATAACATTGTGTTTGTTTTCCATGGCAACCATGAAACCATTGGCATAGCTGGTGTCTGTACTACACATGGTAACATAAAATAATAATTCAGTTGGGTGCCAAATATGTCTTCCTATGATGTAATCTTCAGTGTGGAATGATTATGGTGTTTCTTTTCCATTTGTATTAACAGCCAAAATAAAAATCATTTCATGTTAAATCCATATTCTGTGTGCATTTTGTTTGTGTCTTTTTCTGCCTATTAATGTGAATACATATGATGGATTCCCTCTGCCAATTTCAGGGAAAATAAACCCAAATATATTAAGTTGCTACATCAATATTCAGTTTATCTTACTAGCATAGTGCAACAGGAGTTTACAGATTTACAAATTTTTTGAAATTTGTGATATGATACAAATTTTATGGCAAATTATTAAAAATTTGATATTTTGTTTTTTATTTTACTTTAATAATCTAATGATATGTACTAAAAGGAAAAAAATGTATACCTTCAATACGGAAAATCAACATTTTTAAATGATCGCCGGCTTTTCCTCCCAGCTACATACACTTTAAGTACATATCATTAGATTTATAAAGTTTACTAAGAGGACTGTTAAATATCAAAAATATCAATTTTTAATAATTTGCCATACAATTTGTATTATATTGCAAATGTCAAAAAATTATTTGATATCAGAAAGACATCCCTCATATTCAGAATGCAATTTGATAAATGCGCTCATGTCCCAGAAAAAATACTGTGCAAACATTGCTATCCCAGACCTGAAAATATATACATGAAAATATATAGGCCTACATGCTTGCATGTCCTTCATACAAGAGAAAATATTGGAAAAACAGGCATTTTTATGCGAATAATTTTTACAAGCATTAACGTAAATAAAAGGAATATATGTGGTGTGATCAAGCAAAATCAGTATTATTAAATTTCAATTTTTTATAGGATTGTAAAAAGCATTTTGCAAAGCTACATTTTGCAGAAAACCACTTGAATTTGGACAACCATTTTAAAAGATGTGAGCAGTTAACAAAATGAGATACTTCCTTTGTTTGGCTATATCTCAAGATCAATATTTCTGACTTCAGACTTGATCACATCACAGAATATTTCCACCTTGTCATGTTTGTGATAGCTGGAATGTAATTTTCCATTTTTGCAGCAATGGACATCAGACATGGTCGTTTCTTCATAATCTTTTATTGAAGGATATTCGGATCCAAGAGGAAAATGACAAATAATTCCTTCTTTAAGGGATAGGGTATGAACGTTTGGACAGTATTTATTGTGGAACATTAGAGCACATCAGACATATCGAATTGCATTCTGAATACGAAGAATGTCCTTCTGATATCAAAAATTTTTGATTTTTTGAAATTCGCAATGTAATACACATTTTATGGCAAATGATTACAAATTGATATTTTTGATATTTAACAGTACTCGAAGTAAACTTTATAAACCTGATGATTTATACTTAAAGTGTATGTAGGTGGGATGAAAAGCCGACGATCAATTGAAAATTTTGACCTTTCGTATTGAAGATATGGATTTTTTTCCCAAAACACCAGAAAAAATTAGGTCTTTTTTTTTGGGAAAAAATCCATATCTTCAATATGAAAGGTCAAAATTTTCAATTGATCGTCGGCTTTTCCTCCCAGCTACATACACTTTAAGAATATATCATTAGATTTATAAAATTTACTTGAGGACTGTTATATATCAAAATGTGAAAATATCAAATTTTAATAATTTGTCATAAAATTTGTATTATATCGTGAATTTCAAAAATGAAAATTATTTGATATTAGAAAGACATTCTTCGTATTCAGAATGCAATTCGATATGTCTGATGTGCTCTTATGTCCCACAAAAAATACTGTCGAAACGCTCAAAACGCTCATTCCAGATCCCTTACGGGGAGCCACATTCATTCACACCCGAAAACTGAACATTTTTGTTTAAAGGAGGATTTCGTGATCCTAGCATCCTCTTTTTATGACATTTTTCAGTAGATATCCACGAAAAAGCTTATTTCCAAAATTTCAGTTGATTCCGTTTTTGCGTTTGCGAGTTATGCATGATTATGTGCATTACACTGCTCCATAGACAATGTGTTGTAATTTCGTTCTGGTGCACCAGAACGAAATTCAAATTTGGCGATATTTTTGCTAAACGAATTAATCTGCAAGAAATATTTGGTACATAAACATTATGTAGCCAGAGGTATCCAGTGGTGTAAAAATCTCAACTTTTATTGGGAAAAGTGGGGGGATGAGGCTGTGGATCACGAAATGCCCCTTTAAATCTAACATTACCATAGGATTCCTCGACTCATTTTCTTTCCAAAAATGTAGTTTTGAAAGGCCCATTAAGCGATTTGACCATTCAGAAAATCATAAAAGTCATCAAAACTAAGCATAGCTGTGCATAGTGGTGAAGTCGAAAACCAATTAATTCTAAAGTTTTAGAAAGTTTTACATGAATCTGTAAAGAGAAATTAGCTACAGGTATTTGAATGGGGCTTCAACTTTGTTTTTATAATACTGCTATTTTTCTTATTTTTTGCAATTTTTTCATTAAAAAATATGACTTCATCCTTCAGTTTTAGGCAATTTATAAACTTTTTTTGCAGTTTCGCTGGGATCAATACTGACACGCATGCTCAGTTCAATTAGCCCTTGGCTCCCTCTTATTTCCAAGCCTGGTGGCATCAAGGTACTTGTTATCAACTTAAAGCAATAATGTGTGATTTGCATAAAGAATAGATTCTTATTTAAATGTTTGTTTTCACTGATCACATTATCCTCTTTTAATTTCGAGCCAAACAAATGAGGTATAACGAAGAAAATTGCAATTCATTCCAACGCCTACAATGTGTGTACTACACTCGCCAATCGTATTACATGTAACTGCACGGAGCATCACTCAATCGTTGAACTCTGAATAAAACCGGGTCGACCCGGTTTGTTTTAATACAAAAAGTTAAATTTTACTGTTATTAAGGGATGGGTTTATATGTGTGTAAATGGAGGAGAAATGGGAGGATTTTGGCATGTTTGCTGTGATTGTTTGCCTAGCAATATTGATCACAAGTACACAATTGATGGTGCATATCAAGGACCAAACTCTATAGTTATATATTTGAGCACGATCACTTCTGTAAGGTCATGGGAAATTATGTAAATCGGCTTTTATATTTGATGTTGCATATCGGCTCACGCACTTTTTTTTGTACCCAGTATTTCACAAAGTCCCTTTACTCTGATGACCCTATGACTTTTTGCTGGTATGTTGAGCACTTTAAACAATTAATTATAGTACTTACCTCCTACTTTAGGAACATGCGTATGCCTTAATGTATGTCGACCATGTCAACAACCCAGTGTAGTTTTACATGGTTGGAAAAGTCTATTTCCTTTCGCTATTTTGCCAATCATAATTCATAAATTGTCCAACTTTTAAAACAAAAAAGAGTTTTGCAACTATTCCGCCAGCAAGGAAACACAAATTTATGTGTATCCAGTGCGTCCTTTACGTTTAAATAGTTCAGTTTATTGTCAAGTTGTGCCTCTATACGCCATATTTACGGAATTGATGATACGAGCTGATACGGAATTTTTGAACCCAAATATACATTACCTTTTCAACTTCTCGCCACGAAATTGGATTCATAAGAAGGTCAAATACAAGCCATCCACTATGACTGCTATCATCATCTCGATTGGTGTCTTGTGTTAGTATTATTCCATATTTTGCTGGTAGAAGTTCAATGAAACCCTCCATAATTCACGACTACTGTCACTTGTGTTATAAACTCGATGTGTTTATTATATTGTCGCTCGGGTCCGCGACTAATCGCAAGGACCGGTCTATCATTAGCTATTCTATACACTTTTCAATAGCCTTATTGTGATGTGTGGGAGTTTTAAAAGTCGAGCCATGAACAAAATATAATGCGAGCACCCGGGGGGCATCAACTTTAGAGGTGACGGTATGTGCCTGTCAATATATGCCCCTCTTTTGAAGCCGACTATACCCGATGACCAGGCACCTTCAGTTTTCAAAATATTATACCCAATGACCCCTTTTTCATTTTGATTGTACATAATGACCCTTTTTTTTATTAAAAAAAACCCCAACGTTTTGTACTGATATTCGCCTACTTCGCGACGTTTGTAGGCACATATACCCATCAATTCTAAAGTTGAGTGCCCCGGGGCGAGCGCATACTGCGGGCCAATGAACAATGAGATAGTGGCTTTTCTGATATCGCTTTGAGGAACTGTTGAAGTATAAATCAGCCAACGACTAGGTGTGTCCAAATTGCACATCTTGAATTGAGACCAAGACATGCTGTTATTTCAATTGTTATAGCGTTCCGGTTGGTTTATTACCTACCATTGCCTACGAGATGCAGTTCTAAGGTGACAGAGGGACAGGTCTGCAATTCGATTCCACAACCATTCATACCTTTCATCTGTTTTATTGTATTATCGTGCGAATTGCTCCGTGGTACCTTACGGGTACCTGAATTTTATTTGAATGAAGATGACTCTGTCATGCTCGACGTCATATTGCATAATTTCTATACAGTATATGCAATAAACCAACCAGAACAGTATAACAATTGAAATAATAGGCAGTTCTAAGATAGGTTAAGAAGAATATAACGTCACAATTCTGTATTATTATTCAAGGTTGTAACGTGTGTCTATGCTGTCATGTAGGCCTACCTGGCAACAGACACGCCCCGGTACAAACAGATGAAATTTGTAGAAAAGCGTGATTATGACAAAAACATTAAAAATGATACTTTGAGGTATTATTTTTTTAATTTTTGTATGGCAGATCATACATACACATGTGCTGAGGTCAAAAAGGTAAAAATTTTGTTTTTGACCCCTGACTCACCTGTCATTCCAAACAACCCCTTAAAGCACTTCAGGCTTAGTCTTTTACGTGGTATTTTAGTATACCACTTGGCATTATAATTATGCAAAAAGTAGAAATCCGAGTAAAATTGAGGGCGTCGATGTGAAGCAAATCACATATTAGGCCCTATGGCTTTAAAACCACACATGCTCTGTTTAATTAGTGATTAAACTTAACCCAGAAGACAAACTCTCATTATGTTTATAAAACACTATTTTCTCTAAAAATAGTTAGGCCTATATAATTTTTGTTATTATTTTAATATATTATACACTCCCATCACTTTATTTTTTATTTTATTTTATTTATTTTACTTTTCAGGCTTTCCTTCAGACACTGTTCATGAAGTGAATAATAATAACAAAGCCCCTTAAACTCTGACAGCTCCAAGGAAGCTAATTGTCCAATCAGAATTACTCTTCATTTCCCTGCTGCAAAGTTTGAGCACTTTTGACCAATCCGGACAGGGTAATCAATCACATGGCACATACGGGCTTTGATTAGCCATGTGTGGCAAACCTACAGCCTGTCGCAAAATATTGAAGAAAAAGTGGAAGTGTGGACTTATTTTATACCCGGATTTCATACCAGAAATGGAGAAAAAATATGATGCAAACAGGTATGTTATTGTTTCATGTTATGTTTGACAGTATTATAATTGCCAATATGACCAAGTGACGATGTAGAACTCGGTATATTCCATGGCAAACCGACATAGTCAGTCCGGGTAGGAACTAGACTCGCTGAGTCTCATGGACGCCGTTCCTATGTCCATCAGACTCGTATTTCCCATTTTGGATGTCAATGGGAAATACACACTTAACGCTTTGCGCCGGTTAAAAACTTGAAAAAAAATCTTTAAAATTTTATCAATGTATATAAAAGTGGTACCAACCGTATTGTGCTTGCTAATTTAAGACTCGGTTGAAACAAAATTAAGGATCGAAAGCATTTTAGTGTCCAAAAGGCAAAATTATCGTCAAAGTTCTGCGAAATCGGCACCCTTGCGAAGGGTTCAGAATTCGAATCGGGAACGAAAATATCCGATCTTTGCGATCAAAAACACAAAATTACAACTTTAAACATACTATTGGCAAAAGACATTATTACCAAACAATATAGAATAGAAAATTTGACATCATTTTCTCAAAATATTGAAGAAATTTGCTCACTAGACATCGAAAAAGTACGCAATCCAATTCCCGTTCAAACGCGTGGGAAACTGAAAGTGCGATAATCGTGACTAGGTAGGAACGGCGTCCATGAGACTCAGCGAGTCTAGGGCAGCCAGTGCACTCATGCACTAGTATTACTAGGCCTGTCAGCATGTTTTCTGGGGACTGTCATTTTCTTCGGAATGGGGGAGGGGGGGGGGGGGTATTCGAATTTTTAAACCAAAAGTAGGGGGGGGTATAGAATTGGTGACCCAACTTTTTCGTGTGCTGCACACGCATTCTTTTAACTTCCTTCGCATTTACAATATTTATTGCGCTCCGTGCACTTTCTTCACACTAACATTTATCAGTAGGTAACCCAGGCAAACCTTAGTTAACACATTTGCTAGTCAGCCAAATTCGCCGACAATGTCAATGCATTTTTACATAGAAATTTAAAACAAGTGCCCGAAGAAAGAAACCTACATAAATATGTTTTCTATACTTCACTTGACCCAAATATGTGATTTTTTATGGTGATAAGTCACCCGCACATGGAATTTTAGAGGGATTTGGATAGCAGTTCCATTAAAAAAAGCTGCTATCATTATGAGACTTAAGATCTAGAAACACCCCGAAATGCCGTTTTGGGGAATTTTGCTAGCTGAAACTTTTTGATGAAAGTCAATCTTTGACAAGATGTAACTTTGCTACGGAAAGTGCTATGAAAAATGGTTTTCAGTTTTGGCTTTGTTTACTCAAGGGCTTTAATTTGATATATGAAATGATGCAGTTTGATGGCAAATTTGAATTCACCTAGCATACCTAATTTATGTACACTGCACATCTTAGTTCCGGCAATGAATAATTTGTCTTCAGTCTGTTTAGGCGGAAGGGGGAGGTCATACACAATTTTCGACCGAGATAGGGGTTGTAAAATAATTTAGCCAGCGAGAGGGAGGTCATTTGACTCCGGTCACCGACATATTCATGACCCCCCCCTTCCGAAGTAAATGACATCCCCCTCAGTTCTGTCATGCCTCTACGGTACAATGGCAGATTTAAGGAAAATGGCCCTGTCAGCAAAATACCCCATCCCAATTGTAAGGAGTTCAGTGGCATGCCTGGAGTGGATATTTTGTCCCGGGGAGGGGGAAACAATTGCAGAGATATCTGCGTGCATATCACACAAAAATTTTCATGCCAGGTCTTCACTCAGTCCTGTACGGTTCAGTGGCGGATTTAAGAAAATGGCTCCAAAAGTAAGAAGTTCAATTCAGTGGCATTCCGGGAGGGGGGTGGCAAAGAAAAAAATGTTAAGTGAGCATAAGTTTAGCCTAAGGGGGCTATCATTTTCTTCGGAAGGGGGTCCCAAATTTACAAAAGTCTGCATCAATAAAATTGCGGCAACAACAATTTTATGACCCCCCCACCACCGATACACCTTATCCCCTAAACAGGCTAAAATTGTATTGAAACCAGTCTTTTTGAATAAAATAAACACATTATCTGTGGTTATCTTGTGATTCCCATCACTCCCATCAAAAATTTTATTGTTCTTTCCAAAAATGTATGACTCCCCCGTACAGGCCTATATGGACCCCCCTTCCAAAGAAAATGAATGCCCCTAATTTGTCTAAGATATCTGCGCGCACATCACACACAAAATTTCTGTTTTTACTAGTATACTAAAAAGGCTCAAAAGTTGATACACATTGGGTTCATATCACACGAAGTGCACAAAAATGTATGTAATTATAAAACAGTGTGAACAAGGAATATTAATTTTTGATGGGGTTCAGGGACCCACCTTTCTGGGGTCCAGGAGCAACACCCCAGCAGGGGTCAATTTTATTAATTATAATTATGCATAAATTTGTACTCATTCAACAAAATTTTAATTCTTCTCTCTGTTTATTTTTCTAACTCAACATTTTTTTTCTGTTATGTGCGTGGAAAGCTAGAAGCAAGATGTTAGTGGGCTATATATAGTTCCAGTTGCAATCCATACACCTCCTATGGAAGGAGCCGGTCGAGTGCAGATCCGTCGGAACACGCTTTTCAATACGGAAAAAATGCTAACCTCATCGTGACATTATCCAAGCAGCAAAGTTCATTTCCCATTGAAAAGCGTTATTTGACGGATCTGCAGTCGACCATTCTGGAAGACATGACCTTAATCTTCTACATTTGGAGTGTGAATTGCAGATGGGATTACCTGATTGGGTGATGCCATTTGAAATCTACACCCCCTGTGTGGGAGATTATTAGGTCATGTTTTTTCATAGGGAGTGTATGGATTTTAACTGGAATAGCCAAATAGCTGACAGAATAAGAATGTAGTAAAACACATTACTTGTAAATTGTAATTGACAAACTGTATTTATTCAGGTTGTGTATTGATGGTGAACACAGACATGTACAAGCATTGCATATTATGTGTGACAACATTTTACTATGTGAATTGAGCATATGTTATTTTGACGGCCTAACTTGCAAACATTTTTATTTTAGTTCAAGGTTTATTCCATTTTCAGTGGTTTTAAGCCTCAAATCAAAGAAATAATCCTGCTGATAAAATACGATAAAAATTAGTATCTTATCTAATTTCTTCATAATGTTCATTACCTCAAAGGTCTCACAGCTAGTTTTAAACAGGGTAACTATTGTATGTACAACTATGTATGGGAGAACTATGTCGGAATAATTGATGGGTGTTTTTGCTACTTTTGTGACGAAGTAAAACACTCTAAAAAACAGTACGGACACGTTTAAATGTGCAATAATTTCATGCTTGCTATGTTCACATTAGACCGTTAAAAAGGGTTTGCAAATTGGGATCCCAAAAAATTGGCATGTGTAAAGGGGGCCAATGATTGTTTGAGCTAAGGCTGAGAGGGGCAAGCATTTTTTGGTTAATAACCATTCCATTGATCAGATTATCATCCTTTAAATAAGAAATAAGTTCACTACATTTGATGTAGCAAAAGTGGGGATGATGCTGTTGATCGAACCATCATCCTTTAAATGAGAAACAGGGTCACTACATTTCTGCAGCCAAGCCATGATTTTTAAAATTGTCAAATTACCATGGTACCTCTTACCCCTATGCCCCCACCCATCTGGAAAAGTCCTGGTTATGTCACTGAACAACCTGAAATATTGATGAATTCCTGTGAACAAAATAGTTTTGCTATATTATATAGAACTTAGAAGAGGGTTAAAATTGTTGATTATGTATCACTTATAGTCTTAAGAAACACTGATTTTGACCCACTTTCAGTTTGGTTTCAGATGATAAAGGGGGTTTGAAACTAGTGATGTTTATAAGACTTCATCATACGTATGGTTTGTTCTCTGTAATGTATTTTAGTGAAGATGATATTTTGGGCAGTGTCCTGAGTTGGTGCGAGTATTTTCCAAATAGGTGATCGGTCAGTATTATTGGTCAAATAGGCAGGCATGGTGTACGGTCAGTACAGTATTATTGGTCAAATAGGCAGGCATGGCAATCGGTCAGTATTATTTTGGTCAGATGTGAATGACATTTGCAGCCATGCATAGTTGAGATTAGTGTATTCATGAATGAAGATCAGGAGAGGAATGAACGGTATCCCACAATTCCTTGTGATGTATGGAATGGTTTGAATCTCAGAGACTAAAGCTGAATTTATATTTGATTGCTTTTGCAGAAAAATGATTCTCACACATGCTCAGTGTTTACTTACATTTTTAGAACATTTTAATTGTCGTCTGCAATCGCTATCTCTGTGATAAGTATAAATGCAAAAGCGATGAGCGATGCATCGCAAAATTCGGCGATTGCCCATCACTTTCTAAAAGCGGTGAATCTCAATCGCTCAGCGATAGAGTATAAATTCAGCTTAAAGCCAACAGAAGTGGATCATTAGGGTTTTTTTTATCGGACCAGGTCACTTGTTCTTATTCATTATTATCTCACCACTGCTTACCGCCAGTGTGGTTGATTAGAAGTATTAGATGAAACCTGGGAGACATAATTGAAGATACAATGAAGAAATAAATCAAATAAGTAAGTTCATAATACTGTTAGCCTTTTGTGGACATGAAAAAGGAGCAGCTTAATTTGATTTCAAATGCTACAATTAGAATGGAAATACCTGTTTGTTTATCTACCTACTTTTAAACTGGTTAAGGGCTGGGGTATGAACGTTTGGACAGTATTTATTTTGGGACATTAGAGCACATCAGACATATCGATTGCATTCTGAATACGAAGAATGTCATTCTGATATCAAATAATTTTGGCAATTTAATACACATTTTATGGCAAATCATTAAAATTGATATTTTGATATTTAACAGTACTCGGTAAACTTTATAAATCTGATGATTTATACTTAGCGATGTATGTAGGTGGGATGAAATGCCGACGATCAATTGAAAATTTTGACCTTTCGTATTGAAGATATGGATTTTTGTTCCCAAAACACCAAAAAAAAAATTAGGTCTTTTGGGAAAAAATCTATATCTTCAATATGAAAGGTCAAAATTTTCAATTGACCGTCGGCTTTTCCTCCCTGCTACATACACTTTAAGAATATATCATTAGATTTATATAATTTACTTCGAGGACTGTTATATATCAAAAATATCAAATTTTTATAATTTGTCATAAAATTTGTATTATATTGTGATTTTCAAAAAATGAAAATTATTTGATATCAGAAAGACATGCTTCATATTCAGAATGCAATTCGATAGGTCTGAGGTGCTCTTATGTCCCACAAAAAATACTGTCGAAACGCAATAAACGCTCATTTTAGATCCCTTAAAGGCCCATCCAGTGACCCAGCAAAAGGGGAAAAATTAAATAAAATTGTGTATAAATCACTTAAAAATAAAAGTGAAGGATAAGTCATTAAAATTGTTATTATATATGTTTAAAATAAAATATTTGTCAAAAAAAAACAAGGAAAATGAAAACAGCAGTATTGACAAATTCCCTTTGTTTACCAGTGTCTGTATCATGAGTGCATGTCTGTCAGTCAATCATTAATGAAGTTGATCGACTCAATTTGTTATTTTGAAGCTAGAGAACGAACCAAAATGACCTTTTTTTTTCCACAGATCCTATATTCAATATTAATTTTCTAATAAAGGCTGATATCCAATTCCATCAGATATTTACAAAAAACCTAGAGCCACTTTATATTAGGATCATTAGATTAAAAAAAAAAACCTGGAAAAAAACACAATTACCTACAAATTTCAATTTTTTAAATCCAAAATGGGCAAAGTTTTAATATGTATTGACCTCTAGGTTCTACATGTAGGTCCAGGGAGTCTCCACATCCACACACACAAAAAAATGAAAAATTAAAAAAACACCACTTGACTTAAGGCACAAGTAGTTATAGGCACAGGTCTTGTAAACCTGAGATAGCTTGAGATCATGGGTTTGATTCCCGGGTTGGGATCACTTTTTCTGCTTGTCTCCTTTATTATTTGCGACGGCGAACCTGATGAAAAATCATGTTTATTTCAAGTACATTACAATCATTGCTGTAAGTTGTTAGGATGTAACTTTAACATGCCCATACGCAGGGGGGGTGCGCAATTTGAAAAAGTATACAAAAAGTCCAAAAATATGACAATTTGCAAGCGTAGCGAGCAAACAATTCAGGTTTTTTATGCTTTTTCGGTCAAAAAAGGTCCAAATTTTGGGAAGAAAGTCTACTTTTCACAAAATCGCCCCCCCCCCCTCTTGAAAAAAGGCCACTTTTTCAAAATCAGCACCCCCCAAAAAAAATCCCTGCACGGGCCTGAACTTTAATATTATTATTGCACACTAGTTCCACATTGCATGATGGGAACATCTGTGATTGACCTTTTGATGAAGATAGTATCACTTTTATAGACCTCGCACCAAACACCTGCTGCTGAAACTGACATTGTCCACTGCACAAACACGCAGCAAATTTAATACACGCTATCGAAATCTGAATCATTTTCATGTAAACACAACAAGTGGGGCTCAAATTCAATTTGGATGTGTGTTTGGACTAGGTTTATGTACTAATGCAAAATAAGGAGAAAATGAAATGTGTGCATGCTATCTGTGGCAAAAAAGTATGTATTGATACTTTTTGTCCTTTAAAATTAACAGATGGATTTGAAAAAGTAACCTTTTAAAACATTTTGAAAACATTTGCAAAGGTTGTTTAATGGTCAGGTTATATTTCTCTAAATGTTGGGATTTGTTAAACATGCACTATCAAACAATCATCCCTCATGAATACGCCAGAATTTTCAGCATATGAAATACAGGGACTTCGCTTGTTAGTGTATGGTCTATGCAGTTGGGCAGATGTAGCGATTGATTTGTACTGACATTGACAAATGTGTTGACTTGTGAAGAGCTAATTGAGGAAAATTAATGCAATTTTACAGTCTTTTCCTGCTAGAATTGCTTTTGAGATCAATCTGGCATAACCATTTGATTTCCTTATTATTTTTATGTTTTGTTAGATTTAGAGTGCTTGTGCTTAAATCTACAAGATCAGTACATATAAATTTGTACACTACAAGATTCCTATTGCAGTCGCCTGCACAGTTACGTCATCTCCTAGGTACCTGTCTGGTCAGGTACACAGTCACGCAGTACCTAAAACAGTACCAATGCTGCTACTGCACAGGACTCTCCAGCAGTGGTACTAATACATTTAGTACTACACTGGTACTCCCCTGGTACTCCACAGTACCAGTAAAAGTACCTTGGGGACAATGTACCTGTGCAAGCAGCTACAATAGGAATCTGGTAATGTAGTGGATGTAGTGATATGGGAAAGTGCCCCTTATCCGGGGGGTACTCAAGTTTGGTTTTGGTAGGGACGTGCCGCTGAGATTTTGGAAGTAGACCCATAAATATACCAATTTTTCAAGAAATTTGGACCCATTGGTATACCAAAAGTCAAAATTTTCGCCGAATTTACCCAAAATTGTCTTAGTTTTTACAAATTTTCCCAAAATTTTGGGAAAATTTAGAACATTTTGGCTAGACTAAGGAAAAATTGGGCTGTTTTCCGAAAAAATGTTAGAAAATTTTGAAAAAGGACCCATTCATATACCAAAATAGGCTTTGAAAAAGGGGTCATTGATATACCAGAAGGCTGAAAATGCTACCCATGTTTATGCATGTCCCGTATGGTCATTTGTACTGAGTACCCCCCAGGGCCCTTATCATATTCTTAAGAAATATGAAGGAAATTTTACTTGTTTGCCTCCTAGTGAGTATTCAAAAATTGGTAAATTTTCTCAAAAACGCTATTTTCCCGTCCCCTCGTACGCTAGTGTCACTGACGATAACATCTACTGTATATTGGAGACAGAAATAACTGTTTACTGATGTGAATGGATGGACTCAATGGTGTGTAAAGGACACATTCAATTTGATTTGGTTGCCAAGTACCTGTACAAGTGCGTAACTAGCCCGATCACTTGGAGGGGTAAAGACATGGTCAACGGAGTGGAAATTTGTTGTGATTTAAAGGAGAAACAGAATTCAGAAAGGACTGATTTTAACAGTAATATTCATTACCCTAAGACAGAGAAATTGAAAAACACTCGGACGCAAAAATTGCATGCATGTTGGCAATCAGACACGACAACCATTTATTGACTTTTGTTTAGGACCCGCACCAAGTACCTACACTCTCAGCCGTACTATAGCAAAATATATAATAGGAGATTCTCTAATCGAGCGAACAATACCCAACCCAAGACTCTAGCGATACAACGACCAAAGGCGCAGAGAAATCTCGTTTTGGAGACTCTCAATATATAATAGGAGATTCTCTAATCGAGCGAACAATACCCAACCCAAGACTCTAGCGATACAACGACCAAAGGCGCAGAGAAATCTCGTTTTGGATAAACCAACACGTGATCCAAACTTGCATTCGGGTAGCCGCCACCGAAGCTCAAATTCTGAGCGTTTGACCCCGAACCCTTGGATCATTAAATCCAATATATAATGGCTGGAAACTCAACAATAAATTACGGTACTGGTGCATACAGGTCAGACGCTCCCGAGTGGAACAATTCTCGAGACTCTCAACAGGTGATCGACCTGAAGTTACAAAGGATAAAGTATTAATGTTAGCATTCTATGACATGTACATATATCATAATAAATAAATACAGAAAAG
The DNA here is from genome assembly GCF_039555335.1 of Amphiura filiformis. NCBI lineage: Eukaryota > Metazoa > Echinodermata > Ophiuroidea > Amphilepidida > Amphiuridae > Amphiura > Amphiura filiformis. The sequence continues at coordinate 25,150,909 of NC_092631.1, read as the reverse complement.
ATAATTCAAAACCCAGCATTATTTTCTTTTTGCTTACTGTGTGAAGTCTTTGACCTTATAAAAGACTACTTTACTGTTTTTGATGACACCTGTGCCTGCATGTAACAATACGATTGTCAATTCCTGTACATATTAAGAATTATATAGTTTTGACGACTTACTTTCCCTCTTGAACTATCATCCTAAAAAGGTTGATACAGAATAATTATATAAACATTTATGTAGCAACATATTGAACACATGATCTAATTAAACAGTGTACATTGTATCTTTGAAGAACTGAGAAAGGAAATTAATTGCAAGTCACATGTAATTTTAATGATTGGCGTCAACTCTTTATTCCTCCTCCTTATCTACAGGGACCATAATTCTTGATTTTTCTTTTAAACTTACAGACACTTAAATGCTTTAATTAGCTATTTAACACACTACCATGTAGTAGATAAAATATATCTGTATTTATACAGGTCATTATCTCATTACTGTCACACATAATTATATTTTACTTCCTTCTCACATGTCCACACAGGGAGCGGTGGGTGGGAAGATTTTTGTTGTTGTCGTGTCCAATACAAAACCAACAGTGAATAAATCACCAACTAATCACGCCCGAAACCCGCGAAAAATCCATTGGTTCCCGGGCCGAGCCAAACAATACAAATTTATCTGCATGACAATGATTGACCTCTGACCCAGTAAACAATAACATGGATTCGCCCATTTCTTAGCTAGGGTAAATTGAGTTTAACTTGTTGCACTGTGTTAAACTTTATTACCCTAAGACAGAGAAATTGAAAAACACTCGGACATAAAAATTGCATGCATGTTGGCAATCAGACACGACAACCATTTATTGACTTTTGTTTAGGACCCGCACCAAGTACCTACACTCTCAGCCGTCCTATAGCAAAATATATAATAGGAGATTCTCTAATCGAGCGAACAATACCCAACCCAAGACTCTAGCGATACAACGACCAAAGGCGCAGAGAAATCTCGTTTTGGAGACTCTCAATATATAATAGGAGATTCTCTAATCGAGCGAACAATACCCAACCCAAGACTCTAGCGATACAACGACCAAAGGCGCAGAGAAATCTCGTTTTGGATAAACCAACACGTGATCCAAACTTGCATTCGGTAGCCGCCACCCGAAGCTCAAATTCTGAGCGTTTGACCCCGAACCCTTGGATCATTAAATCCAATATATAATGGCTGGAAACTCAACAATAAATTACGGTACTGGTGCATACAGGTCAGACGCTCCCGAGTGGAACAATTCTCGAGACTCTCAACAGGTGATCGACCTGAAGTTACAAAGGATAAAGTATTAATGTTAGCATTCTATGACATGTACATATATCATAATAAATAAATACAGAAAAGATAATTCAAAACCCCACACAAGGGACTTATTTTATAAGGAACTTGGTTAACTCCCCCCCCTTAAACTTGTTTGTTCACTTTGCCGCACGGATACCATTACCTAAACCTCCTCTAACACTCCTGGAGGATACACAATGGAATGAGGCACATGTTTAAATTTGACTAGCGCATTTGAGAGCGTCTGCTTGAATACCAGAAACCACATGGTGATGGATGAACCAGATATATCTGCCTATGTTTGATAATGCTACTGATAACTAACTGGTGCCTCAATGAAGGATTTTATTGTTGGCACATTGAAATATAAATCACCGTTTGGCTCTGTGCCACTAATTGTTCATTAGCATAAAACAGCACTAAAATTTCTTTGCTGGATATTGACTGTAATCCATATAATTCTCCACAATAACACTACTAATTGTGCTGGCTCTATATGCTGCGAGATACATTGACCTCTATATTGTATGTTCACAATAGGATATTGAAAGAAATCAACGCGATAACTAGCCGGCTGCGTAACCTCACAAAAAAAACTAGAAAAAATGAGGGCATAGTACTTGGCCCCAGAGTCTAGCTACCCCATGCCAACCTGGAGTTGATTCCTACTTCCCTTTAACACAGACTTAATCAAACAAAAACCAGCACGATTGACTCAATGTTATTAATTTCAAATGTACAACAGAATATATGTGTTGTTGAGATATATAACCCCCCTATAGTCATACTATTACATAACGCAAAGCACATCAATATAATATCAGAGGGCTCACAACTGTATAAATTGTTTCTTGTAAGATTTTACGTACCATGCAATTTAATTTTTAGAAACCCAGATATTAGTGATATTCCAAGTCCCATGAGATTCATTTGTCCAATGGAACTTCCCATGTTGACCCTTTTCGTCCAACTCTGCAAAATTGTATAAATTGTTTTTGTATATGTTGTCCACTACCAATGCGAAGTTGGATGAATTTACGCCTCTTTTAAGTTAATTCTTCTTTCTTCAAATGTCTGAAGAAGTTGATTTGAGCTTTTTGATTATCAACATCGCAATGGTTAACTTTCTTTCGTACTTTTAGTTACCAATTGAAAAATCTTTTCGTCTATCTCAGGCAGAAATCGGGTTATTCTGTTGTGTAGTGAAATAGACCTTGTAATCCGAGTAAGACACCCTAGCCAGTACACTTACGCACAACCCGTTTTGCTCTGAACCCAGTGATTGGGTTGTTTAATTCCATTTTGCGTCGGAAATATGGGACCAATGTGGCTAACAGCATTCTGCCTGATGTCTTGCTTTATTTTATTCTATTTCAGCACTCTCGACGTTCATGCGACCCTTTGTTCCTGAGTTGCCTTACCAAAGCGCCGGTCATGGCTAAATCATGCACAACCCATCTTTCAAATTTCCACTTCTCGACATCGAAGGAATGATCAAATTAATATTTCCCATGCAAAGTTCAACTGCGGTTGATCAAACGATGCTATTATATAGACCAAGAGAAGCCTTAAAGTGTTAACTTTTTCGTTAGCTGGACTCGAACTTGGAACTTATTTGGTTCAATAGACTTCTGACAGTACAATTTGTGTAAAAGATGCATGCTCTCCCTTGTATTGCTCGTATGCGTAAGTTCAGTTTCGCAGATGACACAAAATTTTCAATATGCTTCGCTGTGCATGTCAAAGTCTACTGTCGCCTCACACAAAGTCTAGTAGTCACTAGCAATTATATGGGTGTCCAGGTGTACATGTACATACAGGTCAGGCTTGTTTCTTACCACCAGCATCAAAGTGTCATTGGTATCGCCTGCAATATAAATAAAAGAAAGAAAAGAAAGAAATGGGAACCAACCTGCCAGCACATCTATACTAATTACCCTGTGTAACTTGAATAAACCTCCTCGATTTTGTTTGTGATCCAACACAAGTTATCAGGAGACAGATGAATATTTAATTTGTATTAATTTCTTTCCCTGACCATTTTTATGAACCGTCGTGTTATGTGGATAAGCATGACAAATTATTTGTGCGATCTACTCTCATACAAATTTAACCCTTTCAAATTATGACATTTACTAATTACTAATTCCAGAAACTGAAGCAATCTTTGCCTTAATTACCCTTAATCCACAATAAAAATGCTTTGACACAATATATCCTTGTCATTGTATCACAAATGCAAGGGATGAGGGAACACATTTTCCCAATTTTCACACAATCCGGCTTTTACTTACTTGACCTCAAAAAATTTGTATCCCCGTTTTTCATGAAATCCTTCTCTACATTAATTAGTTCTTTGACCCTGCTTAACGATTTTTCCTAATTAGATATCTTTATATTGGTTTCATGACCAACCAATTTATTTTACTTTACTTTAAATTGACCCCTTGTGGCCAACAGGGCGATGACCAATGTATTTGCGGCACTCATAACTACTCCTCCTTAAATCACCATCCAAATATTTGACCTGAGATTTACCACAAGATTATTAAACTATCCAAGATCCTTCTTCACCAAGTTTTATGATCTAAATCTACCGTTGAACTTCTGAACTTCACATTACTAATACCATCAAGTTCTAAAAAGACTAGAAGAAGAGCTCGTCCACATTCCCGTTGAGCCTGTGATCAAAGCCTAACGAGGGATGCAAGGTTAAAAAAGGTATGCAACTATGATCAAAATCCTCACACAGACCGTAAACACATGATAAACCCTGGTCTTTCATTATTATTATTATTATTATTTTTTTTTCAATCCAAATCCAACTTTCAATCCAAATCCAATCCAAAGAAAAGAGCATTGCAATTATTTATTTATTTTTTTTTTTTTCTCCATTTTCAATCCACATCCAATTTTCAATCCAAATCCAATCCAAAGAAAAGAGCATTGCAATTATTTATTTATTTATTTATTTTTTAATCCAATTTTAAATCCAAATTCAATCCAAATCCAAAGAAAAGAATATTACAATTCCAGTCCAATCAAATTTCCAATCCAAAATTCAATCCAAATTCAATGCAAAGAAAAGAGCGTTGCAATGTTGTTTATTTATTTATTTATTTTTTCCAATTTTCAATCCACATCCAATTTTAAATCCAACTTCAATCCAAAGCCAAAGAAAAGAACATTACAATTCCAGTCCAATCAAATTTCCAATCCAAATCCAAAAACCAATTTTCAATCCAAATTCAATCCTAAGAAAAGAGCATTGCATATTTTTTTTTTTTTTTTTTTTTATTTATTTATTTATTTATTTTCAATTTTAAATTCACATCCAATTTTTAAATCCAACTTCAATCCAAATCCAAGGAAAAGAACATTACAATTCCAGTCCAATCAAATTTCCAATCCAAATCCAAAATCCAAGTATTCAATAACAATTCTCGTCTAGGGACATATCGGGGCTATCCTTGTTTTTCGATACATTTTGTCTACAACCCGTGACTAAAATTAGACCTACACTATATGACCACTTTATGGATGAAACTAGGTTACCTTTTAAGTAAGGCATTATGCCACAATCAAACCAAATTCAACCAAACAAACAAAACTAATGCATTACCGACTCTGTCATGTAAATTATATACGTTTTATGCAGAGTAAGCTTAGACATAATCGTCCATTATGAAGGTAAATATCCAAGGGTAAATATACTCATGATACCCTTCCTTTCAATAAGCCACAAAAACCTGGCCTGCTAATGTTATACTAACATTTATCACCTAAATTATGCTTGCATTAACATAAAAAGGTGAAATCACACCTAGAAATTGTCTAAAATTTTACCACAAACGCCCAATACGCTAAATTCGCCAGGGGGGTGACGGGCTGTCTTTACCCCATTTTGACGAACGAGGGAGACGGGAAATTGCACCAGGATTTTCCCGATTTTTATGGCTAAAATAAATTGCCTTTGTGAACTATTTTGCTACAAGTGGCGTTAAATATTATCATCTGCCCACCGTATATTTTGCTACTTAAAACTATTATCATTATTAGGGATTTCCCAACCCAAACACGTAATCGTTGACCGACATTATCATCGTCTTACATCTTCCCTTTTGTTATTCTATTTTTATTGCTTTTGTTATTTACAAGTAGGAACATAAAATTGACCATCTGTAAATTCTCTACTTATGATTTTCCAGCTTTTAATACGTAAATTCGTAAGCCAAATGATCCCAACATTTTTTGAGTTTTAACTATAAAAGGGATCCCTTGAATGAAAACCACATTAATTTCAAGAAAACTGACAATATTTCTTGGCCTGCTTGAACTGAATTCGGCACCAAATTAAAATACGACTGTCAACTTTACCCTAAAAAACATATCCGATGCTGAAAAAAACCTACTTAAATGAACCGACGCAATCAAAACGATAGTTTAATTTGCTTAAATTTTGCCATCCCGAATTCCGAGCTGCCAAACTGATTCGACAATTGCTGTAACTTTGGTAATATTTGTCCAAATTCGCCGGGTAAAAACTATGGCTCAAATGTATACGATGACACCGGAAAAATTCGCCATTGATTTGCAATGGAAAGTCATTGTTTGCCAATCGGGATATCGATTGATTCGCCCATGTCAAATTCTCAAGGACCCTGACGTCATAATGAGCGTGTCTTTTATTACGCCTTGCCTTATTTGGATAATGGCTACATGTGCATTGTAAAACCCTGCCCCTACATAACAATTACACCTCATGAATTATTCATAGAACCACACTTGGTAAACAAACATTAATATTAAATGCGTAAAGCCACAGGAATTGCAAAGTTTTGGAGCACTTTTCGTGTGCAAGAAAACACCATTAAATATTATTTAGATGCATTTAAATACAATTTCGACTCCCGCATTATACATAAATTAAATAAATTTATTCTCACCCGGATATTTCTCCGTCTATTAATCAGAAATTACTCAACCACAAATTTCATGAAGTCTTGAAGATGACTGCTTTGCGTGCATGTTGTGCTGTTCAGTGGGATTCGTCTACCGTAATTTTCCCGGGAATTTTCCACGACGATTGTATAGAATACTGACTTCGGCTAGCTCACAAAACGTGCACAAAATGTTGATATTACTACATGTATCAATATTTTTTACATCCAAGTTTTAGCACTGCATGCCAGCGCCGAACTCGCCACCAATTATACATAGCGCAGCATTAAATTCGGAACCTGAATCCTGATTATATTGTTGTGCAGTAAGCAGAAACAAGGTAGAAAAATCAGCGTGTGTCCTTGTTATTGATGCAGTAAACGTGCACATTTTAAGCTTCCCAAAGCTTGATTTTTTATCATCAATCAGTCAGTTGTTTATGTCTTATACAGTTGCTGTTGATTTCTAAGAATCGGTAGCCAAAGATTTTTGTTGTTGTCGTGTCCAATACAAAACCAACAGTGAATAAATCACCAACTAATCACGCCCGAAACCCGCGAAAAATCCATTGGTTCCCGGGTCGAGCCAAACAATACAAATTTATCTGCATGACAATGATTGACCTCTGACCCAGTAAACAATAACATGGATTCGCCCATTTCTTAGCTAGGGTAAATTGAGTTTAACTTGTTGCACTGTGTTAAACTTTATTCTTTTTATCATAATTTGACTTGAAAATATTTTTATCAGGGAGATCTGTCACTGCACCCTACAGTGAAGATGAAGATGAAGATGAAGATGAAGATGAAGATGAAGATGAAGATGAAGATGAAGATGAAGATGAAGATGATGGAGATGAAGATGAAGATGAAACAGATGAAGATGAAGATGAAGATGAAGAAGATGGAGATGGAGATGAAGATGAAGATGATGAAGAAGAAGATGAAGATGAAGATGAAGATGAAGATGAAGATGAAACAGATGAAGATGAAGATGAAGATGATGAAGATGAAGATGGAGATGAAGATGAAGATGATGAAGAAGAAGATGAAGATGAAGATGAAGAAGATGAAGAAGAAGATGAAGATGAAGAAGATGAAGATGAAGATGAAGATGAAGATGAAGATGAAGATGAAGATGAAGATGAAGATGATGATGAAGATGAAGATGATGATGATGATGATGATGAATGATGATGATGATGATGATGATGAAGATGAAGATGAAGATGAAGATGAAGAAGAAGATGAAGATGAAGATGAAGAAGATGATGATGATGATGATGATGATGATGATGATGATGATGATGATGGAGATGGAGATGATATTGGAGATGATGATGATGGTGGTGGCGTAGCCAGGGGATGGTCTGATATTTGGTTTTTATGCCTTTTTTGTACTTCTTAGCCCATTTTTGGCCATTTTCATCAAATTTTATCACCCACCCTTGAAAGTTGCCTTGTCCTCTCCCTTTGTCCCCTCTTTAAAAGTCTTGGCTATACCATGGATGATGATTATAATGATCTTGACAATGACGATTTAATGACATCTACAGTGCCTTCAAAGTATAAATAATACAGAGATTCCTTTGTAGTGTGTATCAGGGTGATTGTAACAAAAACAAATATAAGTGACCAGATAAGCGAATTATATGTTAAATGCAAAAATAAAAACATTTCCAGTCTGTCTGATCATGAAGCTCCTGTGGCCAAGTGGTTAAGGCGCAGGTCTCATAAACCTGAGGTCCTGGGTTCAATTCCTGGGCAGGATCACTTTTCTCCTGTTTGCTCCTCTAATAACTGCTTGACGATGAAACTGATAAAATATTGTCATAAAAAAACACTTATCCTTATTAGTTAAGAAAATAATATTATCATACCCCGGGATGTACCCATCGGTCATTGCTATGATTATGCCTGGGAAAAATGTAGAAACCGGGAAGTTCATTCCAGTGAAAATATGCGATTTGAGGGAAAGTTTGTTTCCCCATGTAAGAAATATATGTTTAGACTATGGGAAAGTTTGTATTTTTTGATATAAAATTGGATCGAATGAGCCTATGATAGAGCTATGAGATTTTAAATTTTGGACATAGTATAAGTTTTGGATCCAATATTTTCACACACTTGGATTCATCAAAACATTTATGAATGCAATTTTGCTTATCTTCCTGGGAAAAATTTTTAAAAAATTTCCATTCCTGGCTATGATTTTGTTTACCATGTCACATATTATTCAATTTTTGAACAGAGAAAAGGCTAGAATTTGGTCACAATAATAGAGAAAATGACAGATCTGTACCGGAACTTTTTTTTCTTTCTTTAATAGTTACTTGCACATCATCAGATGTTTATGAACTCACAAAAAAGTGCACATTCAGATTTCCCTCAGCATTAAAAATGTGTCACGTTGCCATGACAACATATAACCAAAATAAATGTCCATCTTAAAGCTCGTAATTACTCACTGGAAACTGTCAATGCCTATCAGAGAAGATTCATACATGCATGAGCTCTGAGACTCAAATCAATTGGGTATAAGAATAAGGCTAATAACTGCTACAGCTAACCAATGGCTCGGAAAGATGACATTTACAAGCTGTGTTTACACACGCCATGAATTAAATCATTACAGCTCTTCTGCAGGGATTGTCTTCAAGATTTTGTGAGTTTGATTTTGATAAATAAACTGGCAGTGCCATGTTTTTAGGTTTTGGCACCTAAATAGGACCTATATTTGGGGCCACCGTAATCCATTTGAAATCCATACACCCCCCCCCAGGCCACTCAGAATAATCAGGGCTGTCAACTTTTTGGAATTGCTTGGCGTGAAACAGAGGCGTACCGGGATTTGCCGAATCCAATGTTCATTTTGTACCATGATTATTTGAGCCACGGCGCTCGAGAATGTGAAAAGCGGGGAGATTTTACTCATTTTCCAGCTTTATGCGTGAGGTTTACTACCTAGGCGTGAGATTATACTACCTTGGCGTGAGACCGTGAGAAAGTGACCCAATGCGTGAGAGTTGACAGCCCTGGAATAATACTTGTAAGCATCCGCATAAAAGAAAACATGGATTTAGGGTGGTTTTGAACATTAAAAGGAAGATCCGGGATAAGGGTCTCAAAACACTAATTTTACTAAGGGCTCATATTGAAATACCCTACCACGTTTTCACACAGAAAGAAGGCAGGATTCCCCTTAATGCTAAGCGTGCGCCTCAGGAAAGCTCGGTCATAAAACGGATGGATTATATGCATCAATGATACACCCTGCCTTTTGAAGTGGTCTGGCGACAAGGATTATAATAAAAGTTTATCAAAGACTAGCAATTTTATTGATTGTTGAACTAATTGAACTAATCGGCTCATCGCACAACCCAGGAAAGCGCCCTCCTAATTTAAGTGGCTAATTGCAGTGTTATAATCACACAGGATTTTAACAAAAGAAGGCTAGCACAGGAAAGCTGCAGGATGGTGCACACCTTCCTGTGTAAGGGAATTTCAATATGAGCCCTAAAAGAAGGGGTGTTTTTTTAAGGAAGATTCTTGCTTAGGGTAGTTTTTTTTTAATTGACATTAGTGGGGACATATTTATCAAGTTATTCTGGAGGTTTCTGAGTGTGCGGCCTGGTGTACATTTGTACAGTCATTTTAATTTTAATCTTGCCGATGAATGATGCTAATACCGGCACACACAATGTCTATCCTTGTTTAGAGGCAAATTTCAAACTAATTCCTCATTTAGAGTGTTTTTATTTGAGTAAAATCCTTGTTTAGGGTTGGTTTGACATATTTTTGTGACATCCTACCTAGGCGAAATGTCAACCGTGCTAGCATGGTCAACCATGGTCAACCATGGTCAAAACATGGTTGACCATGGTTAACTATGGTCAGCGATGATCAGCCATGGTGGCTTGACCATGGTCAACCATGGTTGCCATGGTCACCATGGTATACCATGGTCGACCATGCTTTAGCATGGCCGAGCATGGTCAGCCATGGTCTTCACCTCACTTGACCATGGTTGACCATGGTCACTTTTAAGTATACCATGGTCAACCATGCTTTATCATGGGTGAGCATGGTCAGCCATGTTCATCACCTCACTTGACCATGGTTGACCATGGTCACTTCAAGTATACCATGGTCAATCATGCTTTAGCATGGGTGAGCATGGTCAGCCATGGTCATCACCTCACCTGACCATGGTCACTTCAAGTATACCATGGTCAACCATGCTTTAGCATGTGAGCATGGTCAGCCATGGTCATCACCTCACCTGACCATGGTTGACCATGGCTACTTCAAGTATACCATGGTCAACCATGCTTTAGCATGGCTGAGCATGGTCAGCCATGGTCATCACCTCACCTGACCATGGTTGACCATGGTCACTTTTAAGTATACCATGGTCGACCATGCTTTAGCATGGCTGAGCATTGTCAGCCATGGTCATCACCTCACCTGACCATGGTTGACTCTGGGTAGTGAATGAGAAAAAGCGCCCTCTGTTGTTATTAATCGTATTTAATGCATATTTACAACATTGTGAATAAATATTTGACACCATAAAATATAAAAACTAGTAATTTGATAAGTTAAAATAAGATTTTTAACGGAATAAATCTAAATAATATGATTATGCAGTTTATTCCGTTAAATATTTACCCCATAATTTTTGACCATGGTTGACCATGGTCACTTTAGATAGACCATGGTTGACCATGGTCTCTGGCCGTGGCGTTTGGACCATGTGACGTCATATTGAACTTTAGAAAGTCTACACAATTCGACAGCAATACCCCTTGGAGCGGGACCACGCCCTTTTAAAAGGAATTCTTGTTGATGAACTTTTCAACAACAATTCCTTTTAAAAGGAATAATCGAGAGCGGTACATGTAGGCCTATTTAGTCCGTGATTTAAACGATAAGTCACAAGTAATTGTTTAATTTTTCGACAATTTCTTTATGTATTTCTGTAAGCCATGTGCCTCACGTAAATATTTACCAAAATATTTTCAGTTGGTAGCTTGTTTGAAAATAACAGTTTAGGCCACATTAAAAAAAATGTTTCTCGTTAGGGGCCACATTTTCTTTGAAATGTGGGCTCATGAATATACTGAGCCCAGTACCCCACTTTGAACACTATAGTAAGAACCTAAAAATTCATTATTTTGATTCCCGGGCAATCCCGGCAATTATTTCAAACAACTTTGGTGCCCACTTTTAAGAAGAAACAGTTTTAGATTTCCATTGTTATTTTGTTTTCTTGTGCCATAACAATCACTTACAACTAAGGTTCCTCGGAAGTGCTCGGAGACTTCAAACATATTTTGAAAGGTTCCATGAGTAAAGGGAAATTGAAATATTGGTGAACCCTGCATAGGCTATGAAGAACAAAAGTGTTGCATTTTATTTAATGTACCGTAAAAGTATGCATACACACATACTATCATATTAGCATATTATGACACATTATTTTTTTTCATCCATATAAGTGCCACTAAATTTCAATCAGTTAGGGCAGAAAACATGACACAAAAAGAAAGACAAGTTGGAGAACATACATTTATTATTTCTGTAGTTTATCAGTATATCTGTCCAGGAGAAATATTATTGATTTATTTTAAATCTATGCCAAGTTTACATTTTTAGTTATACCTCATTTCACCTGGAGTTTGTAGTCACTTCATAAAGCATCCACATGTGCAAGAGCATTTTGATTGCCCCACCAGTACTGGCTCGATGAGAATTATGCTGCGATTCTTAGAGCGATGTGTGCATTTATTTTCATGGCTACATTATCCAATAATGGCTGCACTGTCACTACCAAACTCAAGGGGAAACAAACTTTTGTATAACATTTTATTCTTTTCTGACATTAATTTAGATTAGCAGTAAAGACAGCACATATTCTAAAATGCTGCTCTATTTTTATCAATTTTACTGCCTAATGTAGTGAGCATGTGCATATATTATAACCGTCACAGAAAATAGGTGAAACAGCCTGTGTAATAAGTATGCAAATAAATGATGAAAACTGTGAAAACTGAAGCTGCAAAGCAGGGACATGTTGCTCTTGAAATGTACCCTTTTTTATTTTAAGGACAGTATCGCTCCCCTTGCAATTTGAAAACCGCAGACATTTTTGTCTATATTTTGCCCGTAAATTCTGTCATGAAAATACCCCTAATTCATGGTAGAAGTAGTGATGTAACAGGATAAATTACCACAGCGATAGGTGAAAAGGTCGCTGTCGTATTGTGTTTTTTTGATGTGTCGCCCTACATTATATAAAGTAGGCTACACTCATCACCTGTCATGTCTGTGAATGTGTGCAATCATAGATTAAAAAAATTACCGCTCTTTGCAAAGACACTAATCGTACCTGTGCAAGTGAAACGTACATGGACCAGGTACAGGTCTTTATGCATGTTCTTTGATCATTAATGGTGCGATACAAAGTTACCATGTATGTCTAGTGCAGGGCAATACGTTCAAAAATGTTTTCATACATCGCTTTGGTAATTAATCCTGTTACATCACTACTTGAACTTCTACAGCAAATTAGAATGATCATACATAACGATGATATTATTTTACTCCCACATTGTCAGCTTTCTACACAATATGTATATTCTGATGAGAAATCGGGTACAGATTAGCTACACTACATGAAAAGCTTAAAAATGTTGCTAAATATCTTGATGCACTTTGTAAAACCACGAGTCGCATCATCAGGCGCAGGCACATGTAGTCATCGCTGTTGTTATTACGCCACACCATTCATCTCATGGACAAAATCCCAGGTGACATGTCAGGAATCAGGATTTGGTTGATTTGACAATTTCTTGAACCGAACATGTTGTGTATGGGAGATTTCAATTACCCAACTCTACCAAAACCAGTGGACCAATATTGACACTGGGATTAGTAAGGTTGAGCAATCCTTTTCTCCCCAAGCAGAGTCCCAAGTCAATGGATGCTGATCTCTTCACCACTTGAGTATCAGTAATGGATGGTGTCCTGAAATGAACAAAAATCATAAAAAAATTATAAAAGCGACGATTCGCATTATTTCCTTGAGTCGCACAAGTTGTTATCAATAGCAAATCACCACTGTCACTGAATTGCATAATTCTACCGGCATTTGAATTTTGATTACCATGATTACGGTACCGTACTTTACTAGCGATTTTTAAATCGCACATTTTACTCAAGAACTTTAGCTTCAAATTTGTGCACGATTGTACGCATTTGATACTGGAGTCCATTCTGTCGTTTTCCGTTCGATCAACATCAACTGACATTTTAGGCAATGGATGTTATTTTGTTATGTAGAAATGCAGATTGCAAGTTATTTACAATGATTCAAGTGTATCTTTTGTGTAAAGGTTGCCTATTTTAGCAAAATTGTAGTGTTTGTGATCGGCTGTGTTTACTTCTAAACTTTCACTGCTTTACAGTGTCATGCTTCAGTGAATTTGACTAGATTTCGAGTGCAATGATCTCTAAGCTTGAGTTGCTCGAGAGGTCTAGCCACCAATTTGCTCACTGATAGCTTCACATTCGAGGCTAGAGACCATTGCATTCAAAATCTAGTTGCATTCGCTGAAGCATGACACCATGTAGAGCAATGGAAGTTCATAAATAAACACAGTGGGTCACGACGGGTGATCACATCAAAAATGTTGCTAAAATTGCAATTCAACAAAATTTTAGACTTCAATAATAGGTAAATTTATATCAAAAGGTCCCAGCAAAAGGTACAGATTGACTTATTGAAATAACTTTCATCCAAATTTCAACATTAACGGCATAAATAACAAAAAAAAAAAAAAATGTCAACGCCGTCCAACCGAAAAACGATAGCAATATACTCTAGCATCGAATGCATAACTATCGTGTGCAAATTGAAGCTATAGAATTCGCCTTGAGTAACGCACACAAACACACACTGTGACTGCTACTGGTATGCCCTTACGCAGCTAGTACTGGAGCAGAAACAAAGTGGGGCCAAAAAGGGGGCCCTGAAAGTTTTATATCCCTCTGAGGGGGGGGGGGGTTTTAAAAAATCACCTAATTGTTCTCATAGTCATCGAACATGAGTTTACACTACGGGGTTGACGTTCATCATTTTTCATGGCCAAATGGGGGGGTAGCTTGTTCACGTAGCGGTTGTCACACTGGCCTACTACACGTATAAACGTAGATTGCATGGCGATCGGAGTGTTATAAATCAGAGCACCGCTGGACTGGGGGGCTGAAAATAATGTTAGGTCCGTCCACGGGGGGGCTGAAAATGTGCATTTTTCATTTAGTATCAGCCCAGCCCAGCCCCCCCTTCACAAGTGTTTGTGAATGGTCCCTTGAAACACATGACATAAGTAGAGTGATTTTTAAATGAAATTTTAAATTATAATCCCTGTTCATACAGTGAGTAAACACTCAAAATTTCAATTTGGAAGTCAAATTAAGTAATTTTGTAATTTACAAATTACATCAGTCATCATGGTCATGTGGTGAATAATAATCAAGAATCTGATGCCAGCAAGCAACAGAAATGAGCACAATTTCAACTAGTTCAACAGTCATGACAGTGTTTTGACGCTTCGCACACACATGCACATACACAGCCACAGGGCGACCAAGCTGCCGAATTCTACTCCGGCTCCGCTACCGTAATTTTGTTTAAGCTTTCATGTCGTGATCAAACGCACGAAAGTGTAATTCTGAAGGAAGTAGTGACAGGATAAACTTAATACTATTCTTTACCTTGTATGGATGACAATATTGCCTGGAATTCCAATGTTTAATCGCTAATCCAAATGAATTTAGTTGCTGCACATCTTCCCTTCCCATGGGCGCCGCCATTTTGTTGTGACGTCACAATGACGAAGTCGTGCAATCTGATTGGTCCAACTGTAGACACTGTAGAAAACTGTAGAAAAATTGTAGACAACTGTAGACTTCTGTAGACTTTTGACCAATCAGGAGATAGCTCACGAAACTGTAGACATGAACTGTAGACTCTCGGCCAATCAGAGCTAAGAACTGTAGACAACTGTAGACAGCATTGCACTTCCCACGGACTCACATCTGCGGGCCGTGGTGCCATTTTTCAAAAAAATGGTTGACCATGGTTGACCATGGTCAAAAACATGGTTGACCATGGTCAAAAACATGGTTGACCATGGTCAAAACCCTGGTTGTTGAACTATGGTTGACAATGGTTCAACCATGGTCAAACATGCTAAGTTTTAACCATGGTTGACCATGGTCACTTTAGATAGACCATGGTCAAAAGGTTAACCATGGTTGACCATGGTCTCTGGCCGTGGTGCCATTTTTCAAAGCATGGTTGACCATGGTTTGACCATGGTCAAAACCCATGGTTGAACCATGGTTGACCATGGTTAACCATAGTTCAACCATGCCTTTTTCGCATAGATAGCTAGCTTAGGGTCATTTTTGGAAGTCAATTCATGTGGATGCTTTCAACTTTTATACATGAGTGCCCACACACCCCACCCGGGTACACCCGCTATAGTATTAGGAAGACATGACCTTAATCTTCCACACATGGAGTGTGAATTTCAAATGGGGGTTACGTGAATGAGTGACTCTATTTGAAATCTACACCTCCTGTGTGGGAGATTAAGACTAATATTATGTTGTAATTTTTAGTAAAGAAGAACCAAATTAAAATTTGACCAAAATCATACATTATGGCTTTATTTTAGTGGTTTGTAGGTGTGGGTGGATGGGTGTGTGGCCTAGGCGAAATGTCAACCGTGCTAGCATGGTCAACCATGGTCAACCATGGTCAAAACATGGTTGACCATGGTTAACTATGGTCAGCGATGATCAGCCATGGTGGCTTGACCATGGTCAACCTTGGTTGCCATGGTCACCATGGTATACCATGGTCGACCATGCTTTAGCATGGCCGAGCATGGTCAGCCATGGTCTTCACCTCACTTGACCATGGTTGACCATGGTCACTTTTAAGTATACCATGGTCAACCATGCTTTATCATGGGTGAGCATGGTCAGCCATGTTCATCACCTCACTTGACCATGGTTGACCATGGTCACTTCAAGTATACCATGGTCAATCATGCTTTAGCATGGGTGAGCATGGTCAGCCATGGTCATCACCTCACCTGACCATGGTCACTTCAAGTATACCATGGTCAACCATGCTTTAGCATGTGTGAGCATGGTCAGCCATGGTCATCACCTCACCTGACCATGGTTGACCATGGTTACTTCAAGTATACCATGGTCAACCATGCTTTAGCATGGCTGAGCATGGTCAGCCATGGTCATCACCTCACCTGACCATGGTTGACCATGGTCACTTTTAAGTATACCATGGTCGACCATGCTTTAGCATGGCTGAGCATTGTCAGCCATGGTCATCACCTCACCTGACCATGGTTGACTCTGGGTAGTGAATGAGAAAAAGCGCCCTCTGTTGTTATTAATCGCATTTAATGCGTATTTACAATGTTGTGAATAAATATTTGACACCATAGAATATAAAAACTAGTAATTTGATAAGTTAAAATAAGATTTTTAACAGAATAATCTAAATAATATGATTATGCAGTTTATTCCGTTAAATATTTACCCCATAATTTCCCTCATTCTTCAGGCCCTGCCCTCTATCGGGTGCTAATTTAAAGTTTAAGCTTGATTGCTATTGTTTCTTCCTTGATTGCTATTGTTTCTTAACCATGGTCAAACATGCAAATTTTTGACCATGGTTGACCATGGTCACTTTAGATAGACCATGGTTGACCATAGTCTCTGTCCGTGGTGCCTTTTTTCAAAAACATGGTTGACCATGGTCAAAACATGGTTGACCATGGTCAAAAACATGGTTGACCATGGTCAAAAACATGGTTGACCATGGTCAAAAACATGGTTGACCATGGTCAAAACCCTGGTTGTTGAACTATGGTTGACAATGGTTCAACCATGGTCAAACATGCTAAGTTTTAACCATGGTTGACCATGGTCACTTTAGATAGACCATGGTCTCTGGCCGTGGTGCCATTTTTCAAAAGCATGGTTGACCATGGTTTGACCATGGTCAAAACCCATGGTTGAACCATGGTTGACCATGGTTAACCATAGTTCAACCATGCCTTTTTCGCATAGGGGGGGGTGTGTGTGTGTATGTCAGCTTATGTCAGCCGGTTTGAGCAGTACTGACTGTATACCGAATTAAAAAACAAAACAACAACAACAAGGCAACAAGGAAATTCACAGATTTCGTTTATCTATTTATCTCACACATCGATTGACTCAATCAATCATCCAACCACACACCCAGTCAGTCAATCAAATCACAGATATGTAATCAATCATATGTGTCATTTGTTCTGGCTCAAAATGCCAAATTGTCCCCTAAAAGTGCAAGAAAAATTAGAAAATTGACATTAATCAATCAGTACACCAGAGATCATGCTTCACAGGACTCTTGGATCTGATTCTCTTATAGGAACAAATCAAGCAAGACTCAGCAATATCCTGTACAATATGTAGAATATGCATGATTCTTACATTTCAGTTACATTTCCTTGCATACAGGCTGTATCAAAATGATTGGTACATATCAGTTTTTGTTTGTTTTTTGAAAAGCCTGCTTCTTCAATATGCAACAATGGTTCCTCTTGAAATGCCCAGGATTTATAGCCTTTTGAGCATATAGGCCTATATTAGGCCAAAAAAAAAGGTTTGTCTCAAAGCTTGCGTGCGCATTTGTAAAATCGTGCGATTTGAAAAAAAAGAAATGCAGAATTTTTTTTTTATTTAAAAAAAAAAAATTTTAGTTTTTTCCGGAAAAATATGGTGAAAAAGACTTTTCTCAAAATACCAAAAAAAGTAAGGAAAAAAAAAAAAAATCACATTTCGCATTTGTTTTCAAACCACTCGTGAGCTTTGAGACAAACCTTTTTTTTTTGGCCTTATAACATTTATTTATAAATAAGGTAGCTACAATGTTGCATTTTGATGAGGCAATCTTGTCCATAATCACTGGAAACTGATGGGTACCAACCGGGGCACTCCCATATATTGACATACGTCATGTGTCCATGAAAATACCCCGTTATTTTTGGCAAATCCTTATCCTAATGACTCAGGTTTTTTTCAGTAACCTACACTGAATGACCCCCTTTCTTGAACAATTAGTCCTCAAAATTGACATTTTGGCGAGCTTTGCACACATTTTAAGCAAAATAAATGAGTTTTGTCTATTTTGTACTGTAAAATTGGGTAAAAAGCTATATTTGATTGTCAATGATGTGAAATTTTGGGCACTCCCATACAAAATCACCCTATTTTCTGAAAATTTCTACACATGATAAAATGCTTCGTGAAAGTTTCTTTTTAAAAATTGTTTCTTATTTTTCAAATGTATTTTATTTTGATTTTTTTAGTAGCAAAAATGCTGTTTTCCATGATTGTCTGTGTTTTTGTGTTTTACTCTTTTCCTGCGATTTTTTTTCTGTTTCCTGTAATACGGGAAAACTTGCCACTTTAACATATTGTAACAAGTGGAATAAGCCTTTAGAGCACCTTAGCTCATTAATTATGATTACTTTGGTTCAAACAGATCTCTGGTTCAAGTCCCTACCAAAATTGGGAGCAGGTGATTCTTGAGATATTCTGTTTCTTCTGCATTCTAACTTGGGATTCTAACAATTGGATAGTAAAGAGTAGATTCGGTTCAGTTGAAAAGTCTCCTTTTAAATATTCCAATACAATCTATTATAGATCCCTATGCAAAATATATCTCAAACCCATTTTTTGCCAGTTTTGTTTTAAAAAGGTGTGGTCTGAATTTTCATTTTCTGTTTCTTATCTTCGATTGAGGCCCACCATTAAGACAATACATTTCCAAATTTTGAGTTGCATTGCTGCAGCAGTTTTGATATGAGAAGCAGAAACGTGTATAACAATGCCCCATAGAATAGTACATACACTTCCGGTGTGGTAGAACCACAAATCACTACGTTTTTGTTCACACTATTTAAATGAAACATATCTTGGGTGTTAAATTTCACTGGCATGCGATATTTTTTGGGGGCTTTAGGCATAAGCCCCGGGTAAAAGTAGGCGGCGAAAAAACAAAGGGGTGGTGGAAGAAGAAGGGGCGGCAAAACGAAAGGGTGGCGGAAGAAGAATGGGCGGCAGAAATTAAATAAAATTAAAAATGGCGGAAAAATTGGAAATAGTATAAAAAATTGTGAAAAAATTTGTGTTATCAAAATGTGTTATGGCGCTAGCGCCTATAATCCATTTTTTTTTTTTGCTCTTCACTTTTACAAACGACCGGAAAAAATTGGGTCAACCTTTTCGGGCTGTTGAGGAGGAGGGCGGCAAAATTGAATTTTCTTCAGCCCCCCGGGGTAGGAGCGACCACGGTATGCCTATATACGACTGGTGTCTGTAATGAGAAAAATATGAGCTTTCTTATGATACCATACCAAAATCTCAGTTTTGATGAATAAAAAAGGGGGATGAAGCTGTGGATCGAGTCACAGACCTTTACACTACATAATGATGTTAATTTGTAACCCGATTCATGTTTTGAGTCACATTATACATTCCATTGGATATGCTGTACTATTAATCTATCAATAATTTGGAAAAGATTTAAAGGCTCAATTTCCAATTATAGAAATAAATTCCAAGATCTAGAAAAATAATTACTTCTGAAAATGTCAATGGATCCTCCTGGGTGATAGAGTCATGTTTGGTCCAATTGAAATAGAGGCAATAGGCATGTTCACACATAGTGCTTTTGGGGAAATCTGCTGTGTGAACGCTCTCGAGGGTTCCAATCCCTAAGTTTACCCCCAAATTTATCCCCAAGAAATTAAGGGAATTTCACAATGTCCCAGAGAGATGCTCGAGTGATCCTCAAGTGCTACTGATGTGTGAACTTTACATTTTGCGATTCTCGAGTACTGCGCATAACCAGCCACCCCCACCCCACCCCCAAAAAAATTGTTTGCTTGTCCACCAACTGACCTAAAAAATGTTTAGTTTTTAGTTTATAATTTTAATGGTTTTTAATTAATTTATCTGTGTCTAAATTTCATTAGAAAGCTAAATTTGGCCAACAACCCCGGGCCAACAACATTTTCTCAAGAATAAAATCATTTATACTGTAAACTCGTTGTAATATTTAGGCCTATAACTGTCCATTCCGGTATCAACTTTTCCAATAAACTTTGCGTCTTATGCCATAAGTATGCCGTCATTCTAATATGTGGTGCATCTTGTGTATGAAGGGAAGTATTGATTTATCTTTCCACATGACCAATGTTCATATCATTGCCTACAGGTCTGGGCCTATACAGTAGTAAGTCATTAAAAAAAATCCAGAGTGATCGACCCAATTCCGAAAAACTATCTTTTTTTTTTTTTGCCTAACCTTGTATTAATTATATTTATTATTTAATATGGCACAATTTGGGTGCCACTACTAGTAGGCATGTCCACTAAAAATTGAAGTACTTTTAAATTGATTCAGACCTAACTTATTGGATGGGAATTGATGAAAGAAACATTTTGGCGTTTAAATAATCTTAATCGGACGTTTCATTCCAGAGATATGGCCTTTCGAGTGTCACGGTTTTATATAGGGCTGCTAGAACATGTTAAAAAGTTAAAGTCCAAAAGGAATACTAACAGAAAGTGCAACTTTAAGGTACTTTTTCTTAATGTATTTATTAACTATCTTATCTGGAACATTATATTTGCTTATAACAACATGAAAATAAGATCATCCTGAAAATTTAATCGATTTTGTTGACATACAACAAAAACTATAAGACCTCAAAACCCATGGTTTGTTTGTTGAAACCTCAAGCATGATCATAGATGGCCGCCATGGAAAATATCTCCATAGAGGAGATGGACAATAAGTGCATTATTTCAAATGAAAAGCGGTAGTCTTAAACATTGTTCAATCTTTTAAGGTCAGCGCATTTTATCTTCAAAAATTATTATATTTCATCATGGCATAAGTTTGGTAACATTAATCACTACCAATTTTGAGAAATTTGCTCCAACTCGAAGGTTATCTTTACTACATTGAGCAATACACTGTGTGCATGGAAGCCATGATGGTCCCCGGTTTTTATACTCCCTATGAAATGGACATGGTAGTGAGAAGTGCACGGGAAGTGCATGATTTGAGATGGGCAGCGGTAGGCTTAAACATTCTTAAATTTCTTAACATCCTACACATTTTGTCTTCATAAATAGTTAAATTTTATGAGTATGTAAGTTTGCTTGTCTGATTCACTCCAAATTCGGAGATAATTGCGTTTGAACACCTGATGCACGGAATGGTGTCACTTCAACCTGTTGTAGTTCTCATCTCATTAAAAATTTCATTAAAAAAAGTTGATCTTTTCATGCAGGAAGGTCCTCTCTATTTACTGACCAAACAGGAAAAAGTTTGGTGAATGTTTTCTGGTGGAATCAGGAATTTCTTGAAACACCCTGATATAGGCCTACATTTGGATCAAAACAAGTATGTACGCCATTTAACATGCCTGGGATTTCTTGTATCGATCAGTTTCTCCATAGACAATACGTGTGTGAGTGCACGCACACAGTAAATGAAAAAATCGTTCTAGTGGAAACTGTATTGAGAGTGGGCATCCCTACTACTAGTTTGGCATAGACTGTAGGTCTATGAGCTTGTCACAGTGAAGGCTAAAGCTTTCAATTGCAATTCCAGAGCTGACATCATCAGGCATTGCAAAACTTGAGGATTCCAGGTTGCAATTGAGTCATGTAGACACGCACTCGGGGATTGACTGAGGATAGGCATGGCTCAAGCATGCCGATCCTTGAGAATTATATGACCGGCTGAACACAACTAATGTTTATGTGATAAAATTGACAACAGGATGAACTGACTCATCCGATTGTGATTTATCTTTATTTTTCTAATAACCAAAATGACGGTAATTTTGCGCAAACTTTGTTGATTCCCCCCCCCCCCCTAAATTCACTTTGCCCCCAAAAAAAAATTCCTGGTGCCGCCACTGTTCTCTTTGCTTACTTACAAACAAACATTTTTCCTGAAAAATGGAGCCTTTGTGAATTTTTACTTCATAAAAAGGCTGATTTGCAATGTTTTTTGCAGAAAAAAATAGACCTTTTTTGGGATTGGTATGGGGGTGGTGCACTATTGCATCCCCTGCACCCCTCAGCTAAGGCTTTGAGAAGAGAGTTAACAAAATCACGGACAAAATCAAGGCTAAAGAGTATTCAGTTGGGAAAAATATATTTTTATTTATAAAATGGGATGTTGTAAAAAGATTGTGTACACTATCCAGTCCAACGGGTCAGTTGCCTGATGAAGTCTGGTGGTTCCAGACGCAACGTCGCAATAGTTGCAAAAAGTAAGGTCCAGTATTAGATTTAATTCCAAAACTCTGTTTGAAACTACTGGATGACTAAGAACATTCACTCAATTGTGTACACTATCATACTTGAAGCCCTATTGAGAGATCCGTTGAGGACCATAAATTTGTACAATTTAAATACAGTTGATAAATAGGGAGGATACATTTAGGTCTCAGCACAGAGCGACTGTTTTAAACAAACAAACAAACAAACAAACACATCAACCACTTTTTTTCATAAATATTGACAAAATATAAAGAAGAAAAAACTAAGTGTTACATCCGTCTTTGAGATTTCCCCCATCCTCCAATAATTTCCATGTAGTGTGCCATTGGTTGACAAATTTTAATTTCTAAACTTGTTGCATAACTGGCATTTCTATTAGTGTCACAATGAAAGGGAGAACAGTGCCATTGTATTGACTGGTCACCCTAGGTTAAATAAGAAATAAATAAACAAAATAATAAAGGAATGACGCAAATCATTTGGCATGAAAACAAGTTTCTAGCTTACTCATTTAAGATTGTAGATTGTAGGGGAGGGGCTGGTTAATACTACAAAATAGTAAACATCTAATTGTGCAAAAAATAGTGCAAATCACAGAATGTTGCTTCAGTGCCCCTTCCCTGTTCCCTCCGCACTTATCATTGCTTCATCAGCTTGAAATAATCATGTTGTATAGGTCCCCTCGAAATGAAAGTGGAGAAAATAAATCTTCAGTTTCATGTTATGTGAGCAAAAAATGACCTCATTTGGGAATAGTTGAGTAGTCTGCATTGAACAATCAGGGGTCAAAACTCGACCTAAAATTAAAGAGTACTTACTGTATAAGGGGAACTTTTCACCCTATTAATTTAGTGCTTTTCACATTTTAAGCCGTTTACTGCTATAATTACAACTTGCAAATATATAATTTCTTTTGTGTACAGGTGCGTATACAGCACTTCAGCAACTTGAGGGGGGCTCTATCAAAACTGCAATGATAGTGTTCTGGGCCAGGGTTGTGGCTTATCAAATCAATGATTGTCCTTACACAACAGTCTTAATTTTAAGGTCAAAATGTGATTACACTAAATACTACTGGTAGTAAACACTAATCTAAATTCCAGATAAATACAGACCTTAAATGTTTTGGATAAAAAATATTATCTTGTTTTGCCAAATTAAACATAGATAAATCCTAATCCTTCAGTTAGTTCTAATTGGAAGTTAAACTTCAATATTTTGACAATTTTCGGAAACTTAAGGGCCAACAACATGCATTTTAGGGTGTGTTTTTTTTTCGTATATATGTTGTACATAAGCCATAATCAAGCCCAAAGACTAGTTTCAGGTTATGCATGTAAACTATTTTTGTTGGAAAACACATAATTTTCAAATCTCTTTTATAATTAAAAAAAAATCAAAATTAACAAAAGATAATAAAATTATGAGCAAACTCTATTAGTGTATTCTAAAGAATTTGAGTGCTTTGACTTGTTCCAAGTCTTTGAATTTTGTGACTGCAATATTGTTAAGATTTCTAGATTCGTAAATTTCTGGCCTATTTTCCCTCAAATTGCAAAAATATTAAAAAATGTTATTACCAATTAGTACTAATTATAGGATTAGGATTTAGCTATGTTTCCTTAGGCAAAACAGGATATTTTTTATCTAAAAAAATTAGTACTGTATTTTTCTGGAATTGGGAGTACATTCTATCTTACAACATAACAAAAGTGCTGAAGTAATGTAAACAAATACAAGTACCTGTACTGACGCGAGTATAGTCCCACCCCGTTTTTGGGTGAACTTCTATCTATCTATCTATACTAATAAAATAATAAGCGGTCTCTATCTGTCTATCTGTGTATCTGTGTATCTATCTGTCTGTCTGTCCGGCTATGCGTTTCGCCGCACTTCGACGCATCGTGCTGAAATTTTGGATATAGGTAGGTATTGGGAAAAGCATGTTGGCCATGTGGTTTTGAGGGTCATCGGAGGTCAAGGTCAAAGGTCAAAATTTCAAACTTTGTCCAATCAGGCCCAAATTTGGTGGGTGGAATCCTTGATAGGAGGGAATATAATCGTGAAATAAAATCAAGGTCAACCGAGGTCAAAGGTCATTACGGAGGGTCAAATTTCAAACTTTGTCCAATCGGGCTCAAACTTGGTGGGTCGAAACCTTCATACGAGGGGAGCATGAAAAACATTATATGGAGGTCATACGAAGGCAAAGGTCAAAGGTCATGGATTTCAAACTTTGTCCTATCGGGCTCAAAATTGGTGGGTGGAATCCTTGATGCGAGGGAATATATGCATAAAATAAAATTGAGGTCAACCAAGGTCAAAGGTCATGTAGGGGCTAAATTTAAACTTTACCCTATTGGGCTTAAACTTGATAGACCGGGTCAGTCCATGTCAAAACAGACTGAGTGTACACCCACCCTCTTGGATTATGCTCTCCTTTGGCTCAGGGGTACCTTTCATGGACCCCTAGGTGAGGTCACAAGAAAAAATTCAAATTCAATTTCGTTTCGAATGGCGGGCCATCTAAGTTTGGCGACCTTGACCAAAATTGGGAATTTAAGGTGTCCAAATGACAAAGCGCTCTCTTTGAGAGGCATTTTCTTCTTAATTAAATCAGTTGTGACCCTCTTTTGAATGTGGTCACTCACTGGCTGTGTCTGAAATGCCTAATGCCAAAAAGATTGATTTTGGAATTTCGTTGGGATTTCAGAGGGGTCAAAATCAGCACTTCATACTGTTCAATCAAATTATCTTTGATTTTGAAGGACCCATGATAATGCCACAGTGCACTTATAGGTCCTAATTATGTTCAGAATGGATTAACCATGTGCCAATGTCTATGAGCAATTCAAAAAGAGAAATTTCTAGACCCCCTACAGAATTTTAGGCCCCCCTACAGTGGTTCAGCCACAAATGGCGCTTAAAATCGGCAAATTTTGACACCTAATAACTTTAGGTGTACACCAGATATGAATTTCTAGCCTTTTGCATCTGAAAGAATGTAGTCTAATGTTACTAGGAACATAAGATTTGTTTTGTATTTTTTGTGTTTTGATACTTTCAAAAGGTCGTTGACCTATGAACATTTTTAAGTCATAGCGCCCTCCTGAAAGGTCTGACACATAACAAACTATACATTTTGGAATCCTCATGACCATACGAGTAATTTGATATATTACTTGACATAATTGGGAGCATTCTGACAATTTGACCCCCATAACCTGTACTTTGCATGTGCATCGTTGCCAGGAAGTGCATTTTTGACCCCTTAAAAATCCATACAGAGGATTAGAAAGTAGTTTTTCTTATTACTTGACTCAAGAGCAACTTGAAATATCAGGATAAATAATACAAATGGCTATAAAGTGATCAAAAATATAAAAAATATCATACTAAAATTGGCATTTTGTACCGTATCCTGTATGCATGGTATGTTAGGCAAAAATGACTATTTTGAAAGCGTCAACTTAATACTAAAACACAAAAATACAAAACAAATCTTATGTTCCTAGTAACATTAAACTACATTCTTTCAGATGCAAAAGACTAGAAATTCATATCTGGTGTACACCTAAAGTTATTAGGGGTCAAAATTTGCAGACTTTAAGTGCCATTTGTGGCTGAACCACTTTAGGGGTGGCCTAAAATTCTGTAGGGGTCCAGAAATTTCTCTTTTTTAATTGCTCATAGACATTGGCATATGGTTAATCCATTCTGAACATAATTAGAACCTATAAGTGCACTGTGACATTATCATGGGTCCTTCAAAATCAAGATAATTTGATTGAACAGTACGTAGTGCTGAGTTTGACCCCCTCTGAAATCCCAACGAAATTCCGAAATCTATCTTTTTTGGCATTAGGTATTTCAGACACAGCCAGTGAGTGACCACATTCAAAAAGAGGATCACAACTGATTCAATTAAGAAGAAAGTGCCCCTCAAAGAGAGCACTTTGTCATTTGGACCCCTTAAATTCACAATTTTGGTCGAGGTCGCCAAACTTTGATTGCCCGCCATTCATAAACGAAATGGAATTTGAATTTTTTCTTGTGACCTCACCTAGGGATCCATGAAAGGTACCCCTGAGCCAAAGGAGAGCAAAATCCAAGAGGGTGGGTGTACACTCAATCTGTTTCGACATGGACTAACCCAGGTGGAATCCTTTGTATGAGGGGGGCATGAAAAAAAATTACACCAAGGTCATCTGGGGTCAAACAGAAACGCTATCATGCCGGTGCTCTCACAGCATCAGGGCTCTCACAGCTGCAGGTGCACTAGTATATACTAATAAAATAATAAGCGGTCTCTGTCTATCTGTGTATCTATCTATCTATCTGTCTGTCCTGCTATGCGTTTGCGCGGCTTGACGCATCGTGCTGAAATTTGGGATATAGATAGGTCTTGGGAAAAGCATGTTGGCCATGTGGTTTTGAAGGTCATCGGAGGTCAAGGTCAAAGGTCAAAATTTCAAACTTTGTCCGATCGGGCCCAAACTTGGTGGGTGGAATCCTTGATAGGAGGGGAATATAATGCGCGAAATAAAATCGAGGTCAACTGAGGTCAAAGGTCATTACGGAGGGGGTCAAATTTCAAACTTGGCCCGATCGGGCTCAAACTTGGTGGGTCGAAACCTTCGTATGAGGGGAGCATGAAAAACATTATATGGAGGTCATCTGAGGTCAAAGGTCAAAGGTCATGGATTTCAAACTTTGTCCTATCAGGCTCAAACTTGGTGGGTGGAATCCTTGATACGAGGGGAATATATGGGCAAAACAAAATTGAGGTCAAACGAGGTCAAAGGTCATGTAGGGGCTAAATTTAAACTTTGCCCTATTGGGCTTAAACTTGATAGGTGGAATCCGTCGTATGAGGGGAGCATGAAAAAGATTACACCGAGGTCAAAGGTCATCTGGGGTCAAACAGTATCGCTATCATGCCAGTGCTCTCACAGCATCAGGGCTCTCACAGCTGCAGGTGCACTATCTATACTAATAAAATAATAAGCGGGCTGTATCTGTCTGTCTGTCTATCTATCTGTCTGTCCGGCTATGCGTTTCGCATCGCTTTGACGCATCGCGCTGAAATTTCGCATATAGATAGGTATCGGGAAAAGCATGTTGGCCATGTGGTTTTCAAGGTCATCGGAGGTCAAGGTCAAAGGTCAAAATTTCAAACTTTGTCCGATCGGGCTCAAACTTGGTGGGTGGAATCCTTGATACGAGGGAATATATGACCGAAATAAAATCGAGGTCAACCGAGGTCAAAGGTCATTACGGAGGGTCAAATTTCAAACTTTGTCCGATCGGGCTCAAACTTGGTGGTTGAAACCTTTGTATGAGGGGAGCATGAAAAACATTATATGGTGGTCATCGGAGGTCAAAGGTCAAAGGTCATGGATTTCAAACTTTGTCCTATCGGGTTCAAACTTGGTGGGTGCAATCCTTGATATGAGGGGAATATATGCGCAAAACAAAATTGAGGTCAACCGAGGTCAAAGGTCATGTAGGGGCTAAATTTAAACTTTGCCCTATTGGGCTTAAACTTGATAGGTGCAATCCTTTGTATGACTGAGGGGAGCATGAAAATAGGTCATCCAAGTTCAAAGGTCATCTGGGGTCAAACAGTATCGCTATCATGCCAGTGCTCTCACAGCATCTGGGCTCTCATAGCCGCAGGTGCACTAGTACTATAATAATCATAAGCTCTGTCTGTCCGTCTGTGTGTCTGTCCGGCTATGCGTTCCGCCGCTTCGACGCATCGTTCCGATATTTCACACATAGATGGGTATCGGGCGTGCGCTGTTTACCGCGTATTTTCGAAGGTCATCGGAGGTCAAGGTCAAAGGTCAAAATTTCAAACTTTGTCCGATCGGGCCCAAACTTGGTGGGTGCCGTCCTTGATAGGAGGGGAATATAATACGCGAAATAAAATCGAGGTCAACCGAGGTCAAAGGTCATTACGGAGGGGTCAAATTTCAAACTTTGTCCGATCGGGGTCAAACTTGGTGGGTCGAAACCTTTGTATGAGGGGAGCATGAAAAACATTATATGGAGGTCATCCGAGGTCAAAGGTCAAAGGTCATGGATTTCAAACTTTGTCCTATCAGGCTCAAACTTGGTGGGTGGAATCCTCAATACGAGGGGAATATATATGCGCAAACAAAATTGAGGTCAACCAGTGCTCTCACAGCATTAGGGCTCTCACAGCTGCAGGTGCACTAGTAGTACTAATAAAATAATAAGCGGTCTCTGTCTATCTGTGTATCTATCTATCTATCTGTCTGTCTGTCCGGCTATGCGTTCCGCGGCGCTTCGACGCATCGAGCCGAAATTTCGGATATGGATAGGTGACGGGAAAAGCAAGTTAACCGGTGGTTTTTGAAGGGCCCCTCGAGGTCAAAGGTCATCTAGGGGGAAAATACCCCAACTGGATAGCAAAAGCAGCAGCAAGTGGATACAAAGATGTGTAATGGGCAACTCTGGACAAGTTTCATTCAGCTTTTGGCTGTTTGCCCAATTTGAAATGCACTGTAATGTCTACCCAGAATGCATTGCTGCAAAGCTACAGGTGCACTAGCATTAAGAAAATAATGAGCTCTGTGTGTTCGATGGCAATGCGTTTCTCCACGCTCGACGCATCATTCCGATATTTCAGACATAGATGGGTACCGGGCGATGCGCTGTTTACCGGGTAGTTTTGAAGGTCATCGGAGGTCAAGGTCAAAGGTCACAGATTTCAAACTTTGTCCGATCGGGCCCAAACTTGGTGGGTGGGATCCTTGATAGGAGGGAAATATATGTCCAAAATAAAAGCGAGGTCAACTGAGGTCAAAGGTCATTACGGAGGGTCAAATTGCAAACTTTGTCCGATCGGGTTCAAACTTGGTGGGTCGAAACCTTCATATGAGGGGAGCATGAAAAACATTATATGGAGGTCATCTGAGGTCAAAGGTCAAAGGTCATGGATTTCAAACTTTGTCCTATCGGGTTCAAACTTGGTGGGTGCAATCCTTGCTACGAGGGAATATATCATAAAACAAAATTGAGGTCAACCGAGGTCAAAGGTCATGTAGGGGCTAAATTTAAACTTTGTCCTATTGGGCTTAAACTTGATAGGTGGAATCCTTCATTATGACTGAGGGGAGCATGAAAAAAAATTGCACCAAGGTCATCCAAGTTCAAAGGTCATCTGGGGTCAAACAGTATCGCTATCATGCCAGTGCTCTCACAGCATCTGGGCTCTCATAGCCGCAGGTGCACTAGTACTAATAAAATAATGAGCTCTGTGTGTCTGTCCGGCAATGCGTTTACGCCGCTCGATGCATCGCTCCAATATTTCGGACATAGATGGGTACCGGTAGGCGCTGTTTATCGGGTAGTTTTGAAGGTCATCGGAGGTCAAGGTCAAAGGTCATGGATTTCAAACTTTGTCCGATCGGGCCCAAACTTGGTGGATAGATTCCTTGATAGGAGGGGAATATATGCGCAAAATAAAATCGAGGTCAACCAAGGTCAAAGGTCATTACGGAGGGGTCATATTTCAAACTTTGTCCGATCGGGCTCAAACTTGGTGTGTGGAATCCTTCGTATGAGAGGAGCATGAAAAACATTATATGGAGGTCATCCGAGGTCAAAGGTCATGGATTTCAAACTTTGTCCTATCGGGCTCAAACTTGGTGGGTGGAATCCTTGATACTGAAGGGAATATATGCCCAAAACAAAATTGAGGTCAACCGAGGTCAAAGGTCATGTAGGGGCTAAATTTAAACTTTGCCCTATTGGGTGGAATCCTTCAGTATGAGGGGAGCATGAAAGAAATTACACCGAGGTCTTAGGTCATCAAACAGTATCGCTATCATGCCAGTGCTCTCACACAGCATCAGGGCTCTCACAGCTGCAGGTGCACTAGTTTTTCAAAATTGGGGGTGGGACTATAATAAAAAAAAAAAAAAAAAAAAAATTATTTTTTCGGTTTTGTAGTGTCCCAGGACCTAGACCTAAATGCTAGGATCATTCATGGTTGACCTAAAAAAAAAAATTCAAGATGTTTTGTATTTTTAATATGAACATTGATAATTTGTATTCATGTCATACTCTATTAATGATTTCAAAATGCATTTTTTTTAGGTCAACCATGAATGATCCTAGCATTTAGGTCTAGGTCTTGGGACACTACAAAACCGAAAAAATAAAAACTTACAAAAAAAAGTGGGACTATACTCACGTCAGTATTATTAGAGGTAATAGAAATTACTGGTTACTTTACATTGACTCATACAGTCACACATACTCACACATTTTACAGGGGTTGGATTTAGGGTCACTGCTTCAAAATTAGGATTGATGAGCCTAACTGAAACCATGCATCATATGCATCTTCTAAAAGTTTTGCTGAGAGGGCATCCTCAATTTGTTTTGCTTTTTCTGATTTTGACTCAATTATTAATTGTAATTAACTTACTTAATAAACTGAAATACCCTGAGAAACACAAGGCCTTAAATGCTGTATCCTTTTGTGACAAAAATCAGTTATATCTGGGGATCCCAAGATTTGATGCAGCCAATCAGATCTGCCCGATAAACGCATTCATGATGTGGTGCTGCCATGAGGGTTTTTATTTATTTTTATTACCTTATTTGGTCAGCACAAAATTAAAAGGGCACATATCTGAGAGTGAAAACTAACAATTTTTCCAGAAACCTTAAAATATTATTTTTGTTGCGGTAGAGCAGTATCGTCAAATGCCGTATTCATTGCAGTAATCATCCATGGCCTTATAAGATCCCAACCAGCGACTTTTCTACACATGATCCTCCATCAATTTGTGCATCCAACTTCACACGGATCAAACTCAGAACCATAATGTACACATAAAATCCATCATACTTTAATTTAAGGCCATTTATATACAATTAGGTAAACAACGTAAAAAATAAGCGCCCACCCAAAATTACTTTGTTATTTACAGGGTTCCCACACCTTGAAGCCTTTAAAATTCAAGGACTTTCAAGGTCCAAAGCATGATTTCAAGGACTTGCCAAAACACAAAAAGCTGTGTAATAACGAAAGTGATGGCACCTCCACTCCCCCCAAATTTTGTCCAAATTATAATATAGGTAAAATTCCAATTTTCAAGGACTTTCAAGGACCTGGTGCAAATTTCCAGGACTTTCAAGGCCTTGAAAAGGTGTTTTCAAATACAAGGACTTTCAAGGACCGTGGGAACCCTGTGTTAATCACCCTGGGCAGTGGATGGTTAATGGAATGAATACAGTACAAAAGTACAATAATAATAATAATACAATAATAATAATACATACATACATACATAATATAATAATAATACATATATGAAGTCAATTCTTTAACAAAATAAGAAATCCAGATATATACAGTGGAACCTCGCTGAATGCACTGAATGATTTGCTCAATCTGCTAAATCCAAAAAATCGACAATTTTGCATTTTTTTTATAATGCATATAGATGTGCTAACATATCATGCAATTGATAAGGCCAGTACGACTACCTTAAAGCCAAAATGTTTTACTAGTGTTTTATATTGGCCAAAGAAAACCCTAATTAAAATTTGACTAAAATCTTATTATTACAGCTTTTAGGATAAACAAGGCATTGAATGGAACTTCATAATTTGTTAACCTTTCAATCGGGAAGTTTTCTTCCTTGTGTTACATTTTTCATTTGAAAACAAATACCTAAAGTAACATATAGAATATAGATTCATCACTACTGCTTCAAATTTCAAATATTTGTACTTTTTGCAGGTATCACTGACAGTGCCCTTAAAACATATATGAGCCTAGTGCAAGAAAGTTGTATGCAATAGCTGCCTTTTGCCTTTTAAAATATAGCACTGTTAAATTGCCAACTCTGGAGGTAGTGAGACTTGCTTGAGATCACTCTCTGGAACAACTTTGTTCATGCGATGAACAATCTTTATCTCACATTTCAAATATTTGTACGTTGTTGCAGGAATCGCTGACAGTGCCCATAAAACATAGTTCTTCATATAAGTGCAAGAAAGTCATATGCAATAGCTGC
Source organism: Amphiura filiformis (assembly GCF_039555335.1). NCBI lineage: Eukaryota > Metazoa > Echinodermata > Ophiuroidea > Amphilepidida > Amphiuridae > Amphiura > Amphiura filiformis. The sequence goes on along the minus strand of NC_092631.1, from coordinate 25,118,127 downwards.
CTTTAGACGTTTAAAATATGCAGCACTGTTAAAGTGTCAACTCTCGAGGACTTGCTTGAGATTGCTCCAACTTTGTTCATGTGATGAACACAAACAATCTATAACTCAACCCAATACCTATTAATAGTTTTGTCAAGTTTCTAGATTCCTCTGCAAATGTTGTCTCAAAATCTAACATGAGGCAGCCGTTGCTTGAGATCGCTCCCTGGACCAACTTTGTTCATGTGATGAACACAAACAATCTTAAACTCAACTCAATACCGATTAACAGTTTTGTCAAGTTTCTAGATTCCTCTGCAAATGTTGTCTCAAAATCTATCATGAGGCAGCCGTTGCTTGAGATCGCTCCCTGGACCAACTTTGTTCATGTGATGAACACAAACAATCTTAAACTCAATACCGATTAACAGTTTTGTCAAGTTTCTAGATTCCATTGCAAATGTTGTCTCAAAATCTAACATAAGGCAGCCGTTGCTTGAGATTGCTCCCTGGACCAACTTTGTTCATGTGATGAACACAAACAATCTATAACTCAACCCAATACCGATTAACAGTTTTGTCAAGTTTCTAGATTCCATTGCAAATGTTGTCTCAAAATCTAACATAAGGCAGCCGTTGCTTGAGATCGCTCCCTGGACCAACTTTGTTCATGTGATGAACACAAACAATCTATAACTCAACCCAATACCGATTAACAGTTTTGTCAAGTTTCTAGATTCCATTGCAAATGTTGTCTCAAAATCTAACATAAGGCAGCCGTTGCTTGAGATCGCTCCCTGGACCAACTTTGTTCATGTGATGAACACAAACAATCTTAAACTCAACTCAATACCGATCAAAGATCTTTTAGTAAAGCTAGATGAGAATAAGTATATATGTGTTCACGTAACCTTCTTCAACTCATTTGCATAGAATTGGATACCAAGATCGTATTCTGATTCGTCGAACTTCGAATTAGCATACTTTTGGATACCTCCATATTTGGGTTTGCCTAATTAATATTAATGACGATTACGTTGTTTACATCATGACGTCATTAGAGCTTGTCACTCGTCCGATTCGAAACACGAAAAGCATTTGCACTTTTCTTTCCATTAATGTTATATCATGAAATACCATATAGCGGAGGTGTTAGTTTTTTATATAAGGAAAATATTCAAACCGATGACCCCATGTTGACAATGGCTAAATATGCTGTATTAGTTCTGGAAAGGGTCCGTGACGGTCCGCCATTTTTTTTCTTCAGATTTTGATGTCATTTAGTAGACTTACTTACCAGTCGTTTTCATTATCCTAACTACAGTTTGCACATTGAAAAGTGAACTTGACGTATGTGATGCGAAAAATTCTTGCCGTACCTTTTTTGATTCATTTTTCAGCCGGGACGGTTACGTTTGCGGCCACGCATCGGTATAGGGATGACCAGTTCTTGTGTATATAGAATTATAGAGTTTTGTCAAGTTTCTAGATTCCTCTGCAAATGTTGTCTTAAAATCTAACACGAGGTAGCCGTTGCACAACTTTTGTACATTTACACGAGAGTTGGCAATAAGTTTCCAATATACTTGAATATATAAGAGGCATGTATGTGTTAACAGATTTGATTATAAACAAGATGTACAATGTATGTGACATAAAAGTATTGTTTCATCCGCATTATTTGCAATGTCACTTCTTGTTATCAGCAGTGCAAGGCTAAAGCACTTTATAATGTCACAATATCTGCACTTGTGTGCTTTATCATACTACAGGTCTGCATGTGTCATTTCATGTCGCTTCTTGTCACCAGCCTTGCTAAAGCCCTTGTCACAATATCTGCATTTGTGTGGTTTATCACCTGTGTGTGTCATTTCATGTTGATTCTTCGGGTTAACCCGGGCAAAGCCCTTGTCACAATAGCTGCATTTGTGTGGTTTACTACTGTGTGTATCATTTCATGTTGCTTCTTGTTACCAGCCTGGCTAAAGCATTTGTCACAATATCTGCATCTATGTGGTTTATCGCCTGTATGTGTCATTTCATGTCGCTTCTTGTCACCAGCCCGGCTAAAGCACTTGCCACAATATCTGCATTTGTGTGGTTTATCACCTGTGTATGTCAGTTCATGTTGCTTCTTGTCACCAGCCCGGCTAAAGCACTTGCCACAATATCTGCATTTGTGTGGTTTATCACCTGTGTGTGTCAGTTCATGTTGCTTCTTGTCACCAGCCCGGCTAAAGCACTTGCCACAATATCTGCATTTGTGTGGTTTATCACCTGTGTGTGTCAGTTCATGTTGCTTCTTGTCACCAGCCCGGCTAAAGCACTTGTCACAATATCTGCATTTGTGTGGTTTATCACCTGTGTGTGTCAGTTCATGTTGCTTCTTGTCACCAGCCCGGCTAAAGCACTTGTCACAATATCTGCATTTGTGTGGTTTATCACCTGTGTGTATCATTTCATGTTGCTTCTTGTTACCAGCCTGGCTAAAGCATTTGTGACAATATCTGCATTTGTGTGGTTTATCGCCTGTATGTGTCATTTCATGTCGCTTCTTGTCACCAGCCCGGCTAAAGCACTTGCCACAATATCTGCATTTGTGTGGTTTATCACCTGTGTGTGTCAGTTCATGTTGCTTCTTGTCACCAGCCCGGCTAAAGCACTTGCCACAATATCTGCATTTGTGTGGTTTATCACCTGTGTGTGTCAGTTCATGTCGCTTCTTGTCACCAGCCCGGCTAAAGCACTTGTCACAATATCTGCATTTGTGTGGTTTATCACCTGTGTGTATCATTTCATGTCGCTTCTTGTCACCAGCCCGGCTAAAGCACTTGTCACAATATCTGCATTTGTGTGGTTTATCACCTGTGTGGGTCATTTCATGTAGCTCCTTGTTGCTGACAATGCTAAAGCCCTTGTCACAATACATGCATTTGTGTGGTTTATCACATGTGTGTATTATTTCATGTTGCTTCAAGTTACCAACCTGGCTAAAACACTTTTCACAATATCTGCATTTGTATGGTTTATCACCTGTGTGTGTCAGTTCATGTTGCTTCTTGTCGCCAGCCTGGCTAAAGCCCTTGTCACAATATCTGCATTTGTGTGGTTTATCACCTGTATGTGTCATTTCATGTCGCTTCTTGTTGATAGCATGGGTAAAGCACTTGTCACAATATCTGCATTTGTGTGGTTTATCACCCGTGTGTGTCATTTCATGCTGCTTCAAGCTACCAACCTGGCTAAAACACTTATTACAATAGCTGCATTTGTATGGTTTAGCACCTGTGTGTGTCATTTCATGTTTCTTCTTGTCACCAGCCTGGCTAAAGCCCTTGTCACAATATCTGCATTTGTGAGGTTTATCACTTGTATGTGCCATATCCTGTAGTTCTTTGTTCCCAGTCTGGTTGAATTCCTTGCCTCTGGATCCCATCACTGTAATTATAACCAGAGTGAAAGTTATAAAAATATTCTACAAAATATATAATTACCAAAATAGCTCAAAATGATCTACGGTACTTGAATGTTGGAATGTTTCTGTTACTTATTGTTCTATTAACAAGGGTGGGTCAAAGATTCCTGAGTAGTCAAATTTCTCCATGCATAAGTACATTTTACGAAATTTATTAGTGCATGATAAGATATTCAATTAAGGGTGGGTCAATAATGTTTGAAAAAGTAGCATAGCCAAGATTTTAAGGCGATGGGGCAAAGCCCATCAAGTTTTGTCCCCATTTGTCAATTTTTTGTCCTGAAAATTTTCTGTGATGAGGGGGCAGTTCCCCCTGGCTATGCTCCTGTTTTGGAAGCTTTCTTTTTACCTATATATATAAATTAGTCTGACCGCATTAATTAAGGTACCTTTGTCTTCAAACCACATGTACCACATACTAAGTGTATAAATGATTAAATGATACCACATACAGTGGCAACTCGTTAACACGATCCCTCTTAACATGAAGTTCCGGATAACAAGAAGTATGTTTTACATTCCCAAGCATACATTTCACATGTTATTAGAACTGGATAACACGAACGCCTGATAACAAGAAGGAAAATTTGAATTCCGCACAACTTCGTGTTAATGAGTTTCCACTGTACTTGATTTCATAAGGTCATGTCTTCCATAGTGGGTGTATGGGTTTCAACTTGAATAGCCATGAAATTGATACGCTGCACTGCACTCACTGTTCTACAGACAAATACAGGTAAATGAGGCATCTTTGAGATGGTCACTTTGAGATGAATGTTTGTTATAAACATCACAACATATCACATTTTATAATAGCACAATTAATAAATAAGTTGCATTCTAACATTGGTGCAATACTGATATAATATTGGATGGCTGAGCATGATACCATAACATATCGGATGAGTCATAAAAATATTGGACGAGCCAACGGCGAGTTCGATATTTGTATGACGAATCCGATATGTTATGGTATCATGCGAAATAAGCCATCCAATATTATCATTATTAGGCTTTCTTAACTCCTAATAACTCTGAAAACATAATAATGGTTTACCCTGCAAGGTGCACACCCTAGTGTTTTCAATACAATTCTGGTATCAACCCTGCGCACCCTATTTTTTAGGGCTATACATGTGTGCAGGGTATACCAGAATTATTCCACCTAGTGTTCTTTCCATTGTTTGTGACTTGCATATGCATATGTAGAACCATAGATTTTAAAATTTATGGTACAACACACACACACCAAAAGGCAGTTGTACTTCATTGCAGAACCTAGGATAAAAAAAATCCCATCCAAAGACTTCTAAGTACTATCCAAACCTAGCGAAATTCTAATCCTTTAGCAATAATTTTGTGCAATTTGAAGGAAAACAGTGCAATTTTTGTCACTTGCATTGTATGCACATCAGCAGCACTAGCTGAGTATGCACTACAATCAGGGACAATGCATGATTATGCACTTCGATTGGATGCACTGCATAGTAAAGCACTGGAATCAGCAGAACAAGGATTTAATAACAGCAAGTGCTGCAAAATTATGCACAGCACCTTAAAAATACAGTACACTTAAGGGAAGGGGTATGAACGTTTGGACAGTATTTATTGTGGGACATTAGAGCACTTCAGACATATCAATTGCATTCTGAATATGAAGAATGTCTTCTGATATCAAATAATTTTAATTTTTGAAATTAGCAATGTAATACACATTTTATGGCAAATCATTAAAATTGATATTTTTGATATTTAACAGTACTTGAAGTAAACTTTATAAATCTGATGATTTATACTTAAAGTGTATGTAGGTGGGATGAAAAGCCGATGATCAATTGAAAATTTTGACCTTTCGTATTGAAGATATGGATTTTTTTTCCAAAAACACCGAAGAAAATAGGTCTTTTTAGGAAAAAAGCCATATCTTCAATATAAAAAGGTCAAAATTTTCAATTGATCGTCGGTTTTTCCTCCAGCTACATACACTTTAAGAATATATCATTAGATTTATCAAATTTATTTATTTCGTTATATATCAAAAATTTGACAATTTTAATTTTAATGATTTGTCATAAAATTTGTATTATATCGTGAATTTCAAAAAATTAAAATTATTTGATATCAGAAAGACATGCTTCGTATTCAGAATGCAATTCGATACATCTGAGGTGCTCTCATGTCCCACAAAAAATACTGTCGAAACGCCATAAACGCTCATTCCAGATCCCTTAATATCTTGTCAAGGATTCATGCTTTTCATTTTATTCCAATCTTACCTAGCACCTATAGTTCTAGCTAGTGTTGATGGTTCGCTATACACTCTCCTTCAATACTTAATTCTTCCTGACTCTTCTTGATACTTTGTCTTCTGTTGGTTTGTGCCTATGTTAATCACTACTGTTGAGTGGTATGAGATGATTCCGCAATGATCCTGTGTACTTCTGTTGGAATGGAATGTATAGCAAAGTTTGTTACCAAAATAGTGGATCAAGGCTCGGACTCCCGACACACAGCAAAAGGCAGTTGCACTTCATTGCAGAACCTAGGATAAAAAAATCTCATCCAAAGACTTCTTAGTACAATCCAAACTGGCAATAAATTTTGTGCAATTTGAAGGAAAACAGTGCAATTTTTGTCACTTGCATTGTATCGCTCATTCTACAAAATCCGGTGCCAATAGCCTTTTTTCCATTCTTTGGTCCACAAAAACTTTGTCGAGCATTTAGGGCATCAAATATGTTGTTTTTCTGGTAGAACTCAACGAGATCTATACGGACATATATAGTTTTCCATACTTTAAATGCTTTCTTCAGCCTGATTAACCCTTGCAAAGGCTCAAAAATCGCTAAAAATGCGTTTCCACAGCTCAAGTGTCACATCTAACCCTGAATATTTTCTTTGAATAAATGCAATTTCTTTACATATTTGTTGCTTTTTAATTAGATAACGCACCATCATATATTGTTTATCAACATTATTTTTTATTGATTAAAATGTCTTTGTGTAATTCTAAAATAAATTGCACTTTCCACCAAAACGCTGTGAGCTCGTTACCCTTTTTAACACACGTTATTGGAAAGAAGTAAAACAGAGGTATCAATGTAATTTGCGGTTTTGAAAGGAAACACTCATAGGTTTTAAAAATCACAGTAAAAATCGTGATGCTGTAGCATTTTGGCATAGAAATGTTGTAAACATTGAAATTTCGACCGACCATGTAAAGATTGGTGAGCTATGTTACCAGGATTCTATAGTATGCACTTGTATTACATGTACTTCCTAATAATATGTGAAAAAAATACTGTCGAAACGCCATAAACGCTCATTCCAGATCCCTTAATATCTTGTCAAGGATTCATGCTTTTCATTTTATTCCAATCTTACCTAGCACCTATAGTTCTAGCTAGCGTTGATGGTTCGCTATACACTCTCCTTCAATACTTAATTCTTCCTGACTCTTCTTGATACTTTGTCTTCTGTTGGTTTATGCCTATGTTAATCACTACTGGTGAATGGTATGAGATGATTCCGCAATGATCCTGTGTACTTCTGTTGGAATGGAATGTATAGCAAGGTTTGTTATCAAAATAGTGGACCAAGGCTCGGACTCCCGACACACAGCAAAAGGCAGTTGCACTTCGTTGCAGAACCTAGGATAAAAAAATCTCATCCAAAGACTTCTTAGTACAATACAAACTGGCAATAAATTTTGTGCAATTTGAAGGAAAACAGTGCAATTTTTGTCACTTGCATTGTATCGCTCATTCTACAAAATCCGGTGCCAATAGCCTTTTTTCCATTCTTTGGTCCACAAAAACTTTGTCGAGCATTTAGGGCATCAAATATGTTGTTTTTCTGGTAGAACTCAACGAGATCTATACGGACATATATAGTTTTCCATACTTTAAATGCTTTCTTCAGCCTGATTAACCCTTGCAAAGGCTCAAAATCGCTAAAAATGCGTTTCCACAGCTCAAGTGTCACATCTAACCCTGAATATTTTCTTTGAATAAATGCAATTTCTTTACATATTTGTTGCTTTTTAATTAGATAACGCACCATCATATATTGTTTATCAACATTATTTTTTAGTGATTAAAATGTCTTTGTGTAATTCTAAAATAAATTGCACTTTCCACCAAAACGCTGTGAGCTACGTTACCCCTTTTTAACACACGTTATTGGAAAGAAGTAAAACAGAGGTATCAATGTAATTTGCGGTTTTTGAAAGGAAACACTCATAGGTTTTTAAAAATCACAGTAAAAATCGTGATGCTGTAGCATTTTTGGCATAGAAATGTTGTAAACATTGAAATTTCGACCGACCATGTTAAGATTGGTGAGCTATGTTACCAGGATTCTATAGTATGCACTTGTATTACATGTACTTCCTAATAATATGTGAAAAATACTGTCTAAACGCCATAAACGCTCATTCCAGATCCCTTATATCTTGTCAAGGATTCATGCTTTTCATTTTATTCCAATCTTACCTAGCACCTATAGTTCTAGCTAGCGTTGATGGTTCGCTATACACTCTCCTTCAATACTTAATTCTTCCTGACTCTTCTTGATACTTTGTCTTCTGTTGGTTTATGCCTATGTTAATCACTACTGGTGAATGGTATGAGATGATTCCGCAATGATCCTGTGTACTTCTGTTGGAATGGAATGTATAGCAAGGTTTGTTATCAAAATAGTGGACCAAGGCTCGGACTCGACACACAGCAAAAGGCAGTTGCACTTCGTTGCAGAACCCAGGATAAAAAAATCTCATCCAAAGACTTCTTAGTACAATACAAACTGGCAATAAATTTTGTGCAATTTGAAGGAAAACAGTGCAATTTTTGTCACTTGCATTGTATCGCTCATTCTACAAAATCCGGTGCCAATAGCCTTTTTTCCATTCTTTGGTCCACAAAAACTTTGTCGAGCATTTAGGGCATCAAATATGTTGTTTTTCTGGTAGAACTCAACGAGATCTATACGGACATATATAGTTTTCCATACTTTAAATGCTTTCTTCAGCCTGATTAACCCTTGCAAAGGCTCAAAAATCGCTAAAAATGCGTTTCCACAGCTCAAGTGTCACATCTAACCCTGAATATTTTCTTTGAATAAATGCGATTTCTTTACATATTTGTTGTTTTTTAATTAGATAACGCACCATCATATTGTTTATCAACATTATTTTTTAGTGATTAAAATGTCTTTGTGTAATTCTAAAATAAATTGCACTCTTCTTCTTCAATTACTCTTTTCTTCTCGATACTTTGTCTTCTGTTGGTTTGTGCCAATGTTAATCTCTACTGGTGATTGGTATGAGATGACTCGCAGTGATCCGGTGTATTTCTGTTGAATGGAGTGTATAGCAAAGTTTGTTATCAAAACAGTGGCTGAAGGCTGATATGGGACTCCGTCACTAATACTTGAATTCACAGTAACTAAATAATACATGGCACTGCATGTTTTGGGTGTTATTTTGCTAAATTATTGGAACAAAAGTTTTTTGCCATCCTTACACCTCCATTTTCATGTGACCCAATTCGGTTCACTTAGGGCGTATTCTCACTATAGACATAATGCAGACATGTACCGGTATATTGTGTAGGCCTATTAGTACAACGACGGCCATCAAGATTTGTGCATACAGCATTTCTGGTATAAGTGGATTGAGTCCACTTGTAAGTGCGTTCTCACTAGATGCTGTTTGATACCGCGTCCTAAGTACGAGACTACCTCAATGAGGTGGTCTCGATGCTACATCCTGGATGAAAGATCGAGACCACTTAGTTCGCGTTCTCACTATGTAGGATCGAGTCCACGTCCTGGTATCAAACATGCATAGTGAGAATGCGCCCTTAGGCTAAAACCATATATAGAGAGTAAAAACTTCCCTATCAGTCCAAAGCACATACTTTATAGCTGATTTGGTTGCAAAGTTACAAATTTATACAGATTTAATGCACAAGGAGACAAAAACTGAGAAAAACGTCTTTAAAGTTTACTTTTTAAGTCTTTTTTACAAGGTAACAACTCATTTCTCTCCATAGCAACGGAGAGTAATCTGAGACTCCACCCCTGGCACCTATTTCTGGCTTTAATTTAAAGCCATAATGTGTGATTTGCTTCACAGCGACGCCCTCAATTTTACTCTGATTTCTACTTTTTTGCATGATTATATTAGTAATACCCAGTGGTGTACTAAAATACCACGTAAAAGACTAAGCCTGAAGTGCTTTAATAACAGTAAAATTTAACTTTTTATATTAAAACCTGGTCGACCCGGTTTTATTTAGAGTCCATCGATCGACTGCTTGGGAACTTTCATAATGATTGTATATTATCATTTTAGAAGAAAAAAAGACAAATCTAAAAATTTAAAAATATCGTACATTAAAGCTTTAATGTTGTATTTATAATGTTGTATTTCCCAACATTATTAATGCTCTGCATGCTAACCATAGGCTTCAACATAAAAAGTCACAATTTTGAGATATTTTCTGAAAATATAAAAATCTGTCTTAAGAACCACTGAACTAATACCGGTACTAGGCTTGTTTGTACTCATTTAAATGCATTTTTCATGCTGATTCCAAATGGGAATGAAAATTTACAAATCTGAAATTTTTGAACTTTGATTTTTTTTTCAAACTTGTCGTCTGCAATCTGACACCCAGTTAACCTAAATTGGGTCACATATACCCCTATGCTGCCCACCATGGGTCGAAGGTCACAATGAGGCCAAAACTCAAGGCAGTTCCCAACCATGTGTCTCGCCTGATGCCGGGGCCTGATGTAGCCTTTCAACAAGGCTTTGCCTGGAGCACCATAGTGGGAGCACCATCTATATTATTCTACTTCGGCGCTCGCTATCGCGCCTTCGGCGCTCCGCTCGCAGCTTCGCCGGCATTTAATTGAACTCATAAATTTAACCAATTGGATTTTTATAATCTAGGTAATAACAGGGCGTAGCCAGCTTTTTTGGTCGGGGGGGGGGGCAAAATAAAATTTTGGGGGCACAGACAAAAAAAAATTACAGTTGAATCATACAATACATGGCGACTGTATGTCTTTGAGCTTGCTCACACCAATTGGATGCAGCAATATAAACTAATATACAAGCACAATTTGTGTGTGGCCGAATGCTACTAATTTTAAAGCATGGTGACTTTTATTTAAGAGCAATCATTTGAATAACATGTTGAAAATAATATGCAAGTTACATAACATGCAATAATAAATAAACAAATACATGAATAAAAAAAAAATATGAATAAACAAAATATGACACTTCAATGCACAGAGAGAATGACAACTTTAATTTGTTGCACCGGCACTGCATGCCTTATTTCCATGTGTGTTGTCATTCACATGAATTTGGTCTGAACAGTACTGCTCTTTAACATATGATTCTCTCTATGGAAATGTCAAAACAAACAAAATATAATCATACACAAGCAAATCACAAAATTCAAACTGGAGAATGACCATCTGACAACATCAAAAATGATACAAAGCAAGAGTCAAATTGAGCTACCACAGGGCTGTCAACTTTTTCCAGCCATGGCTTAATTCCGAATTGTCACCTAATTTGGGTGTACTTGGTCTTGGGTCCAATCTCTATCATGGAAAGTTTGCTATATCTTTCTAAATATAATGATTGTTTGTTCTAGATTTGTGTTTTAGCGTTTCATATTTGAAAGAACTAATGTTTAATTGCAACATTTGAAACTACAAACCCAAACTGGGTGCTATGATGTACAAGATTGGGCTAGGAGTATGCATTTTACCAAGTTAGCAATAGGCATTTCCTTCATGTTGCCAATGCATGACTTTCTTTATTATACTCAAAAACGGATTTTATTATACATGTACTAGAAAGTTGTTTACGTGCATATAGGCTCCTTCACAGTCGGTTTGTGTTGTGTATGTTTACAACTGAGCCACATATAGACTGGGTTGCCGGGACTACCAGACAAAGAATCTGTTTTTTGACTATAATTTGGCCTCCTATCAGTTTTACTGATAAGATGGCTAATTGATTTGACTATAATTTGGCCTCCTATCAGTTTTACTGATAAGATGGCTAATTGAAAATAAACACTTACTTTGTAAACAGATAATGCTCTGTGGTTATTTATGGATGGAAACTTATGAAATTGCTATTAATGAAATAATTAATATATTAAACATACATTTTGCTTTGTTAACGATTAAAATCCGTTCACAAATAAGGTTTTTAGAACATTTTGAACAATTTTGCTCTATGAAAAAGGATACAATTGCACCCCTGCTGATCTGACTACTGATAAGCTGTCAACAAGCATTGACAAGTAAAGTGTGACCACTAATTAAACAATAATAATGAGCATTATCTGACCATTCCCTGATCTGACCAGAGCTGGGTATAAATAGTGCACTACTACCAACACTAATTGATGTTGGGAGTGACACTAGTCGTCGAGGGGGGGATACCAGTAATTGGGGTAGATAGTGGCTTTGGGAATCCCTGGGATTGAGTAATCAGTCTTTTGATTAGGCCAATGAAAGTCGATTTTGAGTTTCCGTCACCGCCCTCACTTCATTTTCTGACCCTCATTTGAATTCATTATTGTGACTATTTTTAATATACTTTTGAATCTCATTAGGGCTAAACATCCATCTTCAAAGTGAGTGAGTGGCAAATAACAACACATTTTACATTCGTGTTAGTCATATAACGAAAGGCAGAAACATAATGAATAATGAAAAAGTTACCTCACTTGTTTTCAGAAATTATGTGACGGAAACTCAAAATTGACTGTTAGTGGCCTTATGATGTGATTGTAACTACCAGTAAACTATACATTGCATGAATAAATATATCTAAAATTAATTACCATGCTTCAATATCAAGGTTAACAGTTACTGATAATAGATAATTGGATTGTCATGAAATGTGGTTGATATGAAATCTCTTAATTAAGCAGCAAACATTCTTAAGGTTATCTGAATATAGATTGTTGGATTGTTGTAAAACTCAGAGGATGTGATTTCAATTGAGCCGTTTGTTACAAGTATGAATTAAATGTAGACCTATTTAGCACACATTTTCCAATTCAGCTTTGGACATGAAAATTTTGAGTATTTCCTAGTATGTCATTGGTGGTATTTACCAATAAATGCCAATATTTCGCACCAGTTAGTTGTGCCAAACATTCAAATTTACTAGCTTTCCAAGTACCGGTACTTGCAATGCAAAATTATGAAACATGATCTTCATCCATGGCGTTGTCTTTTTAAAGACATTTCTTGTTGGAATTGCTTGGCGTGAGACAGAGGCGTACCAGGATTTGCCGACTCAATGTTCATTTTGTACCATGATTTATGAGCCACGCGCTCGAGAATGTGAAAAGCGGGGGGTAGGGGTAGGAGCAACAAATTATTCATGACGATGCGTGAGATTTTACTCATTTTCCAGCTTTTTGCGTGAGATTTACTACCTAGGCGTGACATTATACTACCTTGGCGTGAGAAAGTGACCCAATGCGTGAGACTCACGGCCAATGCGTGAGAGTTGACAGCCCTGGCTACCACAGCTAATTCTTTGTTAAATTTGGTACCTCCAAAGAATAACCATGATAACATGTACAGTTGAGCACAGATTTATAGAAGGAATTGAACATTTATATCTCAAGCCTTCTGATTAAGGCTTCAAAACATCTGAATCTTATTAAAATACTCCAAACAAATAGCTCAAATTTGGATGAAATGCTGGATTTTACTAAAACACAGAAATTGAATGAACAAAGAAATAATGTCAGCAAAAGAACCACAAGGCTATGTATGACCCATCATACCTGTACATGCAGATGAGAAGACATGGAAATGAATTGTTACTGGCATGCAGTGATGATGGGTGAGTTGTGAGGGAAGGTCAGGGTCAATTTAGGGTTATCTTTGGGTTTGGGCTGATCCATTTACACTTTAGAGGGGAGTCAAATACAACCTGCTATAGGCCTATACATTAGAATTTCTACGAGCCTCATCATAGAAGCATGCACATTATTTTTCACATTGATATTAATTTTAAGAAATATCCCAAAACCTTTCAAATACATGTACTACGTACTACTCAGGTGCGTATACAGCACTTCAGCAACCGGGGGATTTCTTGGTCAGCTAAGGGGCTGTGCAATAATTATAAGCGCCCGTTTGAGGTAAAATTTCTGAACGGCAAAAATCGCTTGCCCCGCCCCCCCCCCTCCCTTCCAATTTGCAAACCTTAATAATGGTGTAGATATATGTTGCGAGCGCAGTGAGCAGGATAATTTACATATTTAGCATTTCCATACTGTGTTCCTAACCCCTTTTAGAACATTTTATTTAGGGGTGGTGCAATAATTATGTGTACCCCCCGGGGGGTGAATTATAGGGGGGGGCAAAGATTTTTTGGCAGGCCAAAAGGGGGGGCAAGCATTTTTTGGCAGGTCGAAAGGGGGGTCAAGCGAAGAGGGGGCAAGCAATTTTGGCACAGATATTTTGGGCACCGTTTCTATATTACGCCCTAAAAAGGCGAGGAAAACGTTCTGAACACGTTCAAATATGCAAAATTTCCTGCTCGCTAGCGCTTCGCATTATATGTTAAGACAATTTAAGGTTTTAATTCGGGTTCCCAAAAATCTTGCATGTGTAAGGGGGGGGGGCAAAGATTTTTGGCACGTCAAGGGGGGGGGGGCAAAGGTTTTTGCACGTCGAAAGGGGGGCAAAGGTTTTTAGCACGGCCAAAGGGTGGGGAAACAGCGATTTTTGGCAGACCATTTTGAGAATTCACCCCGGGGTACACATAATTATTGCACCACCCTTAAAAGTGCCCATGTATGTGTGCCAAAATTCGACGCTTGTTCCCTCCTCTCGGCTGGCCAAAATTGCTTGCTCCCCCTGCTTTCGCTTGCCAAAATTTCTTGCCCCCCCAATTTTTTTTTTTACCCTCCCCAGGGCTCATAATTATTGCACAGCCCCTAAGAAAGGATATGAAATGTGTAAATATAACATAATTATTGAATTGCTTAAATGGTCAATATGGTTTATATTGGAACAAGCTCGAGCGAAGCACGCCTAAATTTGCCTTTTTTAAATGCTAAAATGGACAAATATGAGATTGATTTCGTCAACATAAGGGGGATGTCATTTTCTTCGGAAGGGGGGTCATGAATATGTTGGTAACCGGAGTCCATTTTTTATGACCCCCCTATCACGGGCTAATTTTTTACAACCCCCCTATCTCGGGTCGAAAATTTTTATGACCTCCCTCCCTTCCACCTACACAGACTGACGACAAATTATTCATTGCCGGAACTAAGGTGCGGAGCGCCCCAGAACTTTAATGTGAAGAAAGTGCGTGGAGTGCAAAATTTTGATCGTAAGTGCATAGAAGGCACGCGGAGCGTGCAAACATTTTAAATTATATAACTAAAGATTGTGTGTACATTTTGATCATAAGTTAAAAGAATGCATATGTAGTGCGCAAAATTTTTGGGTCACCAGCCCTGAATAATTCTATAACCCCCTATTTTTGGTGTAAAAAAATGATAACCCCCCTAATTTTGGTCTAAAAATTATATGACCCCCAGTATATTCATGACCCCCTTCCGAAGAAAATGACAGCCCCTAACATGCACACAGACGTTTCCCTTCTCTTTTTCTCCAATTTCTCTCTTTTCTTTTTTGTATGCCCGTGGGGTGCACGCCCGTTAAAAAAGGGCTGTATACGCTACTGAAACTCTAAGATTTTTTTTTACGTGGGGGGGGGGGCACTCATGTATAAAAGTTGTAAGCATCTGCGTGAAAGAAAACACTGATTTAGGGTGGTTTTGAAAAAGCAGAACAGGGATCCGAGCAGATCTGCAATTAGGGTCTTAAACTTTGAAGGGTTAATTTTTTTAAGGACAATCCTTTTCCGCCATTTTTTCTTTACTAATTCTTTTTGCCGCCCCTTCTTCTTCCACCACCCCTTCATTTTGGCTGCCCCTGCTTTCACCCAGGGGGGCTCGCGCCCCCAAAATACACGCATGATTATATAGCTGTATTATGTTTCATTTAATACAGTAAAACCTCATTATAACAAAATCTGATACCAGAAAAACAGTGCCGCCGAGAGCCATTACAGGCCCGGGGGCAATGTGAATGCACGGGCCCTTTTGATCAGTGATGATGGTGCAGGCCTTCATAAGTGTGGGTATGTGTGTGTGTGTGTGGGGGAAACAGTGGCATAAATTTCTTTGTAACATGGGGGAGGTAGGTTGGTGTAAAATCCTTGAACATATGTTGTAGCGGAGCGAAAGTAGCAGTAGAAAATTTGTAATTCGAATTAGCGACTTTTGCTCCCAAATTGGACGTATTGAAACAAACTCCGTGCAAAGTGCGGAAATATTGCCAATTTTAAGGTAAATGCGATTTGAAATTACTTGGTGCTCTAGGTAAAGATGAGTAAGATTTGATCTTTCCCTAGAGAAGTCCTTTTGAGAGGGCTGAGCTTTCGGAACTCTAGCGAGTGCCATCTTCAGAGCGAATTAAGATAAATGATCAAACAATAAAGTGGAGGGCACAATGCGCGCGAAAATTTGCACGAAATTCCCCACGATTAAACTGCACTCCCCTGATTTCTCGAAGATTTCATTATATCGAGGATGATCATTTTGGCCTACTGTAAAAGTAGAAATTTTCGCGAGGTTTTTATTTTCGCGAATTTCGCGAGTGGACATAAAATCGCAAAAATAAAAACTCGCGAAAATAACCTTTTGCATTAGGTTTCTATTGTATTTTTTATAAAATGCACGTCCGTTTTCTTTGTTTTTTATGGGCCAGTTACTTTTGTTTGGTTTTTATGGGCCGTAAAAGAGCAAAGAAAACGGACCTTATAATAGGCCCGTAAAGGCAAAGAAAAGAGACCGTAGTGGGCCCGTAAAAAGCAAAGAAAAGATACCATAGGCCCGTAAAGGAAAGAAAAGAGACCTTAGTGAGTATGTAAAAAAGCTTAATAAGCAAAGAAAAGATATATACTCATACTTTAATGGACCCATAAAAAGAAAAAAAGAGACCTCGGAGGACCCGTAAAAAGCAAAGAAGAGATACAGTAGCCTAAAAAAAAGAGACATTTGTCGGCCATAGTAAAGCAAAATAAAAGAAAATATGCCTTAATTGCGAGGTATATATTCTGACCCTTTTACTGGCCTCTGAGGTCCGTTTTCTTTGCTTTTACTGCCCCATAGTAAAGTATCTTTTCTTCATTTTTACGGGCCCCCTAGGACCCCGGGTAACGCCCGTTACCCCCTTTGTCGGGCGGCAAAAAAGAAAACATTTGGCAAAACAGGATAGGCCCTATATTTTTTTATCCAAAAAAATTAGTACGGTGGCTGAGCACGGTGGCTGAGCGGAACGGGCTAGGACTCATAATCGGAAGGTTGCGGGTTCGAGCCCCGGCGACGCCATCGTGTTGTGCCCTTGAGTAAGGCACTTTATCTCGATTACTCCTCTCCACCCAGGTGTGAAATGGGGAGCTGTTATGAATACTGTCCATTGAGCGCCGCCCAAAGGTATGAGCATGCCTTGGGCATTGTATGGCAGCTGACATACAGGGTGTCCCAGAATGATCTGTACCGAAAAAGATGGAATTTTTTAGGTATGAAGGGCATGTTAAATGGTCATATTGTTTTGCATTTTAAGTTCTATATATATTTAGCTTTCTCAGATTTTTTAGATTTTAAAAATTGGACGTTTCTAGTAGAAGTTATAGAAGATTGCGTAAAAATGGTGAATTCTAAGTTTTGACAACGCAACCTATTTTGAAAATCTGTAACATTACTAACCGTTCAGCACAAAGTTATTTGGAAAAGGTTATGCAGGTATTTTAGTTGTGCCCTGCTCATATTCCCACTAAATAGCCGATATCTATCTATTATTTATGACGTTACAAAGCAAACATATGGAATTAAGGATTTGTGGCCTAATCCAATTCTCTCTTTGGCGGTAGTTTTAAATATAGTTATTGTGGTGTGAGGTCCATGTCATTTAAAATGCTTGCAGAGATCGAACTGGTTGTGGTACAGAAAAGACGACTCCTCAATTTGGGCGTGGTTTCTTTCAAAAACTTACTGGCAAACCGGCAGCTATGTTGAGACGCAAAGAAGATTCATTAGACGATAGTGTATAACGTAAAAGAGTTTGACGAGCACGGAACTGTCAGGAATCGGCAGAATGAAGCATCAGGTGCTCGTAAGACTGTAAGAACTAGAGCGAACATTGCAGCTGTCCGGCAAGCTTTAAGGGGCAACCCCAACAGTAGTATTCATCGAAATGCTGAGCCAAACATCCCACGTTCTTCATTTAATCGTATCGTGCCATTTTTCAAAGGTATGCGAGTCGTTTTTCATCGATTTTACATTATTGCAAGCCACGCCAAAACAAATAAAGGTAGCGTGCTGAAATTAACAGAATAAGTAGGAGACATGTCCAACATTATAATGCTGGTATCAAAAATAGATACACTGCCCGTCTTCTATTTTTAGTTATTTTTGCAAACACGGTACAAATCATTCTGGGACACCCTGTATTCTAACGACGGCGGAATAAATGTAAAGCGCTTTGGTACATGTTCACATGTGAAAGGCGCTGTATAAATACCAACATTTTTATTTACTGTATTTTTATGGAATTGGGAGTTCTATCTTACAACATAACAAAAGTGCTGAACTAACGTAAATAGATACAAATATTAGAGGCAATATAGAAAAGTCTGGTTACCATGGTTACTCATACAGTCACACGTACATGCTCACCAATTTTACAAGGATTGGATTTTATAGAGTCATGGCTTCGAAGTTGGGATTTATATGAGCCTAACTGAAACCATGCATCGTATGTGCATCTGTAAGAGACCAGAAATGGGCTGAATAATAATTGGTATCATGATTCCATTGTTTTAGGAATCATGGTACTAATTACCAAATTAAGACTCAAATCATAAACAGATTAAGAATCATGAATAATTGATAAGCTTGCTAGGTAGCACCAACATTCTAAGTGGACAAACTAAGAAGGCCAGTAGTGCTAACCGCTTCATTATCATATGAATGATCACTTAAGATCAGTCTAAATAACCAGTCATGATTCCTCATGATATGAGCAAAGAGGTAGTCAGACCTCCCAAAACATCATGATAGTGTGTTTACCAACAATCATCTTAAGTGGCCTCTTATCATATTAATGAGAGAATAATAATATAAACTTAGTTTGGAAACACCCAGAGAGTTGGGGCTGCCTAGAAGATCTAGTGGGCAGTCGATCTCTGATCTCAGGACTGTACACACTCATACCAAAGAGCCTCTCTACTAACAAGAATGGTTACTTCATTAAAAGACGATAACAAATTATATATCTTGTGTCTTTGACTTTGATCATTGCCTGAATTATATGAACCCATGCACGTTGATAGGGAATCCCACCCTTCAACACATCTTATAAAAGTTTTGCTGAGAGGGCACCCTCAATTTGTTTTGCTTTTTCTGATTTTGACTCAATTATTAATTGTTATTAATTTACTTTATAAACTGAAATACCCTAAGGGCGCGTTCTCACTATGCCTGTTTGATACCAGGACGTGGACTCGATCCTACATCGAGTCCACTTCCAAGCATAGTGAGAACACGAAATAAGCGGTCTCGATCCTACATCCAGGATGTAGCATCGAGACCACCTCATTGAGGTAGTCTCGCACCTAGGACGTGGTATCAAACAGCATAGTGAGAACGCGTTTACAAGTGGACTCGATCCACTTATACCGGAAATGCTCTATGCACGACCTTGATGGCCGTCGTTGTACTATAGGCCTATACAATATACAGTCTACAGTATATAATTTTCCATTATAAAATTTAAACATAATGCATTTTCAACTTTAAAAAATTCAGTGTGAAAACAACGGCATCGCGGCAAGATACAGATCAGTTTTATCCAGTTTCAGAATTAAACAATACAACATTGAACTTTACAGGATAGTACAAAAGGATATTATTCAGGTGTAATTGCGTTTTTGAGGTGTACATTTTGCTAGACTGAGTCAAAATTACCAATCAAAAATAGTATTTTTGAATTTTGATGGTGATTTAGAGGTGTTGCGTGTAAATCGGCGTGCTTGACCAAAATCAGAAATAACAACCCGATGTATTTCTCTCATTTTACACGTATAGGCCTAAATATAAAATAATAGTTTTTAGAGCGTTTTATTTCAGACCTTTCCAAATTATACATATCACAAAATAACATATCCATAGATTGCAGAAATATATCAGGGGGCCTGGAAATAAAACAATGATCTTTCAAAATTGATAGTCTGGTAAAGTTTGATTTGTGCTGTGAGTTCGGCTCAAAACATGCATTGCAACAGAATTCGTGACGTTATATTATAACATCCGGGTAAGTGGAGTCGATCCTACATCAGCATTTTGGTGTTAGTGAGAACGCGAAATCAATGTGGACTGAGTCCACTTGCATGTGGACTCGGACCTAGGTACGAGACCCCATGTCTGTAGTGAGAACACGACCTAAGAAACACAAGGCCTTAAATGCTGTATCATTTTGTGACAAAAATCAATTAGATCTCGGGATCCCAAGATTTGATGCAGCCAATCAGATCTGCTGATAAACGCATTCATGATGCGGTGCTGCTACGAGAGTTTTTCTCTCATTATTACAGTGGAAACTCATTATAACGAAGTTGTCAGGGACAGAGAAATTAGTTCTTTATATCCAAATTTTGTTATACCAGGGTTGTAAAAACAATTGTCTCGAGACAGCAGGAAAGCACAACAACGCAAAGAATAGACTCCGCATTGCCCCCACGATCATGAGGACCATTTAATACACATAAGCTTATTTATAATAATTTCACAATCTCATAGAAATTAATACTATATTGAGATAATAACAGATTTCATATCCATTAAACAAATTATATACATTGAGATGATTAATTGCAGCAAGCATTTGGAATTATTTATCATCTTCATATAAATCAATAAATACACGAATTATTGGAAAAATGTGTACAAGCCAACCATATAGGCTGGACAAACAAAAGTTGACTTCTGAATCACATTTAACCAAATTTCATCTTAAGCAAATCTTAAGCATATCTTAAACAGATACATCTTTGGATCAAACAGAGGATTGGATTGGAAAACAGCATTTTTAACCGCAATTAAATAATTAGAAATCTCCAAAAGAATAAACAATGCCAACCAAGTTTCTCAATGGAGAAACTTGATTAACCCCCTCCCTCCCCCCCCCTCCCTCCCTCAAATCAAATGCACAAAGGTGGAAAAGCAAAAAGCCTCAGGATGCTCCAGATGAGTCCTGAACCAATCCAACCCCTCTGAGGACCAATGAAAGATGTCATATCTAAATGGGACAGCCACACCACCATCATATTGATGTCAGCCAGTAATCAGCTGCTGAAAATTTTTATTTACACATGTAGTGGTTTTCTTACAAAATCTCTATTGATGATCAGTGAGGAAAATATAATATATACACCAAAGA
The DNA here is from genome assembly GCF_039555335.1 of Amphiura filiformis. Classification (NCBI taxonomy): domain Eukaryota; kingdom Metazoa; phylum Echinodermata; class Ophiuroidea; order Amphilepidida; family Amphiuridae; genus Amphiura; species Amphiura filiformis. The sequence goes on along the minus strand of NC_092631.1, from coordinate 25,097,093 downwards.
TTTATGTACAGCTTGTACCGAAAACATATGAAAATATTGCATCACCCCATACACCCAACAAATATTATTAAACCACATGTTCTATGAAACAACTAAACAGGGATCTATTATAATAGCATACAGGTGTATAGGTATAATGATAGTTGTATTAAATGCACCAAGCCCAAAAATGAATACGCTATAAATATGACAAACGTTTTGGAAAGAAGACTGCAATTGTATAAATATTACTTTAATAAGTTGTCAAGCTCAGGCAACTAACCTTAAACCTATAATAATAGTTGTGCACAAGCCATAGCAACCAGATTTTTATTTGTTTGTTTGGTGTTAACATAATGAATAGAAATGTAGTTTTTCTCTCTCTATATAAATATACTCTCTATAATTATATGAAATGTACATAATATGAACATATATAAATTATACAATTAGCATGATTAGATAGCACCATTAATTGTGCTAGATATCGCTTTACATACAATATTGCTTGCTGCATTTTCCAAGCATGTTTAGTGTAAGTTATCAAATACATACTTAAGGATGGACAGAATAGTGTACAGTATGAAGTAATTCACATGATAATATTCGCATGATGTGCAAATGGACATAAGCATCAAATTTCAGTTTATTTAACTGATTCTAACCTTGAAATGTATTTATCTAGAGATATTTTCATCTTATTTGATCTTGAGAACAAAACCAGAAGTAGCTGTAAATGGCAAATTTTGAAAGAAATGATAACAAATCGCTATTTGACAATTGAGCCACACAAAGTATTACTGTAGCTCCCATTTCAAAGACCCATTAATGATAACAGATCATGAATAGGGGCCTACCTGATCCAATTTTAAAAGTGACATTTATAAAATAAAGTAATTCACTACCAATGAATGGTAACCCAGAGAATAATTTAATCACTGCTAACTTAAAAGTTCTTGCAGATGAATGAAATAAGTTACCAAATCTAATAATCTCATAAATAATCTTAAGTGTGTTGCACTGAATATGTTTAATCATCCACAATTATCAATGTTAAAGCTCTTAATAACCCCTTTATAGATGGTAGTACAGCAATAATAAATTGAACTGGTATCTACTAATAATTTTTTTTTTTTTTTTTTCAAAAAAAGATATCTGTTTTGATCAATTATGCTCCAGAAAAAACAACTACAAGTTTTATAACATATTGAAATGAAATGCTAATGTTAAAACTCTTAATACCCCTTTAAACATGGTAGTACAGCAAAATTAAACTAGTAGAAATCGAACAGTTATCTACTAATAATTTTTTCAAGAATTGAAAAAAAATATTATCTGTACCACAAATTAAATCATTGAAGTGTTCTATGAATATTCAATAATCACCTACCCTTTTAAAACTTGGTATCGTTTGTGATCTTTTATTCCCTTTGATTTGATTGATTTGATTTTATTTTATTCGGTATCTCCATATTGCACATACAACAATACAAGGTAAATAGATATAAAATGCATTAAGATAAATAACATAAAAAAAAAAAAAAAACAAAGCAAGGAGATATCACAGGATAGCCCCTTAAGCCCAAAGGCTTATTTCCAAAGGGGTCCTTTATACATAAAAGGGCAAAAGGCATAAATACATTTAAAAAAAAAATATATATATATATGTTTTCATATTTTTAATTACCTTACACAATGTTGCTTTCTTATCCATATGAACGAAAGCATCAAATAATACAAAGTTTGAATTACTTGAACCGCAATTTAATGCAAATATTTAATTTCCCACCGAATATTAAATATGTTCCACATTCTACCAACTATAAATAATGTAAGGACCGTTATTGTTAGAAATTAAATTTTACATCTATTTTTGTTTTGTTTCGTTTTTGTTGTTTTTTGTTTGTTTTGTTTGTTTTGTTTTTGTTTTGTTTTTTACAAACTGGATGTCTGGTCTGTTTTTAAGCTACTCTTTTACATCCATTCATAATTTTGATTATAATGACAAGCTTATTATGATGTTTCACATCTTGCATGTCGTGTGTGCTTATACTTGTATTTGCAAGCCACCATCATCCTGGAACACTAATCTAGACTTCTATATTTATGACTGTGTTCCTCTTTATTGATAAGTAATGCAAAATTGATAAATAGTAATATCCAATAGGGCCTATATTCAATCTTAAAGCAATTTAAATTACTGTGAAAGAAAGTTGAACCTATTATAATAGACATATTTTTACATCATTGATAAATACCATCATTTATATACTGTCATTATCCAACTTATCCTGTATGCGTAAATGATGCAAAGTAGGGCCTACATATTTCATATTAAGACAATATTAATCACTGTGCAAATAAAAGTTGGACCTATTATAATCATTATGCAACTTGTGCTGTATGCATAAATGATGCAAAGTGTCCCTTGTAATATCGACCTAGTCTCTTATATTTTGCAATTCTTTTCTACACCTTAGGGCATGTAAAAAGTGTGTCCTAGAAAGCGTTAACTTCATTGTCTTTTAGATTATAAATTTTGGTTTTCATGATGAACAACATCCCATAAGACTAAAATGGTTTTATATTTGTACATAGCAAAAGACATCACATTAAGGACATCATATCAGGTTGATAAAGTATTGATGCATAAAAATATACCTTGTTTTTTAAATTTAACCGGTATTTCATTGAAGCCAATAGTTCTGTAAAACTATGCAATATGAAATGTATCTAATTTACATAATAATGCACATGTACATGTATAGTCTCTATTTGTATTCCGAGTTAGATTTCAGAATCATGGGAATTGCAAGTCTATAGTTGAGTCATTAGATGAGCATTATTTATGGTTAACAGTATTTTGCTGAAGAATAACGACTGATATCGTAAAACGGGATATTCGCCAAGTTTTATGACAGAAGAAAATCATTAGTAATGGTATCCGATGCCAATTTAAATTGTTCATCTAAAGTGAAATGAACGTCATCAGCTACTGTCATAACAATTTCAACTTCGTCTTGTATTGTTCTTCTTGCTTGTGGAAGAATAAGAAGCTAATTCTAACAAAACTTTATTCCTCTCGATACCTGTTGAGCTGAAGAAATATGCTGATGCATACCACATGTAAATTGACATCTCAATTCTGCTGAATTTACTTTCTGCCAATTTTGTTATTGCAGGATTATCATTCTCCGTTATCTTTTCTTTCTTGAATATTTTTGAGGTGCATATTTAAACGACGTATTGCTGCCATGGCCGAGAATGTAACTAGTCAGCTTGAGTAACTTATGGGTCTATTCACATCGCAAGCCACATATGATGCAATCCTCAACGCAATTGATGTGCAATATCAGCGGAAGACACTTCTGAAATATAACCACAAAAAAACAAACAGCAAAGAGAAGAAAACTATATGTGCTTTCCCCCCATTGTTTGATACCTTTGCACCTTGTTATGTTGATATTAATGGTTGGTATGTAAGCCTGATCCAAGATACGCAACTTATAGATTTTATTTACTAATAACTGACTTGCATGCAGATAAGGTATGCAACCATGATACAAATCTTAACTTTTAAGGCTTACATTCGCCTGACAAATAAATATGTATCTCCATCCCATTAATAGAACATGTCCAAATACTCTGTCTGATTTGCACGTTGACCATTTCTTTTCGAGCAACATAATCCATTAAATGATACTTATGTGAGTTAATATGTCATCTTATCATACTGGTAATGCATGAGCTAATAATGGCAGAAAATTTATAATATAAACAACTGTCATTGCCTAATCTATTATCGTATTCAAATCGTGATAAAAAGTGCAAACAAGCAAATTAAAAGATTTAGCGATAAAGCCACCACCCAAATTTTAGAAAGTTTCTGCCGACTTACATTTAATCGACTAACACTAAGACATATAAAATACTTAATTGATTCGTCTCAGTCTCAAACAAAGCATTTACGGAGAAATGTTTTGACTACTTGCCTCTTTGTAAGCAATGTGAAGCCGATGGCTTCAGAACCATGACTCACAAGTATAGCTTCTACCCCCGTACCATCACCCAGTGGAACATACTTCCTGCATCCATCATGAGTCAACATCAGCAAATTGTTCAACACCAAGGTCTGGAGCATACAGACACACTCAGCTCAGCTGTACACAGGCGAGCCAGTGGATTCAAACCCAGCCTCATCAAACTAAGCCACTCTGCACCAGTCACTGTTTTTATGCGCACCTTTGGATTGAGTTGTTGAGTTGTTTTTAGACATTTTTGATGCCACCAGAGTCTGGACGTCGATACCAATTGGTCCTGTCCAGTATTTCTTTAGATGTTAGATGTAGATGTAGATGGCCAATTCCACCATGAAAATGACAAACCAGTTCTGCTCTGTGGATGCTGAATAGCGCTTCTATACACTTAAATATTAATGAAATATGAACATCCACTGATGCAGTAATGTATAGTTATCAAGCATATACTTTATAGATTACTACCACACTAGCTACTAGTAATCTTTTTTCACTACCAAGAGCACAAAATTTTTGGTCCATCAAGATCGAAGGAACAATTGCAAGTGCATCACTAGGAGAACTATGGACATAACAAAGGAATTAAAAAATAAGACAGGAGACCTGAATGGCTGCACACCACTAAAGTGACAGCTGACTGGACAGAAAAACTGAGCTTGTTGCTATAACAACATAACAACAACCCCTAAATTAAAACTGAATTGACCAGGAGACCAAAACACTTTAAGTGTACTTGAGAATGCTCAAGTGGAAATAAGAGGATAAGCCTCTACACCTAGATGCACATGACAGCCTAATGTCCCCTGCTGCTGAGACAATCTAGTTTTTAAAAGATTTGCAACTTTAAAAAACGGAATTAATAACAAAAGAATTTTGTATTTTGGTTCTGGAAAAGTACTTCCTTATAACAGGGTTTTTCTTGTATCCGATTTCGTTATAATGAGGTTTTATGGACCCATAAAAAGAAAAAAAGAGACCTCGGAGGACCCGTAAAAAGGAAAGAAGAGATACAGTAGGCCTAAAAAAAGAGACATTTGTCGGCCATAGTAAAGCAAAGAAAATATGCCTTAATTGCGAGGTATATATTCTGACCCTTTTACTGGCCTCTGAGGTCCGTTTTCTTTGCTTTTACTGCCCCATAGTAAAGTATCTTTTCTTCATTTTTTACGGGCCCCCTAGGACCCCGGGGTAACGCCCCCGGTTACCCCCCCCCCCCCCTTGTCGGCGGCAAAAAAAGAAAACATTTGGCAAAACTAGGCCCTATATTTTTTTATCCAAAAAAATTAGTACTGTATTTTTATGGAATTGGGAGTAAATTCTATCTTACAACATAACAAAAGTGCTGAACTAACGTAAATAGATACAAATATTAGAGGCAATATAGAAAAGTCTGGTTACCATGGTTACTCATACAGTCACACGTACATGCTCACCAATTTTACAAGGATTGGATTTAGAGTCGTGGCTTCGAAGTTGGGATTTATATGAGCCTAACTGAAACCATGCATCATATGCATCTTATAAAAGTTTTGCTGAGAGGGCACCCTCAATTTGTTTTGCTTTTTCTGATTTTGACTCAATTATTAATTGTTATTAATTTACTTTATAAACTGAAATACCCTGCGAAACACAAGGCCTTAAATGCTGTATCATTTTGTGACAAAAATCAATTAGATCTCGGGATCCCAAGATTTGATGCAGCCAATCAGATCTGCTGATAAACGCATTCATGATGCGGTGCTGCTACGAGAGTTTTTCTCTCATTATTACAGTGGAAACTCATTATAACGAAGTTGTCAGGGACAGAGAAATTAGTTCTTTATATCCAAATTTCGTTATACCAGGGTTGTAAAAACAATAAATAACAAAAGAATTTTATATCTTTGTTCTGGAAAAGTACTTCCTTATAACAGGGTTTTTCTTGTATCCAATTTCGTTATAATGAGGTTTTACTGTACCTTATTTGGTCAGCACAAAATTAAAAGGGCACATATCTGAGAGTGAAAACTAACATTTTTTCCAGAAACTTAAAATATTATTTTTGTTGTGGTAGAGCAGTATTGTCAAATACCGTATTCATCCCATTAACCATGAAACCATCCATGGCCCTATAAGCGCCTAACCAGCGACTTTTCTACACATGATCCTCCATCAATTTGTGCATCCAACTACACATGGATCAAACACAGAACCATCTACATGTACACACAAAATCTATCATACTTTAATTTAAGGCCATTTATTACATATACAATTATGTAAACAATGTAAAAAATAAGCACCCACCAAAAATTACTTTGTTATTTACAGGGTTCCCACACCTTGAAGAGTTTAAAATTCAAGGACTTTTCAAGGACTTTCAAGGTCCAAAAGCATGATTTTAAAGGACTTGCACAAGGATGGCACCTCTCCACTCCCCTAAATTGTGTCCAAATTATACTTTGGGTAAAATTCCAATTTTCAAGGACTTTCAAGGACCTTGTGCAAATTTCCAGGACTTTCAAGGCCTTGAAAAGGTGTTTTCAAATTCAAGGACTTTCAAGGACCATGGGAACCCTGTGTTAAGCACCCTGGGCAGTGGACAGTTAATGGAATGAATACAGTACAAAAGTACAATAATACCGTAATAATAATACAATAATAATACATACATACATAATATAATAATAATCATCATCACATATATGAAGTCAATTCTTTAACATACCGGTAATAAGAAATCCAGATATTTATATACAGTGGAACCTCGCTGAATGCACTCAATGATTTGCTCAATCTGCTAAATCCAAAAAATCAACAATTTTGCATTTTTTTATAATGCATATAGATGTGCTAACATATCATGCAATTGATAAGGCCAGTACGACTACCTTAAAGCCAAAATGTTTTACTAGTGTTTTATATTGGCCAAAGAAAACCCTAATTAAAATTTGACTAAAATCTTATTATTATGGCTTTTAGGATAAACAAGGCATTGAATGGAGCTTCATAATTTGTTAACCTTTCAATCAGGAAGTTTTCTTCCTTGTGTTATATTTTTCATTTGAAAACAAATACCTAAAGTAACATATCCATCACTACTGCTTCAAATTTCAAATATTTGTACTTTTTGCAGGAATTGCTGATAGTGCCCTTAAAACATATATGAGCCTAGTGCAAGAAAGTTGTATGCAATAGCTGCCTTTTGCCTTTTAAAATATAGCACTGTTAAATTGCCAACTCTGGAGGTAGTGAGACTTGCTTGAGATCGCTCTCTGGACCAACTTTGTTCATGTGATGAACAATCTTTATCTCACATTTCAAATATTTGTACGTTGTTGCAGGAATCGCTGACAGCGCCCTTAAAACATAGTCCTTCATATGAGTGCAAGAAAGTCATATGCAAGAGCTGCCTTTTGACGTTTAAAATATGCAGCACTGTTAATAAAGTGTCAACTCTGGAGGACTTGCTTGAGATTGCTCCAACTTTGTTCATGTGATGAACACAAACAATCTATAACTCAACCCAATACCGATTAGGCCAAAAAAAAATTGTTTGTTTGTCCTCCACAGCTTTGGAAGAGGGCGATGCGGTAGGCGGATTTTTTTTTTTTTTAAATTTTTTTTTGTTTCGGATTTGGCGTATTCCTGGACCTAGCTAGAGCTAAATGCTACAATCATTCATGGTGAATTAAAAAACCAACATTTTGTTTTTTTTAATATGCAGTTAAAGTTATAATTTCATATAGTCTTTTAATGATTTCAAATTCAATGTATTTTGAAGTCACTAAAAATAATAGACTATGACATGAACACAAGTTATAACTTTGCATATTGAAGAAACAAAATGTTTTTGGGGGGCTTTTTATTTTCAACCATGACAGATCTTAGTATTTAGCTCTGGCTAGGTCCAGAGATACTCCAAATCTGAAGAAAAAAAATTGAATTTTAGTTATTTTTATTTAAAAAAAAAAAATTGGAAAAAAAAAATATTGGTCAGGCCTTAATCTAAGGAGCGGGCGGTGGAGGACAAACAAACAACCTTTTTTTTTTTTTGCCTTAACAGTTTTGTCAAGTTTCTAGATTCCTCTGCAAACGTTGTCTCAAAATCTAACATGAGGCAGCCATTGCTTGAGATCGCTCCCTGGACCAACTTTGTTCATGTGATGAACACAAACAATCTTAAACTCAACTCAATACCGATCAAAGATCTTTTAGTAAAGCTAGATGAGAATAAGTATAATGTGTTCACGTAACCTCCTTCAACTCATTTGCATAGAATTGGATACCAAGATCGCATTCTGATTCGTCGAACTTCGAATTAGCATACTTTTGGATACCTCCATATTTGGGTTTACCTAATTAATTATTAATGACGATTACGTTGTTTACATCATGACGTCATTAGAGTTTGTCACTCGTCCGATTCGAAACACGAAAAGCATTTGCACTTTTCTTCCCATTAATGTTATATCATGAAATACCATATAGCGGAGGTGTTAGTTTTTTATATAAGGAAAATATTCAAACCGATGACCCCATGTTGACAATGGCTAAATATGCTGTATTAGTTCTGGAAAGGGTCCGCGACGGTCCGCTTTTTTTTTTTCTTCAGATTTTGATGTCATTTAGTAGACTTGCTTACCAGTCGTTTTCATTATCCTAACTACAGTTTGCACATTGAAAAGTGAACTTGACGACGTGATGCGAAAAATTCTTGCCGTACCTTTTTTGATTCATTTTTCAGCCGGGACAGTTACGTTTGCGGCCACGCATCGGTATAGGGATGACCAGTTCTTGTGTATATAGAATTATAGAGTTTTGTCAAGTTTCTAGATTCCTCTGCAAATGTTGTCTTAAAATCTAACACGAGGTAGCCGTTGCACAACTTTTGTACATTTACACGAGAGTTGGCAATAAGTTTCCAATATACTTGAATATATAAGAGGCATGTATGTGTTCCTAATGAAAACAGTTGAGTTAACAGATTTGATTATAAACAAGATGTACAATGTATGTGACATAAAAGTATTGTTTCATCCGCATTATTTGCAATGTCACTTCTTGTTATCAGCAGTGCAAGGCTAAAGCACTTTATAATGTCACAATATCTGCACTTGTGTGCTTTATCATACTACAGGTCTGCATGTGTCATTTCATGTCGCTTCTTGTCACCAGCCTTGCTAAAGCCCTTGTCACAATATCTGCATTTGTGTGGTTTATCACCTGTGTGTGTCATTTCATGTTGATTCTTGGGTTAACCCGGCAAAGCCCTTGTCACAATAGCTGCATTTGTGTGGTTTACTACTGTGTGTATCATTTCATGTTGCTTCTTGTTACCAGCCTGGCTAAAGCATTTGTCACAATATCTGCATCTATGTGGTTTATCGCCTGTATGTGTCATTTCATGTCGCTTCTTGTCACCAGCCTGGCTAAAGCACTTGCCACAATATCTGCATTTGTGTGGTTTATCACCTGTGTGTGTCAGTTCATGTTGCTTCTTGTCACCAGCCCGGCTAAAGCACTTGCCACAATATCTGCATTTGTGTGGTTTATCACCTGTGTGTGTCAGTTCATGTTGCTTCTTGTCACCAGCCCCGGCTAAAGCACTTGCCACAATATCTGCATTTGTGTGGTTTATCACCTGTGTGTGTCAGTTCATGTTGCTTCTTGTCACCAGCCCGGCTAAAGCACTTGTCACAATATCTGCATTTGTGTGGTTTATCACCTGTGTGTGTCAGTTCATGTTGCTTCTTGTCACCAGCCCGGCTAAAGCACTTGTCACAATATCTGCATTTGTGTGGTTTATCACCTGTGTGTATCATTTCATGTTGCTTCTTGTTACCAGCCTGGCTAAAGCATTTGTGACAATATCTGCATTTGTGTGGTTTATCGCCTGTATGTGTCATTTCATGTCGCTTCTTGTCACCAGCCCGGCTAAAGCACTTGCCACAATATCTGCATTTGTGTGGTTTATCACCTGTGTGTGTCAGTTCATGTTGCTTCTTGTCACCAGCCTGGCTAAAGCCCTTGTCACAATATCTGCATTTGTGTGGTTTATCACCTGTGTGGGTCATTTCATGTAGCTCCTTGTTGCTGACAATGCTAAAGCCCTTGTCACAATACATGCATTTGTGTGGTTTATCACATGTGTGTATTATTTCATGTTGCTTCAAGTTACCAACCTGGCTAAAACACTTTTCACAATATCTGCATTTGTGTGGTTTATCACCTGTGTGTGTCAGTTCATGTTGCTTCTTGTCGCCAGCCTGGCTAAAGCCCTTGTCACAATATCTGCATTTGTGTGGTTTATCACCTGTATGTGTCATTTCATGTCGCTTCTTGTAGATAGCATGGGTAAAGCACTTGTCACAATATCTGCATTTGTGTGGTTTATCACCCGTGTGTGTCATTTCATGCTGCTTCAAGCTACCAACCTGGCTAAAACACTTATTACAATAGCTGCATTTGTGTGGTTTAGCACCTGTGTGTGTCATTTCATGTTTCTTCTTGTCACCAGCCTGGCTAAAGCCCTTGTCACAATATCTGCATTTGTGAGGTTTATCACTTGTATGTGCCATATCCTGTAGTTCTTTGTTCCCAGTCTGGTTGAATTCCTTGCCTCTGGATCCCATCACTGTAATTATAACCAGAGCGAAAGTTATAAAAATATTCTACAAAATATATAATTACCAAAATAGCTCAAAATGATCTACGGTACTTGAATGTTGGAATGTTTCTGTTACTTATTGTTCTATTAACAAGGGTGGGTCAAAGATTCCTGAGTAGTCAAATTTCTCCATGCATAAGTACATTTTACGAAATTTATTAGTGCATGATAAGATATTCAATTAAGGGATCTAAAATGAGCGTTTATTGGGTTTCGACAGTATTTTTTGTGGGACATGAGAGCACCTCAGACCTATCGAATTGCATTCTGAATACGAAGCATGTCTTTCTGATATCAAATAATTTTCATTTTTTGAAAATCACAATATAATACAAATTTTATGACAAATTATAAAAATTTGATATTTTTCAAATTTTGATATATAACAGTCCTCAGTAAATTATATAAATCTAATGATATATTCTTAAAGTGTATGTAGCAGGAAGGAAAAGCCGACGGTCAATTGAAAATTTTGACCTTTCATATTGAAGATATGGATTTTTTCCCAAAAAGACCTAATTTTTTTTTGGTGTTTTGGGAAAAAAATCCATATCTTCAATACGAAAAGGTCAAAATTTTCAATTGATCGTCGGCTTTTCATCCCACCTACATACACTTTAAGTATAAATCATCAGATTTATAAAGTTTACTTGCAAGTACTGTTAAATATCAAAAATATCAATTTTTAATGATTTGCCATAAAATGTGTATTAAATTGCGAATTTCAAAAAATCAAAATTATTTGATATCAGAATGACATTCTTCGTATTCAGAGTGCAATTCGATATGTCTGATGTGCTCTGATGTCCCAAAATAAATACTGTCCAAACGTTCATACCCCAGCCCTTAAGGGTGGGTCAAAAATGTTTGAAAAAGTAGCATAGCCAAGATTTTAAGGCGATGGGGCAAAGCCCATCAAGTTTTGTCCCCATTTGTCAATTTTTTGTCCTGAAAATTTTCTGTGAGGAGGGGGCAGTTCCCCCTGGCTATGCTCCTGTTTTGGAAGCTTTCTTTTTACCTATATATATAAATTAGTCTGACCACATTAATTAAGGTACCTTTGTCTTCAAACCACATGTACCACATACTAAGTGTATGAATGATTAAATGATACCACATACAGTGGCAACTCGTTAACACGATCCCTCTTAACATGAAGTTCCTGATAACAAGAAGTATGTTTTACATCCCCAAGCATACATTTCACATGTTATTAGAACTGGATAACACGAACGCCTGATATCAAGAAGGAAAATTTGAATTCCGCACAACTTCGTGTTAATGAGTTTCCACTGTACTTGATTTCATAAGGTCATGTCTTCCATAGTGGGTGTATGGGTTTCAACTGGAATAGCCATGAAATTGATAAGCTGCACTGCACACACTGTTCTACAGACAAATGCAGGTAAATGAGGCATCTATGGTCACTTTGAGATGAATGTTTGTTATAAAGATCACAACATATCACATTTCATGGCATTCAAATTAATAAATAAGTTGTATTCCCACATTGGTGCAATACTGGTTTACCCTGCAAGGTCTACACCCTAGTGTTTTCAATACAATTCTGGTATCAACCCTGCGCACCCTATTTTTTAGGGCTATACATGTGTGCAGGGTATACCAGAATTATTCCACCTAGTGTTCTTTCCATTGTTTGTGACTTGCATATGCATATGTAGAACCATAGATTTTAAAATTTATGGTACAACACACACATACCAAAAGGCAGTTGTACTTCATTGCAGAACCTAGGATAAAAAAATCCCATCCAAAGACTTCTAAGTACTATCCAAACCTAGCGAAATTCTAATCCTTTAGCAATAATTTTGTGCAATTTGAAGGAAAACAGTGCAATGTTTGTCACTTGCATTGTATGCACATCAGCAGCAGTAGGTGAGTATGCACTTTACAATCAGGGACAATGCATGATTATGCACTTCGATTGGATGCACTGCATAGTAAAGCACTGGAATCAGCAGAACAGGGATTTAATAACAGCAAGTGCTGCAAAATTATGCACAGCACCTTAAAAATACAGTACACTTAAGGGAAGGGGTATGCACGTTTGGACAGTATTTATTGTGGGACATTAGAGCACATCAGACATCGAATTGCATTCTGAATACGAAGAATGTCCTGATGATATCAAATAATTTTTTTTTGATATTTAACAGTACTTGAAGTAATCTTTATAAATCTGATGATTTATACTTAAAGTGTATGTAGGTGGGATGAAAAGCCGACGATCAATTGAAAATTTTGACCTTTCGTATTGAAGATATGGGTTTTTTTTTTCCCAAAACACCACAAAAAAATAGGTCTTTTTGTTAAAAAATTTCATATCTTCAATATAAAAAGGTCAAAATTTTCAATTGATCGTCAGCTTTTCCTCCCAGCTACATACACTTTAAGAATATATCATTAGATTTATCAAATTTATTTATTTCGTTATATATCAAAAATTTGACAATTTTAATTTTAATGATTTGTCATAAAATTTGTATTATATCGTGAATTTCAAAAAATTAAAATTATTTGATATCAGAAAGACATACTTCGTATTCAGAATGCAATTCGATACATCTGAGGTGCTCTCATGTCCACAAAAAATACTGTCGAAGCGCCATAAACGCTCATTCCAGATCCCTTAATATCTTGTCAAGGATTCATGCTTTTCATTTTATTCCAATCTTACCTAGCACCTATAGTTCTAGCTAGTGTTGATGGTTCGCTATACACTCTCCTTCAATACTTAATTCTTCCTGACTCTTCTTGATACTTCAAGATGTCTTCTGTTGGTCTGTGCCTATGTTAATCACTACTGGTGAGTGGTATGAGATGATTCCTCAGTGAGTCTGTGTATTTCTGTTCAATACTTCTGTTGGTTTGTGTCTATGTTAATCACTACTGGTGAGTGGTATGAGATGACTCCTCAGTGATTCTGTGTATTTCTGTTCAATACTTCTGTTGGTTTGTGCCTATGTTAATCACTACTGGTGAGTGGTATGAGATGATTCCTCAGTGAGTCTGTGTATTTCTGTTCAATACTTCTGTTGGTTTGTGTCTATGTTAATCACTACTGGTGAGTGGTATGAGATGACTCCTCAGTGATTCTGTGTATTTCTGTTCAATACTTCTGTTGGTTTGTGTCTATGTTAATCACTACTGGTGAGTGGTATGAGATGACGCCTCAGTGATTCTGTGTATTTCTGTTCAATACTTCTGTTGGTTTGTGCCTATGTTAATCACTACTGGTGAATGGTATGAGATGACTCCTCAGTGATTCTGTGTATTTCTGTTCAATACTTCTGTTGGTTTGTGCCTATGTTAATCACTACTGGTGAGTGGTATGAGATGATTCCTCAGTGAGTCTGTGTATTTCTGTTCAATACTTCTGTTGGTTTGTGTCTATGTTAATCACTACTGGTGAGTGGTATGAGATGACTCCTCAGTGATTCTGTGTATTTCTGTTCAATACTTCTGTTGGTTTGTGCCTATGTTAATCACTACTGGTGAGTGGTATGAGATGATTCCTCAGTGAGTCTGTGTATTTCTGTTCAATACTTCTGTTGGTTTGTGTCTATGTTAATCACTACTGGTGAGTGGTATGAGATGACTCCTCAGTGATTCTGTGTATTTCTGTTCAATACTTCTGTTGGTTTGTGTCTATGTTAATCACTACTGGTGAGTGGTATGAGATGACGCCTCAGTGATTCTGTGTATTTCTGTTCAATACTTCTGTTGGTTTGTGCCTATGTTAATCACTACTGGTGAATGGTATGAGATGATTCCTCAGTGATTCTGTGTATTTCTGTTCAATACTTCTGTTGGTTTGTGCCAATGTTAATCACTACTGGTGAATGGTATGAGATGACTCCTCAGTGATTCTGTGTATTTCTGTTCAATACTTCTGTTGGTTTGTGCCAATGTTAATCACTACTGGTGAGTGGTATGAGATGACTCCTCAGTGATTCTGTGTATTTCTGTTCAATACTTCTGTTGGTTTGTGCCTATGTTAATCACTACTGGTGAATGGTATGAGATGACTCCTCAGTGATTCTGTGTATTTCTGTTCAATACTTCTGTTGGTTTGTGCCAATGTTAATCACTACTGGTGAGTGGTATGAGATGATTCCGCAATGATCCTGTGTACTTCTGTTGGAATGGAATGTACGTATATAGCAAGGTTTGTTATCAAAATAGTGGATCAAGGCTCGGACTCCCGACAAACAGCAAAAGGCAGTTGCACTTTGTTGCAGAACCTAGGATAAAAAAAATCTCATCCAAAGACTTCTTAGAACAATCCAAACTGGCAATAAATTTTGTGCAATTTGAAGGAAAACACTGCAATTTTCCATGAAATGCGACAGATGAGACTGCTATGCAATTTTCGCATATTTCACGGTCTATCGCGAAAGCATGCAACGCTCTATCGCGTATACGCAAAGGCATGCAGCGCTGGCGTGATTGTTAGACACTGCACGAGTGAACAATCGGCCCTCATCGATGAATAGGCGAGAAATCGCACTATACAATACACAGGGACTTTGACTGTTGATACATAGTCTGTAGTATATCTGTGCATATACCCCTATGCTGCCCACCATGGGTCGAAGGTCACAATGAGGCCAAAACTCAAGGCAGTTCCCAACCATGTGTCTCGCCTGCTTTCGTGACTGCCTGCTTTTGTTATATACTTTTGGTAAGAAATTGAGATTTTCAGGCAAAAATTACAGGTCAGGAGACCATGTCTACATTTACATGTACATGGATGCACAACAACAATGAATGCAATCCCATCAGTGGCACAAAATTACTAACCCACTACGTCTCCTTCTTCAATACTAATTCTTCCAGACTCTTTTCTTCCTGTTACTGGTGAGTGCCAGTGGTAACAGATGATGACTCCTCAGTGATTCTGAGTATTTCTGTGATGTTGGAATGCAATGTATAGGTTTGTTATCAAAGTTGGGAATCCGGCATTTACTTGAACATATAATTTTAACTAATTGGATTTTTATAATCTAGGTAATAATATATGGCACTGTATGTTTGGGATAATTATTTTGATAAATTAGGTTTAAATGTTTTTTGCCATCCCTACGCCTCCATTTTTCTATGTGACGCGATCTGCTCCATGGGGGCCAAAGGAGGCATTTTTAACAATTGAGTTACTATAATTATTACCTTATATAAACATTAGGTTATTACATACTGAAAACACCAAAGGTCTAGCATACTTGGTTATAAAGTTCTGAAGGTTTGTGGTGTGTATTTTCTTAATCTTATGTATTTTATTGTTTTTTACTCCATATTTTTGCCTTTATCTAAATTTCAAATTTGCCGCCTTTTGCCCCCATGGACCAGATCGTGTAGCCTTCGTGTGACATATGTGACCCAGCCAATCCAGCCCCCGCTCCGGATCATGTCATCTATATAATAAAGTAAAACATTCCCCATCAGTCCAACCCCCTATTTATAGCTAATTTGGTTGCACAGTTACACATTTTTACAGAATAATAATGCACAAGACGACAAACTGAGAAAAAAGCTAAGCTTTCAAGTTTGGTATTAAACACTTTTACAATCTTTTTTACCCATCGGATTCAGTACAGAAAGAGCTCAAAAATATTCCAATGATCATGTATAGCAAAGGACATGTCGATCAATACGGACTAATTTTGTTCCTAAAAGTCCACATGCCTAAATCTTTGGTCATTTAAAACAATATTTCCAGTGTTCGAAATTTTGGTTGTTCGTTCGCCCGGGACAACCAAAACATGCACCGGACAACCAAAAATAATCCTCTAGATGTCCGGACAACCAAAAATAATCTTCTAGATGTCCGGCGGACAACTAAAGATCTACAGCCAAAAGTCACTTTTCCAGCATGTTAGTTTGCTCAAACCTGACACAACTGATGAATTGTTAAATATTTAAGGGATCTAAAATGAGCGTTTATTGCGTTTCGACAGTATTTTTTGTGGGACATGAGAGCACCTCAGACCTTTTGAAAATCACAATATAATACAAATTTTATGACAAATTATAAAAATTGGATAATTTTCAAATTTTGATATATAACAGTCCTCGAAGTAAATTATATAAATCTAATGACATATTCTTAAAGTGTATGTAGCAGGGAGGAAAAGCCGACGGTCAATTGAAAATTTTGACCTTTCATATTGAAGATATGGATTTTTTCAAAAAGACCTAATTTTTTTTGGTGTTTTGGGATAAAAATCCATATCTTCAATCTGAAAAGGTCAAAATTTTCAATTGATCGTCGGCTTTTTCATCCCACCTACAAAAACTACATACACTTTAAGTATAAATCATCAGATTTATAAAGTTTACTTCAAGTACTGTTAAATATCAAAAATATCAATTTTAATGATTTGCCATAAAATGTGTATTAAATTGCTAATTTCAAAAATCAAAATTATTTGATATCAGAGTGACATTCTTCGTATTCAGAATGCAATTCGATGTCTGATGTGCTCTAATGTCCCACAATAAATACTGTCCAAACGTTCATACCCCAGCCCTTAAGAGTAATTATTCATAAATTGACTACACTCACTCCACTTTATTGGTCACATGTAGTTGTTTCAGGTTGTGGCAGCTTACGGACAACCAGAAACATTGTTGGACAACCAGAAATAACAACCTGGTTGTCCGTGGGACAACCCCTTTTATTTTCTGAATTCGGACACTGAATATTTCCAATTTACAGAAGTGATCATCAGCAGTAATAATAAAAATCAGTGGGCAATAATATCATGCTGGATGATGCAGAAAGCATTTAAAACATATAAAACAATTTGGTATATTCCAAGTTTAGTAAAATACAGTAAAACCTCATTATAACTAAATCTGAATTTGATCCAAGAAAAACCCTGTTATAAAGAAGTATTTTTCCAGAACCAAGATACAAAATTATTTTGTTATTTATTGTTTTTACAACCCGGATATAACAAAATTTGGATATAAAGAACTAATTTCTCTGTCCCTGACAACTTTGTTATGATGAGTTTCCACTGTTTAAAGTTCACTGCCCTAGTTAGCTTGCTCACACCAATTGGATGTAGCAATATGCTACTAATTTTAAAGCATGGTGACTAATAAGAGCAATCATTTGAATAACATGTTGAAAATAATATGCAAGTTACATAACATGCAATAATGAATAAACAAATACATGAATAAACAAAATATGAATAAACAAAATATGACACTTCAATGCACAGAGAAAATGACAACTTTGTTGCACCAACACTGCATGCCTTATTTCCAGGTGTGTTGTCATTCACATGTATTTGGTCTGAACAGTAGCTAACAGTGCTGCTCTTTAACATATGTTTCTCTCTATGGAAATGTCAAACAAAACAAAATATAATCATACACAAAGCAAATCACAAAATTCGAACTGGAGAATGACCATCTGATATTAAACATCACCACAGCTAATTCTTTGTTAGGTTTGGTACATCCAAAGCTTATAAAACATTCCAATATCTATGATTGAACAATTATATCCCAAGCCTTCTGATATAGGCTTCACAACATCTGAGTCTTATTAAAATACTCCAAACAAATAGCTCAAATTTGGATGAAATGCTGAAGTTTACTAAACACAGAAATTGAATGAACAAAGAAATAATATTATTTTTAATATCAACAAAAGAACCACAAGGATAATCCAACCAAAGTATATTCCAACATACCTGTAGATGATGAGAAGACATGGAAATGAACCTGTTACTGGCATGCAGTGATGGGTGAGTTGTGAGGCAAGGTCAGGGCCAATTTAGGAGGTCATCTTTGGGTTTGGGCTGATCCATTTACACTTTTATAGAGGGGAGTCAAATGTAACCTGCTAGCCTGCTATATACTACAGGGTGTCCCCCCAAAAAGAGGCCCCTCATTGCGCCTCTTTTTCTCCTATTTCTGAAAAGTTGATCAAATATATTTTGGTATGTAAAAAAACCTTGAGTCGTTAGCTTTAATAAACCAAAACAATTATATCAATTGGCTCACAACTTTTGAAGATATGCTCTTTTAAAGAAATGTACCCGTTTTTCACTCTGTCCACGGAGAAGGTTTCGCTACTTCAAAGATTGAAAAGGAGTACACATACTATGCATGAATATCAAACATTCCTCCATGATAACTTTATGAAATAACTTTATTTATGGAATGGGCTTTACCGGTGGGTTTATGGGCAGTGGATTTTGTTAATAGTGTCATTAATTTGTGGGTAAAATGGATGCCGAATGGGACTTCTTTTGCTTTACTTGCAATTACTTATATTTTCTTGGTTATTTATGCCTTTTTGTTTTATTATGTTTCTTACTTTGTTGTTTCTTGCTTTTTTTTTTTTTATTTACAACATAAGTCATTTCTCTTTTTACCATAAAAGGTAGCCCTAAAAGACTGTTTGGTTTGTCTTTAGTTCTTCTGAAGTGAGTTTACTGTGCTGCTCTGCCCTCTACCTGGTTGCCTCCTTGGCGAATACAGGTTTCAGCCCTGGTCCTCATTGCATCAATTATTGCGCACCATAAGTGCCCCGGATACTTGCGAATGCATTCAGTAATACGTTTGCGAATATCTTGGATTTTGCCACAAAGGAAGTGGTGTGAGGTCTGGTGATCGTACAGGCCACTCCACAGCATGAGCCATCCCAACCACTTTGTTTGCTATCCGTGCAAGAGCTTTAGGTAAACCTGTATTATCCGTCAATTTCTCCAAATTATGTTAAACAAAACTCATTAAAATTCTAATAAAAATAAAAATAATGGTGTCAAATGTGTATTTTTAATGTGTAAATTACTGTTATACCCCCACTGTCATTAAAAATTGCCTATTTCCCCCCTCTATCGATCGCTAAAATGATAAACAGAGGGCAGTATCATTCTATTAATAAAAATTAAATACTGCCCTCTGTTGGCGACTTTGGCGACAAAGCAGCACATCTGCTGAGATCACGGCTGAGATGTTAAATTTGAATGTATGACACTCTTCCATGCCAAATTTGCTAAGCGATTTTTCACGACTATGAGTTACACAAGAGTTACAGTGACGTCAGCAGCATCTTACTTACCATACTATAATATTTAGCAGTAAACCCGATAGAAATTGATGACGTCATCGTAATTATTCCTTGATTTCATCGGCATCAAGATTCTGGTCTCAAAACTCCGAGGGTGGAATTTGGCGATTAGCCTATAATCAACAGAGGGCGCTATGTAGAGTAATTAACGACAGGGGGTGAAAGATCAGCTTCACGATATAAATCAAAGAAATACGATTTATTGAGTCATTGGCGATGACTATTTAAAATCATTGGTGTTTTTTTAATCATGATTGTTTCAACGTCATGCATACGTATTGTAGCACACATTTGACACCATAATTAATCAGATATTATAATTATTAGTATTTGTTCTACAAATTGGAGAAACATTAACGGACAATACAGGTTTTCCTATTGCTCATGATCCGTGGACAGAGTGAAAACAGGTACATTTATT
This sequence comes from Amphiura filiformis, assembly GCF_039555335.1. Classification (NCBI taxonomy): domain Eukaryota; kingdom Metazoa; phylum Echinodermata; class Ophiuroidea; order Amphilepidida; family Amphiuridae; genus Amphiura; species Amphiura filiformis. The sequence continues at coordinate 25,076,892 of NC_092631.1, read as the reverse complement.
CAAAAGGGCATATCTTCAAAAGTTGTGAGCCGATTGAAATAATTGTTTTGGTTTATTTAAGATAAATGATTAAAGATTTCTTTACATACCAAAATGTATTTGATCACCTTTTCAGAAATAGGAGAAAAAGAGGGCGCAATGAGGGGCCTCTTTTTTTTTGGACACCCTGTAGTATAAAAATAGGCCTACAAATACATTAGAATTTCTACTAGCCTCATCATAGAAGCACAACATTATTTTTCACATTGATGTTAATTTTAAGAAATATCCCAAAACCTTTCAAATACTACTACTCAGGAGCGTATACAGCACTTCAGCAACCGGGGGCAATTTCTTGGTGAGCTAAGGGGCTGTGCAATAATTAGAAGCGCCGGGGGATGGTAAAATTTCTGAACTGCCTGCCAAAATCACTTGCCCCCCCTCTCGGCCTGCCAAAAATTGCTTGCCCCCCCCCCCTCTCTTTACACATGCAAATTTTGCAAACCTTTAAAAGTGTAGATATGTTGCGAGCGTAGGGAGCAGGATAATTTGCATATTAAAGCATTTCCATACTGTTTTCCTAACCCTTTTTAGAGCATTTTACTTAAAAGGCACCCAAAATGTGTGCCAAAATTCGACACTTGCCCCCTCCTCTCGCCTGGCCAAAAATTAATTGCTCCCCCCCCATGTTACCCTCCCCCAGGCCAGGGCTCATAATTATTGCACAGCCCCTAAGAAAGGATCATGAAATGTGTAAATATAAACCATGATAAGGCCAAAAAAAAAAAAAAAGGTTTGTCTTACGAACATTTGCCAAAAAAAGCTAAGTGCTATGCTTTTTTTTTTTTTTTTTTTTTTTTTTTTGGTTTAGAAGCTATGCTAATTTTTTTTTTTTATTTTTTATTTTTTTTTAGCCTGAGACAAATGAAAATCACAAGACAGGTATTGGAAAACTACAAGTGGTCTTACAATGAAAGAGAAGCAACAAATTTACAATGTTAATATTCTGTAACTGTATTTTATTTGCCTTCCTAGAAGTTTTAACTATACGAATACGAACAATCATGTTGAAATAAACGGTAAAAAATTCGTTAAAAAACAGCTACAAAAATACAAAAATTTATGAAAACAACATGGCTTCACTCGATCGCAGAGTTCTCCGTAGGCTAAGTCCTTTTATATTGCATCCACTATGCTCCGTGCCGTTGCAAGGATGGCGTGAAACTAGCGAGACTGAGGCTACGGTGTGGGTTACGGGCTATCTGCAACACTAATGGCATACGCGCTGCCTGACATTTTCGATGGTTTTCTGACATTGAGGAATTCATTTTTACTACGTTGGTCGAACTATCGGGAACCGGAAAAATCGGGGGAAAAAAAAAAAAAACCTTTAAAAAGGCGGTCAGTAGCGTGAGACAAACGCAGCTGTATCGCTTTCACATACTTATGCGCGCGGGTTCGTGAGACAAACCTTTTTTTTTTTTTGGCCTAACATATTGAATTGCTTAAATGGTCAATATGGTTTATATTGGAACAAATTCGAGTGAAGCGCATCTAAATTTGCCTTTTTTAAATGCTGAAATGGACAAATATGAGGTTAATTTCGTCAACCGTGATGATAAGGGGATGTCATTTTTTTTCGGAAGGGGGGTCATGAATATGTTGGTAACCGAAGTCAATTTTTTATGACCCCTATCGCTGGCTTTTTTTTTTTTTACGACCCCCCTTTTTTCAGGTCAGACTGACTCCCCCTTCCACCTACACAGACTGGCGACATATTATTCATTGTCGGAACTAAGGTGCGGAGCGCGCCAAAACTTTAATGTGAAGAAAGTGCGTGGAGTGCATTAAAATTTTGATCGTAAGTGCATAGAAGGCGCGCGGAGCGTGCAAAAATTTTGCATTATATAACTAAAGATTACGCATACATTTTGATCATAAGTTAAAAGAATGCACATGCAGCGCGCACAAATTTTGGGTCACCAGCCCTTCTATAACCCACCCTATTTTTGGTGTAAACAAATTATAACCCCCTCTAATTTTGGTCTAAAAATTCTATGACCCCCAGTATATTCATGAACCCCCCTTCTGAAGAAAATTACAGCCCCTAACATACACACAGGCGGTTCCCTTCTCTTTTTCTCTAATTTCTCTTCTCTTTTTTGGATACCGGGGGCACGCACCTGTTTATTAATTAAAAAGGGCTGTATATGCTACTGGTGTATAGATCAAATGTATGGAAGCTTAGAACCACACAATTTACACACAATAAAAATTCCTTTAAAAAAGAATGGGCGCCCAATGGGAGCTTTGATGTGATGTGCTGAAATCCGGAGGGGGGGCACTCCTACTTTGGAGGTGACGCGTATGTAGGGCTGTTAAGACCACTTTTTCACCATCGCTGTCACCCAAAGACCCCATTACCAACATGCTGTGTCACCCAAAGACCCCATATTGTTCCTTTAGATCTGTAACCCCAAAAACTCCCACTTTTACCAGTATGTGTTTTTGTACCCAGAGTACTCAAAGGTCATTCAATGAAGTGTACAAACATACTGGGGTTAAAGAACTGTGCACTTTAATGCAATCTGATTCATATTTTTGAGATCCTATTTATGCACTTTTGAATATTGTAAAAGTGGAAATTTTCGTGCTACATTTATTTTCATGCTTTTTGCATTCCAAGCTGCTACCGTGAAAATAACAACTCGTGAATATATTCCTTTTGTGTATAGTCAAAAGGTTCATGTATGGAAATATAGAATCACTAAATTTGAAAAGAAGAGGAATAGTTCAAAATTAGCAAAGTGTGAAAAATTAATTGTGTGAAAATTTCCATTTTTACAGTAGTCCAGAACTCAAGTATTAGTCCCCATTTAGTTCATTACATTTCCTGTATGTACCAATTTTATTTTGACAGACACATGAAGGAAAGGAAAAGAGCTGAACTTGGCAGGCAAGGAGGCAGGCAGGCGTCGGTGTAACATTGCATGCATGCTTGTGCACTGGGGAAAGATCCTGTGAGCAGAAGGAATAGTGGGCCAAGGAATATGGGGGTGGTGCAAGTGTTGCCTAAACGAGGTTGATAATGGGATTATTGTAGCTGTCCGTTTCCTCGGGGTGAGTATAGTTCATTTTTTAAATTGTTTGAGCATTTTTAAATTATATTGAGCTTTTATATTTGCTTTATATTTTCTTACATATAGTTTGATCAGCTCATAATCGGCGGGAATTGTTAGGCTTTTACCGTAAAAGTTTTACCACTATGCCAAAAAGTAGACCTAAGTTAAAAGAGTGATATAGTTGACCTGACTGTTCCATATTGTGCGTGCTAAAGAAAGTAGATCAAGTATAAGACTTGAATTAATAATTTGTTATGCTTCTGGCAAGATGTCAGAAGACAATTCTTGAAACAAAATAACCTGATATAATAATCTGTGATGTTATAAGGCCTGCCGATTATGTGGTGATCAAACTATAGTATACATGATTCCAGGACATAGTTGTTACTGTATTATTCATAGTATCCAGGTTTATATTAAGTTTTCCATCATGTCCATGTGCAGCGCTATGTGAAGTGTTATTCAGATGGTTGGCATCATAAACTAGCAAGATTGAATGCTAAACAACAAACTATGCTCCCCCGAAATTAGGAGATGGTACCTATGCGAAAAAGGCATGGTTGAACTATGGTTAACCATGGTCAACCATGGTTCAACCATGGGTTTTGACCATGGTCAAACCATGGTCAACCATGCTTTTGAAAAATGGCACCACGGCCAGAGACCATGGTCAACCATGGTTAACCTTTTGACCATGGTCTATCTAAAGTGACCATGGTCAACCATGGTTAAAACTTAGCATGTTTGACCATGGTTGAACCATTGTCAACCATAGTTCAACAACCATGTTTTTGACCATGGTCAACCATGTTTTTGACCATGGTCAACCATGGTCAACCATGTTTTTGAAAAATGGCACCACGACCAGAGACCATGGTCAACCATGGTCTATCTAAAGTGACCATGGTCAACCATGGTCAAAAATTTGCATGTTTGACCATGGTTAAGAAACAATAGCAATCAAGGAAGAAACAATAGAAAGAAACAATAGCAATCAAGCTTAAACTTTAAATTAGCACCCGATAGAGGGCAGGGCCTGAAGAATGAGGGAAATTATGGGGTAAATATTTAACAGAATAAACTGCATAATCATATTATTTAGATTTATTCCGTTAAAAATCTTATTTTAACTTATCAAATTACTAGTTTTTATATTCTATGGTGTCAAATATTTATTCACAGCGTTGTAAATACGCATTAAATACGATTAATAACAACAGAGGGCACTTTTTCTCATTCACTACCCAGAGTCAACCATGGTCAGGTGAGGTGATGACCATGGCTGACAATGCTCAGCCATGCTAAAGCATGGTCGACCATGGTATACTTAAAAGTGACCATGGTCAACCATGGTCAGGTGAGGTGATGACCATGGCTGACCATGCTCAGCCATGCTAAAGCATGGTTGACCATGGTATACTTGAAGTAACCATGGTCAGGTGAGGTGATGACCATGGCTGACCATGCTCACACATGCTAAAGCATGGTTGACCATGGTATACTTGAAGTGACCATGGTCAGGTGAGGTGATGACCATGGCTGACCATGCTCACCCATGCTAAAGCATGATTGACCATGGTATACTTGAAGTGACCATGGTCAACCATGGTCAAGTGAGGTGATGAACATGGCTGACCATGCTCACCCATGATAAAGCATGGTTGACCATGGTATACTTAAAAGTGACCATGGTCAACCATGGTCAAGTGAGGTGAAGACCATGGCTAACCATGCTCGGCCATGCTAAAGCATGGGCGACCATGGTATACCATGGTGACCATGGCAACCATGGTTGACCATGGTCAAGCCACCATGGCTGATCATCGCTGACCATAGTTAACCATGGTCAACCATGTTTTGACCATGGTTGACCATGGTTGACCATGCTAGCACGGTTGACATTTCGCCTAGGTAGGCAGTCAACATTAATGGGTATATTTTCACGGGAAAATTTTCTGGACACGTGACCAATGCGTATCAATGTAAGTGTAACCTCGAGCCTGATCTCTGACCCCCGGCGGTGACCTCGCAATACAAGTCTTAGTAATTTTGAATTGGAATAGTATTCTTGGCCGCTATTTCGATAGAAATTTGTGTATTGCAAATTTATTGAATATCATGCAATCTTAATTTCTTCACAGCATCATCAAAATGTAATCTCAAAAATATCTACCTACGGAAAAAAATATTTATCTACGGAAACTCTTGCCATAATATTTTTAACTTACGACAAGTTACTTATTTTGCATCAAAGGAGGAATTTTTTCTATTCAAATACATTGGAAGATATCCAGCTGTGCTCGGGGTCACATTCCATAATGAACATTGATACATACAGGTAGGTACTACATTTAAAATGTTTTATGTTTGCTGGGTATGCATTCAAAAGTAGAGGGGACCATGGACATCCTCAGTTGCAGAGTGTCCTCAGCTGCTTTGCTATATTTACATGTATGTCCTCATTTGCAAAAATTGTAGGTCATTACAAGCAAAACGCATGCCATCTACGCAACCCATGGGCATCGATGTGTCCGGTGTCCCCCCCTCCCCACTTTTCAGCCACTTTTTGACAATTCAGGCCGATTGCCCTCCCCCCCAACACGTTTCAAACCGGATTGGCGCTAATGACGCAACCATACATTTGTGTGTGTCCTGTGATGTGTGTTCATTTGTTGCCAAGTTATTTTTCTATTTGCTAAAAAAAGGAAACAAGAAATAACGTTTTTGCCGTGTTACTTTAACTCAACCCATGACAAACCAAAATAATCTTAACATTCATATGTACAAAAAAATACTCCTCAGACAGTAACAAAACATTTTGATTAACTTGTACAAATGGCTCAAATCTAAGTAACTAATTACACTCCAAACAATTGAGCGACAGAGAATTAAACAAAAGCCGACTTTAACCTAGATAGCCAGCCTTCTAGTGTATCCAAAAAAAACATTTCACGTTCACTCGGCGTTTGACAGGATTAGGTTTCTGGGCATGTATTGCAGTTTATTGCAGTTTAAAAGTAATTTTATATATTTCAATATCCGTTTGTAATTACTTGACAAGAATTAATGTAATGCTGTACGTTGATGTTTTGTTTACTGATCTTTATCATCATCAGGCTGTAAGGTGCATTTCTTGTTGTACAGGTGTTTTTAACTCTCTGTCGATTGCAGAAATTTTTTTTTCAAAAATTTTAGAATTGTAAATCATCATGACCATATTTGGAATCAGCATGAAAAATGCATTAAAATGAGTACAAACAAGCCTAGTAGTTCGTAAGAAGCTTTAAAATAGTTCTTGATATTTTGAGAAAATATCTCAAAACTTGGACTGATTATGTTGAAACCTATCGCATGCAGAGCATTAAAATCTGTCATTGTTTTTTCCCAGAAAAGAGAATAAATCAAGAATATACACTTTTCGATGTTTTCCTTTTGATGTGTGTCTTCTCTCAGGCCCATTTAGAGCTGCACCATTAAAGTTTTCCTGGGGAGGCTGGCAGTTTAAAAAACAAAAACAAAAACAAAAACTTTTCTCATGAGCCAAAAAAAACCACAACATTTTGCCCACTATACTAAAACAAAAATGCCCACTCTCACTAAAAACAAAATCTTGACTGACCTAATTTGGTGCCTACAGCAGCAAAAGGAATGAATAAAGGGGTACTTTTTCAGAAGGCATCGCCATTTAGGGGTCCTTTTTCAGCGAAATCCTTAGACGTTTAGGGTTAGTAATATTATTGTTTGAGTGAGTTTGCACTAATTTGATAAAAATCACCACTTTTTAATTGATTCTTGTTACCTTTGTGCATGTTTTCTTTAGTATCTAGTTCTGCAACATCAAAAAGACACCTTGGGTATCAAATAAGCTCATTTCCCTGTTTACGCCACTTAGGGTATAAACTAGATATTTTTCAGTTGACGCCATTTAGGGTATGGTTTTTGCATGTGTTTCGCCATTAAGGGGTGCAATTTGGTTACGTGAAAATTCGCCATTAAGGGTGCATTTCAGAGGTGGTCGGACGCGGGTGGGTAGCACTTTTGTGTGAGAGTGACCCCCCCGGGGGTCACTCTTAATTATGACGTAATTCTATAGTCTTAATTATGATGTAATTCTATAGTCTTAATTATGACGTAATTCTATAGTTTATGACGTAATTCTATAGTTTATGATATTTGTGTTCTGACTTATTGGGAAAAAAGCCAATCATGCCCACCTTGGCGCGGAATCTGTTGGGATATCAAGTTTGTTTTATTTTTGAACCCAAGATCTGATTATTCACGTCACTAGGACACATGTGTGTTAGGTTATATACACAGGAATTGAAGGACTTGACCTAATTAAGGCTTAGCCCATTTCATCTGACACCAGTAGGAACACTGAGTAGGAACTATAGTCGTGTTCACATTGTCGGACGTACGCCCGGCGGAACTTGGTCGGCGCAAGTTGCTAGGAGTAGCGGTAGGTGCTGCCAGGAGTACTCAGTGTGAACGATGGTCAGCGTAAGTTCCGCCAGGCGTACGTCCGACGATTTACTCCTGACAAAAGTCAGGAGTAGCGAGCTGGGTGTAACTTCCGCCAGACCCCAAATATTGCTTTTTTAGACATTCAAGCTTAAATTGGACATTCGATGTATTTCGCAAACTTTCAAAATAAAAATCACTTTTCTACACTGGTCACATGTCGTGGAGTAATTTGAGACATTTGACAATTTTTGACCAAAAAATCACAATTTTTAGACATTCGTTATTTCACAGAATTTTGATCTAAAAACCACTATTCCACTTTTCAATTGTGATTGTGCCATAAAAGTGGTTTTTTGGTCAAAATTTGCCCAAATAACGAAGGTCAAATTTACTCCAGTACCCTTGATCGCTGCAGAAAAAACGTAATAACGAATGTCTAATCTCTAATCTTGAACCAACTTCACCGTGCTTGCCAGTGCCTTATGCAGCAAAAAAGCAAGTGAATGCAGGTTGGGAATTGCTGTGTGTTTGTTAGTTCTGTCACATCAGCCAGATAACGTGTCACTTTGTACAGGAAACTTGAGTATTTTCACATGTCCTTAACTATCTAGGGCGTTCTGACTTAATTAGAGTTGGAATTGAGCCCAATTCAGTCATGAGCATTTACTACAGAATCAAGTAGTGCTAGGTTTGCGTGTGCAAAGAGGATGTACACATTTTATGTAGACATGAAGAGGAAGAATAATATTATTCACTGTAAATGGAAGAGAGTGAATAGCAATCTATGAAAGTGTAAATACAGTGTTCAACGCAATAGAGTGGAATGGAGAGAGTAAAATGGAGTGAAGTTAAATTGACTTCTTCCGGAGGGGCTGTTTATTTTGTGCTGTAAAATAATAAATATCAATGATATTTTATTTCATTGATTTAAAACTAAGAATGTTTTCTGCAACATAGAGTTTAGCCAAGTTACATAACACCTTGCAGGTGCCTAGCAAGGTGACAAAAATGGGGCACCCAAAGTTATGATCCCAGAAAATGAGCAAGGCTGCAAAAAAGAGCAAAAAGTGCAAAAAAGAGCAAAAAATAGCAAAAGTGCAAAATAAAAAGGCACTGATGGGGGTCACACTTGCGACGCACCTGACACTATGCAATTTTGACTTTTGAGCAACGGATGGTAAGGATTTTGTTGACTAGGAGAATGTCAGCTGATAAGTTTTGTATGTTTGTTTTTTGCTTCCAATATCATTCTTATTCACATTGCAAGGATTATAAATGATTATAACAACAACAACAACAACAACATTAAAGAAAATACCTGATCACTTCTGGAGATTTCTTATTGAAGATTTGAAAGCTCTAACATATGAATCTCTAGTTGTTGGAAAATTTGTACTTTATTAAAATATTGAAATTGCAAATTATGAAAAAGAGAAAAGAATATGAAACATGCTGACTAAGCCTCTTGTAACCATGGCAACAGTTTGATTAGAAATCACACAGATAATTAGTTATGATTGAAAATTAAAGGGGTCATGCTGGAAGGCCTTATCATGTTCAAAGTAAAAATTTGATTTTCCAACTATTGCATGAATAAGATACTAAGAAATGCTGGGTAATTGAATATGTATTTCAGAGAAATTAAAAATAAATGTAAACCCAGCAAACACAAAAACGTTTAAAAACGTTTTAAATAAGTTATATTTTGGCTTTTGGTTTAGGTAAAAACGTTTTAATAACATTAAAATGTCGGGTTATATAAAGGTCATGATAACGTTTTAAAAGCGTTCTGTATGAAAAAACACACTACAACAATATTTTTTAAATGTTTTCAAAAAATGTTATTTTAAACTATTTTTGCAAACATTTTTGCCAAATATTTTGTCAATACTTAAATAACATTATGTTAAAATATTTGAACCCAGCAAACACAGAAATGTTCTTAAAATGTTCTTTTCAAAACCTTTTAATAAACATTTAAATGTCGGGTTATATAAAGGTCATGAAAACGTTTTTAAAACGTTATTGCAAATATTTTGGGCAAACATTTTTCACAAAATATTTTTTCAACCCCAAAATAACATTCTGTTTAGAATGTTTTGTATCAAGTTTTCAAGAATGTTTTTGGAATGTTATTAAAACGTTTTTATACCCTTTATATAACCCGACATTTAAGCGTTTTCTGTAAAACATTCTTGTTTGCTGAGCAGTAGATTATCAAAAATTTTTTTTGAAGGTACAGAAAACGTTTTATACTCTTAACATACCCTTTATATAACCCGACATTTAAACGTTTTCTGACAACCTTTTATAACCTTTTGCGAATGATGTCGAAAACGTTTTGTGTTTGCTGGGAATACATGCATTGGTGCAGATACATTCAGGTGTCAGATCGAAAACAGCTGGATTTCTGGATTTACAGTGTAGTAAATGCTTTGGTGTGTGACTTTTCCATATTTAAAGGGGGTACTACACCCCTGTGGTAAATTTGTGACTATTTTTGCATTTTTCTCCAAAAATAATAAGACACTGGTAACAAAAGTTATGTATATTATTGGGGCAAGGTATCCAATTACTACAATGAAATTTCAGTGACTCATGACAAGCGGTTCAGTATATATGATAGAAAATGAGGTACATCGTAGTGGTACCTTATTTCTTATCATAAATAACGAACCGATTGTCTTGGGTCACTGAAATTCAGTGTAGTAATTGAATTCCTGCCGTATAATATACATAAATTTTGTTACCAGTGTGTTATTAGTTTTTGAGAAAAATGCAAAAATATACACAAATTTATCGAGGGGTGTAGTACCCCCTTAACAAAATTAATACAGTGGTGATTTTTATCCTTTGGACATTGGACAAGAATTCCACAGATCACATTTCATTTCCTGGACTGAATGACATAAATTGAGAAGCAAAGAAGAAACCAATAGGTCATTGAATGGTTTAATATTTGGTTGGATATATCAGGAATTCATACCAGAATGCCCTATCTGCAATAGCTATTGCAGATAGGGCCTTGTTGCACCAAGCCCTCGATATTTGATGAAGCAGACGACATTGCAAAATATACAAGTAAGTGTTTAAACTGTGTGGAACATGAGATGCGACTGAAAAAGATATTACAAATATTATTACAAATACGGATAATAAACTGACAATGCAATTCTCTTCAATAATATTCTTTAATTTAAAATAAAATGATGATAATGTAGACTAGTCATTTCTAACACTTGTGATTTAAACTTGCTGCCAGAATCCTTTAATACTTGCTGACCTGTGTGATTAGCACAATAGAGACAAGAAACATGCAGACAAGAGGCAGTCTATGGCTCTTTTCAGGGCCATCAATCTTTCAAATGAAGGACAAGAGGGAGTTTACTTTATCAGCTCTTTTCAGAGCCACCAAATCTTCCAAACAGCTTTGGAGAACAGGAAAAAACAAGCAAAAAGATTATATAAAGAAACACCGGAAAAAAAGGCATTGTAGTAAACTTACAATGATCCACTTTCGTGACAAAGTAGACCAAAGAATAATATAACTTCAGCAAATATAGTAATATTCACTAATGTATATTAAAACAATAACAGGAATCAATCACCAGGGAAAAATATGAAAATGATACATAAAAGGGTATCAAGTTTTCTTTCCTTTTCAGTTTAGTGTTGTATCATATAGTATATAATATAAGATAGACATTGATGCTGGGGAAGAATTTGTCAAGAATTTTTTTGTAAATTTTTGTGTAAAATGATCTTGTAAATTGTAAGTGATACAATGAAATTAAAAAAAGTACAAATTTTCTTTAGGTGTACCATAAAATACATTTTAAAATCAAAGACATTTTAAAATATATGGCATGTGGAAGAGCTATATCATTTGGTTAAAATGATACTAGAAAAATTAGAAGAGAAAAATTGGGCCAACATGATGAACTATACTAGAAAAATTGGGCTAAACATGAATTTGATACTGTTCCAAATATCTATGATCTAACCACAGATTGGAATATCTGTGATCTAACAATGAAAGATTGGATAATGAACCGTAAGAGTGCTGTGCAAATGTCGAAGGTGTGGCATGGGCCAAACAGAGGGCGCATGCATGGCAGACATGTTGAGGGAGAGGCACTGGCTGTCTGTTGTGCCATTGCACACCCTTCCTGCTGAAGGGGGAGCCCGCACCCAGCCTGTAGTATTTTGTAGTTAAAATAGTTAAGGGTTCAGTGGCGTAGCCAGGATTTTGGAACCGAGGGGGCACAACTTGTAAATGTACCAACAGAAATATTTTTTGCCGAAGGAAGTTGTGATTTGTTGACCCAATTTTTTTTTGCATGGTTTGAAAAAGTTAAGAGCACACACACACACACAAAAAAGAATTAGGTGGTACCAACATAAAAACACACAATTTTTATGTAAAATTCAATTTCATTCACAATTTTTCATCATTTTTTTATACCTCTCCCCTTTTTTCTGTCACCCTGGGTTTAAAATAGTCTATTGTTAACCCAAGTTTTTTTTTCACCAACGCCTTCAGTCTACCGACAGCCTTACATGAACCGACGGCCATGGCGAGCGGGGGGGGGGGGGCCCCCTGCCCCCCCCCACTGGCTACGCCACCGTAAGGGTTAACAGAGAGAGGCAATAGAGCTGTATGGTGAGTAAGATTAAAAGGATAAAAAAGTAAGGTTCATATGCCTTGTTCCATCAGGTTTCATAGCCATATATCTTACCAGTTCCAAGAAATGGTGCTCACAAGTTTTAAGTTATTCAAATGAGCTACCTAATTAGCATATTTATGGAATTTGAAGAGAGCCAATTACGACTCCTCCACCAAGTCACATCCCTATATACCTTACCAGTTTGAAGATATTATGCTCACAAGTTCATATGGACTGACTGACGGACAGGCTGCCTCTGGTGTTGGCATAAAAACATGAGCATTAAGACTAATATGTGACCGTACAGCACGAATGAGCGGAGAGCTGTAAATTCCCTAAATTGTATTCTGAGTTATACAGTGTAAAATATGCATGAAGGTCGTATTCATTGCTACCTCTAGCTGGCGCAACATCTATCTCATTTTGATGTCAAACACCAATCAATAATCCTATTGTTGAAGAGGATAATAAGCTTCTACCTTAGATGGCTATAGAATTTTTAATAGCTTTGGTCTTTGTTTGCTTTGGCTAAATCCTGTTCAAGTGGTTGGTTACCAGACATTGTATTTTGTATTGGTATGTATAACCAACAATAAACAATGAGAGAACTTTCTTGAACCTCGTTGACTTGGGGATTATTTGAAATGACCGCCAATTATGACTGTTTGATATTTATTGCCAGCAATGTAGAAAAAGAGACACGCATAGAAACGAAAAAAGCTACCATTTTGTTGAAGGAGCAAAGTTCAACAAACCATAACCCCGCTTCTTGAAGTCAAATAATATACCATTTTAAAGCTTATGATGTATATATATTTTCTAAACACAAAATAAAACAAAATTGACCGGGGGAGGAGTTTACGGCTCATTCGCCGTGTACGGTCACATATGGCAAACATAATAATCAGGCAAGGGAAGCAAAATGAATTACAGAATTTGATTTGACATTATCTTTTATCTAAAGCTTAAACACATTTCTGCAGGTCAGTGGAGTTGAGTTATTAATGCATGATAAAGTCTCAAAAGCATTTAATTAATTTTATTTTAATTAAATAATGAAACAATTTAAAAACAATAAATAAGTAAACAATTTGAAACACAAAAATGCAGCATTATAAAAATGCAGATAAAACTTTCTTGTGATTGAAAATATATGATACAAAATATCTATACTCTGGATGTTACACACAGTTAAATCTAATAAAGATGCTAACTGACAACTTTGTTTCCACACTAAACACCTCAATGTTGATGTTCCTTGCGAGTTTGTCCATGACGATGGAGACGCATTGGTGTTACATGCGCACCCCGTAATAAGTGTATAATAACATAAGTGAGGGGTAATTGACCTGCATTGGCAGGTGGAAATTTTGGTACTGTAGAATTTTTCACAATGTTCATTTACTTGCGAATGTATTATTATGAAATATATTTGTGTACAAAGATTTTGCTTCAATGTCAAGGTCTGTTTAATAAACTTGAAATTAGCGAAATTAAAAGAAAATGTGTAAGTTTGTTATTATTAAGTGCTTAAATATTACTTATACTAAAATGAAGGTATTTAGGTAATAGATTTGACTTTAAAACATGTAGTAAGCATGGTAAAGATTAGTGTTCATCCAACGGAGTCTATGCTATACTATTAATAGAAAGTGGCATACACCGAGTTTGGCAAAGCCCACACTGACAGAGTTATACTTGCTGACTATATAGCTAGTGCTTGCTCAGATAGTGCATGCCGAGACCCAGCTCAACACGACTCAACCTTGTTATCTCACGTCTTATGTACACGCTGACTTGAACGTATTTATCACTGCTGCTAGTGGTTCAGACAGACAAGCAGTGCGTGGATTTTAATAACAGACCTGTTTAATAGAGTCCAGTCAAACAAAACGCCTGTCCGATTGGTCATTGAGGCCCAAGAGGATTGTCTTTTATTGGATATCAATCTGCTCTAAGGACTTATAACTTGACTTGAATTACTTATCTCAGGACTTATAACTTGACTGGAATTACTTACTTCATCACTGGAGGAGAGAGATGTAGGAATCTATTTCTGGTAATATTTCTATGAATATCTATTTAAGGGGGTACTACACCCCTGGCCAATTTTGTGCCTATTTTTGAATTTTTTTCAAAAATTATAGAGCAAGGCGCTTTATAAATGTTGTAGTATGTATGTATGTAGGTGTGTATTGGTGACAAGTAAGATATGTATATTATAGGGGCAAGGACAACAACTACTACACTGAAAATTCAGCAACTCAAGCCAAGAAGTTATTGATTTATTGATCAAATATTGGTTTTCCCTCATTTTTGACTCTAACTCCACAACTGTTGTCACTGCTGAAATAGAATTTCCAGTGCAGTAGTTGCAGACCTTGCCCCTACAATATACATATTTTACTTGTCACCAATGCGCTATAATTTTTGAGAAAAATGCAAAAATAGGCCAAAAATTGGGCAAGGGTGTAGTACCCCTTAAAAGTATATGTTGTATTGAATTTGTTTAGAAAGAATTGTGAGAGTGTAAAGTTGTGTGGATGAGAGAGGAAGGAGAAATATTAATAGGAATGAGAAAATAGAATAGGATACAAGGGAAAGAGGAAATATTAACAGGGAGTGAGAAAGTAGGATGTGCGGGGGTACTCAGCACTTTGGTGTTATATATATGTGCATGACCAAGACCCCCATTTCACATCTGCACAGTCGTTCTTGAGCTTAGGCCTACATTCAATGCCTAAGGGTCGTTCAAAAGCTCTGCTGTTCATTCCACATCGCTCTCCTGCTAGGTCAGGTTTAGGCTCGATCTTTAAAATTGAGAATGTACAGACATTCCGCTCTGATAGATACGATCACATTCGATCGTTGTGGTGGCGCCCTAACGATTACAAGAGTTCGCTGTCCTTGACACCCGTGACCCGTACAGACAATGACAGATGTGCAATATTGGTATACCGCGAAACTCAAGTGCAAAATACGAAGAAAAAAAACGCAGATTAAAAGGCTTAGTGAGTGTTACCTTTAACTTCTATTTTAGTATTTTTGATCTCCAAATTGAAACATTAATGAGGTTGTCAGTTCCTAAGACCCCCTCTTTGACTTTCCTCTGGAGTTCTTGAGGTGCTCTGTTGAGAGGCTGTTAATCAGTCCCAAAGACCCCTAGTTGGTATGCTGTTCAGTTCGGAAGCCCAAGGGTTTGGACTTCATAATCTCACACCCCTACCCTTTATAAATCTGAGTACCCCCCCCCCCCAGGATGTGAAGGATGTTTTGACAAAGTAGGACATGGAGGATGTTTTGGAGGAAGTATGGAAAAGGCTCTTTTCATAAGATAATTCTACCTGTGCAGATGATTAATTGAGTGACAACTATAACAGGGATATTTCCCTACATATAGCATTGAGAAAATATTAACAGGGAGTAAGAAAGTAGGATGTGGAGGATATCATGGAGGAAATGAGGAAAAGACCCTGTTATAAGATAAATTTACCTGAGAAGAAGATGGATTGATGTATGTCAACTAATACAAGCCTATTTTGCTGCATGATTGTATTTTGCTTGCTCATTCGGGGTACAACACAGGTTGCTAGCTAGGGGGTAAACATCTGTATATCACTAATTGGCATAGGTGTATATCATAGGGATGGGGAGGGGGGGGTAGGGATAAATCCCCGCAAATATTTTGACAGGGGAATTATCCTCCCAATGTTCTCTTAAATTGCCTGATTGAATTGAATATTCAATCAAAAAGATCGAATTTTCAATCTCACCGTCCCGAATTAGGGACAAATCGTTTTCAACTGTATATTCAGTCGGGTGATTTGAATTTTTCACAATTCTTTTCTTTTACAATCTTTTAGCGATTAAAGTTGGGGGCAAATCTTTTTTGATTGAATTTTCAGTAGAAAGTCCTTTCCAGTTGAAAAAAAAGATTGAAAATGGTCACTCTAAAACTGTTTGAAATCTCATTCCAAACATGTGCAACACATGTCATTTGGCAGTACATTAGGAGTAATTAACACTTGATTAGATAGTGAAATCAGTCTACAAAGAGAGAGTGAAAACAAAAAACATTTCAATCTAGTTTTCAATCTATTTAGATTGATTCCTATCATCAATCGTTAAACGGTTGACATATTTCAATTGGACAATTTAAGAGAGTGTTGATGCCTGTATGTGGGTTGCTGAACAAATTAACAATATATTTTGACCATTTTAGCCTAAAAAGTGCCAATTTTTTAGTGCTTCACATGCATGTATTGCACTTTTGCACCATATTTTACCAGTTTGGCTTCAATATGCCAAAAAAATTCTCGAGCTTCGCACGCATTTGGACCATAAAATTATTCTGTTTTCGCACGCATTTGGACCATAAAATTCACTAATCACTATATACGTCAAGAATTTGTTTCAAACCTCATCCCCCGTGTCAAAGCGAAATCTGCACCACTGCTGATTAGTGTCTGTGATGAACTGTTAATATCCCATGATCCTTCTCCTTTCCACTTCCCACCTGTGCTTCACTTGCTCGTGTTGTGTCACAAATGATACAGGCAAGACACATCTTGCTATTGTACTTGTTTATGCAATCACTTTCCACTATAACAGAGAGTGTAGGTAGGAATGTTACAATCTGTTACTCTGTTCAGTATGTGTATTGTGTGATAAAGATTACAGCAGTAATCGCTGTATGCCAGAGTTTCTAGTATGCTGCTAAAATAAGAACAAAATTAATGCTAATTTATTACACATTCTAGGGAAGCGTGGTTACCTTTTTGAAATCGCCGAGTGGAAGGGTTTTCAATGAAATATTTTTTGTGTAAAAACTGAAGCATCATAATGTATAAAAAATATTTGAATATTAACTGTACATCATATATGACGATTTGTGATACCCAATGGTGCTAAAGTTTATGTGCTTTAGAAAGCTAAAATATTTTCTGAATTGAGTGGAAATTAACACTGAATTGATGGTGAAAATTGTATGTAATTTTTACATAGGTCCCCACTAAAAATTACTGTTTCGTCTTTATGGGAATCTTATCTCCAATATCTGGAAGATAAATACACATTAATGTTTTTAGGCAAATAAAATTCCAAAATATGGTACGTTTTCTGCCTTTGCTTGTCACATGAGGCGCTAGGCTCATATGTTATCCAAAGCGGTGTGCCGTGAGTTCGAACTCCGCCTCTGCCAAACTTTAAAAAAATTAAAATTAAAATTTTACTTTTTTAAAATTTCATATTGGGGAAATGTGACTGGGAGAATTTATGTATGGCGTGGAGTGGTGTGGACAAAGATGTATAATACAAAATTGTCTCACAGGGTTGTCTCACATGTGAACATTTGGCTTATTCCCTCTATTCTGGATATGTGTACCTGGCAGTGAAACCAATACTCATAGGCATGCCGTCATCTGCTAGACCAAGTATTTTCCAACGTATACAATTTGCATTGTACCATACCTGGTAATTTTACTGCCTAGTACCACTCCTGAGGAGTGGAGTCAAAACCCATGTATCACTCCCATGTTTCACTCCAGACATAACGAGTCACATGGGAGATCACTTGTCACACCCTTTAGTACATAACTTTAAAAATAAACAGACCCACCCAGATAGTGGTCCTACTCCAGACCATGTCCAGACATAACATAGGATAGGACATAACCATGACCTCAGTAGGTTTGTAAACATAGATTACTTCATGGGGGTGTAGCTTTAATAGTAATAGCTGTCTCATGCCTTTTGATCATTGCTTCCTTTATCAAGTATTTAATATTACAGGGCAGCTATTGTGTAGGACTTGTTATTAATAAATGGATGTAGAGTAACATGAGTTCAGTAGATTGTCAACAACAAGAATGTAGTATAATAAATAACAGGTTGGCTAAAGGTTTGTCCTTGTAGAGTGCTTTCTTTTGCCAGGTATGGTACAAGTCACTTATTCCACTCCTGTGATGAAAAACAGGTGTTGGCTAGAGTTTTGTCCTTGTAGAGTGCTCCTTTTGGCCATGTCTCACTCTGGGCTGGTACAAGTAACTTATTCCACTTGTGGCCTGAAGGCCACTCGTGGAATAACTATTACATGTGCAGTCACCAAATGATCCAATATTTTTGTAGTAAGTCTGCAATTTTCTTGAAGCAAACATTACAAAGGAGGCTATAGTGACTTTTGGCCAATCTTGGCCATAAAACAATTCTTTTGCTAATTTTAGCAAACTATGTACCCAAAGACCAACAAAAGGTGACAATTTAACAGAAGTCCAAAGGACTGCTTACTATGTAATCTGGTAGAGAACACTGTAGAGTACACTATGAAACGTGTGAAATTATTGACATATGCATAATTTCAGTGTTAAGATTATTATTTAGTAAATCCTGAAAATTTTCATTTCCAGAGAAAAGATGTACATATTTTTGCCTCTGGATACTAACTATGTCATCAGATACAAACCACTGTATCAGGGGGGGGCCGGCCAAGATTGGCTGAATTTTGACGTTGTCATTGGTTTTACACGTAAACACAAAAATGTCTCAAATTATTCCAAAACTGTACGTATGTTATTAAGACATGGTCTCAGATTTGAAGCAGGTTTCACTGCCAAAGTGTGTAAAAATTCACCCCACAGTGAAAATAGCTATGTTTAATTTCTAAGGTGTCTTTTCTAGGGTAAAATTGTTTGTAGAACATGATTTTTTTGTTAAAACGCGTGCATCGTACATCGTTTTGCTACAAAATGTTGATTTGTGGCCGATTTTGCCCGAAAAACGCACTTTTTGGGTGACAAAAATTTTCACATGCCAACTTTGTATACTCATAGAGTCTACAATATACATAGATATGGCCCTTTAAAATGTTAACTTATCAGCTGAGGGTACTATTTGATGGATTCCGGTATTTGTTTTGTGATTGACTTAATCATATGCGCGCCAGAATCATTCAAATATGACATGCCTCGTGACAATTGACATGCCAAAATAATCCGTTTTCGGCAAAAAAATTGATTAGAAAAATCATAACTCTTGATAGGAAGGTGCTACAGTGATGGTTGACCTACCAGTCTATGCAGTATTGAATGGGCTTTCATTTGATACCTAACTTTGTTCATTTTAACTAAGGGAAAGACTTGCAAAATGTAAAAATGTTTCCCCTACCCCTTAAAATTTTGATGTGTGTAAAAATTACTGCCATTTATAAAAATCGGGATTACAAGAAAACTACAAGAGCTATAGGCTTGAAAAACTAATCAGTTATGCACAGTATAAGTTCCTACTTGGGTATAACATTAATATCTTTCCATTCCTTCTCAATTTTCTTTTCTAATTTTTTTATCAATTTGTGACATCTGTAAATTACGTAAAATTTGGCGTTTGAAAAATCGCCAAAAAAAAAAAAATATGAGGCGACATGTTTAAAAACTAATCAGTTATTCCCATGATACAGTACTACAGGGATATAGTACCAAACTTGTGCTAAAATGCATATTTTTTGAGTTCTAATTTTTTTATCAAATTGACTCACCACCCCATTTTTGAGCAAAATCGGGAACAATTAGTACCTGTAATATTGCGCAATCATGTGACCTATATTCAATGTGTGTGCACCAATCGGATGTCAGACTTGCACTACAACATGATGTGAGCCTTGCAGAGCCTTTATAAGTGTGCCAATAGAGTTCAAATATGTTGTGATGATATTGTCACTTATGGATCTCATATTTTTATTTCCGTCAAAAGCATATGCCTCTACTGTAATGCTCATATCAGGAAAACAATGACAGATTTTGCATTTCTGACTTCAGAAAAACTAAATCAGTTATTCCCATGATACAGTACTACATGGATATAGTATCAAACTTGTGCTAAAATGCATATTTTTTTAGTTCTAATTTTTTTATCAAATTGATTCGCCACCCCATTTTTGAGCAAAATCGGGAACAATTAGTACCTGTAATATTGCGCAATCATGTGACCTATATTCAATGTGTGTGCACCAATCGGATGTCAGACTTGCACTACAACATGATGTGAGCCTTGCAGAGCCTTTATAAGTGTGCCAATAGAGTTCAGATATGTTGTGATGATGTTGTCACTTATGGATCTCATATTGTTATTTCCGTCAAAAGCATATGCCTCTACTGTAATGCTCATATCAGGAAAACAATGACAGATTGTGCATTTCTGACTTCAGAAATGAATTCTACACAAAATTTCAGTCTAGAAAACATATTTAAAACAATATTTTTTGAAACTGTATATTTTGCCATTTTTGGCAGTCAAACCTGCTTCAAATCTGAAACCGTGTCTTAAGCACTATTTTATCAGTCTAAATCCGTTGAGGTTCGCCAGTGAACCTCATTGTAAGTACTGTTTTTTGAATGTTTTGTATGAATAACGCACGGTATGTTTATGATATATACCTAAAATTTCCCCATTGTGTATCACGGTTCGCTTGGTCTAATGGTAACGGGTCTCGCCTGCGGTGCATAGGGTCCCGAGATCGAGTCCCGCTCACTCCCGGCTATAATTTTTTTTTTTCTTCACATTTATTTTGAATCCAAAAATATTTATTTTTATGTGAAAATTTATACATTCACTGAGAAATATATTTTGTGCATTTTGTTTTGTAACGGGGCCAATAGAGCTAAAAACACAACTCAGCACGGGGCGTCCAATGTCCAGGCAGTGTTGCCGTCATATTGTCTGTTTTGTTTACGATATTGGCTGTTGCCACAGTGAATAATGTAGTCCACCATCGTCTGCACTGTATCCTGCATGAAAACAAACACAGGTAATATTATGATATGTGACCCAAGCATCAGTATCAATCTTTCCTTAGGTGTTGTATGTTTATCTTTATAACAAGTGTGTATTTTCAATCATAACAGAGATACACCAAGCTGAGATTTGTGTGGGGCTACTTGAACATGTTGAAATAGGGGTCAGGTTGTCTTTGCTAGCTTCAGGGGCGGATACAGGATTTCGAGAAAGGGGGGGCACACTCCTGAAAAAAAAAAAAAAAATGGCGCCAAGCGTCATCCCGAGGCGCTTGCTCGGCGCGAGGGGGGGTGTCTGGGGGATGTGCCCCCCCTCAGAAGTGAGAAACTTTTGGAAAATGAAGACCCAAGTGAAGCCATTTGGTGGACCATTTTGTCAACATTATGGTGTAAAATTTTAGTTTGAAAAAGCCTAAAATTTGCAAAAAATGCCCAATTGAAGCCATTCGTGGACAAGTTTTGACCTCTTTTGTAAAATTTGCTTTATATGTACCCATAACGTTTAGCGACATGGGGGGGTGTCTGAGGGGATGGCCCCTCAGAAATGAGAAACATTTGCAAAATAAAAACCTAATTGAAGCCATTTGGTGGACCATTTTGGCACTATTATGGTGTAAAATTTGAGTTTGAAAAAGCCGAAAATATAAAATTTGCGAAATGACAGGCCAATTGAAGCCACCTTTTTTCACTGTTATTGTATAAATTCAGAGTGCTGGGTGTGAAATACAGAAGCGAAAATGGGCAGTTGTTTATACAGGCAGGGGGTGTCTGATGTTCCCCCTCCGAAATTTGGAAATTTTGTGAAATGAAGGTCCAATTGATGCCATTTGGTGCATCTGTTTTACACTATACGAGAGTATATCATTGCTTTTTAAAACAAAACAGGGCCCGAACTCAATTTGTAAAATGTTATACTGACACTTTAATAGGCCTATAAGACTTGGAGATTCGGCATGGATCGAAGTCAGCATGGAGTCCGTATTAATACTGACTTTGGTGACAAAATGTGACGGGCCCTGCATCATCGACGGGCCATCAGAAATCAACAAGTAGGCCTACTGCCTAAAAGAATCCGGCCTATATTAGGCCTATATCGGGCCTACTTTTGATATACCAGACTGTGAGCTACTGTGCGGTTTATTTGGCATGGGCCTACTAATTATACGTGCAATTTAACTTTTCCCCTTCTCCTTTTCTCTTCTCTTTTTCTCCCTTTTTCCTCTTTCTCTTCTCTTCTCTCTTTTCCTCTTTTTTTTTGGGAGAGGGTGGAGGAAGGCGCCGCCCCTGAATCCGCGCCTGGAGAGTGCCACCCGGTGTATGATACTCACTACAGATTTATTAGGCTATAAGCCCGAAGATTTTTTCTTTCTTTTTTTACGTTGTGCCGTTTCTTTTTCTTTCTTTTCTTTCTTTTTCCCTTTCTTTTCTTTTCCTCTTTTCTTTCCCTCCTTCTCTTCTCTTTCTTTTCTTCTTTTTTTTATTTTTTGGGATCCGCCAAAAGGGGGGGCACGGGCCGGCTGTGCCCCCCTCTAAATCCGCGCATGGCTAGCTTTATATCAATATAGTTTATTTTTATGCTATCCTACATACCATTTGAAGTAGAGATATCAAAGTGACAGTTTAATGATCCCAATAAACACAAAATGTTATAGAAAACATGTAAATGTCGGCTTATACAGGGAATACAAATTTTTAATAACATTCAGAAAACATTTTGAAACTATTTTAGCAGAATTATTTAATTGAAACCAGGCAGGTTTGTTACTGGAGAAACCCCTTTGTTACATTGTACCACTTTATTACATGTACCACCATCAGTCAACATTTAATAGGGTTATTTTCGCGGGTAAATTTTCTGGACACATGATCAATGTGTATCAATATGAGTGTAACCTCGATCCTTAACCCTGACCCTCGGCAGAAGCGCACTCGATGGGTGATTCTCTGAACCCGAGAAACTGGAACCAGTTCTAGACTAACCCTGACAACAGAACATCTCTGGTATTGCATTGACATTCACATAAGTGGTGGTTGTATGTTTTGTCCCATACCAGTTGTCCAAGACCATAAGAAATGGTACTTTCCATGAGTCTCTGATCCAAATTTTTCATTTCAGCAATTATTGCTAAGGGTACCATGAATTATTGCTAAGGGTCCCAGTTTAAACAGAGCTTGGTTAAACAGATTTGGGACTGCAGCACTATTTATTGGGTTGCATACATAACCAAAAAACAAACTACACATTTATTTTGTCTGCATGATTTTGTAAATTATTTGTAACTGAGTTAGTTTGATTTCATCACATGAAAAGGGGTCAAGTTGTCTGTCCAAGCTTTATAACATTAGGATTGAGTTTGATTGCTGACAGATTTGTCATGTTTGTGCATAATGTTTGTGTCATTATTACTAAACTAGTAAAGATAAAGTAGGACTTGAACTTGAATGCTTAATTGCTATAGCAAAATTCCATACATATGATTCAAAAAGCTTAAAGAAAACAGGTTAAATCACTCAACATGGTCATATGAAAACTTGCCTTACTTCTTTTTGACAACCTTGTCTTGAAGTGAAGTATATTCAAATAAAAATTTCCTTCAAATTATAAGCAGAAAGAACATTGAATTGAGTTGTTACACCAAGTTTATTTCCTGAGTACACACTAAATAAACTACTCCACATTTATTAGAAAGGTAACTACTTTATCTCTAAGTTGAGTAAAATTGTTTGAGTATATTATTGAAAGTTGTGTAAACCAGGGTATAACTCAAATTTTCATACAAGCTTGCTTGAGAAAAACAGTTGTTACCTTTTTAACTAAACCCTGAGTAAAGCTTTTAGAGTGTATATTCGCTATATATATATGGCATATATTCGCCATAACTTTCAGTAAGGCAAAGCATGTCCTTAAATGTTATCATCCGGTATACATGTGTATGTAGAACATGAGGAATCATGCATCGCACACTAGCACAATTAAACATGAAATTGCAATGGAAACATGGCATGCAAAGGTAGATAAACCAGAGAAAAAATACTCTGGAAAAATTTAGAAAATAACTATGATCCAGATATACAAATGTAGTAATATATTATATTCTTAAACATAAGGAATTCAATAAAATAATCGAATTCGCATCAAACATAAGATAATAAGCAGCGTTTCTTTCATTTTACCTCATTATCTCAGCTTACAATTGATATAAAACCTTACTGACAGTTATTTCTAATATTATTTAATCATTTTTGTGAAAGAATAACTAAAATAAATTTTGACAGAAATTGTATGTCTTTAAAAGCCTAAACTTGAAATTTGTTTAAAGCGTGATACACAATGGAAAATGGTTAGTACACAGACATGTAATAACATGGGTAGTTTAAAAGCACTGAGGTTATTGACTCGCAAAACGCATTGGATTAAAATGATAGTTTAATTGAAATAAATTTACAATTTTAATTACATTGAAAACCGTCTCTAATGTTAACAGGAAATGGCTCTACATTGATTGCTAAGGAGTGTAGTTTATAAATATCATGTGCAAGGCATTGCACATAATGTAAAATGATCCTCTGCTATTCTATGCAAGATGTTTAATTAAATCAGCATACTTGCTTTCATTTCTCTAAATCCATTTTATAAATGAAAATTAAAGGTGGCTGGACAGAATTTTTATATTGTGTTTTATACCTCACGCTGATGCCTGTATCAAAATAATCTAATTCCCAAGTATTGAGTTAAATTATACTAGCGGTTTCAAAATTAGAAGGATGTGTTAGTATGATAGTATGTCACAGAGAAATGGACCGCAATGACATCCAGGTTAAGCTACATTTCAGAGCACATTTTATCCATTTCATCTTTAGTCTCAATGCCACAAACAAAAAATATGAGTTTGATATTAGAAGGGTGTGTTACTATGGTAATGTGTCACAATGAAATGGACCCCAATGACATCCAGGTTAGGGGGCTGTCATGTTCTTTGGAAGGGGAGGGGTCATGAATATACTGGGGGTCATAGAATTTTTAGACCAAATATAATGGGGGTTATAATTTTTTAACACCCAAAATAGGGGGGTTATAGAAATATTAAGGGCTGGTGACTCAAAATTTTCTTTTAATTGAACAATCAAAATGTGTGCTGGAAACATTTAGAAAATAACTATGATCCAGTTTTACAAATGTAGTAATATATTATATTCTTAAACATAAGTAATTCAATAAAATAATAAAATTCGCATCAAACAATTTTTAATACAACATAAGATAAAAAGCAGTGTTTCTTTCATTTTACCTCATTATCTCAGCTTACAATTGATATAAATAGGGATGCCCACTCTCAATACAGTTTCCACTAGAACGATTTTTCATTTACTGTGTGCGTGCACTCACACACGTATTGTCTATGGAGAAACTGATCGATACAAGAAATCCCAGGCATGTTAAATGGGCGTACATACTTGTTTTGATCCAAATGTAGGCCTATATCAGGGTGTTTCAAGAAATTCCTGATTCCACCAGAAAACATTCACCAAACTTTTTCCTGTTTGGTCAGTAAATAGAGAGGACCTTCCTGCATGAAGAGATCAACTTTTTTAATGAAAAATTTAATGAGATGAGAACTACAACAGGTTGAAGTGACACCATTCCGTGCATCAGGTGTTCAAACGCAATTATCTCCGAATTTGGAGTGAATCAGACAAGCAAACTTACATACTCATAAAATTTAACTATTTATGAAGACAAAATGTGTAGGATGTTAAGAAATTTAAGACTGTTTAAGCCTGCCGCGGCCCAGCTCAAATCATGCACTCCCCGTGCACTTCTCACTACCATGTCCATTTCATAGGGAGTATAAAACCGGGGACCATCATGGCTTCCATGCACACAGTGTATTGCTCAATGTAGTAAAGATAACATTTGAGTTGGAGCAAATTTCTCAAAATTGGTAGTGATTAATGTTACCAAACTTATGCCATGATGAAATATAATAATTTTTGAAGATAAAATGTGCTGACCTTAAAAGATTGAACAATGTTTAAGACTACCGCTTTTCATTTGAAATAATGCACTTATTGTTCATCTCCTCTATGGAGATATTTTCCATGGCGGCCATCTATGATCATGCTTGAGGTTTCAACAAACAAACCATGGGTTTTGAGGTCTTATAGTTTTTGTTGTATGTCAACAAAATCGATTAAATTTTCAGGATGATCTTATTTTCATGTTGTTATAAGCAAATATAATGTTCCAGATAAGATAGTTAATAAATACATTAAGAAAAAGTACCTTAAAGTTGCACTTTCTGTTAGTATTCCTTTTTGGACTTTAACTTTTTAACATGTTCTAGCAGCCCTATATAAAACCGTGACACTCGAAAGGCCATATCTCTGGAATGAAACGTCCGATTAAGATTATTTAAACGCCAAAATGTTTCTTTCATCAATTCCCATCCAATAAGTTAGGTCTTAATCAATTTAAAAGTACTTCAATTTTTAGTGGACATGCCTAATATAAAACCTTACTGACAGTTATTTCTAATATTATTTAATCATTTTTGTGAAAGAATAACTAAAATAAATTTTGACAGAAATTATATGTCTTTAAAAGCCTAAATTTGAAATTTGTTTAAAGCGTGATACACAATGGAAAATGGTTAGTACACGGACATGTAATAACATGGGTAGTTTAAAAGCACTGAGGTTATTGACTCGCAAAACGCATTGGATTAAAATGATAGTTTAATTGAAATTTACAATTTTAATTACATTGAAAACCGTCTCTAATGTTAACAGGAAATGGCTCTACATTGATTGCTAAGGAGTGTAGTTTATAAATATCATGTGCAAGGCACTGCAATATAGTATAATGTAAAATGTTTCTCTGCTATTCTATGCAAGATGTTTAATTAAATCAGCATACTTGCTTTCATTTCTCTAATTCTATTTTATAAATGAAATTTAAAGGCAGGTGGTCAGATTTGTTTTGTACCTCACATTGAGCATGGAAATACTATTTCCATACATTGAGGATGTGTTGCTGTGGTGATGTCAAAGAGAAATGGACAGATTAAGCCTCATTTCATCCATTTCATCTTTAGTCTCAATGCCACTAATAATAAAAATTCCCTTTAAAAGGGAAAGCCAGCTTCAATGTAGAAGAGGTCTTGTAATTAGTTTGGGTGGAAGGCATTTTTAGGATCACGCTTTTTTAGGATCCATCATGTTTCATGACAGTCCACCAAACCATCAATGATGAGAACATGCACACAGAAACAGCAAACTTTTTGTCTTTTCTGCCTTTTACTCTTAGCTCATATAATTTAGTTGTTTGGTTAATTTTACATTAATTCGCAATGTATAGTTTACTATAGCACATTATAAAATGTATAAAGACTAATTACTCACTCCAATCTTATCTTTTTAACTTTTTAAATGTGTTGATTGTTAGTCCGATACTCCGGCGAAGCTATGAAAATGGCACCTTACCTACTCCATTCTATAGTCTGCACTGTGTGTTTTCTCTTCAATCATTTTGTTGAATACCATAATAATAATTTAATAATCAACATGATAAAAAAAAAAAAAAAAGGTGGATTAACTTTAGTTATGTGTCATTTTATTTATTGATAAAATAATACAATAGGCCTAATTCATTTGTTTACCTACCTATTTATAATACATGTCAAATGGGGGTATATTGTTCAATAGGCCTACATGTAGGCTATAAATTATGCCCATATCATAGATAGGCCCTGAAATAGCATCGCATTTTTCCCATTGAAAAGACAAAACTGATGTTTAAGATATCAATTATTTCATTCATGACATTTTAAAATCATTTTTATCCATACAACGATACAGGGTAGGATTTTTTTACTTTGACTTTTATATCCATCAAGGTTTTAATTCTGTTATCAATACACTCACATATCATGCTGTGTTGGTCTACAGGAGGTCTGCAAATGTAAATCTAAGAACGCCTGATAACAAGGATACTATCATTTTCTTTCGTTGATATGCTGTGGTAACTATTATAGGCCTGGCATATAACTTTTAATGTCATATTTCTAATTTTCCTTCAAACCATAACTTTTGAAATTCTCACTCGTTTTCATTCGTTGAAATGGCAAAACATACTTTCTTTTTCTTACAAATTAAATAGTAGGCCTTACATTATATTTTCACCATAAAAAGGTCCGCAAAGTAATTCAAACCAATACTAGTAGGACCCCTACACCGTAATCACTTTAGAAAACAATGACAATCTCCGAATTAAATAGCCAGCTCTTAGCTGGCGAAAAGTATGAATTTGAAGTATTATAATGGTAATGTGTCACAGGGAAATAGACCACATTGACATCTTTAGTCTCAATGCCACAAACAAAAAAGTATGAATTCGACATTAAAAGGGTGTGTTACTATGGTATTATGTCACAAAGAAATGGACCACATTGACATCCAGGTTAAGCCACATGTTATCCATTCCATAGATCTGTAGTCTCATTGCCACAAATAAAAGTACAAGTTTAATATTAGAAGGGAGTGTTACTATGGTAATGTATCACAGAGAAATGGACCACATTGACATCCAGCCAGATTAAGCCACATTTTATCCATTTCATCTTTAGTCTCAATGCCACAAATAAAATTATGAATTGGATATTTAAAGGGTGTGTTGCTATGGTAATATGTCACAGAGAAATGGACCACATTGACATCCAGGTTAAGCCACATTTTAGCCATTTCATCTTTAGTCTCAATGCCACAAATAAAATTATGAATTGGATATTTAAAGGGTGTGTTGCTATGGTAATATGTCACAGAGAAATGGACCACATTGACATCCAGGTTAAGCCACATTTTAGCCATTTCATCTTTAGTCTCAATGCCACAAATAAAATTATGAATTGGATATTTAAAGGGTGTGTTGCTATGGTAATATGTCACAGAGAAATGGACCACATTGACATCCAGGTTAAGCCACATTTTAGCCATTTCATCTTTAGTCTCAATGCCACAAATAAAAAAGTACGAATTCGACATTATAAGTGTGTGTTACTATGGTATTATGTCACAAAGAAATGGACCACATTGACATCAAGGTTAAGCCACATTTTATCCATTCCATAGATCTGTAGTCTCAATGCCACAAATAAAAAAGTATGAATTCGACATTAAAAGGGTGTGTTCCCAGCAAACACAAAACGTTTTCGACATCATTCGCAAAAGGCTAGAAAAGGTTGTCAGAAAACCTTAAAAAACATTTTTTGATAATCTTCTGCTCAGCAAACAAAAATGTTTTACAGAAAAGGTTTAAATGTCGGGTTATATAATGGGTATAAAAACGTTTTAATAACATTCCAAAAACATTCTTGAAAACTTGATACAAAACATTCTAAACAGAATGTTATTTTGGGAGTTGAAAAAATATTTTGCGAAAAATGTTTGCCCAAAATATATTCAATAACGCTTTTAAAACGTTTTCATGACCTTTATATAACCCGACATTTAAATGTTATTAAAAGGTTTTGAAAAACCATTTTAAGAACATTTCTGTGTTTGCTGGGTTCAAATATTTTAACATAATGTTATTTAAGTATTGACACAATATTTGGCAAAATTGTTTGCAAAAATAGTTTACAATTACATTTTTTGAAAACATTTAAAAATATTGTTGTAGTGTGTTTTCATACAAAACGTTTTAAAACGTGATCATGACCTTTATATAACCCGACATTTTAATGTTATCAAAACGTTTCTGCCTAAACGAAAAGCCAAAATATAACTTATTTAAAACGTTTTTAAAACGTTTTTGTGTTTGCTGGGTTACTATGGTAATATGTCACAGAGAAATGGACCGCAATGACATCCAGGTTAAGCCACATATCATCCATTTCATCTTTAATCTCAATGCCACAAATAAAAAGTATGATTAAGACATTAAAAGTGTGTGTTACTATGGTAATGGTAATATATCACAGAGTAGTGGACCACAATGACATCCAGGATAAGCTAAATTTGGCCACTTCTCCTTCAGACTTGATGCCACAAAAGTATAAGTAATTGAATATATGAATACAAAAGCCACCCAAGTCCATACTTTGGCCAAATTGAGTTAAGCATGGGAAATTGTTGCTATACATAGGCCTGTCATATGTATGAAAGAACAACTCAAATTCATCCTCTGTGTCTATTGAGCATGTGAACAATAGCATGTATGAAAGAATCACCCAATTCCATGATTTGAGTCTTGTAACACATTGATTGAAATCCAGTATATATAAAAGTCCACTTGTAACACATTCATTGCTAGAGAGTGACTTTTGAACAAAAAATGGGTTTAATAAAGGAAAGTGTGTGGTTTATATTACATGGCAGAATGCTTATCAACATTATACATACCTGTGTGCTTTATTTTGTATTATCTTACTAGTGGTAATCTCATTCTAACATTGTTGTCTTTGTATATGATTCAAAAACCACCCAAGTCCAAAATTTAAAATGAACCCCACGAAGTCCCTGAAATGCTAATCGTCATACCTAATACAGGTTAATCCACTCATTTGCACGTAAAACTTATCATATTGACCAGGTAAATCTAACTGAAGGAATTAAAATGATACACAGGTTTTTCTCTCAAAATCACTTCCCATGGACTTGGGTGGCTTTTGTATTCATGTATTCAATTGTTCATTAGGTACTCCCAGCAGTTGCACCAGGACATCTGTTGTAGCCCTGTGGGGCGGGGAGGGGGAATTGTGAAATCTGAGAGTTGGCAAAATTCAGAAATTATTTATTTATATTATAATTTATTTATCGATTTATTTATTTATTCTTTCATTCATTCATTCTATATGTAATATCTGTTTTATTTACATTTTCTGTATTTAAAAAGTGATACATTTAATCTTTCACCTAAACTCATAAACATTATCAGGCATTAGTTTTACTAGCAATTCAAGCAGCTGCAGGAAAACCCTGGGATCATGGACTATTTTTGTACAGTCTATGCTGGAATCACCAAACTTTGGATGAGCCAGCAACATACAAAGTTGCTTCCCATCGCAACCTATTATGTGTGATATGTATAGGCAGCATGCAGTCATGCAAAGGGCTGTGAGTAAGGCATCATGGTTGTTCACATGGATACTTTTAGATTAGTCATGTCTGGTCTTCTGAAAACTGAATGTAGACCGAATTAGTTTGACAGGTAAAGTACATTTTGGAGCATATGTTATGCTGCTACCTAATGGTTCTATGATAAGGCACTGTGGATAAGGCTTGAATTGTTGCATATGTGGGTTAATTTGGGACTATATAAACCCAAATAGATAACATTAATCTAGATTTAGAGCATTGTGTGATTGCCGTGCAATTAATGAAAATCATCCATTTTCCCTTGCGTGATTAACTTATTTTGTGGTAATGGAACACATTGACACCAGTAGACTCCACAGAGGATTTGGTTAAATTGAGTACCCTATACAATTTTAACAAAAATGTCTTTAAAAAGACAACGCCATGGATGAAGATCATGTTTCATAATTTTGCATTGCAAGTACCGGTACTTGGAAAGCTAGTAAATTTGAATGTTTGGCACAACTAACCGGGTGCGAAATATTGTCATTTATTGGTAAATACCACCAATGACATACTAGGAAATACTCAAAATTTTCATGTCCAAAGCTGAATTGGAAAATGTGTGCTAAATAGGTCTACATTTAATTCATACTTGTAACAAACGGCTCCATTGAAATCACATCCTCTGAGTTTTACAACAATCCAACAATCTATATTCAGATAACCTTAAGAATGTTTGCTGCTTAATTAAGAGATTTCATATCAACCACATTTCATGACAATCCAATTATCTATTATCAGTAACTGTTAACCTTGATATTGAAGCATGGTAATTAATTTTAGATATATTTATTCGCAATGTATAGTTTACTGGTAGTTACAATCACATCATAAGGCCACTAACAGTCAATTTTGAGTTTCCGTCACATAATTTCTGAAAACAAGTGAGGTAACTTTTTCATTATTCATTATTTTTCTGGCTTTCGTTATATGACTAACACGAATGTAAAATGTGTTGTTATTTGCCACTCACTCACTTTGAAGATGGATGTTTAGCCCTAATGAGATTCAAAAGTATATTAAAAATAGTCACAATAATGAATTCAAATGACGGTCAGAAAATGAAGTGAGGGCGCATGATGCAGTCATGTCTACAGTAGAATTCATCTCGACCTTTGCAGGACTTAACCCCATTAAAAGCTATTAAACCAAGATAACACTCATTGAAACAGCTCAACTGATTAAATCGGATCTTCTCTGGTTGTGCACAAGTGTCTGTTTTCATGTGCGATATCGCAATAAAACTGGTATTATAGCTTCAGTTGGGTGACCGATTATAAAGGAAACGAAAGGAAACAATGGTATGTGTAGCTTTGTTCACGAAATGAGACAATTGCCTGCTTTTTGTAAACCAGCATTCTTGAAAATGAGCAACATAATGATTGTTGACTTAACACGGTTTGGAAATAATTTCTTCATATTTTTGGTGTTATCTGTCGTTTACATATCCTTCCTAAAACACCAAAGTACGAATATTTCCAAACATCTAAATTAGCTAAAAATTTAGGACATGTTACAAAACTATATTGTCTAGAATTTTAGAAGAGTACTTTTAATATTGGCCGGTTATTTTTCACACAGCGACGTTAACTAGGCAATGTACTATTACCTATAACATTAACTAAAACACCAAAGTACGAATATTTCCAAACATCTAAATTAGCTAAAATTTAGGACATGTTAAAAACTATATTTTCTAGAACTTTAGAAGAGTACTTTTAATATTGGCGGTTATTTTTCACACAGCGACGTTAACTAGTCATATCCCCATTTAACGAGGGCTATTTGTAGAGGTCACGCGTCAATGGGAATTGTGTATAGGAAAGCGGACAGTAACTGCAGTATGGGTGACGGGAAACTCAAAATCGACTTTCATTGGCCTAATCAAAAAGACTGATTACTCAATCTCAGGGATTCCCAAAGCCACTATCTACCCCAATTACTGGTATCCCCCCTCCCCGACTAGTGTCACTCCCAACATCAATTAGTGTTGGTAGTAGTGCACTATTTATACCCAGCTCTGGTCAGATCAGGGAATGGTCAGATAATGCTCATTATTATTGTTTAATTAGTGGTCACACTTTAGGCCTACTTGTCAATGCTTGTTGACAGCTTATCAGTAGTCAGATCAGCAGGGGTGCAATTGTATCCTTTTTCATAGAGCAAAATTGTTCAAAATGTTCTAAAAACCTTATGTGAACGGATTTTAATCGTTAACAAAGCAAAATGTATGTTTAATATATTAATTATTTCATTAATAGCAATTTCATAAGTTTCCATCCATAAATAACCACAGAGCATTATCTGTTTACAAAATAAGTGTTTATTTTCAATTAGCCATCTTATCGGTAAAACTGATATGAGGCCAAATTATAGTCAAATCAATTAGCCATCTTATCAGTAAAACTGATAGGAGGCCAAATATGAAAGATAGTCCCGGCAACCCAGTCTATATGTGGCTCAGTTGTAAACATACACAACACAAACCGACTGTGAAGGAGCCTATATGCACGTAAACAACTTTCTAGTACATGTATAATAAAATCCGCTTTTTGAGTATAATAAAGAAAGTCATGCATTGGCAACATGAAGGAAATGCCTATTGCTAACTTGGTAAAATGCATACTCCTAGCCCAATCTTGTACATCATAGCACCCAGTTTGGGTTTGTAGTTTGAAATGTTGCAATTAAACATTAGTTCTTTCAAATATGAAACGCTAAAACACAAATCTAGAACAAACAATCATTATATTTAGAAAGATATAGCAAACTTTCCATGATAGAGATTGAACCCAAGACCAAGTACACCCAAATTAGGTGACAATTCGGAATTAAGCCATGGCTGGAAAAATTGGTTTTGGGTTTAGACACAGGGTTAGGATGTAGAGGGCTATAGAACAAAACTTCAGGTATAGTCATTTAACACTTTAACAAGGATTCCATGATAAAATTAGATAATATTTGTTGCTATTCTCAAAAGTTAACAACCATTGTACTTTGTTCATTTTCAGTAGGCAACAATTTTACGCTCTTGATAAAATTTAAGCTCACATTAATTCACAAAGGGCACAATTTCAAGGAATTCTTTATAGGTATATAAATTCATTTTTATTCTCATCAAAGTATGAGATTCATAACCTTTGGATAAAGCAATTCGGGTGTCTACAAAACTAAGACCTAAGACCCAAAAAGAAAGATTTTTCACATGTACAATGTTTTAGTTGTACCACTGTCTATTTTTGTATGCTGCTTTTTTTTTTTTTTTTTTTTTTCATGTGATTTCTTGTGATTTTTCTGTGATTTCTTTGTTTTGATAATAAAAATACATGAAGATAAAAAAAGACCCAAAAACAAAGACCCTGTCTACAAAACATTATATCATTATAGGTCTTAGTTTTTTAGACAGGGTCTTAGTTTTATAGGTCTTAGTTTTGTAGATAGGGTCTTGGTTTTATAGGTCTTAGTTTTGTAGACAGGGTCTTAGCTTTTGGGTCTTAGGTCGTAGTTTAGTAGACACCCAAGCAATTTACCTGTTTCAAATATAATCCAAACAAATTCAAATTCTTTCCCATAAAAAGTTACTTTTAAAATAACATTCAAATCAATTTATTCTAAGAACAAAAAAAAGAGTGAAGTAATTGAATTCTGGATTTAATAATTGAATTTCACCTTATTTCTGGGGTATGATAATGTTGATTACTTAATGAATTCCGCATGTGTTTGTATAATGTACTAAAAACACTTACCTATTTTGGCAATATTATACTCTCAAAGAATCAATACAAATTAAGTTCTGTCAATTTCACCTCAATATTTTATAGGATTCAGTCAAAGAAGATAGATGTCAGAGGATTGATATTAAGAATATGGCTAAAATCAACATACATGTTATTTCTATTGTTTTAATAACATGAAATGTTCATCCTATGCTAAGTTTAATTTCTAAATAAGAATAAGAAGTATAGCTGTTGACATGTTCTCCACACAACTCATTTTTGTGAAAAAACATTAGTTTCATAAATGGCACTTAATGAAATGGGTCTAGCAATGTAAAAATGGGTTAAACATTCTCGGAGTGTATGTTCCATCACATCACACATCTGCTCTTCTCCGCATCAAATTTATGAAGATATCTGCGCAAGTTTCGAGAAATTTGATCTGACACTGGTACAAATTGTAGCCTTTAGATGTAAATTATACAGTAGCATCAATGATTATCTGCTGCAAAAATATGTTGAAGTTCTTAAAAAGACGGTTTTACACAATTTCGGAATCCTCATGGAGACTTTAAATCATATATTAGCATGTCCCTGCCCCTAACGGAACACAAGAGCCTCCTATAGGCGTAACATGCATGTTGAGCGCCGGAGTGATTTAATTACTTTTGGGTCTTGTAATTATTAACAATAGATGTTCAAGATTTAAAATACTTGTCTCTCCCATAAGAAATAGAACAGGTCAGGCTATGGTTGTTTTGTTAATTGATAAATTTACAAGATGGATCAAGCAGAACATGAGGTCAAATAATCTGGGCCTTTTTTGGCATAACTACACAATACCCACCACACCATGGGCACAGCCCTGAGCTGCTTCAAAGGGAATAGCCCCCTCAATTTGATATTTTCTTGTATTTTGACAAATAATCCCCCTATAATCACATCATAATTTCTTTTACATTTTGGTTCTTGGACAAATGTCTTCAACGAAGCGCCATCTATCTAGTAGTTGGACAAATAATCCCCCTACAGTCACGACATGGCTTTTGGGATTTTGGTATTTGGACAAATAATTTCAGACAGAGAGGGTGTGTTGGTTGAAAACAGCCCGACGGTGTTGGTCGGCGTGAGACGCAGTGTCTTCAACTAAGCGCCATCTATCTAGTAGTTGGACAAATAATCCCCTACAGTCACGACATGGCTTTTTGGATTCTGGTATTTGGACAAATAATTTCAGACAGAGAGGGCGTGTTGGTTGAAAACAGCCCGACGGTGTTGGTCGGCGTAGACTCAGTTGAAAACTCATTATTTGAGTACGCCCAAGGTTCCACACCATGGGCCATTAACCAAGTGCGTCCATGTCCAAATAGGATATGCACGCAATTCTTGGTTTTATGTTGGCGCAGTCGGCGCAGACGTAGTTCTGAATTCGATAGAGGGCTTATAGGTCTTGGTTTTATGTTGGCGCAGTCGGCGAGACGTAGTTCTGAATTCGATATGGGGCTTTGAAAACAGCATGCTTCTTAACAGGACATAGATACACTTGCGTGTAGGTCTTGGTTTTATGTTGGCTTAGTCGGGCGCAGGCGTAGTTCTCAATTCGATAGAGGGCTTATAGGTCTTGGTTTTATGTTGGCGCAGTCGGCGTGAGCGTAGTTCTGAATTCGATATGGGGCTTTGAAAACAGCATGCTTCTTAACAGGACATAGACACACTTGCGTAAACACAATGCACGACTAAACATAATGTATGAGGGAATGCCTCGTTCTAACAAGAAAGCCCGACTGCGGCGTTGGGACGAGAGACCTTATTTTTGTAGTATATTTAGAATCAATCGTATCAAATTTTTACTTGAGTTGTAAAAACCATAAAAAGAGTCTCAATCAGTCTCATTAATTTTATGTATTTTGCTGTTTGTTGATATAAGAAAATATGTAATAGTAAGTGCAATGCATCATAACAAGACCAAAGTCATATAATTTGGATTCTATTATTTTTAGAATGTAGTTCAGCCATCAATTCAGGGAGAATTTTCCCAATTTTAACGTGATAAAATGGACTTTACAATCCTTCCCCGATGACCCCTCCCCCTTTTTTTTTTTAGTTGCGGCTACCCAATGAACCCCTTTCTTTGGTTGCGGCTACCCATAACCCCCTTTTTTCTATAATAGCATCATCTAAATGCAACTAAACAATGCAGAAACCTGTCCAATTTTGCTTCATTTTTTCACAATTATGCGAAAGTTTCAAAATTTTGCTACATTTTGTCACAATTTTCTACCCGATGACCCTTTCTTTAAATCTTATACTCGATGACCCCCCTTTTTTATTTTGTTTGTACCCAATGACCCCGTAGTTTTAAAAATAACGCTTTGTACCCGAT
Source organism: Amphiura filiformis (assembly GCF_039555335.1). NCBI lineage: Eukaryota > Metazoa > Echinodermata > Ophiuroidea > Amphilepidida > Amphiuridae > Amphiura > Amphiura filiformis. The sequence continues at coordinate 25,039,641 of NC_092631.1, read as the reverse complement.
ATGCCCCTACTTAGCATGACTCCGGTGAAATACATACCCGTCACTTCAAAATTGAGTGCCCCCGAGGTTCAAGTTGGATATGGTATACAAATGTGACTCAAAGACAGAGATATACCATATACACAATTATTGTTTAATTCTTGATGGTTTATTGATAGTAATAACAAAATATACTTACAAAATTGGATGCAAATATAAGTGAGATGATTGTAGTCATACAGTTATAACAAGATTAGAATGTACACTAATTTGTTTGCCTTATTAAGAAATACAGAAAGGTGTACAATAGAGTTGATAATGGTAATCATGGCTATGTGTCATTCTTTTGAAAATATGCAAGCTTCATAAGCATGTAATTGAAGATTCCGCATGTTTTGAAGGTGATAATGATACTTTTTTGATAATTTTGGCTATGGAGCACGGGCCCAAAACTGGGAGGCTGTATATTGCACGTCCCACGGCTGGTACCAGAGGATGATTTAAGCACTTCCCAGCAAGTCTTGCGGTTAGCATAGCTGTGGGGGTGAACATGACACCACTGCCCAGGGATGCAAATGCTCCCTCTGACAAAAAACGAAAAAGAAAATTGGGGAGGGTGCAAAGGAAAAGAAAAGGGGACAGGAACCTACGTCCCACCCAAATTCACCCCAAGCTATTGTAAAATACCTCATTGTCCCGATACAACCCTTTTTGTAAGCCACTTTACATGTCAATGTAGAGTCTCTTTAAAAAACATTACTGTTATGTTATCATTCTCATCTTTCGAAGTGCAGAATAAAGCTATTTTATATCTGGTATGATTGCGGAAATTTTGAGCCTAAAAACCTTGCTCCTGAGGAAGAAATCACAATTTGCACCCCTGCCACTGCCCGCCCACGCGCATACACTGCATACACGTGCATGGTTAAATTTGAATTTGGACAGATATATTTACAATAAAAACACCTTCAAAAAGTTGGCCGATTTCACATTTTATGTTATCTTATCTACAGAAGGTGTGATTTATCCTTCGTGCATACATCACTTTACATCTGAAATCGACCAAGTAATAATGACACACGGACAATTCTTAAACAACATCTTTTGCACAGAGTTCAATGGGATTTGAAAAATATAGTGGCAGTTGAAACTCAGAGGATGATTTTTAAAAGCACTTCCCAGCAAGTCTTGCGGTTAGCACAGCTGTGTGAGTGAACATGACACCACCTATGCGAAAAAGGCATGGTTGAACTATGGTTAACCATGGTCAACCATGGTTCAACCATGGGTTTTGACCATGGTCAAACCATGGTCAACCATGCTTTGAAAAATGGCACCACGGCCAGAGACCATGGTCAACCATGGTTAACCTTTTGACCATGGTCTCTCTAAAGTGACCATGGTCAACCATGGTTAAAACTTAGCATGTTTGACCATGGTTGAACCATTGTCAACCATAGTTCAACAACCAGGGTTTTGACCATGGTCAACCATGTTTTTGACCATGGTCAACCATGTTTTTGACCATGGTCAACCATGTTTTTGACCATGGTCAACCATGGTCAACCATGTTTTTGAAAAATGGCACCACGGCCAGAGACCATGGTCAACCATGGTCTATCTAAAGTGACCATGGTCAACCATGGTCAAAAATTATGGGGTAAATATTTAATGGAATAAACTGCATAATCATATTATTTAGATTTATTCCTTTAAAAATCTTATTTTAACTTATCAAATTACTAGTTTTTATATTTTATGGTGTCAAATATTTATTCACAATGTTGTAAATATGCATTAAATACGATTAATAACAACAGAGGGCGCTTTTTCTCATTCACTACCCAGAGTCAACCATGGTCAGGTGAGGTGATGACCATGGCTGACAATGCTCAGCCATGCTAAAGCATGGTCGACCATGGTATACTTAAAAGTGACCATGGTCAACCATGGTCAGGTGAGGTGATGACCATGGCTGACCATGCTCAGCCATGCTAAAGCATGGTTGACCATGGTATACTTGAAGTAGCCATGGTCAACCATGGTCAGGTGAGGTGATGACCATGGCTGACCATGCTCACACATGCTAAAGCATGGTTGACCATGGTATACTTGAAGTGACCATGGTCAGGTGAGGTGATGACCATGGCTGACCATGCTCACCCATGCTAAAGCATGATTGACCATGGTATACTTGAAGTGACCATGGTCAACCATGGTCAAGTGAGGTGATGAACATGGCTGACCATGCTCACCCATGATAAAGCATGGTTGACCATGGTATACTTAAAAGTGACCATGGTCAACCATGGTCAAGTGAGGTGAAGACCATGGCTGACCATGCTCGGCCATGCTAAAGCATGGTCGACCATGGTATACCATGGTGACCATGGCAACCATGGTTGACCATGGTCAAGCCACCATGGCTGATCATCGCTGACCATAGTTAACCATGGTCAACCATGTTTTGACCATGGTTGACCATGGTTGACCATGCTAGCACGGTTGACATTTCGCCTAGGCACTGCCCGCCCACTGCATACACATGTGCATGGTTAAATTTGAATTTGGACAGATATATTTACAATAAAAACACCTTCAAAAAGTTGGTCGATTTCACATTTTATGTTATCTACAGAAGGTGTGAATTATCCTTCATGCATACATCACTTTAGATCTGAAATCGACCAAGTAATAATGACACACGGGCAATTCTAAAACAACATCTTTTGCACAGAGTTCAATGGGATTTGAAAAGTAAAGTGGCAGTTGAAACTCTAGTGATAACACTTTTACAATGCATGATGGGGCTTCCTTAAATCATCCTCTGGTTGAAACTCTAGTGATAACACTTTTACAGTGCATGATGGGGCTTCCTTAAATCATCCTCTGGGCTGGTAACGTTCAATCTCAGCCCATTGTCATTTTGACAATTAAAAAGGAAGGCCTGTTTCCATTGCTACATTCTTGATGTCTTATATTAAAGCGAAAGTAGGCCTACGATTGCGGATTCGAATGATATTGTTGATTGTAACACATAATAAGTTCTATGTTAAAGCTTTGTTTTACATTACCTAATTACAATTGGGTGAACAATGTGTTCGATATGTTTACTGCGCTCTGTACAAAATAGAAGAATAACATTACATAAAACCCTCCACCACTAAATACTTACAAATTAATACATGAAGAAAATAATATTTTAATACATGAAGAAAATAATATTTAAACTGGACTACTGCCTAACATTTTGTGTCTTGAGCTGTTTAAGGTGGTTATGCAGGCATTATAAAAGTGCTCTAAACAGATTAATTGAGTAGACCAAAGTACACTGATCAATATGCCTTTTCTTTGGAATCAATCGGACATAGGCCTACGGTTTTCAAAATACATCAATTTATATTTTCTTTGTATCGTATTGTCTTTATCAATAATCAATCAAGTCAATAAGCTAAAATGACTGGAGATGCTCATTAACATATAATTTTTGCCAATATTTTGCTAAAAATCCATGCATAAATGTTCGGGGTACTTTTACTTTGCATAAATTTGCCCTGAAACTTGGTCAAAGTGTTTCTAATATGTTTTAATGTATTATATAGTGAAGGCCAAGTTCAATAATAAACAACATGTTTTACATCCGACTTATTCAAAACAAGGTGGAGGAAAGGGCATTTTATTTTTAGAGCAGAATCGTGAATACCCATAATTATAGTTATTCTAGCATACACTATGTCTGCACAAAAGAGGAGAAATCTTTTTATTTGTTATACTGACATATAGGACCCCCTTATTTATCTCAAAACATTCCTAAAGTGTTTCTAGTTTATTAGCAAGGCTATACGAAGAATATTTGTTTTGTTAAAATAACTGACTTTCCCAAAATACAAATTTAATTGAAGAAACCTCAACAAAGGAAACAAAGAAGACGTGAAACATGTTAATTTTGTTTATTTGGCCTAACTTAAGGGCTATATGTTTTACATCCTACAGCATTATCGTTGCTCAACAATCTAAAAACGTTTTTGTAACATTCCTAAAACATTTTTGAAAACAAAAAACAAAACATTCTAAACAGAATGTTATTTTGGAGTTGCAAAAATATTTTGAAAAACATGTTTGTCCACGTATTTACAATCACGTTTTTAAAATGTTTTCACGACCTTTATATAACGCGACATTTAAATGTTATTAAAATGTTTTACGTTCTTATAACATTCCAAAAACATTTTTGAAAACTTTGTACAAATCATTCTAAACATAATGTTATTTTGGAGTTGAAAAAATATTTTGAAAACGATGTTTGCTCCAAATATTTCGTTTTTATAAATATTTACAAATGAAGGTAAAATGTTTCTAGTAAGGGACCGTTCATAAATACTTTGGTGGGGGGGGCTGGGCACTTGGAAATTTTTGGAGTCAAACTTTTTTGACCCCCCCTCCAGAGAACCTAAAACTTTTTTGACCCCCCTCTTTAGACATACAAAACTTTTTTGACCCCCCCCCCCTTTCCAAGAGGTTAAAAACAGTCTGGGGAGGGGGCTATTCCATTTGTGCAAATTATAGGCCTACATGTTTGTTCATACATTTATTTATAATAGCCTGTTTCCTAAAAACATGAAAATTGATGGTGTTTATCACATGCTGTGACTTGTATGAAGTTTAATTTCAATTTATGCATTTTAATTTTTATAACCAATAATTCTTACAACCAATAATAAAATAAATAAAAGTTACACAATAAAGGGAAATTGACAATGGCGTAGCTAGGGCTTGTGGCGCACAGGGCTAAGGATAGGTGTCGATCCCGATTCTTGAAATAATTATTGCGCGCGGAGCATATAATTTATAATAAAGTTGAATATCGGTCTTAAATTGATCTTTCAAATGACTTTGTCCTGAAATGCATGCCAAGCGCTTGCAAAATTTTGACTTTCATCGCTTAGAGGGGCACAGAATCGATGCTAAATTGGCCAATTCAGCGCCCCCTAAGAGTGGCTCCCAGGGCACATGCCCCCACCTGCCCCGCCCCGTCTTTATGCCACTGGAAATTGATAGCAACATCCGGGCACATACTCAAGATTTTTAATCGTAAGACTTGTTTATCAGGGGCGTAGCCAGCTTTCTTGGTCAGGGGGCAAAATATAAATTTCGTGGCAAAGACAAAAAAAAATGGTTGCATCATTTTGACCCGGTATACGGTGGGATACATACATATACCCTTTTTTTGTAGCGACTGTAGAATACATGTAAAGTCTTTGATATTCCAAAAAGGCTTTTATGGGATATCGGTAATGAGCCAAAAATGTATTTTAAACTATTTTTGGCCATAATCGGGGTAAAAAGAGGCTTTATTGGTACATAGGCCTATGCGCGCGTAGCGCGCAAAAAAATTGTATGCTCTTGTTCTTTTGGTATGTTCTTGTTTAAAACTTTTTGACCCCCCTCCTTTAGTAACCAAAACTTTTTGGTCCCCCCTTTGTGCAACTCAAAACTTTTTGTGTCCCCCACACACTTTGCCCAGTCCCCCCCACCAAAGTATTTATGAACGGTCCCTAAATGGTTGAAATTTTAAACAGGGTCAGTCCATATCAAATCAACCAATTTCTGAAAAGTTCCCAGGTGACCCTCTCAGATTTTGATGAAATTCCATCAGAATATTCTTTTGTGGCCACAATGAACCCATACAAAAATTTGGCTTCATAGGCCATGTCGTTTTTGAGAAATGGCCGTTTGAATTTTGGCCCGGACCCCCCCCTTTTTTTGGCACTCATGAGTGTCATTGGTGATTTTACCAACTTTGGTGGCTCATAACTTCTTGTTCTGAACAGATATAAAGCTGCAATCTTGGATTCTAGCTAACCTTATGTCATATTTTTAGAATCTGGCTCTAAATTTCAGATATCTGCTTTCCTTTTTAAGTTATGAGCACCCAAAGTTGGTAATTTATTCAACCGCAAATGTGATTTTGTCATTTTGGGGGTCCCCTGGTGTCAAAAATATGTGGTCATATGACTCAAAAGGTACATATCTAAGCCCACAAGCAAGTTTGAGCAAATCAAACCATTAATGGAGGAATGGGCGGTATACGAAGTTGGGTTCGGGTGAAAATTTGCTGGAGACCCCCCTCTTTCAGACCAATGGTTGACCATGTTGACAGTTGAAACATGAATTGAAATTTACAGCCCTGAAACATACTTATGAGACCTACCTAGAAACAAAAAATCAGCTTTGGTACTCAACTCCATCATAGTTAGATGGCAGCTTGAAAATAGGGTGGAAAACCTACTATTTCTTGTCTAAGGGTGTTGAATTCAGCAACCATGACAACAAAATCAGCAAAATTTGACCAAGTTTTTTCACAAGTGTCATATGAAATTTGTTCTGGGTGTGTTTTAGAGGCTAATAAACACATCTAGAGTGGTCTGTAATGTACGACCCAAAAATATGCACATATACTAAGTAAAATTTTGCATATTTTGTTGCCATGGTTGCCGAATTCAACACCCTTAACCAAGAAATAACAGGTTTTTCTCCCTATTTTCAAGAGCCATCTAACTATGATGGAGTTGAGTACCAAAGCTGAATTTTTGTTTCTAGGTAGGTCTCATAAGTATGTTTCAGATCTGTAAATTTCTATTCATGTTTGCTCCACGCTCTAAAACAAACGATTTCTTATGTATTACTTTGTTTCGTGATGAAAATCGTGATGTTTTATTTCATCACTCACGAAAAATTGATTTCTTATGTATTACTTCGTTTCGTGATGAAAACCGTGATGTTTTATTTCATCATCACGCTCTAAAACAAACGATTTCTTATGCATTATATTTGTTTTGTGATGAAAATCGTGATGTTTTATTTCATCACGCTCTAAACAATAATTATAGTTAGGCCCTACATGCATTTTAAGAAAAAAATCTTATTAAAACAGTATGTTGTTTAGAAAAAATGTAGAAAGTGATGATGATGATGATGATGATGATGATGATGATGATGATGATGATGATGATGATGATGATGATGATGATGATGATAATGTCTCCAAAAGTGTCCCGGTTTTTTTCTTGCCCTAAATCGTATGTATATCTATAAAATAAGGCACTTCAATAATCAATAATCAGTCCCCATGACGGTCTCCGCTAACTAGCTACTAACTTGGGTTATGGGCGCTGATTTTCATGTTCACTGTCACTTACTCATCAGCTAAGCACGACCCTTTGTCAATCACCTTCAGTACCCCATTTCGCATACTATATAAGAAACTCATCATGATGATTGAACAGAGAATAGTTAAAATGTAGCTTGTACCGTTTTCGTGTGGCATTCTTCAGAAGTGAGCGGTCCGTTTACCAAAATTTTCGGTCAAATCTCCATTCAATTAACACGGGAGTTGGCTAGCTATGCCTTGCCCTCACTCACTATTTTACCAAAGTACCAAATTTCTGAACATCTAACCTATAGCTGTAATTTTAGGTCATGTACTTTTAATATTGGCCGGGTTAACCCTAACCCTAACCCTACCACAATATAGGCATACTGCCGCCCATTTTGAAAAAGTCCACTGAACCAATGTAGATACATTTTATGCAAAAAACCCGGCAAAAAAGCTTTCCGGATTCGGTTTCAGCAGCCAAAATGGCTATAGAATCCACTCGTCTAATAAATGATTTGCAAAAAATGCTATCATTTGCCCAGGTACGGTATTGTGCAAAATTTTACTAAACAGCAGAGTAAAATCTTTCCCCTTACTCAACACCGGGTAATTTTACTCAATTCATGTGATGTTTGGTTTATAATGTGATTTTGGTTTACATTGTGATATTTTGGTTTAAAATGTGATTTTGATCAAAAAATTAGTTTTTGGTCTAAAATGTGCTTTTTGATCAATAATTTGATTTTTTTGTTGGTCAAAAATCAAAAATGTGACTTTTGGTCAAAATTAATGTGATTTTTGGGTTGGAAGGTGTTTTTGGTCAAAAATGTGATTTTTTTTTTTTGTATGTATGATTTGTTTTCCTTTTCTAAAACATCTTGTTTTAAAATTGGGAAACAAATGATAATGACGTAGATATTCATTTGTTTTATACACATTACCCACCTAAAAAATGCGGACAGTCCTATATTGCATAATATGTATTTCGATTGAACATCTGCATTTTGTACCATTCAAAGAACAGTAGTTTTAGCTAGTAGTAACTATACAGTTAATATTGATGAGAATTTCAATAATATGATATTGGAATTAAATTCATAGTCCCTCTTTAAAAATAAAATGTTATCAATTTCAGACAATTGAGGCCCGATTTGGGGTACTACACCCTGGCCAATTTTGTGCCTATTTTTGCATTTTCTCAAAAATTATAGCGTATTGGTGAAAAGTAAGACATGTATATTATAGGGCAAGGATTACAACTACTGCACTGAAAATTCAGCAACTCAAGCCAAGTAGTTATTGATTTATTGATCAAATATTGGGTTTCCCTCATTTTTGACTGTAACTCCACAACTGTTGTCTGTGCTGAAATAAAATTTCCAGTGCAGTAGTTGTAGTCCTGCCCTGTAATATATACATATCTTACTTGTCACCAATGCGCTATAATTTTGGAAAAATGCAAAAATAGGCACAAAATTGGCCAGGTGTCGTAATTTCTTAAGGAAAGTTAAAAATGAGAAAGAATCCTCACTTTGCAGTGTTTTATTTTTCTTATTATTTTGTGATGATAAAAGTAAGGATATTTTAAAACTTTAGAAATTTCTCGTTTGTTATGTTTCTTATTACTTTTTGAGGAAAAGTATGGAATTTTTTTATTATTTTGGAAATTTTTCACTTGTTATCATCATGTTTTGTGATGACAACAGTGAGAATTATTTTCATCATTTCGCCAACTTCTCATTTGTTATGTTTAACGTTTCTTATTATTTTGTGAGGAAAAAGGGAGGATTTTTTATCACTTTGGAATGTTTTCATTTGTTATATTTCTTATTATTTTGTGATGAAAAAAGTTGTTCATTACGACGCCTAATTTTTCATTCATTTTTAAAATTATTTTGTGATGAGATACGTGAGGATTTCTATCACATTCAAATATAATTAGATATGGCACGATTTGGGGGAGAAATTTTGGCACCTATTTTTTGGACATCATAATAATTCATCACTTTTTTCATCACTTTGAAAACAATATTACAAAATGCAATCAAACAATATCAAGGCATGGAATAATAATATTAAATTTCTCAATCCATGGGCTTAAAGCAACATTGTACATTATACAGAAAATTTAAAAAAATCCAAGTAATTTCAAAATCTTTTTCCATACAAAATAATGTGAAACGTAACAAATGAAAAATTTCATAAGTGATGAAAAAATCCTCACTTTTGTCATCACAAAATGATAGAAAACATTAAAAATCAAAAATATAAAAGTAGTAAAAAATCCTCACTTTTTTTCACCAGTAAAAATATAAGAAACATAATAAATAAAAAATTTGCAAAGTTATGACAAAATTCTCACTTTTTTCCTCACAAAATATTAAAAGACATAAAAAATTCAAAATGTGCAAAGTGATGAAAAACTATCACTTTTCCTCACAAACTATAAATAAGAAACATAACAAATGAAAAAATTACAAAGTGATGAAAAAATCCTCACTTTTGTCATCACAAAATAATAGAAAACATTAAAAATCAAAAATATAAAAGTAGTAAAAAATCCTCACTTTTTTTACACCAGAAAAAATATAACAAACATAATAAATTAAAAATTTGAAAAGTTATGACAAAATTCTCACTTTTTTCCTCACAAAATATTAAAAGACATAAAAAATTCAAAATGTGCAAAGTGATGAAAAACTATCACTTTTCCTCACAAACTATAAATAAGAAACATAACAAATGAAAAAATTACAAAGTGATAAAAATCCTCACTTTTTTCCTCAAAAATATTAATAAGAAACATACCAAATGAAAATATTACAAAGTGATAAAAATTTCGGGTTGGTACAATTTGTGACCCTAACTTCTCATACCCGACTTTTCAACCTAAAAATTTCAGCCAATATGGTACATATTTTCTAATGATTTAAGCAAAATATTTTTTTTTTAATTTTCAAAAAACCCAACTTAACTAAATAACAAAAACTGATGCTAAACTTAAAATGTGTATCCATTATTTAAATTCAATCAATCCCGGAAATTAAGCATGTTATTTGTTTTTGATTACCCAGATCAGCTATAATGCGTATAATAAAGGCTACTGCATGGAGGTGAGGTTTATGACCAAGAAATGTAAATATTGACTTTTCCTCTGTGTGTGTCATCACATGAACAATTACGTAATCGTATTGACTTTTGTTGAACCATGGTTGAACTTGTTAAAAGGTCAGTGAAGTGAGTGAACTCATCATCACTCCTGCCAGAGACCATTTTTCTCGGGTGCCCTGTGCAAGGCAACATGATTCAGCTTTGGCCCTTCAGATCTGTAACCTAACTTTTCCAAGCTGTCCCAAAAATCTCTTTTCCCGTGAAAATTTGCTATCAATGCTAAAATGCGAAGGGGATACCGGAGCCAGGGGCCAAAATTTCCACATCGCATCGTTCAACTAAAAACATTAATTACCAGGACAAATGCGCGAAAAAATTGCAATGAACAAAATAATCATGTGCCAGAAAATCGTGCCAAAGCCCACCCCTATAGCCAAAGTCATCCTTAAAGAACTAATATCACTTTCAAAACATACTGAATCTTCAATTATTAGGGGGGGCTGAAAAATATGTAGGGGGGTTATAAAATTTTGGAGTTCTGAATATAGGGGGATTCAAAAGTTTTGGGTGTATGAAGAGGGAGGTTAAAAAGTTTTTGTGCACTTAGAGGGGGGGCTGTAAAAACTTTAGCAACATTAGTCCTGAAGCAAAAAATAAAGAATAGCCTGCAATATTTTCGTAAATGTTCCAGTATTAAAAACCAAAACAAAAGTTCATTCCAGATAAGGGTATTTATTTGATACAGTTAACATAATTTAACTACGTCCACGCCTAGGCAAACTGCGGCGATCTTTTCCTTTAGACCACCCTCGCTACATCAAAAATTGCAATAAAAACATGGATTTTGGAACAAAATAAAGCTTGTTCGACGACATAAAAGGTATGTTTGTATAGCTAAGAACATTTTTAACCTTGATGCGAAAGTTCAATTTGATAAATTCGTAGTTTTAACCTTATATAGCTCGGGTGGTCTAAAAGAAAAGATTGCCCAAACTGCTATTTTTGAACTACGTCTGCGCCGACTGCGCCGACATAAAAACCAAGACCCACGGTCCAAACACTGCATGTAGCAGCAAAACACTCAAACACTTCTGGTATCAAACACAAAACAACATACCATCCCAATTCAACTACAACGGGACAAATCCCCCTCCAACACTGCGTCCATGCCCCATTTATAAAATCACCCATTTTAATTACGACCACACCCAAAGCCCAAACATGCTAAATTTCGACTACGTCTCCGCCGACATTAAACCAGGACCTATACTTTGTCCAATTTACATGTACCAACAACAAATTCAAACACTATCAAACACAAAACAACATCTTGTAGGCCTACTCCTTCAACGCCATTGTGGGACAAATCCCCGCAATACTGCGTCCACGCTCCATTTTAAAATCACCACTTTTAACTACGTCCACGCCCAAACGCAAAAACTGCCATTTTCAACTACGGCTGCGCCGAATGCGCCGACTTAAAAACCAAGACCTATGTCCAACATACTGTTCATGTACTGCCAGTCTGCCACCACATTCACACACAATTTAACATATTATTATACTAAATTCAACATCATGGGCACAAATCCCCCAAACACTATGTCCCATTCATAAAATCACCAATTTTATCCACGTCCAAGCCCAAAGCCCAAACCTGTTAATTTTCAGCTACGTCTGCGCCGACTACGCCGACATAAAAACTAGACATAGGCCTAGAATTTGTCCTAGTAGGCCTATACATGTACCAACAACTAATTCAAATACAATCACACAAAAAAATACCACATCTTGAACTCCTTCAACGGTATAACGGGACAAATCCCCCGCAATACTACGCCCACGCCCCATTTTTAAAAACCTGTCAATTTTCAACTACGTCTGCGCCGACTGCGCCTTGTTAAAAACCGACACCTAGGGCCTATAGGCCTACTCCCGAGTAGTACCAGCAAACATACTTCCTTTGTTTCATCTGCAACTTAAATAATGCATCTACGCTGCATTGATCAACCCGCCAATTTAAACTGCGCCCACGTCAAGCGCCAACTCTGTCGGTTTTTCGACTACGTCTCGCCAACTGCGCCCACAAAAAACCAAGACATATACTTAGTCTCCAGAATAACACACTCACAACATTACCATACACAAATCATTAAAACAGAATACCCCACTCAAGCACAAAACACCCTATTCCAATACATACAAACATGTTACAACTTTATACAACTATACCCCCGAGAGGGGTATTCTGTAGTTACTCCCCTTTTTTATCAAAAAAAACCCCATGAAAATGTGCAATTCTATAGTCAGTGGCTTGTAATGATTTTGATTAAGGATCAAAAATATAAAGCAAGTTATCCTGTTTATGATGAGGATGTGCTGTGTAGTGCAGTGAGGCAAAATGAATCATTTGTAAGCGTGAAATAAATTTAATTTTTTCATAAACATTTTTGCCTATTTTCTAGGAAATAATTTGCTGAAATCTAAAAAAATTGGAGTTATGGATTTAGAGATATATATTATTTTATGTTGCCAAAAACAATAAACAACAAAACAATTCCTGTGTTTCTTTCAGTCATTACTGGAAATTGGTTTCAGCATCAAACAACTCATTTTGCTTTATCTGCACAAATTTATAGCTTCTACGGATCAATTATTGTAAAGTATGCTGAGGCCATGTGCATGGATTTAGCTGTATATCCTAATCATGATTGTGAAGTATAGTATAACAGCTTATAAAAAGTATATTACACATGCAATTACCCCCCTTCACTTCGTTTTAATTAAAAGACATTGAATTTGTATCACTTTATTTATCATTACATGTGCACATTAGATACAGGGAAGGCAGGGATGTAATATTATTAGGAAGTAATGGGGCATCCACAGAATGCTTTGGAATCTGAATTGGTGTGCATTGATGTAGTTTTGAAACAGGGTTTGTCCATAGACTCTGAATGTATTTCAGAGTCTATGGTTTGTCGCAAGTAGAGCAGCCAGGGCTGCCATAGATACCCACTTAACAGTGATATCATGCACCAGAAGTTTTTTCCAGGAGTGGGACAGGGAGTCTGAAAATTTGCTTAAAATTAGCTTAGCAACATTTGTCCCAACACATTGGATTTTCCATGATTTTTGTTTTAGCTGGGGGCAACATGTCTGTCTACGCATTCTTCATGGGCTAAGTTAGCATAGTTATGAGGAATTGAATATATAGGCTACATAGTTGACCAAGTCCAGGAGGCATGGAATAATCTGTTGTCATGATTCCTCTTCACGGTTCTATGGAAGTAGGCTATATAGTCCAAAAGGTTTATGGGCCAGCACATTGTTTGTGAAACCCATTTATTCCTGATTTTGTTTTCCTGAACATCATAACAACTCTTTGGAGAAAGAATCCTTTAGAATAAAAATCATTCAGAACAAAAGCTCCATATCGATTTGTAAGCGCTCTTTTAGCAAAGTCATAGTACGTTGAATTTACAACCGTATGACAAAACGGGCTAAAATAGTAACTTTTTGCACAAGTTTTGCAATTTAGAGAGAATTTGTCATTGCTCATTGAAATGAAGCTAGTATAATTATGAAGAGTATTTATTTATTTATTTATTTATTCTGCCAATCATTCATTCTATATGTAGTATCTGTTTTTATTTACATTTTATGTAAATGACTTATTTATTCTTTCACTATAAAATCATACAAATTCCTATCTGGTCATCAACATTAGTTTTACCAACAATTCCTGCAGAAAACCCTGGGATCATACTATTTCTGCACAGTCTATGCTGGAATCGACAAACTTTGGATGAGCAAGCAACATATGTGACCCCTCGGCACAACTGAGCCCGGATGTCGCCAGTGCCACTATTGAGATATGCTCCATCGAACTTAACAATAAACAATAGGAAACAAAGGATTTATTGACTGTTTTATTGATTTTTCACTACTTAAATGTCAAGTACTATAGACATGATATACATCATTTTAAAGCTAATTTCAAGCAGAATATTTTGGTTGAATATCTCAAAAATGATGATTGGCGACTTCAGGGCTCAGTTGTGCCGAGGGGTCACATATTATAAAGTTGCTTGCCATCTCAACCTATTATGTGTGATATGTATGGACAGCAGGCAGTCATGCAAAGGGCTGTGAGTAAGGCATTGTGGTTGTTCACACAGGTGCTTTTAGATAAATCATGTCTGGTCTGCTGAAAACTGGATGTAGTCCGGATTATTGTGTGTCAGGTAATGGTACATTTTAGAGCAGATGTACACTTGTTGCTACCGGATGGTTCTATAATAAGACTTGAATTGGAATTGTTGCATGTGTGGATTAATTTGGGATTATATAAACCCAAATAGATCACATTAATCTAGATTTAGAGCATCGTGTGTAGATTGCCGGGCAATTAATGAAAATCAGTAATCATCCCTTTTCCCTTGCGTGATTAACTTATTTTGTGTTAATGGAACACATTGACACCAGTAGACTCCATAGGGGATTTGGTTAAATTGTTTTACTCTATAGTACCCTATACAATTTAAGGATTGGTTTGGGTTTAGACATAGGGTTAGGAAGTAGATAGAGGGCTGTAGACCAAAACTTCAGGTAGTCATTGACCAGACACTTATACAACCATCCTCTTCTTTTATATATTTCAAACTTATTTTTAACACTTTAACAAGGATTCCTTGACAAAATTAAATCATATTTTTTGCTATTAAGGTAAAAAGTTCACAACCATGGTACTTTGTTCATTTTCAGTAGCCAACAATTTTACACTCTTGATAAAATTTAAGCTAACATTAATTCACAAGGGGCGCATGCTAATTTCTTCAGGCCTGTTACGGCAAAC
The DNA here is from genome assembly GCF_039555335.1 of Amphiura filiformis. Classification (NCBI taxonomy): domain Eukaryota; kingdom Metazoa; phylum Echinodermata; class Ophiuroidea; order Amphilepidida; family Amphiuridae; genus Amphiura; species Amphiura filiformis. The sequence continues at coordinate 25,024,537 of NC_092631.1, read as the reverse complement.
AAACTAATTTTAAGGCCTTATTTGTATTCATCTGAATGCATTTTTATTCTCATCAAATCTGAAATTCATAACTTATGTATAAAGCAATTCACCTGTTTCAAATATTATCCAAACAAATTCAAATTCTTTCCCATAAAAAGTTACTTTTAAAATAACATTCAAATCAATTTATTCTAAGAACAAAGAAAAGAGTGAAGTAATTGAATTTTGGATTCAATAATTGATTTTTATCTTATTGCTGAGGTATAATAATAGTGAATACTTAAATGAATTCTGCATGTGTTTGTATAATGCACTACTTAAACACTTACCAATTTTGACAATATATACTCTCATAGAATCGATACAAATTAATTTCTGTCAATTTCGCCTTAATATTATGAACCAGTGAAACAAAGTTATGTGTCGGAGGATTGATTTAAAAATATGGATAAAATCAACATACACGTTATTTCTAGTATTTTACTAACATAAAATGTTCACATGTTTGGGAATCCTATGTCCAAGTTTAATGGGCTGTTAAAAAAACAATTGACTACTAAATTAATGGTCATGTGAATGATAATGTACAAGATGAAGTATAGCTGTTGATAGTGTTCTCCATAAAGCTCATTTTTGTGAAAAACATTCGTTGCGTAAATGATACATAATGAAATCGGTCTTGTAACATAAAAGTGGGTTAAACATTCTCGGAGTGTATGTTCCATCCTAGCACACATCTGCTCTTCACATCAACTTTACTAATGAAGATTTCTGCTCAAATTTCGAGAAATTTGATCTGAAACTGGTGCAAATTATAGTCTTCAGATGTAAATTATACAGTAGCATCAATGATTATCTGATGCAAAAATATGTTAAAAGTTCTTAAAAAGGTGGTTTTAAACAATTTCGGAATCCACACAAAGACTCATAAGCATGTCCCTGCCCTAAACGAACACAAGAGTCTCCTCTAGGCGTAACATACATGTAGAGTGATTTAATTGCATTTGGGTCTTGTAATTATTAACAATAGATGTTATTTGCTTCAAGATTTAAAATACTTGTCTCTCCCGTAAGAAATAGAACAGGTCAGGCTATGATTCTTTTATTAATTGATAAATTTACAAGACGGTTCAAGCGGAATATGTAGGACAAATAATTATGGACTTCTTTTATCAACCCCCCCCAAAAAAAAAACCCACCAGAATTTACAATTTGATAGTCATTGGTTTGTAATGATTTGGTTTAAAGGTAAAAAATATAGAACAAGTTATTATGATAAGGAGTAATATCCGGGAGTAATATGCAGTGTAATCAAGCCGCAAAACGAGTCATTTGTAGCACATAATAAATTTTCATTTTTTTTCATTAACATTTTTGCTCATTTTCTAGGAATTTTTGCTCATTTTCTGTGTTGCCAAAAACAATAAACAACAAAATAATTCCTGTGTTTCTTTCAGTCATTTACTGGAAATTGATTTCAGCATCAAACAACTCATTTTGCTTGATCACATCACATATCTCCAATCATTGTATATGTCAGGTACATAAGATTTCACACCACCAAATAGTATATATGGTTGTGCGCCCTTGAATTTCACTTCTCAGAAAAACCCATTGATTGTGAATTTAAGCATTAAAATGAGCAGAAATTTGCATAATTTTTGCCAAATTTGGATTGGTCATGATTAGTAATATTAATTCCTGCAAGTGTACCACAGATGGGAGAGATCGAATAACTTTTAATGATTTTAAGCAGCCTTTTCTTTACAGAAACACCGGCATGGTTTTGCCTGAAAAATAGGAAATTCCCAGACATCGTAGACTTTGAGGGCCAGTCGTAAAAAATAATGACGGTCAACCTATATTTTTTCCCAGCCAGAGGGATCAGGCAAGGGCTGATTTCAACCATCATAGCTGTCGCTAAAACTGAGTCGCTCCTGTGAAGAAAAAATGACGTTTTCTTAAGGCAAATTTAGCACATATCTCTATGGGACTCTGATTTGGTGGTGTGAGATCTGAATGGAGCTGTGTGTGTGAGTCTCAACTTTTGATTGAGCAAGTTAGCCCTGTGCCTAATTCGTGTTTGAATTCACCGAAGAAGTGCATTGACTGAATTTATGTAATTAAAGGCTAAAATTGAAGAGAACTGCAACATTTGCTACTAATATACCAGTGCTAAGGTGAGTTTATGACCCAAAATGTGTGTTTGAGTGAAAGATTCCATTTCGTAGAGTGACTTTGGCCCATGCAATTTAATCATAATATTTTGTAAGCTTACATCATCAATGGCATGCAATGACTCAGTGCCAGATAGAGAAGACATTGCAGTATGGTGCTAGGGTACTGGTGAACTCATGAAATAGGCACCTGGATCAGGTAAGCTTACGGTTTGTGTGTTGGTCAGGGGGGGGGGGGTAGGCTAAGCTTATGATTCCACTACTGGTAACCCAGGTAATGTTTACAATCATGATGGTATGCAATGACTCAGTGCCAGATGTAGAAGACATCAGTATATGGTGGCACGTGGGCTAGGGCACTGGTTGGAGCTCATAAAATGTGTCCATGGATCAGGTAAGCTTACGGGGGGGGGTAGACTTAAGATTTCACTAATAGGCCATATAATTCAACACTTATAATTCAGACATTGTGGCCATGTTCTTCTTTGTTTTTGTGTGTCTGCCTGGTTACTTGTCCCTCTTGACTGTAAATTGCTGAAAGCCTAAGTCTTGGTGAATTTTTAACATGGTAATCACAATGCTATCTTCAGTAGATAGCAGATGTCACAGACACAGTGATTCTGCTTGAAAAAAATTTTAACCAGCTTCTTGCTCAAATTATGCTAAAAATAAGTTAATTAGATTAAAATAGTCTGAAATTAAGGATAATCAGAAACATGTTGCATCATTCAGATTTCACACCACCAAATAGTATATATGGTTGTGCGCCCTTGAATTTCACTTCTCAGAAAAACCCATTGATTGTGAATTTAAGCATTAAAATGAGCAGAAATTTGCATAATTTTTGCCAAATTTGGATTGGTCATGATTAGTAATATTAATTCCTGCAAGTGTACCACAGATGGGAGAGATCGAATAACTTTTAATGATTTTAAGCAGCCTTTTCTTTACAGAAACACCGGCATGGTTTTGCCTGAAAAATAGGAAATTCCCAGACATCGTAGACTTTGAGGGCCAGTCGTAAAAAATAATGACGGTCAACCTATATTTTTTCCCAGCCAGAGGGATCAGGCAAGGGCTGATTTCAACCATCATAGCTGTCGCTTAAAACTGAGTCGCTCCTGTGAAGAAAAAAAGACGTTTTCTTAAGGCAAATTTAGCACATATCTCTAGGGGACTCTGATTTGGTGGTGTGAGATCTGAATGGAGCTGTGTGTGTGAGTCTCAACTTTTGATTGAGCAAGTTAGCCCTGTGCCTAATTCGTGTTTGAATTCACCGAAGAAGTGCATTGACTGAATTTATGTAATTAAAGGCTAAAATTGAAGAGAACTGCAACATTTGCTACTAATATACCAGTGCTAAGGTGAGTTTATGACCCAAAATGTGTGTTTGAGTGAAAGATTCCATTTCGTAGAGTGACTTTGGTCCATGCAATTTAATCATAATATTTTGTAAGCTTACATCATCAATGGCATGCAATGACTCAGTGCCAGATAGAGAAGACATTGCAGTATGGTGCTAGGGTACTGGTGAACTCATGAAATAGGCGCCTGGATCAGGTAAGCTTACGGTTTGTGTGTTGGTCAGGGGGGTAGGCTAAGCTTATGATTCCACTACTGGTAACCCAGGTAATGTTTACAATCATGATGGTATGCAATGACTCAGTGCCAGATGTAGAAGACATCAGTATATGGTGGCACGTGGGCTAGGGCACTGGTTGGAGCTCATAAAATGTGTCCATGGATCAGGTAAGCTTACGGGGGGTAGACTTAAGATTTCACTAATAGGCCATATAATTCAACACTTATAATTCAGACATTGTGGCCATGTTCTTCTTTGTTTTTGTGTGTCTGCCTGGTTACTTGTCCCTCTTGACTGTAAATTGCTGAAAGCCTAAGTCTTGGTGAATTTTTAACATGGTAATCACAATGCTATCTTCAGTAGATAGCAGATGTCACAGACACAGTGATTCTGCTTGAAAATTTTTTTTAACCAGCTTCTTGCTCAAATTATGCTAAAAATAAGTTAATTAGATTAAAATAGTCTGAAATTAAGGATAATCAGAAACATGTTGCATCATTCAGATTTCACACCACCAAATAGTATATATGGTTGTGCGCCCTGAATTTAAGCATTAAAATGAGCAGAAATTTGCATAATTTTTGCCAAATTTGGATTGGTCATGATTAGTAATATTAATTCCTGCAAGTGTACCACAGATGGGAGAGATCGAATAACTTTTAATGATTTTAAGCAGCCTTTTCTTTACAGAAACACCGGCATGGTTTTGCCTGAAAAATAGGAAATTCCCAGACATCGTAGACTTTGAGGGCCAGTCGTAAAAAATAATGACGGTCAACCTATATTTTTTCCCAGCCAGAGGGATCAGGCAAGGGCTGATTTCAACCATCATAGCTGTCGCTTAAAACTGAGTCGCTCCTGTGAAGAAAAAATGACGTTTTCTTAAGGCAAATTTAGCACATATCTCTATGGGACTCTGATTTGGTGGTGTGAGATCATAATATTGAGTTAAACATGCATGCTTTAAATCTTTAATCGTGATTTTGCTGGGAGATAGGATTGTAGTGATAGCGTGTACACATGCATAGAGAAAATTGGAAGACTGTATTTAGAATGTTCTCAGTTTAATTCACTTGAAAGTTTAAATACGACTTATGCTCTTAACAGATAAACTATTATATTTTGGAATTATCTGAGTATCTTGTAACTTGCACAGATTACAGAAGCACACATTTCCTAGCCTTTCAAAGCCTTTGCAGAACGAAGTTGGATTGTTACCATGCTTATGCAAATTTGATATGTTTTTTTAATGCAAAAAATTAATTAAAATTCCAAATATTCTACGTGCAATTTGCTTGATAAACATCAAACTTTGTGTTTGAGCTAAAATAGCATAAAATAATCTGTGCAAGGATTTTATATGTAAAGGATATAAAAGTCTTCAGTGGACTTCACTAAACAGTGATCTTTGCAGGACATAAAGACCACTAATTATGTATTACACGGGTTTCAATGGGAAAATGCCTAATTTCGGGTGGAATTTTCTCATATTCAGAACTCTCACAGTTCAATGCCACTAATATCAGGTGAAACTATATGATTTAGATGCCAAATGATCAAAAATTCAACATAGGTTGACCTGAGACTTTTTTTGTTTTAACGCACTGAACCGTAAACACCTTAAAATGACAGTGCGCCCTCGAAGCTGATAGTTACAATATGATAGGGCGAATATTTACTAAAAACCGAAGCCGTGCGTATGAATTTTGGTACTATTACAACAAAAATGTCATATAATGAGAGAAAATGTACCATTTTGAAGCATCAAACTCTAAAAAGTACTTTGTTGGCTATATAACTTGATCAATTTCAGCGATTTTAATGCAGTCTGTCCGAATGCCATGAAAACAAATAGTTCCTCGTCGTATTTCAATGTATCGCCCAGGCCTATTAGTGGTCTTTAACCACAAGTGTATCAAGATGTACAACAGAACTTTACAATCAACAACAAGAAGAAGGCTGCTAGCTAAGTAACATTACTAAACATAGTGTTTTTGATTGATTCTGACTGATTATATGTATATATGTTCACTCACAAGATTATCGTTAAATCATACTTTACTTTTGATTAAAAGATTCAGATATTGTTAACTTAATCAAACAGTGTATTTTGTTGCGCATTCTAAAGTATATTGTTATGAGTCATTTAGAACTTGTAACAATATACCCCCATTGAACAACAATCTTAACTACCTAGCCAAATCCTTACCAATGGCAACCAAGAGCTGGCCCAAGACAAATATATTTTTTCATCAGAAATGGGTGAACTCAGTGGTGTGCGCAAATGGGGGGGGGGCAGGGGGAACAGGACCCCACTTTTGTTGGTCATTCGGGGGATTCGTCAAAAACATCAAAATTTGCCCCTAATCAGACTCTATTCGGGGGAACTGAACAACCTGCCCCCCCCCCCCCATTTTCAATGTGAACTGCACCAAAAAATTGATATTTTCAGTCATGTGAAATAGTCCTCCACAATGTAATTATATTTGAAATGGGTCAACATATGTTCCTCTTGTGTATCCAGACTCCATTGGAGCAAGAATGTGTAAAATCATTTCATTGTGAAAAATTAACTGTGCAAAAATGATCACTAAAGCAGTATTCAGACTTTTTATTGTACGTAAAATATTGTATGTAACATATCTATGTTGTTTAATCTATAGCCATTCTATTTCCAGTAATGTTTAAGTTCTAACGAATGTTTGATGACGTAAAATCGATAATATATTTCTGCTAGATATTATATGTAACATATTATCGATTTTTCGTCTTCAAAACATTTGTTAGAACTTAAACATTACTGGAAATAGAATGGCAATAGATTAAATAACGTAGATATGTTACATAGAATATTGTACGTCTAATACTCGGAGTCTGTGGAGCGCTTTATACAGAATCAATTATTATTAAGTGTGCTGAGGCCACATGCATGGATTTGGCAAGCATAGTGTTACATCAGCAACATTTTGGGTCATCTGTAAATGTATATCCTAATCATGATTGTGAAGTATAGTATAACAGCTTACAAAAGTACATTACACGTGCAATTACCCCCTTCACTTCGTTTTAATTAAAAGACATTGAATTTGTATCACTTTATTTTATCATTACATGTGCACATTAGATACAGGGAAGGCAGGGATGTAATATTATTAGGAAGTAATGGGGCATCTACAGAATGCTTTGGAATCTGAATTGGTGTGCATTGATGTAAGTTTGTCGTAAGTGGAGCAGGTCTATCATGGCAACCAACTTTTTCAGTAATTTGGGAGGTTTTTCTTGATAATGTGACCATATTTTGATGCATAAAGAGGCCTATATTTTGAGGAACACTGACTAATTTGAGGAATTGTTTTTGTTGTTGTTGGTTTTCTACAGTTTTCATTCTATAGGCTTTTTATATTTGAATTCACAACTCTAGGGAAGTCCAAAAGACCCAGAAGTTTTGTGTGCACATTCACTCCAAAAAGGGTTGTTACTCTATTATAAAAGGGTTATTACTGAAAAGTGTTTACTCAAAAGTATTGTTTTTCTAATAAAAACCTTTTGAAGAAATAACAAAAACAAAACAAAATCTGAAGGAATATTTTCAATTATTTTTAATCTACATTTCCCAAATATGAATTCATGTGCACCAAAATGCTCCATCTGCAGATTATCCTACCAACATGAATCAAAATGTTATTGCACATAATGCTACCAAGTGATATTCAAGATGTCTTAATCATTAATTGTGCTATAGATTCTTTAACATGTTTAATATCTATGACCAAAATAACATGGCAATTACTAAGGGAAACCTGCATCAGTGATGAGCATTTGTTCTTCTTTTGCCTTATTTTCTGGCCTTGGTATCAGTGGCGGCGCCAGGAAATTTTTTTCGGGGGGAATTAGGGGGGCAAAGTGAATTTCAGGGGGGGCAAAATCAACAAAGTTTGCGCAAAATTACCGTAAAAAGTGGAAATTCTCGTAATTTTGGGTTTTTTCTGGGGGGGCAACAGGGGGGGCAAGAGTTCTGACTGGGGCATTTTCCCCATGCCCCCCCTTGGCGCCGCCACTGCTTGGTATGGTAGCTGGTAGAAATAGAAAAGGAGAAAACTTTGTAAGGGGAGAATGGAATCCAAGTAAATAGTGACCAAAGGAAATTGTAAGAAGGTATGACAGTGTTTTTAAACACTTCATCTAATAGAAAAAGAAAATTCCAACCTGAATTAAATTTACTTAAAAGTAATGGCTTCAAGATTGATAATTGACTATGCTGAGATTTCAGATTGTGATAAGTTGAACATTGGTGTTGATTTTTCTTCAGTTTAATATTAGATTGTCAAAAATGTGATTCAAGCTGTATTGCCCCTCATCTCTGTTCATGGTTTTGCCCTACTTTATAATGATGATCGCCTCCTTAATTAATGCACCTCTTATATTTATTACTCTCTTTTTTATTGGACTAGTTGAATGTGGATGAATTTTATTGAATTAGTTGTATGAATTTTACAATAAGAATCTATCATGAAAATAGTCCTGATGGATAACTAGCTTGTCTATTTTAGGTCTATTTAAGTTACAAAGATACATAAGACACTGTGTTGCATATCAATGAAAACAACTATTTTTATTCCAGTTCTACAATTGATAAAACACTATACAAAGTATAAGATTCTCCCCCCCCCCATTTCCCCACAATCAATGTTGGGGAGACTGAAGAACCTGATGGCAAGAGTGCTTTCATCAACATTGAACTGGTGAGAGGGATTGCGAGTTACATTTACTATACCAGAGTGTGCCAACATTACTTTCCTTGATTGTAGAAGCTCAAAGATATAAAGTACAGTCAATGCAATAAATGAGGTAGCAGTTCATGAATCATGACCTCACTGCCACTGCGAGCAGGGTTTTCTTTAAGCATTTTGCTGAAGGGGTATTTTCAAATTTTTTTTACCCTTTCAATTGTGAATTTTTCCTCTGAAGGAGTCAAAAATATTGTCCAAGGGGTATTTTTATAATATTATTATCTTCCCCCAATATTTTGCCAGGGGGATGGTCCATATAATCATCCCCCAATGTTGACGACTGTATGTGGAGCTATGTGGGTTTCTGACCCAATTAACCTCATATTTGGCCATTTCAGCCCCAAAAGTGTAAATTTTTGCGCGCTTTGCGCGAATTTATTCCACTTTTGCACCTTATTTCAACAGTTTAGCTTCAAAATGACAAATTTTTTTTTTCCATAAACTTATTCTTTCTCAAAAAGGTGCTGGATTCACTATAGTTCAAGACATTTATTTCAACCCCCCCCCCCCAGTCAAAAAGAAATCTACGCCACTGTTTGGACCTGTGGCGGATCTAGAGCAGTCAGAAGGGGTGGGGGCAATTTTAGAAGAAAATAATAATATTTAAAAATGCCCCCTGAGAAGTAAGAAAATTTGCAAAATGAAGACCTAATTGAAGCACTATATTACTGTGTAAAATTTAAGTTTGAACAGTTGAAATGACAGTCCATAAAGCCTTTCGTTGTCACGTTTTCCCCATTAGACCTATACATTGTGTTAAACATAGGGCCTAAATTGGCAAATATCGAAAGCAGAAGCGAAAATGGCCGCTTGTTTATCCACTACGCATGGGGTGTCTGAGGGGGAAAATTTTGTAAAATTAAAGTCCAATTGAAGACATATTTGGTGCATCATTTAAACAGAAAAAACGACCCGAACCCAATTTGCAAGATTTCAAACTGACACTATACAATTTTAGAGACTCGCAATCACTAAAACATACATGGATTGATGCTGACAAAATGTGACGGGCCCTACATATCGGGAGTATGTCCTAAATGCCAAAAGCTTAGAATAAATGCACAATATCGGGTGTTTCTCTATTCAAATCTTGCAATATCTGAATGCGTACGTTTTCAAGATTTTGTACGCATTGGACTTTGGGACTATGGATTTGAAGGAGTCAGAAAAGTGTCTGAACGCGTAAATACGCGTGTTTTGTGCGTTAAAGAAAACCCTGACTGCGAGGGTTGATTTCAAAAATCAAAGTTACCATAATGACTACAAGGATGTTTTCTTTAATTTGTGATATCAGTGACAGCAAAGTACCTATTGAAGTTACATTACCCAGTGGTATTGTGTAATTGTCTAATGGTGTTGGGTAATTATTTTATCACATTACTGGGTAATTTTGTCCATTTGTTGGGTGATATATTGCCTTTACACAATGATATTGGGTAGTATCCAAGTGGTATTGGGTAATTATGTCACTAGACAATTAATTAACATCGTTGTGGTCATGGTTACCTTGAGTTTGAAATCGACCCTCACATGATTCATGAACATCTGATGCACTGACTGTATATTCATTTTAGTTGCATGGTATCAATGCAAAAAGCTTATTGAGTTCTAGTTTGACAAAGAACTCTACAAATTACAAGATTCTGTTGCATATTTGAAAAAGCTTTTCTTAGTTTAGTCCTAGAAATGACACAATGTTACAACAATATAATCTGTTGCATACTGTGACTAGTATACAGCAGTTTCAGCAGCCAAATGGCCATAGAATCCATTTATTTTAAAACTTTTTTGTCATTTGCCCGCCCCTACTGATAGCCAGATGGTCACTAGCCACAAAAAGTGCTCCCAAAGAATTAATCCGATGCTTCAACTTCCACACCAAACCTGAAATGTGAAGAAATAACCATACATACATTAGAATTTGTATGAATTTTTAATTTTAAGAGTGGGACCTTCTTTACTGAAATTACACACAATATCTGACAAAAGTTACTCATTATAAAGGATTTGTTGTGCCATGAGTGACCTTATGATATTTTCTTTCTTTGGCGGGAGTTTTGGATACAATTATCGTGGTGTGAGGTTCATTTCAAATGCTGGTAGGGATTGATCTGGGAGTGCTATAGAGAAGATGATTTATTTTTTATTACTTTGCTGCAGTGTGTGTTTATGTCCAGAGTATACAAAGTTGTAACCCATGCAGCAATTAATGTATACTCCATCCACTTAACTCTTTTCACTTGCAGCCACTTAAGAGGATGGACTTATACTATAGACCGTATCGAATAAACTCAAGCGGAACGGTATAACAATTGAAATGGCAGCCATGTTGATTCTAAGTTTAAGTGACAGAGGGACAGGTGTCTAGTTCGATTCCAAAACCATTCATACCTATCACATATTTTATTGTATTATCATGCAAATTGTCCTGTGGTACATTATGGTGGACAGAATTTTATTTAAATGAGAACGAGTGACGAAGTATTCGATAGGGTCTATATGATATTATTATGCACCTTCTGTTACCTTGTTTCTCAGTGTTTGTTTTTGAATCCTTTACAGTGCTGATAGCCTGGGTTGGTTCCTTGTCTTCTGAAGTCATTGGAAAAATGTCTGCTACATATATCTTAGACTTCACAGCAACTTTTGCTGAAATATGAGGAAAAAACCCTTTTTTACTATTCTATTACATGCCTTTTTGCTTGAAGTGAGAATTCATTTTAATGACCAATTTGCCCAAAATTTAATTCAATATTAACATTCAAGTTTCAGCACTTTTTAATATCTGATTTATCATAATAAATTAGCCTTCATCTCTGACAACGAATAGAAGTAAGTATTACATATTGATGTGAATGATGCTTCACACCTAGACAACTGCCCTATTCTGTCCTTGCCCAGGCATATAAATGGAACAACTTTTGATGTATGTAAGTTGGTTAATAAGGAAATTTGTAAGCGGATTAGTGTAACTCCACGTTTTTGAATGTGGAAATACACGTTTGAATTAGTGAATGTTCCCATGCAGGAATTGAAGCGGACTGGATAATTTCTGCATGGAGGAAATTTATTCATGCAAATGGGTGTAATAGAATACCTCATGTGGTATTACACTGAATCTGTTCCAAGAATGTGTTGCCAAATTCATTCTTACCTTCTTTATTCTGGAAATATGTATTCTCAAGTTTCTTTTTACTTATGTCTACATATTTGACCATCTGAATCATCTTCATCTGAACAACATCATCGATTTGAACCACAGGTCTTTTTGCTGGAATCACTGTTCTGATTAACTGTAAACATCTTGGATTTTCACAGTCTTCAAACTCATAGACTACTCCCATATATGCATATAGGAACTCATCACGGCATAATGCTAATCCAGGGAATGCAATGGATCTTAGATTTTGACGATCTGCAGACCTTAGCGTCGTATGCAAAGCAGTTCTAAATTTTGCGGTACTGTCATCCGGCCGAACCTCTACGTGGAATAGCCTTTTGTTTTGCCCTATGTTCCCTGCAGACGTACATACGACACCTCGATTCACATACAGTCCGCCTCTGGCTTTTTCTTGGGTATATTCTTTTCGGACAGTGTGCCCGGCCGCATCCAATAATCCATCAAGGTCATCAGCATCAGGGTAGATAAATCTCACCAAAGACTCAGTGTCTGCATTAGTAATATCACCTTCTTGTATTTGTATGCGAACATGACGTCCAAATGCATTCATTATTGGATTCGTTTGTCTGTAAAGAATATGAGAAAAATATGAGATAAGTGCAATTCTCAAACCACAAAGCTGGACCTTAGTACTTTGTTACTACTTTTTTGTTTGTTTAGTAAATAAGTAAGTAACACAGGGAATTGGAGGTGTACATCGTGGCTGTAATTTGCCAAATGCAAATGCACATTCTGTAACCACCAGAGAACAAGGCGACCACAGTATTCCTGGCCATAATACGAGGGCTGATCAATAAGTTCCCGCAACTAAGCTGTGTATCTCCGCTCATGCATGACTTGGATGACTGTTACTTACGCTAAATTCAAGTTTGCACTTTTGTCTTTCAAAACGAATATGTATTAGCGATGCTGAATGCTTGATTACGTAATGGCATTAGCATAAACACAATAGCGTATGGGCACTGCCTGATTTATGGTGAAAAGTAGTCAAGAAAATCTCGCGCCAAATTGAAGTATTGTTACATAATTCCAAATATCTCGAGAATAAAAGTATGGAATCTGGCCCGGTTTTTGCAGCTTTATAGACCGATAACATAGGCATGATGGTGGACTCTTTTTAGACATATACCATTTTTATTAATTTTTGATGAAATTTTACGTTTTTCATACATTTTTGGTACATTCAATCATGCATACCATCAACGCATATTTCCATTTTTGTTGCAACAAGTTCTTTTGTCCTGACTCTGATCTCTAATACCATACCAATAACCATATTTGGTTTTGTTTTATTTTGGAGATAATTTGGATTCTTTCTTCTGCCGTGTGGGCTCTTTTTCGCGATTTTCACACCATTTTTGCTTGTTGTTATAGGCCTATTTTTGGTAAAGTTCAAAGACGATCCCTTTCCTCATCTGCTGATGGATACATTTCTTCTTTCACAGTTATCAATTGAATATACTCAGATTACCTCATACCAAGAATAAGGCTTGTAAAAGGCTTTGGTCCTTACTTCTGCTTCTTTTTTTACACATTCCTGAACGTCAATTCAAATTTCCCGCCAATGTTGACAATTGTCAGTGTACATATAGCAATGACTTTATGCAAATGAGATTATGTAATTAAAGGTACTCTGATACTAATTGTTGTGCGTTTTGAAAGACAAAGGTACAAACTTTATTGATGGTTGCGGGATATTATTGACCAACCCTCGTATAATTGGGGTTTTTTAGTGCAAAGGGGAGGCAGAGGTGCATTTTTCTCCCAAATAGCTCCAAATTCCCCCCACCCATTACCCCCAATCAGAACTGAAAAAGGCCCTGAAAATGTCACTATATTAGATTATTACCCTGCATTTAATACAGCACAGTAAATAATGAACCAATGACGGTGAGGGGATTAAGAATAATAATTAGTGGCACAATGCCTCCAATACATGGATGGCTCCATTGATGCACATTGACACACACATAATCGGTAAATGAGATAATGATGCCAATATTGTAATAATTGTCATAAGTAAATTGTATGTATGTGATATTCATTCATACAAATTTTACTATAAATTACAAAATATTAACATAAAATGTGAGTTTGCATTTTAGCAAAAACTTACCCCGGGAACTTACCCTGCTGAAAACGGACAAATTTACTCGTCATGTATTAGGTGAATTTTCCTCATAGGTAAATTGTCGATTGCTGTATACCTGTGATATAGTTTCCGAACATATTTGACCTTGATCTATGCCTATTATCGGGCTATTCAAGTTGAAATTCCATGAAACCTTTGTTCTTGGTAAAAAAGGACCTTTTCAAAACAGCCCTGAATGTATGTCATGCTACAGTAAACCAGAGATATGAGTGAACATAGCAGATAAGGGTTGCTACAGACTTTTCAGTGGATGTTGAATATTCAATGTAATATGTCTACATAATATTTAATCTATTCCCATTTTATTTCCAGTAATGTTTAACTTCATTTATCGATACTATTAATAACTTATAAATTTTATGTTATTTCATCAAACATTTTTTAGAAATTAAACATTGCTGGAAATTGAATGGGAATAGATAATGACGACATGTTATATCAAATATTCTTTGTCAAATACTCTGTGTCTGTATGGCCCTTAAGCCAATGAAATGTTCGCATGTAGAGCTGTGGACCATAGTAAAATAATAAATAGAGTGTTATACACTGGTACTGCAGAGGTTTTAAGTCTTTCCAGTTTAATACACATGGTTCAAGTGATTAGGCCCATCTAATTAATAGCGTTTCATTTGAAAATGAACTAACATGCAGAAAGAAGTTGGCCAGACATTCATAGATTTGTTTTCCACTTGTTTCATATGGCATCAAAAAGTATATTATTATTAGGCTATTATTAATGAAGAGAATAATTTGAAGGGAATTACTTTACCACTTTTAAGGGATGGGGTATGAACGTTTGGACAGTATTTATTGTGGGACATTAGAGCCCATCAGACATATCAAATTGCATTCTGAATACAAAGAATATCCTTCTGATATCAAATAATTTTGATTTTTTGAAATTCGCAATGTAATACACATTTTATGGCAAATGATTAAAAATTGATATTTAACAGTACTCGAAATAAACTTTATAAATCTGATAATTTATACTTAAAGTGTATTTAGGTGGGATGAAAAGCCGACGATCAATTGACAATTTTGACCTTTCGCATTGAAGATATGGATTGTTTCCCAAAACACAAAAAAAAATAAGTCTTTTTTTAGGAAAAAAAATCCATATCTTCAATATGAAAGGTCAAAATTTTCAACTGATCGTCGGCTTTTCCTCCCAGCTAAATACACTTTAAGAATATACCATTAGATTGATCAAATTTACTTTGAGGACTGTTATATATCAATAATGTGAAAATATCAAATTTTAATAATTTGTCATAAAATTTGTATTATATCGTGAATTTCAAAAATGAAAATTATTTGATATCAGAAAGACATTCTTCGTATTCAGAATGCAATTCGATATGTCTGATGTGCTCTCATGTCCCACAAAAAATGCTGTCGAAACGCTCAAAACTCTCATTCCAGATCCCTTAAGGAAAACCTAATATTCACACAACACTGTGTGTATGAATGAAATAATACCCACATAGCATTTGCATATGAGTTTGTCTATGCGGTACATGAAGCATTGCTTTTAGTGCAATATTCTGTTTATTACTTTCACAGCTGAGTGACAAAAACTGTTGTGACCTTTATTTTATATAGTGTAATTGTTTTTTCTATTAATTACTTCCAAATGATGCAGAAGTAATGAGCCTTATGAAGTAGTGCATTCATGATATCATGTAATGCAACCTTTGGCGTCTTATTCATTTTCTTGAACCAAGCACCAAGCTGCAAGATGTGTTTCTTTGTATAGGCCTATGCTTTTGGGTTGAATTTGGGATAATGATTTCCAATAATTGGGCTTTTCCCTTTGTAACGACCTCACTGGATGTAATTGGTAAAAACAAAATAATCATACAAATCAGCAACTAGGTGAATGAAAAGGTAATCGGTGAATGAATAAAATTTAAAAGATAAATTTAGTGGATTTATAGTGTTTGATGCCAACCCATCAGTCAAGTAAGTACAGTTGGTAGAGTATCAGAGAGGTCCCGAGTTCAAACCCTGTTGATGTTGAAAAATGTTCTGGGGAAATAATTGCGCTAGCTTGAAGTTGTGACAAGTTCCTTGCTTTATAGAAGCAGGTATCATATCTTTTTGACACCATCCTGAGGAGCTGATTATTTCTTCCAGGGATTTGAGATGGAGTTATCTATTTTGATAACCAAATGTTTGCAGTTTTTGGAAATTTTTTCAAAACATAAATCCATGTCTATGGATTTATTGTGAAAAACAGAACCATTAGGGTGACACATCCCCATACACTTCAACTGGGAAGTACCTCTTTCCCCAGACCATATTATCCCAGAATTTCCCCTAATGTCACCCTGCCTGTCAATCGTGTAGGTATTGCAAATATAAACACAATCAAAACAACTATCAAGTTTATATCAACATCATCTCAACTAACATTGTCTCACATTTGCTGGCCACCATGCATCATTAATATCACTGATTTGACTAGCAATAGAGGTGTAAAAACTGACCATAAGCTTGTCAATTCTATATCGTATGTGGATACAATATCACACTATTAGATCGTTAGTGGATAGAGAATGTGATCTGTTAGCACAAAACAGGCAACATGTCCCTAGTCATATTTTTGAAATGGGTCTTTAGTGGCATTGAAATATCATTTTTTGTTCACGCCAGTGAACATTAAAACCGTTTGCACCCACATCTCATATGCACAGTTTACCCCTTGCATACCATGTGTCTTGAATAGCTATTGTAACACACCAGCCCTGTGGTTGAGACTAGGAAATAATTCCTAATATCTCATACCCTCGTTTGTATGCCTTTCCCGATGCCTTTATCTAATCCTGCTCCCCATGACAAGGCAATTTAGCACATTTAATCTTCAGAGAGACTGCTTAGTGTAGGAAATGTTTAGCCTTTTTTATTAAGCATGTTTTCAATTGGCTTATAGCAGACGGATGATTATTTAAACAACAGTTGCCTGATTCCCCATTCAGTGCTGTTTATTAGAAATATGAATTACTTCATTTCTCACAATTGCACCATTTGACGTACGGCACTGATAATATGAAAACCCTTGACAAATTGTACCACATCTTTAAAAGTAGTCAAAACTGACATTTTAAAGCTTATTTTCTAAATATCTAAAAGTAAAATTATGACAAGTTCCTTGTTTTGAAGAAGCATGTATCATATCTTTTTGACACCATCCTGAGGAGCTGATAATTTCTTCCAGGGGTTTGAGATGGAGTTATCTATTATTAATATAGTGTAGTGTAAGGTGCATAATATTGTATATTTGAATTTTGGGGAACAGAGGTGAGTCTAGACTAGAAAACCCCTCAAGTGTGTAATTATATAATATTTCAAGGCATAGATTCAGATTGTAACCACTGATTGAGTAAGGTCTGTGGGGGAAGATGCGCATGCAGGTTAACTAGTTTTGTTGTCGTAAGTCCGATTCAGACTCAGTCAGATTCAGCACGATGCGATGCTATAAAGAAATGAAAACTGGAGCCAGGTTTTTACGAGCTTGGCGGTGAAAATTCTCATTGCACAGTCGAAATTTCAGTCTGCGATGGAGTTGGATTTTGCTCAACTTTTTTGCATCGCGCTGCAGCAACGCAGCCGTGCAAGCTTGTGATTGGCTGCTGGAAAATCAAGGTCGGCAGAATGACCATAAAAGGAGATGCAGACCCCACATACTTTTCAAACATCGCAGCATTGAGTGATTAAATTAAAATGTACATTTTCATTTTCATCGCGCTATGCTGCGATCTCTTGAAAGCATCGCATCACACTGCGATCATCATCATCATCATCATGAGCCCATATCATCCCACTGCTGGGTAAAAGCCGGGGTAAAAGCCTCTCCCAAATTTTGCCAATTTCTCCTGTCTCCTGCAGTTCCTGTCCAGGCTGTTGTTCCCAGGATGTGGAGTCTGAATCGGACTTTTGTTGTCAAAATAGTGAAGCAAAGGAGAAAACTTGTTGCAGGAAGAGAATGGAACCCAAGGAAATTATGTCAGGGTAAATTGTAAGGGGTATGACAAATTAGCTTTTAGTGTGTTGACTGTCGGACAAGTTTGGAACTATCAAGCTTTCATCAGGAGTAGCTCTGCTTTCTTCAGGAGAAAGTACCTGAATGAGACATTAATCATCAGGGGACTGGGGTCCAAAAAGGTTTTTGCTCAAAATGGTGGATTTATTGTTCTAACTTGGGGAAACTGAGGGAAAAACCCAAGTTGGGGGATACCCACTTGTTACGACCCCTGGTAGCTCAGGGTGTGGGTAGAGAGAAGCACGATGTGTGAGGTACAGTGTCATGAATGCACTCTGTATATAAAAGAAAGAAACATTTTCTTTTTCAATTAGATGAAGTGTTTTAAGCAAATTGAATTCATGTTTAAATAAAATGGCTTCAAGAAAAATAACAAATAAGTTGATAATTGGCTTAAGCTGAGATTTCAGACTGTGATACGTTGAGCATTGCCAATGTGACTGATGTAGTAATGAGATCAGTGCATACACACATACAATAATGAAAAAAAAAATAATATCATTTTACTGGTAAGATTTTGTGCTAAGCTTTGTGGCAGGGCTGTAGCAAGCGGGGCGGCCGGGGATGCCATGGCCGCCCCACTTTTTGAGAAATTTTTTATGTTTTTCTTTGTATCTTTATTTCAATATGGACATAGATTTGTAATTTGGCCGCCCCATATTTGTGATGGCCGCCTCACATTTTTTTACCTTGCTACGGCCCTGCTTTGTGCCAAAGAGCCATTTTGTTAATAGCAACAATTACAAAATTATGGCTGGTTTTAAATGGTGCCACTCAAAACCAAAACAGTGCCCTGTGCGCATACCTTTTAAATTTGTTTTTGTTTTTGCTGTGGTTTGAATCATTAGACAAATATGGAACTTAGTCCATGAAGTGGCTGATAGATTCACACAGCGCATAGATTTCACACACCTTATAGCTAATAATAGTGTCTTTATGTACAAACCTTAGGGCAATAACAATATCATAATCATATCGTATATCAAATTCAGATGCAGTATTTCATTCAAGATTGCAAAAATATTATACCAAGACAAGGAATATGATAGCATTATATTCTGAGACTGAGATTGAAGTAGTATTTATTGAAAGAAAATACAGATATGCATTTCAAATATGAACAATGATTTGCTATTGTGGTATTCTAGAAATATATACTGTAACTGTCTTGGCAAGGTTTTGACAATGGTGTCTTGCAAATAGAAAAAGAAACTTCAAAAATAGATGCATAATTATGTCTGGCCTGCTGAACTAAGACGATAAGCTATGACACATTTGCTCAATTGAGACAATTTTCTTCCTGCAAATCATATCAATGGGCTATTCCAGAAATTAAAGGCACACCCCCTAAAGAAGACATGGGATTCCCAAAAATTTTCACCATTTTTTGCTCTGGGAATTCCCAAAAAAAATGGCCATTATTCTCACAACCCTAAAGAAGACATGGGAATTCCCAAGAAAAAGACGCCTTTTTAGGCTTGGGAATTCCCAACAATTTTGGCAAAAATTTGCATGTCTTCTTTAGGGACACTGGGAATTCCCATTTTTTTAAGCATTTTTTTTTCAAGATGGGAATTCCCATTATTTCGGATATAATTTTAGTATGGGAATTCCCAAAACTTTATGGTACAAATTCACATGTCTTCTTTAGGGGGTGCCATTAATTTCTGGAATAGCCCAATCTAGAAGACACAAACTCAAAACATGTCTTAGACAATAATAACTGTGCACCATCTATATCATTGTGTGAAATCAGAGGGTTTTGTTTTGGGCCGAGGTATTTACCCTCGGATAAATTCCGAGGCCCAAAACAAAACCCGACAATATCAAAAGTAGGGGGGACAAAGAGGCTAAGATTGGCTGATATGACCTGATGCATGATTTTGTAGGCTTTTGTATTACCAGGTGAGAGCACATCCCTTCACCTTGATTTATGGTTATAAGTAGGTTGGGCAATTCCAGAGTTTGGTTTTTCACTGCAATTGACTAAAACATCAAACATTATCCTCGTTAAGTCACTTCCGATTGTAGTACTTACAGAGTATGTTTTGCAAAACAAATTAAGATTTTCTGATTTTGCTATGCACTGATAATGCCTTTATTAAGTTAAAAGGACCAAAATTCCATCAAGAACAACCTGCAGTACTTTGTGGGGAAAATGGGAGTGATACACTGAGAGAAGGCTGAATTGGAATTTACCTGAGTAAATTGTTTGGAAACTTGATTTAAAAAAAATAATGAACACCCTTTTTGTAACACTTTAGAACACCTTTCATATGGAACACAACTTTGAACACTGCTGTTTATATTTGCATTCCCCGTGGTTCAAAGTGAACCATTTTGGATGCTCTAGAACACCAGTGTTCAAATATGTCTGATGCTTCCAAGGTATTCCCAAATTTAACACAGGTGTTTAGAACACAAACAGATTTGAATTTATTGTGTTCTAAACATGAATGGAAGTGTCCAAAAAAAAAGGGTTGGAATAAGGTGTTAATAAAGTGTTCATTCTTTTTACATCAAGTGTCCACAAAGTAGAGTGTATGTTGCTTTTAAAATGCATTGCTCTAAGTAATCCATTATATATTGTATTTATTTTCACAATTTTATGATAAAGAAGGAACAAGTAATAACTCTAACAAATAACAAATTAACAAGAACAACAATAACAAACGGTTTACAATTTTTGTAAGCTGCATTTATTACAGTGATGGATTATTTACAATGCATTTTATATCTATGATATTATTATTTGAACAGTATGTTATCTACAAGACTTATCGCTGACTCCAGTTTTATCTATAATGTCATTGCAGGTCATGCTTTTCATATTTTTCTTTCAAGTATGCATGTGAAGCAATACAGACCAAAGTTCTTGATTGTTAAAAATATACATGTAAATACCATGTTGGTAAGAAATTTTTCACAATTTGTGAGACCATTGAAGTATTTAATCATACAAATATGAATTTAATACTGAATAAGTCTAAATGAAAGTGACTTTTAAAGTCTTTTCAAATAGTGACTGTACCTGTTTACACTATTCTTGGCACTGAATTCAATAGTGAATAAGTCTTAATGATGCTCCTCAGCATCAGTTGAAAGTGACTTTAGAAATCTTAATCAAATAGTGACTGTACCTGTTTACACTATTCTTGGCACTGAATTCAATAGTGAATAAGTCTTAATGATGCTCCTCAGCATCAGTTGAAAGTGACTTTAGAAATCTTAATCAAATAGTGACTGTACCTGTTTACACTATTCTTGGCACTGAATTCAATAGTGAATAAGTCTTAATGATGCTCCTCAGCATCAGTTGAAAGTGACTTTAGAAGTCTTAATCAAATAGTGACTGTACCTGTTTACACTATTCTTGGCACTGAATTCAATAGTGAACAAGTCTTAATGATGCTCCTCAGCATCAGTTGAAAGTGACTTTAGAAGTCTTAATCAAATAGTGACTGTACCTGTTTACACTATTCTTGGCACTGAATTCAATAGTGAATAAGTCTTAATGATGCTCCTCAGCATCAGTTGAAAGTGACTTTGGAAGTCTTAATCAAATAGTGACTGTACCTGTTTACACTATTCTTGGCATTGAATTCAATAGTGAATAAGTCTTAATGATGCTCCTTAGCATCAGTTGAAAGTGACTTTGTAAGTCTTAATCAAATAGTGACTGTACCTGTTTACACTATTCTTGGCATTGAATTCAATAGTGAATAAGTCTTATTGATGCTCCTTGGCATCAGTTGAAAGTGACTTTGGAAATCTTAATCACATAGTGACTGTACCTGTTTACACTATTCTTGGCACTGAATTCAATAGTGAATAAGTCTTAATGATGCTCCTCAGCATCAGTTGAAAATGACTTTGGAAGTCTTAATCAAATAGTGACTGTACCTGTTTACACTATTCTTGGCACTGAATTCAACAGTGAATAAGTCTTAATGATGCTCCTCAGCATCAGTTGAAAGTGACTTTGGAAATCTTAATCACATAGTGACTGTACCTGTTTACACTATTCTTGGCACTGAATTCAACAGTGAATAAGTCTTAATGATGCTCCTCAGCATTAGTTGAAAGTGACTTTGGAAATCTTAATCACATAGTGACTGTACCTGTTTACATTATTCTTGGCACTGAATTCAATAGTGAATAAGTCTTAATGATGCTCCTCAGCATCAGTTGAAAGTGACCTTGGAAGTCTTAATCAAATAGTGACTGTACCTGTTTACACTATTCTTGGCACTGAATTCAATAGTGAATAAGTCTTAATGATGCTCCTCAGCATCAGTTGAAAGTGACTTTGGAAGTCTTAATCAAATAGTGACTGTACCTGTTTACACTATTCTTGGGACTGAATTCAATAGTGAATAAGTCTTAATGATGCTCCTCAGCATCAGTTGAAAGTGACTTTGGAAGTCTTAATCAAATAGTGACTGTACCTGTTTACACTATTCTTGGCACTGAATTCAATAGTGAATAAGTCTTAATGATGCTCCTCAGCATCAGTTGAAAGTGACTTTGGAAGTCTTAATCAAATAGTGACTGTACCTGTTTACACTATTCTTGGCACTGAATTCAATAGTGAATAAGTCTTAATGATGCTCCTCAGCATCAGTTGAAAGTGACTTTGGAAGTCTTAATCAAATAGTGACTGTACCTGTTTACACTATTCTTGGCACTGAATTCAATAGTGCATAAGTCTTAATGATGCTCCTCAGCATCAGTTAAAAGTGACTTTGGAAGTCTTAATCAAATAGTGACTGCACCTGTTTACACTATTCTTGGCACTGAATTCAATAGTGATTAAGTCTTAATGATGCTCCTCAGCATCAGTTGAAAGTGACTTTGGAAGTCTTAATCAAATAGTGACTGCCTGTTTACACTATTCTTGGCACTGAATTCAATAGTGAATAAGTCTTAATGATGCTCCTCAGCATCAGTTGAAAGTGACTTTGGAAGTCTTAATCAAATAGTGACTACCTGTTTACACTATTCTTGGCACTGAATTCAATAGTGAATAAGTCTTAATGATGCTCCTCAGCATCAGTTGAAAGTGACTTTGGAAGTCTTAATCAAATAGTGACTGTACCTGTTTACCCTATTCTTGGTACTGAATTCAATAGTGAATAAGTCTTAATGATACTCCTCAGCATCAGTTAAAAGTGACTTTAGAAGTCTTAATCAAATAGTGACTGTACCTGTTTACACTATTCTTGGCACTGAATTCAATAGTGAATAAGTCTTAATGATGCTCCTCAGCATCAGTTAAAAGTGACTTTGGAAGTCTTAATCAAATAGTGATTGTACCTGTTTACACTATTCTTGTCACTGAATTCAATAGTGAATAAGTCTTAATGATACTCCTCAGCATCAGTTGAAAGTGACTTTGGAAGTCTTAATCACATAGTGACTGTACCTGTTTACACTATTCTTGGCAATGAATTCAATAGTGAATAAGTCTTAATGATGCTCCTCAGTATCAGTTGAAAGTGACTTTGGAAGTCTTAATCAAATAGTGACTGTACCTGTTTACACTATTCTTGGCACTGAATTCAATAGTGAATAAGTCTTAATGATGCTCCTCATCATCAGTTGAAAGTGACTTTGGAAGTCTTAATCAAATAGTGACTGTACCTGTTTACACTATTCTTGACACTGAATTCAACAGTGAATAAGTCTTAATGATGCTCCTCAGCATCAGTTGAAAGTGACTTTGGAAGTCTTAATCAAATAGTGACTGTACCTGTTTACACTATTCTTGGCAATGAATTCAATAGTGAATAAGTCTTAATGATGCTCCTCAGTATCAGTTGAAAGTGACTTTGGAAGTCTTAATCAAATAGTGACTGTACCTGTTTACACTATTCTTGGCACTGAATTCAATAGTGAATAAGTCTTAATGATGCTCCTCAGCATCAGTTGAAAGTGACTTTAGAAGTCTTAATCAAATAGTGACTGTACCTGTTTACACTATTCTTGGCACTGAATTCAATAGTGAATAAGTCTTAATGATGCTCCTCATCATCAGTTGAAAGTGACTTTGGAAGTCTTAATCAAATAGTGACTGCACCTGTTTACACTATTCTTGGCACTGAATTCAATAGTGAATAAGTCTTAATGATGCTCCTCAGTATCAGTTAAAAGTGACCTTGGAAGTCTTAATCAAATTGTGACTGTACCTGTTTACACTATTCTTGGGACTGAATTCAATAGTGATTAAGTCTTAATGATGCTCCTCAGCATCAGTTGAAAGTGACTTTGGAAGTCTTAATCAAATAGTGACTGTACCTGTTTACACTATCCTTGGCACTGAATTCAATAGTGAATAAGTCTTAATGATGCTCCTCAGTATCAGTTAAAAGTGACTTTTGAAGTCTTAATCAAATAGTGACTGTACCTGTTTACACTATTCTTGGCACTGAATTCAATAGTGATTAAGTCTTATTGATGCTCCTCATCATCAGTTGAAAGTGACTTTGGAAGTCTTAATCAAATAGTGACTGCACCTGTTTACACTATTCTTGGCACTGAATTCAATAGTGAATAAGTCTTAATGATGCTCCTCAGTATCAGTTAAAAGTGACCTTGGAAGTCTTAATCAAATTGTGACTGTACCTGTTTACACTATTCTTGGGACTGAATTCAATAGTGATTAAGTCTTAATGATGCTCCTCAGCATCAGTTGAAAGTGACTTTGGAAGTCTTAATCAAATAGTGACTGTACCTGTTTACACTATCCTTGGCACTGAATTCAATAGTGAATAAGTCTTAATGATGCTCCTCAGTATCAGTTAAAAGTGACTTTTGAAGTCTTAATCAAATAGTGACTGTACCTGTTTACACTATTCTTGGCACTGAATTCAATAGTGATTAAGTCTTAATGATGCTCCTCAGCATCAGTTAAAAGTGACTTTAGAAGTCTTAATCAAATAGTGATTGGACCTGTTTACACTATTCTTGGCACTGAATTCAATAGTAAATAAGTCTTAATGATGCTCCTCAGCATCCTGTTGAAAGTGACTTTGCAAGTCTTAATCAAATAGTGACTGTACCTGTTTACACTATTCTTGGCACTGAATTCAATAGTGAATAAGTCTTAACGATGCTCCTCAGCATCAGTTGAAAGTGACTTTGGAAGTCTTAATCAAATAGTGACTGTACCTGTTTACACTATTCTTGGCATTGAGTTCAATAGTGGATAAATCAAAATAAAATTCAGACTTTTCTTACCAATCCTATATATACAATAGATTTCATATCCCAGCAAACACAAAATGTTTTACAGAAAACGTTTAAATGTCGGGTTATATAAAGGGTGTAAAAACGTTTTATGCAAAACATTCTGAACATTAATAATGTGTTAAAATCATATTTCATGACCTATATAACCCGACATTTAAATATTATTAAAACATTTTGAATGAATGTTTTAAGAACATTTTTGTGTTTGCTGGGATAGCACTGTTTCCTTGAGGCCACTGATTTCTATATAAATGTTTTTCCTGTTTTTTTATACTAAAAAAATACAAAAATAAAGTCAAACCATTTACACAATAAATGAATTTGTGTAAATTCATGTCTCATGAGATTCCATGAGATGATCATTTCATATACAAAGATATATATACATACATATAGCCTATTATATCATACAAAGAAACATTGACATAGCCTGGTCTAGATCTACTAAACATAATGTTTACATACGCTTCAATTTCGTAGGAGGTTCTAACATTGTGCATTTATTTCATAACACATCAGCCTGGGGTACTTTGGATGGTTTAAGCGTATACTTTGTTCGGTACAAAATAGGCAAGATTTGGATTTTCACACAATTATTAGTACATCATATATGCATTTCATAGGAGGTTCTAACATTGTGTGTTTGTCTCATAACACATCAGCCTGGGGTACTTTGTTTGGTTTAAGCGTATGCTTGGTTCAATACAAAATAGATGTGATCAAGCAAAATCAGTCAAAAGTTGGATATATTGATTTTCAGATATAGCCAAACAAAGACAATAATTTCATTTGTTGCATAATGTGTTGGGAAAAACTTCCACTGTTCAAATCTTTGGAACTAAATGTTCAATTTTAATGGAGGTTTTTACAAAATGTAGCTTTGCAAATACTTAATACAATCATGTGAAAAATTTCAAATTGAATATGCCCGACTTCAGATTGATTTTGCTTGATCACACCACAATTGTAATTGGGCAAGTACTTCTCAGGGGGGCAATGATGAATATTAAACTAGCAAATTATGTGGTTTTTGTGTTCAAATCCAAATTTGCATTTTTTTTATCATTGTGCTATAAATCTCAATATCCACAAGACCAATTGAGCTGAGAGCAGATGTGTGCCCAAATGTGTGCCCAAATGATGGATTTGGGGACTCAATCTGTTCCCCAAGTTTACTAAAGAAACATGACAAATCAGCATATTATATGGAGCACATTTCAGCTGATCAGCACACCCAGTATATGGTTGAGCTGTCTTATTCTTGTTCTAAGTTACATGGATTATACAGAGTTACAGATTTCACATCACCAAATAATGTCTCTTGTGGGATTCCGTCATGATCTGCAGTGTTTTTACATTTCGGTAAAAGTTACCCACCTATAAATCAATATTAAAAACCAAAAAAATTGTGCAGATTTAGGGAAAAATTTGTGCCAGGTAATAAATGTAGGCTTGAATCTAAGCATCTGCCAAGATTCTGGGCTTTTATTCAGATTTTTCATGTATTTCTCAAACCGGTTGCTTCTAGGTAAAATCACAAGTGCTTCTATTTTGAAAATTGGGTGAAAAAAGTGTATTGCATTCGTGGTCCGGTAGCTCGAAAATTCAATGGTCACCAATATATTTAATTTAAAACTTGCTTGTTTGTTTGTCACTCAGGAAAACATCACTTTGAAAAAATGAGTCGCTTCGTAAGGTAGGTAGAGCCATTTGAATAGAGGCCATTTTGTACACAAAGTATAGGGAAATTTATTACTATTGTATGAATGAATGAATGAATCTTTATTTCCATAATAAAAAACAACAAAATACAAAGAAATTCAACATCATAAAAATAAAACAAAACAATTATGGAGGAGATGATCGAAAGGCCAATAAGGCCAGCATTGACCATCCCCTTACAGAACAAAATTAATACAACAACAAACAAACAGAGTTAAGCCTATCACACAAGAACAAAAACGGGGCTCCAAGAACTAGTTGTAAAATGAGATTCAGATTAGCTGTGTTTTATATTTGTTTCGAAAATGTTTGATTGAGTTTGCTATTTTAAGGTTATCGTTCAGGGAATTCCATAACAGTGGGCCGGTAGTCCTGATTGAATGATCAGTGAATACTTTCTTGTTTCTTGTTTGATTATACTTATTACTGTTTCTTGTGTGATAGCTATGAATATCGGATCGTTTTAGAAAGAAACTGTCAAATGAACATGGCAGTTGTTTAATAGAATATTTAAACATGTATACACCTAGTTCTAGTTTGAATATATCATATACATTGAGCATATTGAATTTATGAAATAGTGGTCCAGAATGGCTTCGATAATGGCTATTTGAAATGGTTCTCATGGCCCATTTTTGGAGCAAATGTATTTTATCAAGATATGTTTTACATGCATTCCCCCATGTAAGTATACCATAATTAATATAAGGCAAGACAAGCGTACTACAATAAAGTGTGTGCAAAACACGCCCAGGTATAAAAAATTTCAACTTGTTTATCATACCTATATTCCGTGAGATTGTTTTTGAGATTCCGTTGATATGGTTTTTCCATGTGAGATTTTCATCGATAATTACACCTAAAAATTTGGTTTGTTACCCTTTGCAAGTTTGTACCATCCAAAGTAATATCTATGTTTTCTTGTGAATTATTTATCGAAGTCATTCTAGGGGTACCCATAATCATGTAATTAGTTTTACTAGCATTTACAGAAAGTTTGTTTGCTTTAAACCAGTTACTCACTTCGGATAACTCTTTATTTATTAATGACATTTGATTAGCAATGTCATTGCTTGAGTATAAAATTGTCGTATCATCAGCAAACAATACAAAGTCTAATATAGTCGAGGTATTCGTTATATCATGTACAAAATAAATAGTAAAGGACCTAATATTGAGCCTTGAGGGACTCCGCAAATTATACTTTTATATTTGGAATTTTTATTATTGAAATTCACATATTGTTTTCTATCACTTAAATAGCTCTTGAACCAGTCATAAACAATTCCTCTGAATCCAAAATGTTCTAATTTATGAAGTAGAATACTATGGTCAATAGTGTCGAAAGCTTTTGATAGGTCCCTACAAGGTGCAAACGTGTGCAATATACAGATTGAAAATGTCTTTTCATTGTTTAGACCTAGAAGTTACAAAATATGATCTATTGCATACATATGGTATAATTGAAAACAACTGTTCTTGTTCTACAATTTACAAAGCAAAATATAAAAAGTATAAGAGTCTGTTGCATATATTTGAAAACAGCTCTTCTAAGGGAGTGTTCATTAATACTTTGGTAGGGGGGGCTGGTCTACCTCAAATATTTTGCTCGAAAACTTTTTTGACCCCCTTCGATGGACCGCTAAACTTTTTTGACCCCCTCTTTTGACAGACAAAACTTTTTGACCCCCCCCCATTATCGTATAACAAACATACTTAATAGTGTTGTTTCCAGTGGTGTGGTATCTGGGTCACATGTATCTGGAGGCAAATGTTTGAAACATTCCCGGTGGACAATTGCGCATGAAATACAAGCACAAGGAAATTTTCATTTTATACTTAATTTAGATTTGTCCCAAATCAGGATGTTTCTCTGATTTTACAGGGATAAATGAAATTGAGGATTTATTTGGAGGTTCACAGGCACATCAGCATAATTTGGATCTGTGTCTATTATGATAGTAAAAATGCGTGCAAACCGCGCAAAAATTGTGGCCATATTGAAGCTTGAATGGTCAAATATTGTTAAAATTGGAACTAATTTATGCAAAAAGCTAAAATGGTCAAAATATGAGATTAATTTAGTCACGAAAATGTACACAGACCAGTTTTGGCCCCAAAGACTGTGGTACTTGGGCCTGTGCCGACTCTGTGCTATCATGCCTATGGTAAATCTACCCATGGGCCTATGTGTACAAAATAAATTTACAATGAGAAACAGTAAACTGAAGTGTGCAGTTTACGTGCAAAGAAATCCAATTTATTTGCAATATTTAATAGATATGTGTACACTATGTGCCATCATTTTTTCAAACAAAAGCACTGAAAACCAAAACTTGTCCATGTTAAAAGTGATATAGAGGGTCTCAATGCGCGCCAAGCGCGCGAAAATTTGCGGTTTTGAAGGGGAAAACTTTTTGGCCCCCCCCTTTCCTACCACCTAAAACTTTTTGGTCCCCCCTCTTTTTTGGCCCCCTCCTTTTTACCAGCCCCCCCAAAGTATTTCTGAACACTCCCTAAGAGTTACAAATATACAAAGGATAATGTGTTGCATATCAGAGAAAACAAAACAAGTTTTCTTATTCTAGTTTCAATTGACAAAACATTGTGCAAAGTACAAGATTCTGTTGCATATATGTGACCATCCTCCACAACTGAGCCCGGATGTCGCCAGTGCCACTGTTGAGATATGCTCCATTGAACTTAACAATAAACAGTAGGAAACAAAGGATTTATTGACTGTTTTATTGATTTTTCACTACTTAAATGTCAAGTACTATAGACATGATATACATCATTTTAAAGCTAATTTCAAGCAGAATATCTTGGTTGAATATCTCAAAAATGATGATTGGCGACTTCAGGGCTCAGTTGTGCTGGATGGTCACATATTTGAAAACAGCTTTTCATAGTTTAGACCTATAGAAGTTACAAATATACAAAGGATACCGTGTTGCATATCAATGAAAAAACTTATTCCAGTTTTACAATTGACAATACACTATACAAAGTACAAGATTCTGTTGCATATTAAACACAGTTCATAAAATTACAAACATATAGCCTAAAGGACAATGTGTTGCATATCTATGAAAACAACTTTTCTTATTCCAGTTTAACAATTGACAAAATGCTATGCAAAGTACAAGATTCTGTTGCATTTGAAAATAACTCTTCTTGAAGTTACAAAGTTACAAAGGGATACTGTGTTGCATATCTATGAAAACAACTTTTCTTATTTCAGTTCTATAATTGACAAAACACTATGCAAAGTACAATATTCTGTTGCATTATTTGAAAGCAACTTTTCTTAGTTTTAAGCTAAAAGTTACAAAGATAAAAGGTACAGCACAACAATAATGTAGCAGTTCATGAAATATATGACCTGGGAGCACAAGTGAGGGTCGATTTTGAAAATTGAGGTGACCATAATGACAGTCTGGATGTTTTCTTTGTGATATCAGTGACAGCAAATGATACAGGAATCACCAAGTTATGAAGCAAAAACCAATGGAAGATACAAATTCAGAAGTTGCAATTTTTGCTTTAGTGAACGTCTTAAGTGGTAAGTTTAGACCTGAGGTGCATTAGGGTTAATTTGAGATATCAGTGACAACAAATGATACAGGAATCACCAAGTTATGAAGCAAAAACCAATGAAAGATACAGATTCAAAAGTTGCAATATTTGCTTTAAATAGTGAATGCCAACGCTAACTGTAACTTAAGGCAGCTGTGTACTGTAGACATTTTTTCTTTCGCAAAATTGAGTTTTTTTGATATGTTTGTACTTTGTTATGTTTTTTATAAATACAAGGAATGAAAATCCAGATTTGTAAACTCCAACTGCAATATTTTAAGGATTTTATTTCACTATTCCACTCGTGTTTGAAATTGAAAAGGAAAGAAAATCTTTGTTGTACCAGCAGGGTACCGCAAGCATAACAACGCATCGCGTTGCGTATCGCATAATTTGTTAACGCACAAATATGCTACGCATACGCGACGCTTATCTGCATACGCGGCACATCTTATGGAAACACCACGGAAGCACAAAAACCTAGTGGTCAAATGGCTCCGTTTTAACTGATAAAATGTGGGTTTTTTCAAGTTCTTTCCCCCGATTTAAATATCAAGTTATGAATGGATTTCGCTCAAACTTTTCAAGGGGCCGTGGATTTACCCGATGTTTATGTAATGTAAGGTAGAAAAATAAAAACTGCCGCATTCTCTTGCGAGATTCGATGAAAGTGCAAAATGTGACCACTTTAAACTTCAACGGCCATTATTTCAATGTTCATTTTCTCAGTAAAATGACTATTTAGGTACACGATAACTCAATAAATACAGCATCTATAGGTAAGCAAATATGATCATCGTAAAAAGCATGATCGACTCGAGAAACGGATTTCTCATTTTTTTATATTTTGGTCTATTTCCGATTTTAGGCATCATTTTGTGCAAATAGGCGTTTGTGAATTTTTAAAAGTTCAATTTGATGCCTTATATGGTCAATATCTCAAAAAATAAGGCCAATATCAAAATAATATAAAAACTGTTTTTGGAATGGAGCCTCAAGATTGAGCTCAAAACAAAATAAAATATTTTGGAAATAGTGTTTTTTTGTTATGATGTACCTAACAAATATTGCCAAAAACTCACTTTTTTGTGATTTTCTTCAAAATTGTTGTTTTTACCCCAAATCTGTATTTATATTAAGATTTATTGATGTCTTGACCCGGGGTCACTCCCATTGTGGCCTGTACACCATCCGCGATAATGAAAACGCGTAAAAAGGGTCGTTTTTCGTGGGTAGGTATCGCGTTTAGGGTGTCAAAAACATGAAAAAATTGGAAAAAAGGGTAGCAAAATTGCAATTTCTAAATACGCTGGAAATGAAATTTAGGGTATGAAATTTGATGTTAGAAATGAAATCCCTGTTTAGGGTGTCGTTTTAGCCAAGGGTTAAATCCTCGTTTAGGGTGCTTTTCAAAAGTTGATTATCGCGGATGGTGTACAGGCCACAATGGGAGTGACTCCCCGGGTCTTGCCTTCATAAAAATGTATACTTTTATATGTCTTGCATAAATAATTACAAAGTTATTGCACTTTTACTACATGCATGTCTGAGAGTACACAGCCTCCTTAAAGTGCTAAAGTTTGGTCTAAGGTTAGGCCTAAGGTTTTATTTCTCATTTAGCTTGGGAAAAGTGACTTTTAAGTGTTCTTATTTTTATTGCAGAACACAATGTAACATATTTTACCATGATTTGATAAAATCCCCCAAAATAATAATGCAAACATAAAAAAAGAAAACCTCCAACACAGCAGCAAAGGCCCCCCTTGCCCTCCTAGCTATGCCCCTGTGCACAGGAATGTAGCAATTTTCACAAAAATATCAACAACATTTTTGAAGATGAAGCATAGTTTTGCTAACATACTTCGCTTATTTATTTATTTGAATATTTATTTATTTGTATATTTATTTATTTATTTTTTTTAAATATATATTTATTTATTTATTTATTTATTTATTTATTTATTTATTTATTTATTTATTTATTTATTTATTTATTTATTTATTTATTTATTTATTTATTTATTTATTTATTTATTTATTTATTTATTATTTATTTATTTATTTATTTGATTTATGGTTAAAGTTGTTTCTATTCACCAAATATTTAATTTATTTAAAACAGAAATAGATTATGCTCATTCCTTATGAAAATATGCCCCCTCTATTCCAAACTAAATATTTCAGTTCTATTTGGGAAATCTATAGACCACTTGACATCACTGTTTATCAACAAAGGCGAGGGACTCATCTGTCGATATGGTCGAACGAGCCGCTACACTGTTCAATAGCTTTCCTGTACTATATGAAATGTGGCGGGCGATTTAAAATGCACGTGCCCTTAGCAAACTATGATCGCACGCACACTGCAGGGCAAAGAACAATGGAAATTGCCATAATGCGCGCGCATACTGCCGGGCAATGACGTCACATGGCAAGTGGTCTATAGATGCTGCAATCAGCCCATCTGATGTGATTGACAACCCTCTATAATACACTTCACCCACATCATCAATGACACATCCAGTGTTATGATACTCTGGTGTGTCATACCTGTCCCAGGTGTATTTATACACACGCCCCTTCCTGTCTCTCCAATGATAACATGCAGCATATAGCTGCCTTGCATCATTCCTATAGGACACAGCTTGAAATTCCCAACCATCAGGTGGTTTTATTCTACACAGATCCTGACCCATATCTCCCATTGGTTTGATTACCATTTCATAGTCTCCCATTACCACCAAATAATCTGTACTGATAGTGAGATCAAATGGAAGGAAACTAAGGTCTAAAATCCTTTGCTGTGTAAACCCTGGCAAACTACAAACTACCAATGCTTTCCTGCCATGTAAACCTATCACAGATGTGTTGGCATTAGCTGCAATACAGTATGGCACCACATTCCCATCATGAATCTGATATTTCTTTACATGGTTTGATGCTTTGTGGCATGGGAACTGATACATCTTGCACTTATTGTCCACTTTCCCTATTCACTGCCCACACAACCCACTCAATAGGCCCGTGACCTCTGCTGGTGCCCACACAGTTTAGGTATAGGACTCCCACTAGTTAGCATCACTGTGCAAAAAATAACCAGCCGATTATTTTCGTAGCCGCTCACATGTTCAATTATATTATCATCTGATTGTGGTTCAAATTTCATTCGAAAATGTAGAAAAGAAAGCTGCAACCAGTACATTTTTGCAACTCAATTCTATACTTTTCCGAAGCAGAGGTCCCTGTGTTATTTCAATACAAACAAAAATGCCACTGACCATAGCACAGAATGGCTTATATTCAGGGGCATGCCCCGCCCAAACCCTTTGAGCTACACTCTTCGTAGGAGCTGTCAATCAAGATTTTCTAACAATCTCATTGGTGTCCAAATTTGATTGGCATACAAGACAAGGAAAAATGCGAACAGCCTCTTCCAAATAAGGGTTTCCAACCCAGTGTTTTCAGCTCCTTGGGCAAGTTCAGTGGAACTAGCCAGGGATTTTCAAGTGGGTATTATTGATTGGTTTGTGTGGTTAGTGAAGAGTGATCAGTTATGCAGCTTGCTGATTGGTTGAGCGTAAAGAAGTGGATAATGGCCCATTCATAAACCTAATTGGTGTAGTTTTTAACTGGGTTTAGCATTCACAAAGGTCGAGATGTATTTCATGTGGACCATAAGTGCACTATGACACATAGCGGAATGGGTTGCGTATCACAAATATGCAAGCTGGCATAGACTCACTCACTGCTACACCCTGTAGTCTCACATTAGTACCGCTCCACTTGTCAGATGTCAGGGTGTACAGTAGATGTGTCTCTTCCCTGCTCACATGATGTACCTCCACGCACGCACTGTCATCTCTACAGATAGCCAGATGGTCACTAGCCACAAAATGAAGTGGTCCCCGAGTATGAATCTGATGCTTCAACTTCCACTCCAACCCTGAAATGTGAAGTGAACAGCAATTGAAATACTATTGAATTATAAATTAAGATTAAATATCAAACTGTTCATCTGGACTTACTGTTTTGAGTTGGCTACAGTATCACGTCTCTTCCGAGACGCATCGTCAGGCCTAATGGGCTGGCGCTGAAATGTTGACCCATGACTCTGTTGGAGTGACGTCACGGGAGAGTCGTCGAGGAACCCGTTTGATGGCTGCATCATAGGTCCTACACAGGTTGTAGTCCCCCTCCTCGGTTGAGTGAAGGCTCCTCACAACGGAAATATATGGCCTCCTTCACCCCTCACTCAAACCACTTGTGTTCTTTGTCAATTTTTGGAATTTGATCTACTTCCAAGTTGAATAAACTGCTGTAAATGAAATTTGGCCTATGTTGGACATTCATTTTGCCTATTGTATGATCAAACTCCTGTCTAAAATGATGGGTGGTAGATAGTTATTTCAGAAACTGATGAGATCTTTGATTAGTATAAGAGTACCTACCATCAGTTTCTGTGAGATCCTGCATGAAATCGTTCCTCAAAGTAGATCTGAATTCTTTCAAAACACATCTCATAACTTCACTGCTTTCTGGTCTCTGGGTGCGATCTTGATGCCAGCATTTCTCCATCAGCTCCCTCAAGAATTGGGGACAATCATCAGGAATTTTGGGGCGAAGTCGAATATCATCTGACATAACCTGGTAGGTCACCGCTTCATTTCGCATTCCTTCATACGGTCTCTTACATGATACCATTTCCCAGACAATGATTCCAAAAGCAAAAATGTCGGCTTTTGGTGACAGTTGGTAGTTCATGAAAAGCTCAGGTGGTTGCCATCTCACACTTCCTTTGGTACTTTCGGTTGTTTTTGTACTGGTAAGGTCTTTTGCTATTCCAAAGTCACAGATCTTTAAGACACCATCAGCTGTTATGATACAATTGGGTGATTTCAAATCGCGATGGGCCACATCATTTTTCTTGAGGTAGTCAACACCACGGGCTAAGTCAAAAATCCATTGATGAAGAAGATTTTCTGGAAGTTTGTCTTTATCTTTGAGATAGTCATACAAGGATCCTTTAGCAGCAAATTCAGTTACAATAACCACATGTTCTTTTTCTATAATGGTATCATAATACCTGATAATATTCTTGTGATCAAGTTTCTTGAGGAAGTCAATCTCACGTTTTTGTTGGGCTGTGATTTCTCCATCAAATCTGATCTTCTTTGCAGCAGCTTCAATGGTGCCAAATTCTTTAGACTTCCATGTGCATCTATAGACTGTTCCACTTGCTCCATGACCTAAGCACTCATGATAAGTTAAACTAGCACCCATCAAGATCTAAAAAGAGATACATGTATTTGTTTTTAGTTAATTTCATATGAATGAGAACAGTTAACAGTTAAATTTAAGGCACAGCTTTGCTGTCTTCAATGTTGCTCATAAATTTTTTTCAGACCATAAAAAACCTGACAAAGTGCACACAAGACTGTAGTTGGGATTGACGATGGGTTTGTGCTGGTTACTGGTCCAGAATATCCACTACTACTGGAGGGGCCCTTCATTTTGTATCTATCAGTGCTTATGGGTTAAGTGTTAGTTATTGGTTCGGATACTTGAATTACATCCCGGGGGTCTCAGTAATCCCCCTGAGTACTCACCCCCCATGATTTGTTCAGGATTTTATTAAACTTTGTTTGGCTTATATTTGTGAAAAAATGAGACTCGTAACATTGTGTATGGATATAGAATTACATGCACGCAGTTTGCGCAACAGTTTATGTCAAAGGTCACTTCCGGTTTGCATATTCATGAGGTGGGTGTGGCTAATAAATAAGCATATATTCAGATATGCCAATTACCCAGCAAACACAAAACGTTTTTGACATCAATTGCAAAAGGTTAGAAAAGGCCAGAAAACGTTTAAATGTTGGGTTTTATATATATAAAAGACATATAAATGGTATAACAAAGTTTTCATAACATTCAAAAATATTTATTGACAACTTACTGCAAATATTCTAATATAATGTTATTTAAGTGTCGACAAAATATTTGGCAAAAAATGTTTGCAATTTTACAATAACATTTGGAAAACATTTTTGAAATATTGTTGTAGTGTGTTTTTATACAAAACGTTTTAAAATGTTTACATGACCTTTATATATACAGGGTGTCCCAGAAAAAATACCTGCTGAATGGATTAGGACATAAGTCGAGAAATAGACACCAAAATCCAAAAATCTAAAAATCAGCGTGTAGCCCATCTCATTCTGCATCTTATACGTTAATTTTACTGGAATCGGTTGACTGATTGCGAAGAAATGAGCGATTACATTACGCATGCGTAAATTCACTTCATTCCAAGTTTGAAAGAAAGATCATTCAACACAATGCGCACTAGTGGTTAACACTGTCAATGGGCTTCATATTGTGTTCGGTGAAATCCGTTTCGTTCTTTTTAAACAATCTGTTTCTTTCAAAACATCTAATTAGGTTTTGTTCAAATTTGAAAACCTGCACGATATTGAAATGAAAGCTTGCATGAAAGATGATGCTCGGTACTTGTAAATATCTTTTTTCGTTAATGTTGATATAAATGTTGCATAAAGAATTATTGTATAAAGAATTCCAGCTGGCTTAAAAAATTCTCACACACATTATTGTTTTTGGAATATTTCCAAGAAATTGTAATGCAAAACAT
The DNA here is from genome assembly GCF_039555335.1 of Amphiura filiformis. Lineage (NCBI taxonomy): Eukaryota > Metazoa > Echinodermata > Ophiuroidea > Amphilepidida > Amphiuridae > Amphiura > Amphiura filiformis. The sequence continues at coordinate 24,987,427 of NC_092631.1, read as the reverse complement.
TAATGTTGCATGAAGTCTAAAATTTAACGTAAAATCGCACTTGATCATTGTCATTTTTGGCTCAAATGTTCTTTGGAAAGTTAAAATATAACATATTCGCACAACCTGAAGAATTAAAGTTAGAAAGCTTCCAATTACAGAAATCAAAGTTTTCTCAGACAAACTGTTATTTATCTTCAGTGAAAGCATTAAAAACATAACACATTCGGATTATAAAGTAGATAATGTGGACTGAATTTAATGAGATGCACAAATTTTAGGAAGCGGTGAGTGAGTATAAAAAGTGCCTGTTGATCAAACATGGAGTGAACATCATTGATGCCTGCATTATGTAATCGTTAATTTCTTCGCAACCAGTCAACCGAATCAAATAGAATTTTCGTATGTGATGCACAATGAAATAGGCTATAATGCGCTACATTTTAAAAATTGTTTGATTCTGATATCTATTTCTCGACTTACGTTCAATTTTATTCACTCGGTAATTTTTTATGGGACACCCTGTATATATATATATATATATAAAACCTGACATTTAATGTTATTAAAACTGTTTTTATCTAAACCAAAACCCAAAATATAACATGTTTAAAACGTTTTAAAAACATTTTTGTGTTTGCTGGGTAGCATATCTGAAATTTATATTTACTGGCTAGTGTGCTAATGATTTGGTGTGAGGGGTGGCTAGTTTCCCATCTAAGGAGGGTTTCGCGATTTCCATAATGGGTGTTTTTGTTCTAGAAACACCAAATTTTAAAAATAAAACAATTTCCCAAAATTGAAACTTTGTATCCACCCTTCTATGAGATGTATCGGAGTCAAACTTGGTATTATCGCGTAGAGTTTATTTATTTTGTTTTGTTCTTTGAATACCCTTATGTGTATACTATAAAGGAGCAGACATTCAAGCAAAACAACTACAGACATGATACTTGATCATTAAGTCAAATAAGCAGGGAAATGAGTTAATGGCCAGTGAAATTGACCAAATGAGCAGTGAATGACTAAATGAGCAGTGAAATGAGCCAATGAGATATTTGATATTTAGGCCTAATCATCTTTATATTACTAGTTTATTTTAGTCACTGTCTGTTGTACACCCCACACACCCCTATCAGACACACATCAAATGTTTCAATTATGTCAAAATACACTAATTGCATCAAAATGCATCGATGGTGGATGTGACATTTTAATTCAATGACATTTTATTTTTATTTCAAACATTCAGGAATATGGAAGTCACACGATCCTCCTAAGGTGGAAAACTAGCCACCTCTTGCTTGATCCATTAGCCACACCCATCTTGTGCATATTCAGATATGCTAATTAGCCATGTCCACCTCATGAAATGTCAATTAGCCACACCCACCTCAGTAATATTCAGATATTCTAATTAGTCATGCCCACCACCTAATTATATATTATGCAAACTGAAAGTGACCTTTGACCCAAACCAGAAGTGGTGACATCTATAATTGAAGACCGAATTAAAAAGACTAGTTTGCATCTGACATCAGACTAAATAAAAAACTGGTTAGGTAGAAACTGGTTAGGCTGAGTCGAAAAAGATAGAGGGTTAAGTGCACAAAATTATAAAAAAAGTGGCTATATCTCATTAACCAATGATCCTACAGATAAGCGACCACTGACTTTTTTGTTCCTTATGACCAGATGAAAAGTTTGACATATGGCAAGACTCTCTAGGATATTTGGTTAAAAAGATAGAGGGTTAAGTGCACAAAATTAAAAAAGTGACTATATCTTATTAACCAATGATCCTACAGATATGCGACCACTGACTTTTTTGTTCCTTATGACCAGAGGAAAAGTTTGACATATGGCACGACTCTCTAGGACATTTGGGTAAAAAGATAGAGGGTTAAGTGCACAAAATAAAAAAAAAGTGACTATATCTTATTAACCAATGATCCTACAGATATGCGACCACTGACTTTTTTGTTCCTTATGACCACAGGAAAAGTTCGACATATGGCACGACTCTCTAGGACATTTGGTTAAAAAGATAGAGGGTTGAGTGCACAAAGTACAACGAAATGGTTTGTGACCAAATGCAAGACATCAAGGCATCTAAATATGGAGAAAATCACGAAAAAGTTAAATTTGGCCAACGTTTTTTGTACATCAATTATACAGGGTTCGAATTGGCATGTGGGCGAATTGGTTTGGGACTAAATTGACAATACGGTTTGTCCCGATTTACATTAGAATTGAGACTAGATTCTGCGCACGCGCATGGCTATGCTCCTGATACTTGTATTCAAATAGACAGTCTAGTACATGATCAGCTGTGGTCATATCTGTATAGCACAATCCCAGAGCACAATATTCAAATGCAAAACAAAGAATGGACATAGTCAATTGTTTTTTAATTTAGACATTCAGCATGTGCTCTTTACAATTATATTCTCATTTACAGCCCTTGCAGATTGTACAAAAGCATCATAAACATGAGTATACTTCTTTTTGAATCATCCTGTATGACAATCCAGTTGCAGGTTGAAAAGTTTTAGTGAAGCGTGACCATTAGCTACTTGCAGTTCGCCATTATGCACTATGTGCGGGAGAGCCTCGAACTGGCAGCATACATGAAAGGAAGAATTATGTAACCTTACACAGAACGTTATGACTAGTTCAATTCCCATTCATGTATGCTGCCAGTTCGAGGCTCTCCCCACATAGTGCATAATGGCGGAACTGCAAGTAGCTTGAATAGAGCCTATTATAAGGGATAGGGTCTATGGTGTGACCAGGCTTGTTAGCCAAGATGTATTTTGGGGATGAGTGCAATGTGGGTTGGGGTGGGGGGGGCTGAGTGTGACATGCATTTCTTATCTTCTTTTTCTTGCTACTTTATAGGCATGTGCAAGTTTCTTTATTTGCCATTATTATTCACAACTTTCACAAAAAAACGTGTACACTTGATAAGAAGATATTAATGCAGATGTTTTTTTAATAAAATAGAAGGATATTTGTGACACAATCTGGTCCATTGGGGCCAAAGGAGGCATTTTTGAAAATTGAGTTACTGTAATTATTACATTATACATAGGCCTACAATAGGCTATCATTTACTGAAAACACCAAAGGTCTAGCATACTTGGTTCTAAAGTTATGAAGTTCTTTGATGTCTATTTTCTTATGTATTTTATTGTTTTTTACTCCACATTTTTACCTTTATCTCAGTTTCAAATTTGCGCCTTTGGCCCCATGGACCAGATCGTGTCACATTTACAGTTTTTACATAAATTATTCATATGTTGGTCTATGCCACAAATTTGCATTTGCCGACATGTGTCTCACTGACTCACCCAACACACAAATACTAAGATAAGATAATGATACAGAAGTCATAAGCGATTGTTTGCGTGTGCTATCAATTTGTTTTTAACAAACTTAAATATGAAATATTACATGATATCTCTACTGTGTATGAGTTTACTCTTTTTTTTTTTTTAAATAGGCCTATATGACCTAAAATTTATAATAAACATTTTTAAGAGTAAAACTTACCGCACTGAAAACTGACAAATTTCCTCATCAAATATTAGGGGATTTTCCAGTAGGCAAATTGTAGAAACTGTCGTTGACAAGTTTGATCAATTTTATAGCATTTTGGGACTTTGTTCGGGGGCCTTGATCAATGCCTATCATTTCAGTATACACCTGTACCTGTAGTGTAGCGTGTGATGATGTGACAGTTGTCTAGTATAAGGGTTCAAAGTCAAGCACTTGATTTTGATTTGAAGATTAGGGTATCAACAAGGGTATGAACTTAAAAGTTCAATCAAAGTAATTATTGTCATATCCAAGAGTAGGGCTATTGATCATGTTGATTTGATTTGTTTGGGTATTACAACCCTGCACCCACCCTGCATAACCCAAAAAAGTCTCTCTTATAAAGTTTGCTTCTGTGGGGCGGGGGTCCATTTGAACACCAGGATGGTTTGGAAACAGATGGAGGTTAACACCCTACTTACTGGGTGATAAATGTCCCCTCCGTAGGATAGACAGCCAAGACTGACGAGTGATGAGGAGTAACTGGCGTGTCCATGATCTTTTACTGCGGGGGGGCTCAAGAGGGCATTTCAGAGTTATGCAGGAGAGGGGACTTAACATATGGAAAACTTTTGCCCTGTTTTGTGCATTAGCTATTTGTTTGCAACACTCAGTGTGTGTGACCTTTTTGTACATGACGACCTAATTGCACGGCTCATGAGCACTGCTCAGATAAAGTGGACCATTCCACTTTACCAAATTGGTCCTAAACATTAGCGTAACAGAGTGAGTTAGGCCTATAGCAGGAAGTATAGCGTCGACAAACACATCCCCGTATCGTAAAGTATTGTGGCCCGAATCGCGGGTCAAATAATCGAAAAGTCGCCCAATTTTTCTCTTTACCATTGGTTTCTATGGGACAGGAAACTATCGGAAGTCGCGGGAGACAATGATGAAAAGTCGTCCAAATTTTTTCTTAACCATTGGTTTCTATGGGACAGGAAATTGTCAAAAGTTGCGGGGAAAATCTTCAAAAGTCGCCCAATTGGGCTACCAAATCGCGGGTTTGACAACCCTGGATACACGGTCCTCGTGATTGGACAAGTTTTGCCCACCTCTTCCCATGAACCAATCACGAAGTGTGTTATATCACTGGAAAGAGAATATTATGTAGATTTTGATTCCGTCCGACGACCTCACATTTGACAGATAGTGTAATTTTGCTGATGAATTTAGCGCTGGCAACCCGTAGAAAATCGTCAAAAACAGGCACTGTCCTCATTGAAGCTTGAAAAAAATGACCAAACGAAATCAAACTTGCCCACCGGTTCACGTCATTGGATATAATCAAATTTAGGCTTATTTGAAAGAAGAAGTTTTATATTTTATGAAACGTCCGACGATTATAAGAAAGTTTATTTTAAAAGCCATCAACAGCAAAAGTTTTGTCAAAAAGCGAAAAATGCGCCGACGGAATCCGTGCTTAATGAACCAATTAGGCCTGTGTTGAGCAGATGCGCGCAAGTTTTGCATATGTGGCTAAAATCTCCAAAAAATGGCTGATTTTACATGATTTTTAAGCCACCCCCCTGGACATGCCACCGTTATGGATATGCATTGATAAATATGTAAATAATCTGAAAATTGTGCAGAATGTGTGGATACTGATCGTTGATGTCCCTTTAAAAGAAGCGTAATAAACGCATGAGGACATCGACCTTCTCTTCCATACTATTTATACAATATACAGGAAAGCATTTCATAAATGCACTGAGTTCCATAGGTTTGCAGATCCCTAAAGAATACGCTCTGTTATCTCTTTCAGCTTTTCCTGTACAAATTGCTTTGGAAAATCGAACAAGAATAGTTTAAAAACAAATTAGGCCAAGAAAACAAGGTATTGGAGAGGAAAATCAGTCACACATGTAGCTATGATATCTTAGCATTGCTTCCTGATTAGTTTGGGAGGGGCCAGAGTAGGCCAAAATACAACAAATATTCATTTCTCACAGCAAATGTAGTCTTTTCTGGACCAACATATTTAGCACCTTTTTGTTTTGGCCAAATATTGTTAGGATATAGAATTTTTTGTTGATTTTGATCATTGTGGGTTTTTTTTAAGATAAATGACACAGCCTAATAAAATAAAATCAATGGTGGTGATTTTATAAAGTAGTTTATTCAGACAATTGAAGGAATTTAGGTCTATTGAAGGGGAGCACTTGGAAAATTCTATAGGGAGCACTTATTAGGGGAGGAGCACTATTTAGGGTGAATACCATAAAGATTCACCTTATGATGCAGACAGGCTCCTTTGCCTTTGGATGAATTCATGTACAAAGAGCTCCCTCCTGAAATCCCAACAAAAAAATAAGGATGTGTGTCCTAACTTGCTTGAGGGATGTTATTGAATAATTAAGTTTTCTTAAAGCAATAATGTGTGATTTGCATAAAGAATAGATTCCTATTTAAATTTTTACTTTCACTGATCACATTATCCCCTTTTAATTTTGAGCCAAACAAATGAGGTATAATGAAGAAAATTGCGATTTCATTCCAGATGTGTGTACACATAACCTGACATCCACGGGAGATGTTAATGAGCAGTCGATCGATGAACTCTGAATAAAACCGGATCAACCCGGTTTTAATATAAAAAGTTACATTTTACTGTTATTAAAAGCTATTAAAGCACTTCAGGCTTAGTTTTTTACGTGGTATTTTAGTACACCACTGTGCATTATAATTATGCAAAAAGTAGAAATCCGAGTAAAATTGAGGGCGTCGCTGTGAAGCAAATCACACATTATGGCTTTAATTTATCTGATTTTTGGGTTTTTGCCTCAAAAGTGGGGGAAGCTGGGGGAAAGAAAATATTTGGGGGGAAAATGCTCACTTCTTTTCAAAATTACAAAACAACAAAGGTGAAATTTTACAAGAACTCAAAAACAAAGGAACTGATACGTTTAACAAAATGCAATCCTAGACAGTTATGATAATGAAGAAAACAAGCCGGTGTAAGAAATGACATGTTTATTTTCTGACATCATATTTCAAAATTGATTCAAACATGACAATCACTTAATGTTCCAATTGTATCATTATAAGTGTGCTTAAACTTCATCACTGGCAATTAATTCTTATGTTTTAATTAACAACTACGCAAATTTGAACAGTTTACATGCATGGTTAGCTTAATAGGAAGCTTTCCCCTAAGTATTTTGATGAATAATTAATTGATCAATTTCCACCAAGATTATGAATCAATTTGCCTTGTATACTGAATAATTAAAAGGTACTGTCGGTGATTTGGCTAGTCGGACAATCTTGTGAATCTTAGTTTTGCATTTACTAGTATCCTCTGCAAGTGAATTAAAGTAGCACAATATTTGACATTTGAGGGCGTTTTAGAGGTCCGACTAGGTCTCATGGGAGCCCAGGGGGCACTTCAATATGAAATGGATATAGGTGTAGGGCTGGCACTTTCGCACTAAGGGGCATTCGGTGAGAGCAAAATGTAAAAAATATGGGGTCATTGGGTGAGAGCATGATTTTTGGCATTCGGTGAGAGCAAATGTGAAAAATATGGGGTCATTGGGTGAGAACATGACCTTTTTATAAAATGGAATCTTTGGGTGAAAAAAAAAAAAAGCGCCACAGAAACCTCGAAAATTGAGTATCTAGTTCTAAATGGCTTCAAATTTCCTTGACATTTGAGGGAGTTTTAGAGGTCCGACTAGCAGTGTTTGCACTCAAATATTGTGAAAAGTAGAGCTGCCATACAATGGTTTGATATAAGTGGTGTCATTTCCGCCCCATGAGCATGATTTTTCTCGAGAGGAAAATCAAAAATGCCCAAAACTTTTGTTTTGATATATTGTTGGAGATGCATTGTTGGTCAAGAACTTCAACACCTCTATATAATTATTGGCTTCCTTGACATATTTATTTATTTATTTATTTGTTTGTTTGTTTATTTGTTTGTTTGTTTGTTTGTTTGTTTGTTTGTTTGCTTGCTTGCTTGCTTGCTTGCTTGCTTGCTTGCTTGCTTGCTTGCTTGCTTGTTTGTTTATTTATTTCACCCATCACCTTCATTCTCTTATCATCACATTCTCTTAAACAAACAAAACACTTATTTTTGATCTTTTACTTTATAGCTGCAAAATGTTTTTGTAAACTCCAAATTAAACACATTTTACATGTCAAACGGTGGACGGTGGTAATATGTAAGAAAGCACAAAGTGTTTTAAAAACCTTAGAAAAGTGTTTGAAATATTTTAAATTTGCTATTTAAACAATCGATACTCATACATGCTTCAAAATTAACCCATTTATTTAAATTACCATTAGCACTCATCATATTATACTCCAATCCACTGCAAATTTCAGCTTTACTGTATGTCATATATATCTGTGTACTAGCTGCTGCTCAGTACATTCAATACTGCCAAGACCAGAGCGACAGTCTCACTGAGTTCATTGTGATTTCCTCAACACACACAGACACTTGCACGTGGTGAAGCGACACACACTTACATGGTTTATTACTAGCGCTTGCTTGCCAAGCAGAAGCTTACCAAGCACTGACTTAAACACCTATCTCTAACAACTCAATACTCGTTCGTTAGCTTATGTTAACAGAAACAGTTTTTACCGGCGACAATGACACACTTGACGCCAGGCATAGCCAATGGCCATGACCTTTTTTTAACTCAAATCGTGAAATCGCACCTGTCGTACTGAACGTCTTTTCTTTGATGCAATTGATAGCGGGACCATAACATCCGTTTATTCTATCAAATCGTGTGGCAGGTGAGTTTGAAGAGTGTAAATATGGTTTGCGCATCTAGCCTGTGGATATGGTGTTTTGGATTTCAGTTTGGATTATAAGTGACTGAGGCTGTTTGTACTTTTGTGATTGCAATACCCAGTTTATTGTTTTGTGTTGGAACTCTATAGTAGCGCAGGTGAGTGTGGAAGTGTGTTATACTGAATTGAGTGGAATGGTTTATACTGGTAGAATATGCCATTGGGAATATTTATAGAGTGTGATTAGAAGTAACTTGGGCTGTTTGTACTTTAATGTGGGATTGCGAGGCCCATTGTGTAATTCTGTGTTGAAGCTCCGACTGTTTATGCAGGTAAGTGAAAAAGTTATTATTCTAAAAAACAGTGGCGTAGCGTGGGTCATCGTATGGGGGGGGGGGGTCACCGACCATGATTGGGGGTACTAGGTCTGATTGGGGCCACAGGTCATTTTTTGGCAATTTTCCTATGGGATTTTCTAAATTTTGCAATCGATTGGGGGACACATGCCCCCTGTGCCCCTATGATATAATGATTTACTATAGATGGTCTTTGCAATGGGAATCTTTGTTGAGGCTGATCATAAGTGACTTGGACTGTTTGTCCTTTGAGACGTCCATTGAGATATTACATGAAATTAGTATTAGTACAAAAGCTGAATTTGTGTGTAATTAAGTATGGTTTGTATTTGGCGATTCTGCTGGTAGCTACCCAGCAAACACAAAACGTTTTCGACATCATTCGCAAAAGGTTATAAAAGGTTGTTAGAAAACGTTTAAATGTCGGGTTATATAAAGGGTATATTAATAGTATAAAACGTTTTCATAACCTTAAAAAACATTTTTTGATAATCTACTGCTCAGCAAACAAAAATGTTTTACAGAAAATGTTTAAATGTCGGGTTATATAAAGGGTATAAAAACGTTTTGATATCATTCCAAAAACATTCTTTAAAACTTGATACAAAACATTCTAAATAGAATGTTATTTTGGGGTTGAACAAATATTTTGCGAAAAATGTTTGCCCAAAATATTTGCAATAACGTTTTAAAAACGTTTTCATGACCTTTATATAACCCGACATTTAAATGTTATTAAAAGGTTTTGAAAACATTTTAAGAACATTTCTGTGTTTGCTGGGTTCAAATATTTTAACATAATGTTATTTAAGTATTGACACAATATTTGACAAAAATGTTTGCAAAAATAGTTTACAATAACATTTGTTGAAAACATTAAAAAATATTGTTGTAGTGTGTTTTCATACAAAACGTTTTAAAACGTTATCATGACCTGTATATAACCCGACATTTTAATGTTATTAAAATGTTTTTACCTAAACCAAAAGCCAAAATATAACTTATTTAAGATGTTTTTAAAACGTGTTTGTGTTTGCTGGGTATGTTATGTTTAGATTATTATAATAACTTGGATGCTTGTATGTACATGATAGCAATATACAACAAAAAATTATTGAAATTAAAATTATTGCATAAAGTTATGATGATATTATTATCTATACAGACCCACTATTTGAAATTTTGTCAAATTAACAAGGGTTGAGAAACTAGAATTCAGTGACTGGCTCTTAGTGTCCCATATTGAAGCTATTTTTGGTGAAATATGGTGCAAAAGTGGAATAAATGCAAGCATGCATGCAAGAATTGGCACTTTTGGGCTAAAATAGCCAAATATGAGGTTAATTTGGTCAGAAACCCACATACAGGCATCAACATGGGGGGGGGGGGTGATTGTATTACCACCCCCTGGAAAAATATTGAGGGGATTTATTCCTCCATCCCCTCAGGATGTACTCCTATGTCCTACACCATGCAAACTGTGTCACACCCAATGTGGATCACAAGCATTTCTTCAGGGAATCATGGACCTTAGGGGGTTGGCATTTTCTTCTGAAGGGGGGGTCCCAAATATGTCGGTGACCGGAGTCAATTTATTTATGTCCCCTATCGCGCACAAAAATTTTTTACGACCCCCCCATCTTGGGTCAAAAATTTTGATGACCCCCCCCCCCCCCCCTCTCCCTTCCACCTACACAGACTCAAGACAAATTATTCATTGCCGGAACTAAGGCGCGGAGCGCGCCAAAACTTAAGAGTGAAGAAAGTCTGTGGAGTGCGTTAAAATTTTTATCGGAAGTGTAAAGAAGGCGCGCGGAGCACGTAAAAATTTTGCATAGATTGTACACACATTTCGATTGCGAAGTTACAGAGTGCGTGCGCAGCGTGCAGAAATTTGAGTCACAAGCCCTTAATAATTCTATAGCCCCCCCTATTTTGAAGGTTAAATAAAATAATAACCCCCCTATTTTTGATCTGAAAATTCTATGACCCCCTGTATTTTTGGGACCCCCCCCTTCCGAAGAAAATGCCAGCACCCTGGGTTGAAAAGATAAAAATGGAAGAAAATGCATATTAGAAGAGATTCACCTCCGTATGAGAGGCATTTGCTTAGGTTGCTTACGGCTTTTGTCTTTCATCACCGAGCATCAGTGGTGGCACCAAGAATGTTGGGGGGGATTGGAGAGGCAAAGTGAATTTCAGGGGGGCAAAGTAAACCAATTTTCAGCAAAATTGGTGCAAAAAGTTTAAATTTGTAATTTTGGGTTTTTACTGAGGGAAAACGGGAACAAGAGTTCTGACTGGGGTATTTGTCCATTGGCTCCCCGTGGCGCTGTCACTACCAAGCATTAACAAGTGCAGGGTACTAAATAGGCAGACACACAGAGCACATATGTGCCCATCCACCACAAACTGGTCGTAAAGTCTGCATTTTCCATTTTGAGATACAATCAAAAACAGTATATGGATTTCTATGTAAAGTATATTAAGAATTTGACCTTTGATGAACCACAACTTCACTTCCAGATGTCCGATGAAGCTGGTTGAGGTATCTTTTTAAAGCTGAAAGTGCATGCTTTCAAAATAAACAGAAAATGATCTAAAGCCGACTTTACTACCACTTCGTGGTGGATGGTCACATATATGTGGGTCATGCCATATTTCCCCTATGAAATTTGGGCCATAGGGTCAGGGGAATGTGGATGTTTCATCCGAAAAATTGTGAATTTCTTATTTTCTCCCCCCCCCGGCTTAAACATTGATGAGTCCCCAACTAAACTGGAAGTATTCAATTCCATAGAGCCTCATATACTATTGGCATGCATGACTTTCTTCATTGCTCTGAACGGAATAAGATTATTGAATAAGAATTGACTTGACAAGCCAAATGAAGTTGTCAATATCATCTTCATGTCAAAGCTGTGTTCATTGATCTCTCCCTCGCTGTGAAAGGATCAAAATTGTGTGGGTATAAAAATTGGCTTCAAAATTGACGATGATCCTGCGTACCCAGCCAAAACTAAGGGGGTATCATTTTCTTCGGAAGGGGGGTTTCCAAATATATGTGGGGGTCTTAATTTTTTGGAAAGAAAAATAGGGCAGGGTCATAAAATTCTTGATGACCAAAATGTAGGGAGTCAGAAGATAACCACAGATAGTGTGTTTATTGTATTCAAAAAGACTGATTTCAATACAATTTTAGCCTGTTTAGGGGTAAGGTGTATCGGTGGTGGGGGCCATGAAATTTTTGTTGCCGAAATAGAGGGTCACACTTTTATTGATGCCGACTTTTTGTCAATTTGGAACCCCCCTCAGAAGAAAATGATAGCCCCCTAAAATGTTTTTAAAATGTTATAAGCATGTTATAAACATGTTTTGGTTTTATTCAAACATTTTCATAATATTTAAATCTCAGGTTTTTAAATATTTAAATATCAAGGTCATGAAAACGTTTTGAAAATGTTTTTGTGAAAAAAACACTACAACATCATTTTCAAAATGTTGTAAAAAATGTTATTGCAAAATATTTGCGACTCTTAAATAACATTATGTTGAAATGTTTTGCATCAAGTTTTCAAAAATGTTTTTGGAATGTTATTAAAATGTTTTATACCCTTTACATAACCTGACAATAAAACATTTTCTGTAAAATTGTTTTGTGTTTTCTGGGTAAAATGGACAACATTTTCAAGGAGGACGAAATTGTAAAATTACCCTGCTGGCTACCCTGCTATCATTGTTACTATGCTCAAAGTTGTGAAGTTTTAACAAAGATTATACCCAGTGCCGCCGAGAGCCATTATGGGCCCAGGGGCAAAATAAATGCACAGGCCTCCTGAGGTGTCTTTTCTTTGCTTTTATGGGCCCATTAATTTATGTTTTCTTTATTTTACGGGCCCCTAGAACCCCGAGCCTGGGGGTAACGCACCCCCTTAACCCCCCCTTGTTGGCGGCGCTGATTATACCTATAAATAAGTACCAACTCAAAATTGCTCCATGTGTAACACTCATGGTAAATCTGCCATTTTGGTTTGTCTCTCATGGGGCCAAAAGAGTGTACCTCTGGCGGTGTATGGCAAAAGCCCAAAATCAAACAATAATTTGCATCTTTAAGCTTGAGTGTTACAGAGGTTTGTGCATTTTTGGCACAATATGTTACATGCAGAACATAAAACTACCAAATACTTTAAACTGAAGTTTTCCAGATGCATCCGGAGGTAAACTATCTGCCCTCCATGAGCAATAAGCAAAGTTGGTACTCTTTGAGTTTAGATAGTAAAATGGGCCAGAATGAAGCTAATGTTTGCCTGAAAACAGACCAAAGAGAAGATGCACATCATTTTGGTCAAGTTCATAAGCGAAGCGGAAGTCATTCAATTGGGGGCGTAAAGCCTGAATGAGGGACATTGGCCATTTTTTTGGTAAAAATTTCAACAGTCCACAGCCACTCGAACAAGTGTGTCCACAGTTGGATCGTTGTCCACAGTTGCCAGTGGAATGTCACACATACTGATGCGTGTATGTGATCATATGGAATTTATACAAGATGGGACATGAGGTCCACTAGATACTTCCATGTTAAATCATAGTGACTTGAAACATGGTTGAAAAGAGTATCTTGTTGAACACGCAACTAGTCACTTTAAGTGTACCTCTTCTATACAGCAAAATATGTATGCCGTTGGCGACTATAGCATGTTACATCCCAAAAGCATACTTCACTTCACCTACTAGTTGCTATGAGATGCATAAGCTTTATATTGATGTATCAGTGGAAGAAGCCGCTTTTTGCAATAGCTGCCCTATAGACATTTGACAAATCCTGTATTCTATAGTGTACAGATTTAACAAAGATGACACCTGGCAGCTATTGCAGATCAGACTTTCTTTGACAAACCACTTGTTATACATCATGCACAGAAATTGTCGTGTAAGTTTCCTTCCATTGGAAAATGGTTGCGCATTTTTATTGTAATTCTTGTTATTCCTGCTTCGGGTGAAACGTCTTATGTTATCTATTATTAGATTGCTATCGGGTTGTCGTTTACAGGGTTTAGATGCCTGTCTGATCCAAAAATGACAAAATCTGAATTTCATTGAATTTTATGGTATGCCGGTTTTGTATATCATTGAAATTCAACTTTGAAAGTTTTTGAAAGTGATTCTGTAAAAGCAGGCTGTATCAAAATGATCGGTACCCATCAGAATTTGATGTTTATTGAAAAGCATATTTCTTCTAAATACAACATTGGATTTTTATAAAACTGACTGGAATTTATAGTTTTATGACTTTTATAAAAATGTATCTACAAATTAGGTGAATCTAATGTACAATTTGGATATGATCAAAATAAGCCAAAATTTTCAAGGGCTATTTGGGCATGAAATCTATGAACTCAATTTGTAAAATTTTAATGTGACACTGGCCCACATTTTTGTGACACTTCATGAGACTTGAGACTCAATTTAATTATCAAGTAATGCCATGGACCTGGAAATAAACTAAAATTGAAAATGTTTGGTAAAATATCCCAGTAAAACGGACACAAAATATGCACCCCCTCCCTCATAAATCTTCTGCCCCCCTGGGGGGGTACTCAAGTTTGGTTTTGGTAGGGATGTGCCGCTGAGATTTTGGAAGTGGACCCATAAATATACCAATTTTTCAAGAAATTTGGACCCATTGATATACCAAAAGTCAAAATTTTCGGCCGAATTTAACCAAAATTGCCTTAGTTTTTACAAATTTTCTCAAAATTTTGGGGAAATTTTGGCTAGATTAAGGAAAAATTGGGCTGTTTTCCGAAAAAAAATTGAGAAAATTTTGAAAAAGGACCCATTCATATACCAAAATAGGCTTTGAAAAAGGGGTCAGTGATATACCAGAAGGCCGAAAATGCTACCCATGTTTGCGTGCACGTCCCGTATGGTCATTTGTACTGAGTACCCCCGGCTTCTGCCACCACTTAACTCTCTTCACGCGGGCGTCGACTGCAGACGACAAGTTTTAATTTTTTTTTTAAAGTCAAAAATTTCAGAAATGTAAATTTTCCTGACCATATTTGGAATCAGCATGAAAAATGCATTAAAATGAGTACAAACAAGCCTACTATTGGTTCAGTGGTTCTTAAGATAGCTCTTGATATTTTGAGAAAATATTTCAAAACTTGAACTTTTTCCATTGAAGCGCATGGCTAGCACGGAGAGCATTAATGAATGTATGATACAATATCATAATAGAAACATGCATCCTGTTTATTGCTCATCATACATATATGATAGATCTGTCTGTCCAGAGGTTTTTGTACATTACATCCTGGAAACATTTAGGAGGTAGGTCCAAACCTGGGGACCTTCATGTAATGCTTCGGGCTAATGGGGAAAAGACTCAACCAGGGAAGTGTAAGTAGATCATTTCCCTGGTTCAACCATGATAACATTTGTGACCCATCACATCGAAACACGGCAGTTGTCGGAAACCCACATTTAAAGATAAAGAAAATGTGCCCCGAAAAATAAAGAAAATAATAAGAAATTTGAACTGTATTTGTCACATAAAATCGCCATTTTACATGCGATATTTCTTGGTAAAGAAACCTACAATTTCATTTCTGACGACAACTGCCGTGTTTCGATGTGATGGGTCACATTTATTCCAAGAAAGGAAATGTTTAACAGCTCTTTTCTATGTCTATAGTCATAGTCAGTCAAATACATCCCATCGTTTTGTGCAACAATTTGCAGTGAAATAAATGCTTCTTTGATTGTCTTGCGATGTGCAGAGTCAGGTTCTAGGTTTCCTTGAATATCTTGAAGTATGGCGTATCAACAAAATACACATTACACGGTGGTAAACTTATATATTCGGTGAATATATAGCTTCTGCGACTGTAGAAATTGTTTTTGTCATCTTGAAGATTTAGTGCAGTGCTGTATGAATGCAAATTATTTACGAGAGAGGGAGAGAGAGAGGGTGGAGAGAGAGCAGGAGAGGGGGGAGAGAGAGAGGGGAGAGAGAGAGCATCAATGATAGGGTGTCAGTCTTGGGCATCAGGGTTTGAAATTCCAACATTTCTTCTTATCTGTAACCATTTGTTGCTGTTGTGAATGTGAAACTTTAAGTCCACACATACTTAAAAGCATGTTCAAAGTCATAAAGCATGTTTGGACTCAAGTGTTCACATTTTCATACAGCTTTGTGATCTCGAAAATTTCAAAATGAAAATTTAAGTGCAAACCTTTGTTGCAAATGTCTTGTATGTTGTATTATTAGGATTATAGACACCTCTTATGCCCTTCACAATCATATCTGATTCTGCACTGTACATGTTAAAAAAAAAAAAAGGTTCGTCTCAAAGCTTGCGCGCGCATTTTTAAAATCACACGATTTGACAAAAAAGAAATGCAGACATTTTTTTTATTTCAAAAAAAAATTTTTTTATAGTTTTTTCCATAAAAAATCAGCGAAAATCAGACTTTTTTTCTTAGCAAACTTTTGTTAAAACTCTTCTGATGGATATTCCCTTTAAGGGTAGATGAGGTATTGTTGGTCAGAGCAGCCAAAAAGAAATTCTATTTTCATTTTCTAAATCAATATATTATTGAGAAATAACACTTTGATGTTTTGCAAAAGTAATCCATTCTACAAATCATATACTTTGAAAACTTGATTTATTGTGTTTAATAAAGTATGTACGTTTTACAAAAGTGTTGTTGTTTCAGTCCTCTTAAACTCAAGAACCACAGGACCTACAAAAGTATATCTGTGATATTTGAATTCTTCGACATACTAACGCTATGAAATGATCAATGCAATTATTACCAAAGCTCACTACCATTCGCAAGATGCTGTGAACTACCAAATCGCAACAGTTTAAAATAGTTGCTAACCTTAAGGTTGTGAACATAAAAGAAGTATGATTGAATGTTTGAATAGACACGTTATAGATACTTGAGAGGTATTACATGTATATTCATTTATCCATACATATAATCAGATCCCTCCTTAGAAACCGTGCAAGGGATTTAAATCAACAGTTCTGAGGTGCCACAGAGGCCATTTGTTACCAGCAACAAACATTACCTTTTTAATAATCTCCAAATGCAATAGACATGTTTGACATAAGAATATTTCTCAAATCTGACCCATTTTTCTTCCTGACCCACCTTGTCAAATATGACCCATTTCTCTTCCTGACCCACATTGTCAAATCTGACCCACCTTTCTTGACCCACCATGTCAAATCTGACCCATCTTATCAAATCTGACCCACCTTTTCATTTTTCTTATTTTCATATTACAGGTTTGTGAAACCTGACCTCTAAGGATTTAACACTGGCTCTTCATCTAGGAATGGCAAGTAGGAGGATCCACGGAGGGGGCGATCCATATCGGATCCCCATTCTGAGAGAAGACCGCCCCCCATTGACAGGGAAGTTTTATAGTCCAAATCGTCATTCTGGAGGAATGGTTAATGGAGTTATACCAGAGGAGGATGAGGAGGAGGATCCTAATAGTCCGGAGAAGAAGAAGAAGGAGAATGGCAAGCTTGAGAATGGTAAGTCATCCATGCACAAAATAATGCACTTTTGTTTTTAATTTTAATAAAAATTCCTTTAAAAAGGAAATAGGCGTACCAAAGAAAGTGCGCATGATGTAGGGTATTGTAAATGTTTGTCAGAAGTATTGGAATTAATAATAGGAATGAGTGAACTTGGATAAACACGCAAGCATGTGTAGTATTTTACGATTTGAAAAGGTTAACACAAAATAGCTTGTTTGTATAGCTATATAGGCCTACTCTTATACTGTAAAAGAGTGAAAAACTCACCTCCAAAAGAGTGAAAATCACTCCAAAAGATTGAAAACCACTCTTTGAAGGTATGATATTAGGGACATTGCTAAAAAAAGAGGAGTATGGTATGGTTTTTTTAGTATTTTACTGAACACTATGGTATATAGTTTGGTATTTTACTGAACCCAATAGTTTTTGAACTCTTACATGTGCCAGATAAATTGTCTACAATGCAGTGCAGCATAATTTTTTCAAATCAATTCAAAATGAAATGAACTTTTGTTTCTTCAAAATTAACAAAGTACATACAAGACCATAACGAAATGGAGACGAGAAGTAAAGCAATGAAGTCTGTGACACCTCACTCCTTTAGATAATTAAAGTTACAAAATTCAGACAAATAAGCACACATGTGAGGAAACAAACACAAACAAACAAAACAAAGTTTGTGACATATATTTACCTCATAATACTCTAAATATTTGCAAAAATATCTTATAAAAAAATACACAAGAAAAAAGACAAATTTCATCACTTTATCATCCCAATGAAATCTCCATACATAATTGACACTATTTTCTCTTTCTTGTTGATTTCTGGTACAACCCTCGGGCTGTAAGAAAGACGTCAATTTGATCCATTTTATGCCTTTAGCTAAAGACAAGAGAGTGAACTACGGAAATGATATTGCAAGTTTGTCAGTTTTTTTGCTTCATCTTTTACGTGCTTCTTGTTGTTAATATTTGAGATGTTATCTGATCAAAATAGGTTAAAACCTTTGAAAATAATGCATCTGAGTATTTTTATGTGTGGTGAATTTTTCAAAATGTTGAGAAAACATTATTTTGTGTGTAGGGGTGTGTGTGTGTATTTGTATTCACTGCCAACTGGGGACACATGATAGGATACACACTATAAAACTGCAGACATAATCCTATATAGTTGAAACTGTTGCTATCCTCATTAACCTGTCCCACTTTCATAATTCAAAGAACAAAGAGAATATTGATAAGGATAAGATTGAAGAATGTCAACTAGTACCATGTTCTCTCTAATAAATGTCCCTCTAATAAATACCCCCCCCCCCCCCACATATTTCAAAAACCTGTAAAGGTGGTACCTTTCAGATAAAATCCTGCTATGGGGTAAATTTACTGGGTAAAATTTGTTGTAAAACCGTGCTAAATTCTGTTAGGGCGTATTTTGCTCAGAAGGGCAAATCCTGTTTAGGCTATGTTTTGAAAATCTCAGGCTGTGCATATGTACACTTTGGTTCGATTTTTCTCGAAGTTTTCTATATGTGATATATGATGTTACATTACAAGCACTGGTATATTGGACTAAATGGGCAGCCTGATCACTAGCCATCCTTCAAGAAACAGGCCCTGTGAAACTTGAGTGGCCCCTCAGGGTGTGGGGTAACATGGCATCAGTTGAATGTGATAAAAAAGATCTCATAAACTTCTTGCATTTGTTCATCTTATTTATTGATATTCAGATTTTATGCAGAATCCATTAGAACCCAGAACCCACTCAGTCTGAAGTTTTCCAAACAAAATTCATGAATGCCTCTGTTGTATAATAGCATATTTGTATACATAAAATTATTCAAATCCACTTCAATAATTCGAAGTACAATTAATAGAATCTTCATGTATGATAAGAGCCTATTGAATTATCACTAATTGATTGATATCATCGTCAGACTGGTTCAATTTGCCGACTACAATTGGGCTGTTCAAGTTGAAATACATACACCCCTTATGGAAGCTTATGGAAGACATGTCCTTTATCTCCTACACAGGGGGTGTAGATTTCAAATGGAGTCACCCATTCAGGTTATTCTATTTGAAATTCACACTCCTTGTGTGAAAGTTTAAGGTCATGTCTTCCATAGGGGGTGTATGGATTTCAACTGGAATACCCCATGGATACAAATAGAATAGTTTATCAGAAAGTATTAATAAGACATTACATAAACTTACGAGATCGTGCCAACATGTATAAAAATCATGCATTTGTGGTTATAAAGAGTGGGGTTTTTTCACATGGGGAATGCGACAATGCAAAATTTATATTATCTTTCAGTCTCGACTAAAAGAAAGAGCCTATGCTATCGCTATTGCTTTAGTGGTAGTTATGTAGAACACAGGAGAATGATCTCAATTGTAAAGTTTTTGTATGAATTTAATTCAAGTTGCACCAAGGGATCTAATTGATTGCTGATACATTTAGTTACATTTGAAATGATGGTGGTATTAATATGGAAATTTTCATCTACTGTATGCTGTCAGGTAGTCACTTGTTGTCTCTCGGCCCTTTTTATCTTAGGGATGTCCTTAGTACAGTAATCATGGTAGTGTCATCTCTCAGATTTTGATTTTTCTTATAATTCAGCAGTGGTACTTGGGAGAGCGAGTTGGAGCAGTGCTAGTTCCCTCGCCTTGCACTAACTGAGGTTCCGGGTTCAAGCCCTGGCCGTACTGTATGTGCACTTGGTTTAACCCGATTTCATGCGTGCTCTCACAGGTTTTCTCCGGGATCTCTGGTTTCCTCCTGCTTTCAATTAGTTGTTTGATTATCAAAAACTTCCTTCACCCAATGCAATTTGGGGAGCTGCACAGAAAATTAGTGGATGTTACAATCTAAGTGCAGATAGTGTTGGCTAAACGAACTTTAGCGAAGCATTTAGAAGGTTTGGATACATTATGGCTTAGCCAAAGGGGAAACTGCTCCTGTATAAAGTCCCCCCAACACCTTTGGCCCCAAAGATTTGTAGGCCTTATGTTTTTACTTTTTAGTCCATTTTTTACCATTTGCTCCCTAGAAAGCTGCTTTGATACCTCCCCCCTCTTTGTCTACCCTCTGAAAAAAAGTACTTGCTACGCCACTGTTTGGACATACATCCCAGTTGCTTTAAAAGAGAACTGCATCAAGAGTGCACAGAAAGACAGGTGGTAAATGATGTAAAACTTAAGATAAAATCAAATATAGAACAACATTTGAAAACCTTATTATATCAAAGTTGTCCAATAGGTCCAAATTTCTCATAATTTAGTAGAAATTTATGAGTTTGGGAAAAGACGGAAGAGCTATATAAAGTGAGAACACAGAGATCAAGAAGAAACAAGATAGAGAATGATTGTAAAACCTTAAATAAAAATGTAAATACTTTGAAAAGATCAGAACAAAATGAAATTGATACAGAAATATTTTTGTTTGCTTTAATATATTTCAATTTGTCACAGATTCTGAGTTATTTCCTGATGATTTGAAAGCATTTCTAACATGACCTTTTTAATGTGTAGGAGGCATGATGATAAAAATAAAAACTACTGATTTTGTTATGGTTACTCATTGATTTTAATTTACACAGTGACACACACACATTATTTCTAGCTCATTCATAGAATACTGTCCTCTAGGCTATTAATGCTCTGCGTGCTGGCCATAGGCTTCAACATAAAAAGTCCCAAATTTTGAGATATTATCACAAAATATCAAGAGCTATCTAAGAACCACTGAACCAATACTAGGCTTGTTTGTACTCATTTTAATGCATTTTTCATGCTGATTCCAAATATGGTCATGAAAATTTACATTTATGAAATATTTGAATTTTTAAAACAAAATTTGAAACTTGTTGTCTGCAGTCGACACCCGCATGAAGAGAGTTAAGTTTAGTGAACACATAGCATGCTGCAAGATGTAGATTCATAGTTCTGCTTAAAAAATGATAATGATATCTTCTGAAATAGAACCAATACTAGGCATGTTTGTACTCAATTGAATGCAGAGTTTGAATATAGGTGTTAAAATATGGGATTTTTAACTTGTTAGACAAAATAAATCAAATTTGATGAAATTTTGAATCACCCGACTTCAGACAACATCAGCCAAGCTTGGGATAAGCATAGCCCTCGAGGGAACCAGTCCACCTCCTAATTGTTTATCTACAGACAGAAGATATGAAGGAGAAATTTCATTTAACATAAAATGATATAAAATAGATCTGTTTCATGGGGATGTCATGGAATGTTTACACAAAATAAAGAATAAAAGGACTAAGAGCCTTTTAGTACAGTAATTGGAGATTTTAGTTTGAGAGTAAACGTATTTTCATAAGTATGCATTATTTTTATTTCCTATCATATAAATATGACTTTATGATGTAGATAGCATTATCATTTTTAGCAGAACATTGAATCTTCATCCTGCAGCATGCTCTGTGTTTATTAAATGAATTGATTAGGTTGATAATCAGTATTTTGGCATATCAGTTAAGGGAAGGGGTATGAAGCGTTTGGACAGTATTTATTGTGGGACATTAGAGCACATCAGACATATCAAATTGCATTCTGAATACGAAGAATGGCCTTCTGATATCAAATAATTTTGATTTTTTGAAATTAGCAATGTAATACACATTTTATGGCAAATCATTAAAATTGATATTTTTGATATTTAACAGTACTCAAGGTAAACTTTATAAATCTGATGATTTCTACCTAAAGTGTATGTAGGTGGGATGAAAAGCCACACAATCAATTGAAAATTTTGACCTTTCGTATTGAAGATATGGATTTAAACAAAAAAATTTTTTTTGGTGTTTTGGGAAAAAAATCCATATCTTCAATATGAAAGGTCAAAATTTTAAATTGATCGTCGGCTTTTCCTCCCAGCTACATACACTTTAAGAATATGTCATTAAATTTATAAAATTTACTTCGAGGACTGTTATATCTCCAAAATGTGAAAAATATCAAATTTTAATAATTTGTCATAAGATTTGTATTATATAGTGAATTTCATAAAATGAAAATTATTTGATATCAGAAAGACATTCTTCGTATTCAGAATGCAATTCGATAGGTCTGATGTGCTCTCATGTCCCACAAAAAATGCTGTCGAAACGCTCAAAACGCTCATTCCAGTTCCCTTAAGGGCAGCACAATAATTTTCCAGAGGGGGGATTGGGGATCTGAATTTCTTGTTCTAAAATTTACAATATTTGTCCCAATTGTGCCAATGATAGACAGAGGTGTGTGTGGGGGTGGGGATGTATGTTCCAAAACCCAACTTGGGGGTGCCCCCTCATGACCCCACTGATCAGCTGTGTGTAAATCCATAATATTTTGTGGACCTCTTGAGCTCTACTACCTTCAATGGAAATTGGAATATTCCATTGAAATGTACCATAGTACAAATGACAGATGAAAAATTGATAATGAACAAAATGTCTCAAGTAAAAGCTCGGTTTACTTTTTGCTTGTGGAAAAAAATAGTAGATTGGTACATGATTAAACTATAGGCAGGTTAGTGTTCATATTTTTTTCAAATACATAATAAAACACTGAACAAAATAAAAGTTCTATCAACTCAGATTAAAACCAGATTTGAATAGAAAAAAATAAATGTTAATGCATGCTGTGTATTCTGTAAATTCTGAGAAAATGTGGTTAAAGGTGAATGGTGAATTTACCATCATTACAACAAAAATAGCAATTTACACATGTTTTATTTTGTAATCCAATAATTTACAATTATTTGATTTTCTTCATGAATTCAATTAGCATTACAGAATAAAATAATTGCTAGAACTAAATTGCAGAACTAAATTGTGTAAGTACTGTTATTGAATGGGGAATTATTTTGAAATGGATATAATTATAACTTAAGACCTTAGAACTAGGGTGCAATTATTTCTAGACATTAACTTTTTTCGGAAAATGTTTTCTGTATGTATCTTGCAATATACAATTGAATCATCAATAATTTGCAGCAACATCAAGAAAAACCAAACACAAGTATTCCCATGTTATTAAAGTCTTTATAAATATGTTTGTTCAATTTTCTTTAATCCGGAGAGCAGTTACACACATTTAATGTGTTTTTAGAAAAAGAACATTTTATTCACATTTCATCAATTTGCTTATTAAAAAATGTATGCTGAAATCTTGAAAATCATATTCATTTATCACAAAAATAAAACATTCACTGTTACAAATGTTTCAGGGTAAATATATCATATCATAAAAGGAAGGAAGGAAACAAGTATTTATTCTATTTTGGAATGGTAATCCCAGTAGGAAATATTCATACCATTTGTCATAATGCACCCTAAAGACAATGCCCTCACAGCTTTTGTATGCATAATTACAGTTCCTGATGTTTATGAAAGATAAGAGTGTCAAAATGTGTCTCAATTTGTTACTTTTTGGGGGTGCAGGGTTTTCAAAAAGTGGATCATTTTTGAACGAAAAGTGTGTTGTACAATTTGTAGCTAAGTTCTATAAAACATATCTATGTACAAAGTACTCACATTTTATGGAGACTGGACGTTTTGAAACCTACTTGTCTGGTTTCCTAATCATGAGTGACTTGATCCAGCAACACTGGTGGTGTTTCTAGAAGATGTAGTTATGACCATTTGATCCAGAACAATTCTAGAAACACTACATCTTCTAGAAACACCACCATTTTTTCTGGATCAAGTCATCACTCATGATTAGGAAACTAGACAAGTAGGTTTCGAAACATCGAGTCTCCATAAAATGTGAGTACTTTGTACATGGATATGTTTTATAGAACTTAGCTAAAAATTGAACATTAAACTATCCAAATGAACCTCTTCCAGAATGTGTTGCACAGTTGTTGCTTTTTTTTTTTTTTTTTTTTTTTTGGTAAAAAGTAGGTCTAAACCACCTAACAATTACCCTTTTTGAATGCCTTATCACCAAAAGTGGACATTTTGTCACTTTTTCCCAGTTTGGACCTTTTATTGGGAAAAAATAGCAAAAGTGCCCCTCACATACATGTGCTTTCAGGGATGCCAGTGGCCTGTAAACAAAAGAGCACAAATTAGGGCTATAAAGCTTTAAACAGGCTGAAAATAATAGAAAGTGCAGAAATTTGGAGGAGCAAAAAGTAGGAAACTGATCAGGCAATTGCCTGAAAACTGGCATCCCTGGATATTGTTAGAAGCTCAAATGCCCTGTAATGAACCTTAGAATGTCTGTGTTTCAAATATTGAGCAGAGGGAGTAAAGCACTATAAGGACTGCTCAACTAACTAAAGCCCCTTTTTACAAACACTAACTAAATTGGAATTGAATTGCACAGAAATAACAACTAGTTCAAAGTTAACTGTGCCATTTTGTGACTAGACTTAGTCAAGATTTTCCATGTGGACCCAATCATCAGATGTACCTAATCAAATACCTAATCAAATCAATGCAATGTGCTTGTTAACACTTTGTTTTGACACGGGACTCAATTGTCTGTGCATCAAAATTGAATCACGCACTGGTTGAAGGATGTAGTCGTGTAAGTGGAGTCGTATGATTGTGTCATTTCAGGCGTAGTGTGTTGCACAATAGAAAATACACGGTGAAGAATGAAGCATAATCCAATATCTCTTCAGAAAATATTGTAGTAGATGTTTGTTTTTTTCTCAAAATATCGAAAGTTATCTCAAGAACCACTGAACCAATACTATGCATGTTTGTACTCATTTTAATCCATTTTTCATGCTGGTTCCAAATATGGTCATGAAAATTTACAATTCTGAATTTGTTGAGTTTTTTGTTTAAATTGAAACTTGTCGTCTGTGGTCGTCAACCGTGTGGAGAGAGTTAACATGGTTAAATGCCCTGTAATGAACCTTGGAATGTCTGTGTTTCAAATATTGAGTAAAGCACTATAAAGACTGCTCAACTAACTAAAGCCCCTTTTTACAAACACTAACTAAATTGGAATTGAATTGCACAGAAATAACAACTAGTTCAAAGTTAACTGTGCCATTTTGTGACTAGACTTAGTAAAGATTTTCCATGTGGACCCAATCATCAGATGTACCTAATCAAATACCTAATCAAATCAACGCAATGTGCTTGTTAACACTTTGTTTTGACACGGGACTCAATTGTCTGTGCATCAAAATTGAATCACGCACCGGTTGGAGGATGTAGTCGTGTAAGTGGAGTCGTATGATTGTGCCATTTCAGGCGTAGTGTGTAGCACGACAGAAAGTACACGGTGAAGGATGTTTATTTTAATCCTATTTTTTTACCAGAGGCATAATCCAATATCTCTTGAGAAAATATTGTAGTAGATGGTTTTAGATAAGTGGACGGGCAGACAGCTTACGGCTATTTTAAGCTACAAAACTGACCACAAGACTGACCATTCAGAAGCTTATAAGCTTACATGAAATATATACCTTTGCAATATAAATCTTAACTCTCATTCTGTTCTGGGCAAGTGCTCTTTGATTGTTAATATGATTGCTAACATTTTAAAAATCATAGGCCTATTACTCTGAATTTGTAAAAAATCAAATGTTCGTAAGTACAGCGTGTCCCAAAAGTAACTTAACATTGTGAATTGGCCATATCTCAAATATTTTCTTCTTCATACCAAAATGGAGAACATATTCATATAGACTGATCTTTTAGAATTATTCTGATACCAAAAACAGCATTATTGATGACCCTTTGACCTTACTGTGCGACTGTATATAATGTGTGTATCAAACCCACAAAAGCAAGCTCGTGTGTTCTTTGTTCAAGAACATGAATGATGTGCTTCCCTGAACAATAGAGTTGGTTCACTCACTGCGCACGCTACATTTAGGTATGAACATTCATGGATTACATGGCTTAGCGTGACTGCTGTTTTAGATTATAATTAGGATATATTGACAATATTAAACTTTACTTTAAAACAGTTAAAGTGAAGATGAGTTTCCTATAGATTAAAGTATTCAGGTTGTATGGTTCTTTGCAGAGACAAAGTCGGACAAACACACTGAAGCAATGTTTAAGGAACAGTTTAATGTAAATTATGCACTACCCAGCCGAAATACAATCCAACAACTAGTGCTGAAATTCCTATCAACTGGATCTGTTCATGATCTACTTCGGGCAGGACGTGGAAGAACAGGAAGATCGGCTACAAACATTGATGTCATACAAAGAGAGGTGGCGAAAAGCCCAAGGCGATCAGTATGTCGACTTTCAATGGAGAACAACCGCGTACAACTGTTCATCGAATCCTCAGAAAAGATCTTAAGTAGTTTCCATATAAAACCCAGATAAAACAGAAAATGAAGATTACGCATTGAAAACAAACAAACAAACAAACACAGCCAAATTAAACAAAACAGATTTTAAAATGATAACACGTTATATCGTGTTCACGCCTCAAATGACGATACAAATTTTGTGTTTATAAAAGTGGGTTTTCCGGTACGGTAGCTATCCATTAATTTCATGCCAAAGGGTCATGACCACATAGGCATGTTTGGTATCATAACATTTCTAAAAGAATTATCTACATACTGTGCAATTTTTGTAACAACACTATTAACCCAACGCAAGTTATGGAAAAATTCACAATGTTAAGGGACTTTTGGGACACCCGGTATTTTCATATAAATTTGTAAAAATAAAATTCACATACAAATTCAAATAGTTTGGAAACATCTTATTGTTTCTGTATTCTCCAACTCCTTCAGATTGACCATTCCATTTGGCTAGAAGATTGGGCTATTCCAATTGAAATCCATCACCCCCTATGGAAGACATGACCTTAATCTTCCACACAGGGAGTGAGAATTTAAAATGGGGCTTCTGAAATATGTTCCTCCATTTGAATCTACACCCCCCCCTGTGTGGGAGATTAAGGTCATGTCTTCCATAGGGGGTGTGTGGATTTCAATTTGAATAGCCCAAATTGGTTTGAATTTAGACTTGGTTGATTCTAGGTGAGTTGTAGTTGTTGCAAGTACTTCAACTGCATGCTTAGTGTCAGAAGTGGGTAAGTTCAAATAGCTGCCCTGTGAACATTTGCCAATCTACACACAGTATATTGTACTCATCTAATACATGGCAGCTATTTCACTTACCTACTTCTGGCACTAATGAGACAACTTGTCTGTCTGCATCTGTGTACACTGCATCACTTAACTGGGGACTATCTGACTGCATAGAAGTTTGTCATTTGTAAAATTAACACAATTTCTTAGAATGATTTCAACTCCCATATCAGATGAAATTTCATCTCTGTATCTGGTCTAATGCAGTCTATTTTCAGTAACACCGGGTGTTTATGAGTTGACAATTTAACAAATACAACGATTGATTTGTTGAGTAAGTGAAACCTTTGGAGATGTTTTTCTTGGCTTTATAGAAGAGGAAATAGGATAGGGACCAGTGGAATAAAATATTAAATTTTCACAGCGTGAGATCTGTTCAAATTGTTGACTGTGTTCTGTGTTCAAGGTGGGGATTCTGGATAAATTTCATTTGCTATGATTGAGCGTGTTTCTACCATAGACAGTAGTTTCTACTGAGCAAACGGTTGCCGGTGAATTAGAGTGAATTTGAGGGGATGTTGGAGGAATATGCAGTAACAGCCCCAGTAGAAACAGATTGGATGAAGATGAATGCGGGGTATTGCAACTGAACCTCACCATCAACCACCGTTTGAGGTGGTTAATAGTGGTGAATATGTAATAACGTTCTCAGTAGAAACAGTTCAGGTTAAGATTTGGTGGATGACACAGGAAGCTAGTTTAATAGCCCACAATTCAGCACAAACATTCAAAATCTGATTGAAGGTCACAAAAATATTTTCTGGACTTCCTCCTTCCCTACTAAATACATATAAGTGCATTAGAAATGACCCAATGACCGTGAGAGGATTACAATGTCGGTGAAGATGAAAGCGAGGTGCTCATTATAAACAAGCTGTTTGACAAAGTAACACAAAGTATAATTGTTGTGGGTAAACCAACAATAATATTTTGAACAAAACTCAAGTATTTGATCTACTCAAATCCGGGACTCAAATATGCAATTTTGATCCAGGATGTTTGCAAAGATTTAGACAGGTATAATAGTCTCAGGTACTATACACCTTATCCGTGACTTGTCTTTTTTAAAGACAACTTCTTGTTCATACTGGCATCATATATTTTTAAAAAAGATTCACCTTGAAAACATGGTAAAATGGTAACATTTATATACTTTTTTCTCCACTCTGAACAACAAACAAACAAGAAAACAACAAGCTCAACCAAACAAACAAACAAACAAAAATAGTACTGGGACGAAAATTCAATGTGCTAATCAATTTTTAAATTGAAATTTTGCCCAGGAAACTCAAATTTGTACAATTAAATTGTATCCATTACATTAAATATGTAAGGGTATTCAATGGTGAACCAACAGAATGTGTGACTGTCAATTGTTGCTGTTTTTCTTACTTATGGAAAAAACAGTTGCCACCAGCATTACTTGTTTACCACTAGTTCCCAATCAGACATACCCAATTTATGCTCCCTCAGACAAACCCCTCAGTACCCTCAAATTGAAAAGCCTCAGTTCAAAGTGAAATAGATAGAAGTGATAACTGTTGACTTCTTACTAAAGCAGAGAAAAGTTAACAAGTCACTGTAGACATGCATTGTGACATTGGGCAACTTCTCACTGTCTTCAATAGTTAATGCCCTGCTTTATGTGGTGTGAATTAAACATGCTTTAGAATCATTAGTGTTTAGAATTTAAAGACACTCTTTACAGAATTTTTAACCAAAATAATTTGGTTAAGATAATGCAATGATATTGAAATAAAGGTTCAATTGAAAATGGTCTTCATCAATTTTGTTTTATAAAAGGAGTAGTTAGTCACGGCACATTTGCCATAAGTGTCTGACAATTTGTTGATAATTTAAATTTGACAGGAATTTGGGCTTTAGGTATCAATCTTGATGGGTCCGATTTTCAGTTTAACCAGATTTCTAGAAAATTGGTAGAGCAATGAGTCTACATCTTTGATTCTTGAGTCCTCTCTTACCCAAACCAAACTTGTGTACACAAGTGTTGGGGTGAACCAACTGAATGTGTCACAGTTTCTCTTTTCCCTATTGATGAAAAACGGTTGCCAACAGACCAACTTGTTTTCCATCCGATCAGGCATTACAAATTTATTCTCCACTCAGACAATCCCCTCAGTACCCTCAAATTGAAAAGCCTCAGCTCAAAGTGAAATAGATAGTTAGTCAGACTCATGGTACATTTACCATAAGTGTCTGAAAATTTGTTGAAAATTTAAATTTGACAGGAATTTGGGCTTTAGGTATCAATCTTGATGGGTCCAGATTTCAGTTTTACCAGATTTCCAGAAAATTGATATAGTGATGAGTCAATCAAACTTGAGTACACCAGAATGCAATTATAGTGAACCAACTGAATGTGTGACAGTCAATTGTTTCTCTTTTTCCTGTTGATGACAAATAGTTGCCAACAGACTAATTTGTTTTCCATTTATTAGCTACCGATCAGACATTACACAAATTATCCTTCCCTCAAACAAACCCCTCAGTACCCTCAAATTGAAAAGCCTCAGTTCAAAGTGAAATAGATATATAAGTAATAACTGTTGACTTCTTACTAAAGCAGAGCAGAGTTAACAAGTCACTGTAGACATGCATTGTGACATTGGGCAACTTCTCCCTGTCTTCAATAGTTAATGCTCTGCTTATGTGGTGTGAATTAAACATGCTCTAGAATCATTAGTGTATAATTTAGAGTCACTCTTTACAGAATTGTTAACCAAAATAATTTGCAATGGTATTGAAATAAAGGTTGAATTGTAAATGGTCTTCATCAATTTTGTTTTATAAAAGGAATAGTTAGTCAGACTCATGGTACATTTACCATAAGGGTCTGAAAATTTGTTGAAAATTTAAATTTGACAGGAATGTGGGCTTTAGGTATCAATCTTGATGGGTCCAGATTTCAGTTTTACCAGATTTCCAGAAAATTGATATAGTAATGAGTCAACCAAACTTGAGTACACCAGAATGCAATTATAGTGAACCAACTGAATTATGTGTGACAGTCAATTGTTTCTCTTTTTCCTGTTGACATGGTTGATGACAAATAGTTGCCAACAGACTAACTTGTTTTCCATTTATTAGCTACCGATCAGACATTACACAAATTATCCTTCCCTCAGACAAACCCCTCAGTACCCTCAAATTGAAAAGCCTCAGTTCAAAGTGAAATAGATATTATGTTATAACTGTTGACTTTTTACTAAAGCAGAGCAGGAGTTAACAAGTCACTGTAGACATGCATTGTGACATTGGGCAACTTCTCCCTGTCTTCAATAGTTAATGCCCTGCTTTATGTGGTGTGAATTAAACATGCTTTAGAATCATTAGTGTTGAGATTTAAAGTCACTCTGGTAGCTTTTTAAATAATTACAGCTTTTCACCAACTTTGTATTATAAAAAAAAAATTAATCCCTTTAAGGGATCTAGAATGAGCGTTTATTGCGTTTCGACAGTATTTTTGTGGGACATGAGAGCACCTCAGACCTATCGAATTGCATTCTGAATCTGAAGCATGTCTTTCTGATATCAAATAATTTTCATTTTTGAAAATCACAATATAATACAAATTTTATGACAACTTATAAAATTTGATATTTTTCAATTTGTTGATATATAACAGTCCTCGAAGTAAATTATATAAATATAATGATATATTCTTAAAGTGTATGTAGCTGGGAGGAAAAGCCGACGGTCAATTGAAAATTTTGACCTTTCATATTGAAGATATGGATTTTTTCCCCAAAAAGACCTAATTTTTGTTGGTGTTTTGGGAAAAAAATCCATATCTCCAATACGAAAGGTCAAAATTTTCAATTGATCGTCGGCTTTTAATCCCACCTACATACACTTTAAGTATAAATCATCAGATTTGTAAAGTTTACTTCGAGTACTGTTAAATATCAAAAATGTCAATTTTAATGATTTGCCATAAAATGTGTATTAAATTGCTAATTTCAAAAATCAAAATTATTTGATATCAGAAGGACATTCTTCAGTATTCAGAATGCAATTCGATATGTCTGATGTGCTCTAATGTCCCAAAATAAATACTGTCCAAACGTTCATACCCCAGCCCTTAAATAAATAGTGCAACTGTATAAAAAGTGTTGTGTTGAAGTCTTGATATAAACATGTTTACATTACATTACAATTTGTAAGAAAACAGATAACTGATGATTTGGACAGATAATCGAAGAACAAGAAATAACTGATCAAATCATATCACATTGGGCTATTCCATTTAAAATCCACACTACCCCTGTGGAAGGTTTGGCTAAAGTCTTCCACAGAGGGAGTATAAGTTTTGAATAGAATAGACAAATTGTGTTACTTCCATTTGAAATACTCGCTCCAGTTGTGGAAGATATAGGTAAAGCCATAATACAGAGGGAGTATGGGTTTCAAAAATCTAACCCTGACCAATTACATATGAAAAACATACTCCCCCTGTAGAAGATATTTCCCAAATCTTCCACAGGGGGAGTATGGATTTCAACTGGAATAACATATTGTAGCTAAGAGAGCCATTCTCACCTACATGAAAATAAATTCTTTAGAAACATACTGTTAAAATTATTTTTTTTAAAGGGCATTTTGTGATCCACAGCATCATCCCCCCACTTTTCTCAAAAAAGTTGAGATTTTTATATCACTGGAAACCTCTGGCTATATAATGTTTATGTACAAAAATTTTCTTGCAGATTAATTCGTTTAGCAAAGGATATCGTGAAATTTGAATTTCGTTCTGGTATACCAGAACAAAATTACAACACATTGTCTATTGAGCAGTGTGATTAACATAATCATGCATAACTCGCAAACGCAAAATCGGAATCAACTGAAATTTTGGAAATAAGCTTTTTTCGTGGATATCTACTGAAAAATGTTATAAAAAGAGGATGCTAGGATCACGAAATACTCCTTTAAATGTGATACCCATGCATTTAAAAAGAAGCTTATTTCACTAATAAATGCAATTTTTGTTACTCAACACTATTCAGAGGTGTATTTGAAAAAAGTGGAGTCTTGACAAATTATATCTTCAAAAGTAAAACCAACATTTGTAGTTTTAAAGCTTATTATGTAATATTGAAAGTAAGATTTGGCCATCTTGGGGTTTTATAGGAACAGGTTCTGCTGACAAAACCAGGAACAAGTCACATTTTTGACATTTCATGATTTGAATAAAACTGTAAGCATGGGACAATAAGCTTCAAAATGATACAAAAATTATATACATAGCATCAATACTTTTCAAGATATGGATAATTTTGTAAATGATACCTTGCTATTTTTGCGGAACTGCTATTCTGAGTAATTTGCTAATTAGTTTTCTGCTTTACACAGGATTGAATAGGGATTATCATAGTTCAACCGTTACGTATTGATTAAATAAACCTCTTTTTATTAAGTATGTTCAAGAATTTGAAAGTCCACTTATAGTCCCACAGTGAAATACCATGAAATTAAGAATTCCAAAATTTCATTTTTGTTATGGGAATGTCATCTTTAAAGGCCTGTAATTCAAAAACATGTCTGGCGACCTGTTCCGGGTTTTGTTGGAGCTGGTCACATATGTACGTCATGCCTAAATTAGACCATCGCTGCATGACTTCATCACTGCTTCTACTCATTCTTTTAAGAATTAAAATGCATGTTCACACACACTCCTGGTTTTATATGTGGTCATTCCAATCAATTTCTGGACAAGAATGTAAAATATTCTGTTTGACAGTGTTCAGACTTTTCTCACTATTCTGGTGTGGTCAGTGTGGTTAATGACCTGATTATATGTGACTACCCTTTCTAACATGTACCAGCTTGCAGGTGCTAATATAAGGCCTGCTTTCGTGAAGATATTCATTGATTGAATATCTACACCACATGCGATACACACTTACGTACTTAGTTTGTTTATATTGGGGACCATATAAGTGATGTGACTGGGAAATTCCCTTTATCCCAATGAAAGAGAATACTTTGCTGATTCCATTGATTGCATTGATGGCATTGATGTGACCATGCAGCCATTTGTAATTAAAGGGATGGAAGGACGAAAACATATGAGGGGTATTCTGGCTTGTTTGACAGGTGCCTGTATGCAAATGAATACATGAATACAAAACCCACCCAAGTCCATGGAAAGTGATTTTGAGAAAACTAAAAAACTGTGTATCTTATCAATTTCTTCAGTTAGGTTCACCTGGTAAATAGGGCAAGTTTTACATGTAAATGAGTGGGTTAACTGCATTAGCATTTCGGGGACTTTGTGAGGGGCCATTTTGTATGCCGAACTTGGGTTGTTTTTTGAATCACATAGTCAGTGGTTTCTTTACCCTTTGCTCTGTGCCCATTCAGCTTCATTTTTCTGTTTTTTTTTGCCATCTATTCAATATCCTCAACCACCTCTGTGCTTCTCCCAACCCATTCAAGCCTCACCCCAAGACCACTCTCCGCACTCTTAATAGCCTCTCTCTTGATACACCTTTCCGAAGCACACACTCTGCCAAAGGTCTTTTTACCCATATGTTTCCACCTTGTGGAACTACCTGCCTGATGATGTTGTTAAATGCACCTCCCTACCAGCCTTTAAATCTGCTACTTGTCTCCACCTCGTGTAGCCAGATTTCTTCCTTTATTTTCATCCATTTTGTTTGGCCTCCTTTTATTTCTCCATTTGTTTGCTTGTTTGTTTCTATTTTGATAAAATGAGCATCCCTTAAATTTAGTGTTCTTACTTTTGGGTTTGTTCAGGCTTTCAAGCCTATTGTTATAAATAAAGATTAAAAAACCTATTAAATAGCAGTGGTTGCTGGTAAAAGTGTCAAATGGTAATCTACTAACGAGCTGTCTAGAGTTTATGTATAAGTGATAAGTAATAAACTCACAGCTCATTTCAGGGGTATCAGGGAGAGAAGCCTGTTTTTGGAGGCATGTGTGGGTAGGCCTCCATCCCAGAGCTTCCATCCTGTATAAACTCCTTAAACGGATTAAAAACCCTATAAAACGGCAGTGGTTAATTGTTAAAGTATCTAATGGTAATGAACCAATCAACTGCCTAGAGTTTATGTATAAGTGATAGGTAATAAACTCACAGCTCATTTCAGGGGTGTCAGGGAGAGAAGCCTGTTTTTGGAGGCATGTGTGGGTAGGCCTCCATCCCAGAGCCTCCATCCTGTATAAACTCCTTAAACGGATTAAAAACCCTATAAAACGGCAGTGGTTAATTGTTAAAGTATCTAATGGTAATGAACCAATCAACTGCCTAGAGTTTATGTATGAGTGATATTAGTAATACAAACTCTCAGCTCATTTCAGGGGTGTTAGGGAGGGAAGCGTGGTTTCATGTGGATAGGCCTCCAACCTGCATAAACATACATGATTACATGATTCAGGTGTCAGATGTGGCAAGAAGTCATCTTTTCATTAGCATTTTCTAATTGAAGTAAGACATTTAAAGTCAGTAAGCATAAGACTTTACAGGAATGCTGGCCAATGTTTTGTCCATCGTCCACTTTTCTAAACATAGAATATGCTGCTGAAGTAAAAAGTATAGAATGATGCGTGTGTATGTGTGTAATGTGCCATATTACCTGTGCGTAATGTGCCATATTAGACTGTCACAAATGGGACTCAAGCAGTGTTCCTGTGGCTTTTTGTCTGGGCTTTTTGTGTTTCAAAAACATTTTGGTATCTTAAAAAGTAGAATGTGGATTAAACCTACAAAGGTTTATAAGATATTTATTTGATTTTTTCACCAAACCACAGTACATAGAACTTGTAAAATTGCAAAATTGTTAGTTAACTTTTGGACGAACAGGTACTATTCTTTTTTTTTTTCACCTGTAGATTTGCTCATATCAAAGACAACCACACACTTGTGAGATGCATTTAGGAATTTCTACGAAAACAGTCAAGGGGTAGGCCCACTCTATTTTCCCTTCACAAATTATACAAACTTGCCAAATTACA
This sequence comes from Amphiura filiformis, assembly GCF_039555335.1. Taxonomy (NCBI): domain Eukaryota; kingdom Metazoa; phylum Echinodermata; class Ophiuroidea; order Amphilepidida; family Amphiuridae; genus Amphiura; species Amphiura filiformis. Next base: position 24,952,074 of record NC_092631.1, on the reverse strand, counting down.
TATTATTAACTACATCTGAAATATTTCAAAAGTAATTCCTTTTATTGACCTTTGATATTTTATATCAAACTCTGCTCACTTTTGTACATTTAAATTGCTAGTCAGTTACAAGGCATAAATCAGTCTCTTTATGGTCAATGATAGCACACCTCAACCACTTCCTATCCTTGTCAGCACTACTTCCTTTTTAAAAGAATGCTTGTCAGTTTTGTGGTCTTAGTTATTTCCTTGCAGCAATTCAATGAAATCAAGCCAAGTAATGGTTAGTATTTTGCTACAGGGAAATTGATATGATTTATTTATTGTTGCTTATGTGTTGTGAACTTGGGTTTTATTTATGTTACTAAGTACTTCATTCATAAATATGTGAAACGAATATCTTGGTCATTGATGAGTTCTAGATGAATCTGTGTGCTTTTTAATTGAAATGCACTCATTTTATGGCAAATTATGGGAAAGTTCAGCTAATAATTCTGCAAGCTTATATATTGTGTATTCTACATAGCAGAGATTCCAGCACTATTTTCAATATAATAATAACAATTTTAACTTCTTGTATTCTCAAAATTATGTCCTATGTGATCTTATACTGGAACAGCGTGGTTATAAATAGAAAGTTTCCTGTATTGGTAAAATCTTGCTAAAATTGTGTTCTGTTATTTACCACTTGGCACTCAAAATGTGCTAGTAGCTACAATGCTGGTAGTGTTATAACCAGAAAAAAGGGGCTATGAGCTCCCTCTTATTGCCCACTTTCACCCTCCCCCAGTTGAGTTGACCATTAGTCCACCCTGTTCACTCGCTTGCTACGCTCCTGTGTTCTTGTCAAGAATGTCAAAATGATGACAAACGTAAAAACGGTGTTTAGCGATTAAACGCTTTTCTAAACACAATTTTGCCACCACTTTGTAAACATGTTTAAAAGCTAAACATCATGTGTCAAATTTCTCAACATTGGTCAATGATGGTGTTTAATTTCTAAACATCTGACATCCATATTCTAAACATAATGTTTCTAAACACATTCTTGCCACCACTTTCTAAACACAGTTTTTACAGTGTAGTGAGCATCCATCACCATTACATAATGATATGGTATCATTAATCATAGGCTTAGGAACCGGGGGGCTTGGGGGCTCAGACCCTCAATAATTTTGGTGCGGGGCTGGAATACCTTTCAGCCCCCTCCCCAATAATCCTAGGTGAAGTTAAAAATTGTGATAAAATAGAGGGAAAATGGGTGTTTGTGACCTATATTTTGCAAAATTTTCTGACTCCCCTCGGGCACCCCCAAGGTGGCTCGCCAAAATTTGTTCAATTTTTCAGCCCCCCAATGTTGAAAATCTTCCTAAGCCTATGTTAATGATATGATCTGTACATTTTCAATTTTGCTTAAGAGTATAAAAAAGAGCTGAGGGAGAATCTATTTTTGGTATGTGGTTCGAGGAATGAAATAGTGGTTCTGTAATGAAATTTTAAAAGATATTATATTCTGCATCTGCATCAGTATTCCCTATCAAAACAAAAACATCTTAGCTGCAACCCCCCACTTGAAAAAAATTGAGTTTACACCGCTGCTAGATGAGCAACACGTATCAAACATTAATGCCCGATTTATCAGCTTTAAAAAATAGGACATGTTATAATCTTGTTTCCAGTGATTAGATATTGGTATGCATCTCAGGTAGACATGTGGTAACATATAGGACATGTTCAGACGGTCATACAATTCTCAAGGATTGGTGTACTCGAGAAGTCAATCCCCAACTGCATTTCCACACGACTCCATTCAAGACTGGAATCCTTAAGTTCTGCTATGCCTTAGGCCAAAAAAAAAAAATATTGTTGTGTTGCCCTCAAGTGGGAAAAATGGAAAATTGGGTCGGTTGGTGAATTTTTTTTTTTTTTTTTTTTTTTTTTAAACCTTCAGTTTTTAAAAATCCCCTCAAATATTAAATTATGCTTCTTCAATTAGGGAACATTTGTCAATTTTGACTTCTTGATACTTGTTAGACATGTTAGATAATCAATTTAAGACTAGTCTTTCAATAAATTATTAATTTTAAGTGAAAATCATTGATTTTTTGAACAAATCTGTAAAATCATCATTAAAAAAAAAAAAAAAAAAATCCCGACCCTAATTTTTCAGGATTTAGGGTCGGTCGGTTGAGGGCAACACAACAATTTTTTTTGGGGGGCCTTATGATGGCTTTGGAAGCTTAATGCGACATCTCTAGTGGCATGCTGGAGTAAACCATTAAATATAATTAAACCAAGGTTATTGGTTGAGCCCAGCACGCAAGAATCGCAAAGTGACTTGTTCACACGGCAGTGGGACTCGAGGATCACCGAACACAAAGAATATCGCAAAATCCCCTAAATTTCTTGGGGATAAATTTGGGAACAAACTTCGGGATTTGAATCCTCAAGACAGCTCACCGGACCATTTCCCCAAGTTATGCTTGAGAATTGTGTTGCTTTAAGCGGAAATCCCTTTATCTGGATGTGCCTATACTAGGATCCAATACATTCTCATCTATTAGTGCACAGTTCTTTAACTCCAATACATTTGCACATTCATTGAATGACCTTTGAAAATTTGGGTACAAAAACTCATACCCTGCAACTTGAGGTCATATTTTGCACTATGATTGTTTTATTGAGGTTATTGAACTATGCCATAATGGATGAGGCCATTGTGGCCCATAGTGCTATATAGGGCCTAAATCTTATCTGTCAAATGATGGTAAGACATCAAATGCTTATGAACAAGCATCAAATGATGTGAGGAAAATTGAATAATTGAATCAAAATATGAAGAGAAAATCAGGTTTTTGGAAATATCGCCCTCGGGTACCAATATTACATGCGGTAAAGTCTGAAACATGCTCATCTATCAAGGCACAGTTCTGTGACTCCAATATGTATGTACATATATAAAATGACCTTTGAATGTGTGTTGGGTATGGAAATTTATACCTTACAACTTGAGGTTAAATTTTGAGCTATAGTTGTTGAATGGATTTTAAGGAACTTTGTCATTGACAATGAGGTGATTTTGGGTCTTAGAGATACATGGGAAGGATGGTGTGAACGACCTGTTGGAGAAAACAAAACACCTGAATGAAGGGAAAATCAGGGTAAATTAGGAGGTAAAAACAGGAAAACAGAGGGATGTGTGCCTGTCTAGTGCACTATATTTATCAATAGGACCCCTTATATATGAAGGGGGTTCTTAGTGAAAATATGGGTATGGCTGAAAAGGATTTCACATTCAGGGCCTTATATTGCATGATAGGTGTAAATTAGTAGAAAACTGCCAGTGGTTTGGAAAAGGGTTCCTTTCAGTATTTTTTTAATCTGCCTATTTTTCATTATTTTGTAGCAAATTTCCATTAAAGTTTTATTTATGGAAATAAATGTGTTCAAAATCTGGACCATCGGTACATTTTTTGGCATTTTTCTATTAAATTTGCAAAATGTAGGGGTGAGTATCAGAATCACATCCACACAATTCACACCCAAAACAAAAATGAACAACCCCTTGTGCCTTATATTCAAAATGACTGTGATAGAAGTGACTGGTACTTATTTGCCTTGAGGAACTGATTTCTGAAGCCAAAAAGGGATTTCAGAAATGAAATGTGGTTAATACCTAAAATATGACAAAATTACATTTTGCACCCTGAGCTGTTAGCTTTAAACATTGTTGTAAATTATGACTATGAATATGCTACTTTTCAGTGGGATTTGAGAAAAAAATTAATAAACTATCAGTTGTATTTGTTGAAAATAATTTTAAAAAATAAAGAATAAATCTTTACAATCTTAGAAATATCTGTAGGCTATGAAACAAATTCTTCATCATTGAACAAGTTCATTTGGATTGTTAGATTTCACTGTTGACATATTTCTTTTTGTACAAATCCAATAAAAATGAAGATGTTAAACTCACATTTTAGTGATGTTTCACCACTACACTAGTGGTTTCCTCAGACTGGCAACTCATCACATCTGACTGCTTCCTTTTATAGGCAACAGGAACGCTATAGAGGCGTGATGAGTTGGTCAAAGATGTTGTTGAGTGAGTAGGCCCCCTCGTCCTTGTTTAGAGTGTCTTTTCCTTTTCGGCGAATCCAGATGGCTTCTTTCAACCATCTGGTGTGGTCTTGTCAGCTTCTCTATGAAGTATGCTTGTTCACCCGAAGGACAAACTCCTCCCACAACAAAAAGCAGAGGCAATCTATGAAATCCCCTGTGGGGACTGTGCTGGCACTTACATCGGAGAAACCGGCCGTCCTTTCGGCGTTCGCCTCAAAGAACACCAAAAAGAGGTGGAGAAATTTGAAACTAAGCCCTACACACGAGCCAGCCGCAAGTCATCAATTACAGACATTCACAAGTCAGCTATCACCAATCACGTTGCCTCGACAAACCATTCCATCAATTGGGAGGACTCAAAAGTCATCGATAGAGAAGCTGACAAGACCACCAGATGGTTGAAAGAAGCCATCTGGATTCGCTAAAAGGAAAAGACACTCTAAACAAGGACGAGGGGCCTACTCACTCAACAACATCTTTGACCAACTCATCACGCCCTCTATAGCGGTTCCTGTTGCCTATAAAAGGAAGCAGTCAGATGTGATGAGTTGCCAGTCTGAGGAAACCACTAGTGTAGTGGTGAAACGTCACTAAAATGTGAGTTTAACATCTTCATTTTTATTGGATTTGCACAAAAAGAAATATGTCAACAGTCAATTCTTCATCAATTATATTTGGTGATATGTATCTTTCATATCTTCATAACCATTCATAAGTCAATATCGGTTGAAAAGTGTGAAATGTTCATGTACATGAATATAGTTTAGGAATTCTGTGATAGGAATTCTGTGACATAAATTTACGAAATTTTCTCTTTTTCCTGGAGGACCTTTTAAGAAAATGTATCACTTTTGCAAAAATTATATGCCACAAAAATGATGGTTCTCTTTTAAAATGTGAAAATTTTGTGATGTGAATATAATGTGCTTTACAGTAGTCAGAAAGATGATGGATTCAAAATGGCTGCCATATATAGGTACTTAATTTTTTTTTAATCAAGAAAAAAGACAAGTTCTTTCATAAGTTGCTGATCTTGAAACAAATCATGCAGCTAATTCAGTTACATAATTATTCATGTGCCATATATGATTCCTTAATACCGAACCTATTTATAGTGGCTATGATAATATTGGAAATTTTATGGCCTCAAAGCTCTGGTTAATATGCTGACGAAATTGGTCAACTGCAAGTACCAGTAAAAAAAAAAACACATTTAGTGTTCTTCCTTTTTATACAAAGCAAACTTGAAATCACCCATTATAATATTGTTCATCAGTTGTTCAACAGTTTTGTAACACTTGTAAAATCTCTTTCTTAATTTTGATGGTTCTCAGGGGATGATTAATATAAAAACCTGCTTTAAAATGCTTATTTGACAGAAGCAAATCTATTGCCAATACCAGTATCTAACTTCTGAAACATTTTTACAAGAAAAAAAGTTTTGAAATAAAGAAGAAGAAAAGGGAAAGTTTCCAAGGAACCCTTATGTCTTGTATTGTTTTGTTTTGTGTCAATTTCTATGTGTAGAGTCCACGTTCCTATATATATTTCCATGTTTGTGTGTTGTCTTGTCACCTTTGGCTTTGATAAAGATCGTAGGATCGAAAGCTCAGGCTCCAAAAAGACTTTGAAATTTTAATTATAACAGGCTATTTTTGTGGATAAGCAGTTTACAACAGCTCACTTTTTAACAATTTTTACTTGTAAAACAAATGGCAGCTATTACAAGATTCTGCTTCAATAATGAAATATATCAGTTGCAACTCAGCAACTCTTTTTCAATAAGCAGGTATAGGCTGTAGCACACCGTCATCATCCCTATATCTTCGTGTTAAAAATTGCCGTGGTAGTACGATGAATCCTCACGCTTTTCAACAACTACGCATGGTGATTTTGTTCGAGATTAAGGCCGTGCGACTCAGGCTATGCATACAATTTGAGATTTTGAGAGCCGGCCACACTGTTTCTATTCTATGTTTTACGATTTTCGCATGATCAGTATATGGCTGGCCGTAACTGCCACAACGTGGAGCTGCTATGCATAGCTTACTTTTCGCTTCGCGGAGCTAAATTGACCAATTATGTTAGATCTTTTCATTACGCGGAGCCAGTTGATGCATCATCGTTCCAGAGAGAGAAAACTCTTGCCAAAATTAATGTTTACTATGTGGATTTTAAATGAATCGAATGTAAATAAACCACAAACAGTTGTACAGGATCAATACCATTGTTTGATTACCCCAAGACAGAGAAATTGAAAACACTCGGACGCAAAATTTGCATGCATGTTGGCAATCAGACACGACAACCATTTATTGACTTTTGTTTAAGACCCGCACCAGTACCTACAACAAATAAACAAACAAACAAACAAACTCTCAGCCGTATAATTGCCAAATATATAATAGGAGATTCTCTAATCGAGCTTAATTACCCAACCCAAGACTCTAGCGAAACAACGACCAAAGGCGCAGAAAATCTCGTTTTAGCAAAACCAAATGTGATCCAAACTTGCACTCTGGTGGCCGCCACCCGAGGCTAAATTCTGAGCGTTTGACCCCGAACCGTGGATTATTCATCAAATATCATGGCTGGAAACTCAACAATAAATTATGGTACTGGTGCATACAGATCCCACGCTCCCAAGTGGAATTCTGAGACTCTTCAACAGGTGGTCTACCTGAAGTTACAAGGATCAAGTCTTAATGTTAGCATTCTATGACATATACATATATCATAATAAATAAATACAGAAAAGATAATTCAAAACCCAGCATTATTTTCTTTTGCTTACTGTGTGAAGTCTTTGACCTTATAAAAGACTACTTTACTGTTTTTGATGACACCGGACCTGTGCCTGCATGTAACAATACGATTGTCAATTCCTGTACATATATATAGTTTTGACGACTTACTTTCCCTCTTGAACTATCATTCTAAAAAGTTTGATACAGAACAATTATATAAATTTTATGTAGCAACATATTGAACACATGATCTAATTAAACAGTGTACATTGTAAATATGAAGATCTGAGAAAGGGAAATTAATTGCAAGTCACATGTAATTTTAATGATCAAGCGTCAACTCTTTATTCCTCCCTCCTTATCTACAGGGACCATAATTCTTGATTTTTCTTTTAAACTTACAGACAGTTAAATGCTTTAATTAGCTATTATTTAACACACTACCATGTAGTAGATAAAATATATCTGTATTTATACAGGTCATTATCTCATTACTGTCACACATAATTATATTTTACTTCCTTCTCACATGTCCACACAGGCGCGGTGGGTGGGAAGATTTTGTTGTTGTCGTGTCCAATACAAAACCAACAGTGAATAAATCACCACCTAATCACGCCTCGAAACCCGCAAGGCGGCAAATCCCATTGGTTCCCGGTCGAGCCAAACAATACAAATTTATCTGCATGACAATGATTGACATCTGACCCGTAAACAATAACATGGATTGGTCCATTTCTCAGCAGGGTAAATTGAGTTTAACTTGTTGCACTGTGTTAAACTTTATTAGTGTATAGTCAATGTTACCTTGCATGCATGTGTCATGTGTGTGGCGTGTTTGTTTGTTTGTCTACTGTGTCAGGCCAGGCAGGCCAGGATCACTGACACCCACGGTACTGATACTGTCATACTATCACGGTAGTCCGACGAGTAGGACCTTTTATTTCTAAGTTACCATACTATACACTTTTCACACTATGATCACTATCTCACATGGCTAAGAAAGATTTAATCGCGAAAAGTCCAGTGACCGCGCCCCCAAAATAAATTTTTTCGGGAGGATGGACTTTTGTGGTTAATCTTTCTTGAGCGATCAGAGTTAGATTATAGTTGGTAAACTAAGAAAAAAACAGGTCCTACTCGTCGGACTATATCACGGTGATCATATTGTTGAATGTTGTTGACTTAAAAATAATCATGATGCAGTCATGTCTACAGTAGAATTCACCACAACCTTTGAAGGACTTAAACCCCATTAAAAGCTATTAAACCAAGATAACACTCAATGAAAACAGCTCAACTATGTTACATCAGATCTTCTCTGGTTAAATACACACTGCACTTGTGTCTGTTTTACCTGTGCAATGAACAATGAGCTGGTATTATAGTTTCAGTTGGGTGAATGATTATAAAAGTTTAACGCAAGGTAACAATACTGTCTGGGCTTTTGTTTACGAAATGAGACAATAGTCTGCTTATTGTTAACCAGCGTTCTTGAAAATGAGAAGCATAATGGTTTGCAGACTTAACACGGTTTAGAAATAATTTGTTCATATTTTATCTGTCGTTTACATATCCTTCCTAAAACACAAAAGTACCAATATTTCCAAACACCTAAATTAGCTAAAAATGTAGGAAATGTTACAAAACTATATTTTCTAGAATTTCAGAGAATACTTTAAATATTGGCTGGTTATTTTTTACACAGTGACGTCATATAGGCAATGGCATAATACTTCTAACATACACTAGGTCACGCGTCAATGGTGAGCGCACTGAGTATTGTGTATAGGAAAACGGGCAGTACCGTAACTACAGTATGTATGGCCTACTACTAGTATATAAAGTAAATCCGAACTGGTTTGCTGAAGGTCGAATTCCGCGAGGCCACGCCGCCAAGCAAGATGTACAAATCAGCTCCCGGCGATACACTGCAGATCGCAGAATTGTGTGCATGGTTTACCACCACTCTGCCTAGCTATATAGTTGTGTACAATACTGTATGAGTTTCTTGTGAGTGCATGTCCATCTTAATAATAAGTTGGTTCGTACTTTTCATAAATTACTTTTTGAATCATAACTATCGTGACCGAGGATATCTTGCAACTACGTGAAGCTCGTCTGGCAAATTCTTAATGACTTAATTTGCTTCACGTAATGAGTAAGTCGTCCTTGATTGGTCAGTTTTACCTCCGAGTAATGAAAAACTCTAACATGATTGGTCAATTTGGCTCCACGGAGCAAAAAGTAAGCTACGCGTAGCAGCTCACGTTGTGGCGGTTGCGGCCTAAGATATCAGTATCCCATATGATATTTCTATTGTAAGAAAATTTTATTTGTTGTCACGTAAATCACAGGTTTCGTTTAAATTAACTACCTGGAAATTAAATTAACTAATTAGTGAGGACCGGTATTTTGCTGTGGATATGTTTAACTGCAATTTTGATGTAAAACATTTGAAACCGCTGTAAAAATTTTGATAATATTCAACTCTTTGAGAAAATTATTTTATAAAGGAATGCTGGCAAAACCAGGTGCAATACAATGTACATTATTGACACACTATCACTCTCTTTATCTTCGTCAATAATAGAATAATCGATTTCAATCGAATTGAATACATGAGTTTGTAGTTGACTACTGAGCGACCTAAGCGATCGATTGCTAGCCAATCAGATAGAACTCCTTTTCTTTGCGTTCAGTGAAATACCACTCGCCTGTCGCTCACTACCACTCGCCCGTCGCTCACCAACGGAGTATTAAATTTATATTTATCGTATAGGACGTCGACACTGTGTGTAGCTATTTGGTTTGATTTCCATAGTTGTATTTTAATACTGAGTAGTACTACCTGAAGTTGCATGTAACTCATACGCCTCTTTGCTCTATATATCTTCCCTCCGTGTAAGGTTGTATCTGTGAATGAATAACATACAGTAAGCCAAATAATTAAGGTACCAGTTACGTTCACCCCCTGTATATCCTAAACAAAGGCAGATATGTCATAATTGGAACCAACAGCCAATAGCCGCATCTTTTAGCTCGAATTTAAGACCTCATTCGTTGAAATTGTTCAAGAAATAAAGACACAACGATCAAAAACCCCAAGGAAGATTCAAATTTAAAAGTTGCAGTTTACCACATGGCATGCCCTATTGATTTGTACACAAAGTGTTTGTGAACAAGAAGTTCAGCGCTGTGCTTCTATTGATTAGAACGAAAAACTAGCGCCGTACTTTCATTGATTAGAACACAAAAGTGCAACTTTTTATTTGATATCTTCATTAGGTTTTGGATCACCGTTTCTTTAATTCTCAACCAATTTCAACAAATAAGGTCTTAAATCTGATCTAAAGAGTACATCGGCTGCTTGTTTTAATTTTGACATATTTGTCTTTATTTAGGATATACAGGGGTGTTCACAACTGCTACCTTAATTATTTTGCTTTCTGTAGTGAATACCAGAGGATGATTTAAGCACTTCCCAACATTCCACTATGGTACTTGCGGTTAGCATAGCTGTGTGAGCGAACATGACACCACTACTCGCCCACTGCATATAGACGTACTGCACGTGCATGGTTTAATTTGAATTTGTACAGTTATATTTACATAAAAAACGCTGTGAAGATGCAAGTCGATTTCACATTTTATGTTATCTACAGAAGGTGTGAATTATCCTTTAAACACACATCACTTTTGTCCTGAAATCGACCAAGTAATAATGACACACGCACAATTCTAAAACAACATCTTTTGCACAGAGTTCAATGGGATTTGAGAAGTAAAGTGGCAGTTGAAACTCTAGTGATAACACTTTTGCAGTGCATGATGGGGCTTCCTTAAATCATCCTCTGAGTGAATACTGCATCTTCACTTGGGTGACAGGTGTTTTTGAATCGGTCTGCTTCCAATGTAAAACTGTTGTATATACAAACTCTACACCCAAGACCCCCTTTTTCACCAAATTACCCCTTTTTTCATTAGCTTACACCTAATTACCAACCTTTTTTTATAGAAATTTACACCAAATCTGCACATTTTTGTGCGCTTCATCAAATGCATGAAAATAATTGTTGTAAGTAACAGCTAATGAAACAATTCAAAATTGATAAAGTGTCAACAATTAATTTGGGTGGAAATTTCCAACCTGAAACTCTGAGCCTATAAAACTATCACTATACTTGATCTTAATTGCCAGTGCAATAACTTCAAGCCATTGATGTATCTCCCCAAGTATATGTAGTGATGCAGCCAGCTTTGCTGTCCAATGCTCTTGAATGATTGTAATAGACGCATAAAACATGGGTATGGTTTACTCCAATTTCAACTTCATTGAGACATCTTATAGGTGCTATAAAGAAGGATTTAACCAATCGTGTGCCGTAAAAGAGTCTGGTTACCTGATGCGAGATATTAGTCATGTTCTATTAGGATTAACAAATTGCATGCTGTGTAAGAGTCTACAGCTTACGTAAGTAGCTGTGCTTTTAGCATTATGTAGAAAATTATTGTTGTGAAAGAGTCTAAAATGAGATGAGGTGTCCACAGATGAGAAAATATACAGACCATCCTCCAAGAGGCAAAGTCCATGTGCTTTGTATGCTGTAAATTCTTGCATATTCATGAGGGCTGATAATTTGGTTGTGCATGTGTGTCTACTGTCAGTGTCTACTGCCAGTGTTATGTGCCTTTGTGTTATGCGATAGAGCATTGTATTTCTTTGTGTTTATGTAAAAAATCACAAAAATACACATGTATGTATCAGTTTCGCATGCCGCACTCCTTGTGATGATCGGCCCTAATTAATGAGTGATACTGGGACTTTACCTATTGGTGGTTAGTCTGTATATTTTCTTGTCTGTGGAAGTGTCTTTCAAGCTCTAAATATAATTAAGAAATTGCATGCTGTGTAAGAGATTTGATAACATTAAAATGATAAGATACCTTTCAGAATAGAGGATGAACCAATTGTATGATGTGTAAGAGACTGATTGAATCTGAAGGCAACATAGAAAAGCAATTATTCATGTGTTGTGTAAGAGTTCAATTTAATACTTCACACTCTTGTCTGGGAGCTTAGTTTTAAACAATGAACTGATGAAATCTTCATTCAACAAATTCATCAAAGATATCACTTTGAAAAATCTAATTTTTATAGATTTTTTAAAATCTAAAATGTCTAAATATTTGTTCTTTAAAACTCTCTCGTTAATATACAATACCTTTGATATTTGCAACACAGTGGCATACATATCAAACTAAATGAAAATGATTAGAATGAAGTGTTTCAATATAGGCTACATCATAAGCTTTCATAAATGTGATCACGTTATGTAAACACAGTATTAATGTGGCTTACGCATTCTCATCATGTTCCTAATGATAAATGTGTTACATGTTAAGAATCCGTGTGTTTTTTCCCGTTCAGTTTCCTGTATAAGCTGCATATATACACTATGGACCACAATGGCCTCATCTCAATGGCATAGTTCAATAACCACAATTAAACAATCATAGTGCAAAATCTGACCTCATGTTGCAGAGTATGAGTTTTTGTACCCAAATTTTCAAAGGTCATTCAATGAATGTACAAAAGTATTGGGGTTAAAGAACTGTGCCCAGATAGATGAGCATGTTGTGGATCCTATAGTGATATATAAGTTGTCAGAAATTTGTACTGCATTAGGAGAATGTGCAACTCTTGTCTTTTCTATTATAAGATCAAATTATTGATAGTTAAAATGGAAATTATGTAAATAATCTATTTGAAATTAGCACTGGTTTATCGATGCATATAACTTAACACCTTATTTATAGACACTAGGATCCACCACATGCTCATCTATCAGGGCACAGTTCTTTAACCCCAATACATTTGTACATTCATTGAATGATATTTGAAAATTTGGTTACAAAAACTCATCTTCTGCAACTTGAGGTCAAATTTTGAACTATGATTATGTAATTGAGGTTATTGGACTATGCCATTGGGATGAGAATATTGTGGTCCATAGTGAGAGTATGCTTACATAGAGGTGTGATACATAATCATGAGGTTGATTATCGTAAAACTCCTTGGAGGTTTCCTTCAATTATTGAAGAACTTCCTGTAAACTTGTAGGCTATGCCAAGAAGATATGTCAATTTGTTTGATATTTTTATTGAAAATACCAACAAAAAGCAGTTTGATGATATGACATTGTCATCAACATCTTTTGAGAAAATGTCTCGAGGTATTTTAAGATAAACATCCTTCATTTAAATGTCTTTTCGTTTCTGAAGTGAGGGTTTTTGGCTGCCTTAAGGGGTGTTTATAATGTTGATTTTTAAGTTGATCAGAATTTGCAAGTTTATAAAATTCATAATGTTTTTGTTCAGAATGCACATGCCAAACTCGTCCTTGTCAAAACTGTTTGGTGTTTTGAGTGTTTTCTTTATGATCCCAAACATTATCCATTAGGTTCTTTAACCCTAACTCTCTCCATGTGGTGTTTACTGCAGACGACAAGTTTCATTTTTTCTTTTAACTAAATCAGTTCAGAATTGTAAGTTTTCATGACCATTATTTGGAATCAGCATGAAAAATGCATTAAAATGAGTACAACTAAGCCTAGTAATGGTTCAGTGGTTCTTAAGATAGCTCTTAATATTTTGAGAAAATATCTCAAAATTTAGACTTTTTGTGTTGATGTTCTGAATTGTAAGTTTTCATGACCATATTTGGAATTGACATGAAAAGTACATTAAAATGAATACAAACAAGCCTAGTATTGGTTCAGTGCTTCTTAAGGTAGCTCTTGATATTTTGAGAAAATATCTCAAAAGTTAGACTTTTTGTGTTGAGCCTATAAAGCTCTATGGCTAGCACACAGGGCAGACTAAAGAAACCAGACAATATGAATATGTTCATCAACACACAAGTTACACAAAGTTAGATCTGTATTATACTGAACCACAAGACACAGTATCCAAATGTTCCAAGAAAGTATCACACCTGACATTTGCAGAAAAAATTCAATGACTTTTTATCAACACACTCAGCATTTGGTATAAATATTTACATTTTTATTTTGATTCACAATTTTTAATTTCTCCACAAATTTGTCGTTTGTCATTGGTCTCTGCTGTAAATCTAAAATTCAAATAAATTCCTTTCCATTTTATTGAAGAGCTTTAAAACAAAAGCAAGCACAAGGTGCTGTAAAATCACAAGTATATCTTACTGTAAGTGCAAGGAAACGGAATCAACGTAAAATGGGAATCTTAAACGGTCGTTTCCGATACAGGCAGACACTTTAGAGTGTCAGTTCATCAACTGAAGTGTACCTTAACAAGATTGTATAGTATACCATTAATCAACGTCTTTTCCAATTATTGAATCACTTAAGTTGATGGCTGGTGACCAGAAGGTCATCGAATCTTAAGAAGGCCATTGATATCAAGAAATAATACAATTGCATTTGTGAAAAGTAATTAAACGATGCATAGATAACCTTTAGATGTGAACCATTGGTTGATTGGAATGAGGAGGAAGTAGAGGAGGAGGAGGATAGGTATAGGGAAGAGGAGGATGAGTATAAGGAGGTAGGTGACTCAAGGGGATTTTTTTTTGTTTTTGTTTTGTTTTTTGTAGATTTGTATGGCGCTTTCAACTACTGTGGTTATTTGCGCCAGTTCTCACTCCTTTGTCAAATTGCACCTGTTTATCTTCATTCAGTCACAATACGTAATTATCTGTTTCACTGCATCTTGTTATTTTCTATCTTCTTCATGCCTAGCTAGTTGTATGTCTCTTGCTGTATATGCTCGTACGATGAATCCAAATTTATTTCTTTGTAGACGTGGTAAAAAACCAAACGGTATCTCTTCAGAGCCACACCAGGCTGAGTCAGCCGAGGAAGGGCTAGAACGGGGTCAAAACTTTACATGATCCTCCGCTAGCTTGACTTCCTCGCATCCAAGCCTGTTCCCCATAGCCCAAATTTGTGTTACCCATCCGACAGCACGTGGAGGTTTGGGTTGAGTTGCCCGCGAGCAAATACTATGCCAGCTCTGTGGGCCTTGCCGGACTACTCAAGGGGAGGAACGATATAACAAAATTAAGGACTGGTGTATTAAAGGGACACTCAGAGATCTAGTTCTACCATTAGCGTTGATCCGTCTTAAATTGTGTGGGCCATTCGGCCTAAATTGTCAAAAAGTGGCTGAAAATAACAAAAAATTTGTAATTTTATCAAAAGGTGGAGGGACACGTCCCCCTGCCCCCCTCCCACAGGATTGACGCCCATGAGTTCTACTAGACTCTAGGTTTACAGGGAACAACAAAATAAACCTATGCTGAAAATTCTAGTTGATGCTAACATTTTGTTTTAATTTGATGAGTATTTTTGTTCATTTCAGTTTCCCACATCAGACCACTGTGTTAATTTTAATGTCCAGACAGTTTGAACAAATATCGCTCTAGTTTAATAATGAAAAGATTGCTGCCTTATTCATTTGTTGATTTGGAGCACAGATATTGTTCCAATATCTGTGTTTGGAGGTAGGCTATGTGAACATGCAAAAATCTCACTTTATGAAAAACTTAAGGGGTTCTTCCTAGGAAATCTCTGGATGTTCCTTTAAGTAGAAAGGGGGAGGAAGGGCTGGAGCAGAAAAAGGAGAGAAGACTGCGAAAGGAAGAAGAGATACAAAAGGACTTCTTGTATTTGTGGGTTCAATAGACAGTGAATTGTCCATATATTGGGGTCAAAGATCAGTTTTGGACTAATCAAGTGACAGGGATGTAAGATTCTGGGTTTTTTTTACTGTAATATAGACAATTCTAATTTCAGGATTTTTTTCACAGTATTTTAGGATTTTCTATTGACACGTTCACTAATACTGACATTGTTATTTTTGATCACCCAAGTTTTTGTATAGTGTATAATGATCCCATCTCTTAGATTTTGTCTTCTATACTAGGTATTGATAAGTTTTCTTTACCCTGTTCTCAGATGACCTATGTGTAGTACCGTCCCTGTTTTCCATCAAATTGGATGAATAATCCGGTACACACGTTCCCATTCAGCGAATCACGTCTATATTCTTGGTCCATTCTAGTTTAGTTAATACACACTTGGTGAATTCTCAATTGTTCAGATGGCTGTGACACTGAGACTGTGATCCGTTTGGTTATAAATAATACTATTGTTGTGAGCACTTGTATTTTATTAAGACAGATTGGAACCAGCCAGACCTGTATTGATCATATATAGCTGAAGGGAAGAGAGGGTGTCAGTTGCTATGCCCACTCCCCAGTAGTGGTGGCACCAGAAAAAAAAGGGTAGGCATGGGGGGGGGGGGGAGGGAGCAAAGTGAATTTCAGGGGGAGCAACAAATGTTGTGCAAAATTACTGCAAAAAGTGAGAATTTGTGTAATTTTGGGGGTTTACTAGGGGAATTAGAGCAGTAGCGTAGCCAGTTGGGGCAAGGGGGCAGAGTGCCCCCCCTGACAAAAAATGAAAGAGAAAAGTGCACCTCCGACAAAAAATGAAAGAGAACTCAGGAAGGTAAAGGAAAAGAAAAGGGGCAAAGAGCCCATTTTCCACCAATCATGGGCCAAAATCATGTAAAATACAAAAAAACATTTTGCGTGCTACGTACGCACATTGTCCCAATTATCCTTAGGTAAGTTTGTGCAAACATTTTCACTTGTTTTAATTTTGCTAATTTCAAGTTTTCAACACAAAAAGATGTTTTTGATTTGGCCTAAGTTTTGTAAAACATGAAAGTGCAAATGTTAGCACATCAGGAAAAAAATCCTTTTTTACATCACTTCAGATATTGGTCATGGCTGTCAGTATGTGAGTTAATCAGTATATTGTTTCCCAAATCATGTGTTATTCATGGTTACGAAATACTAACAAGGATTACAACGATGCATTGGACTCATGAATACTTGGTTATATAAGGTAGATGGTTTTAAAGGGATGTTTTAGACTCAGAACTTCATGAGTATGAGCTAGTATGGCGGAAGTTCATGATCACTTTACATGTGCTGTCACTCCATCCATTGATGATCTCTACTATAAAGTGGAGGAGTACAAAGTCATGTGACAATGCTCTTCATTGGGACATAAATTTTGCTGTTTGAATGAAATTGCACCAAGGTTACATTTTATTCCAAATAAGCAGTGGCAAAGCCAGGTTGGGCAACCCCCAACCCATAAGAAGTGTTGCTCCCCTCATCCTGGGCCCCTCGTTCCCGCTGTGGGATGTTGGCCACCCTGATATTTAAGATTTTTATGCTTTTTATACTTTATAGCCCATTTTTGATCATTTGTATCAAATGTTACCTCCTTCAAAGTTGACTTGACTCAGGCCCCCCCCCCCCCCCCCCAAATAAAAAAAAATCCTTTAAAAAAGGAATGGACGCCCATGGAGCTCTGATTTAATGTGCTGCAATGTAGCCATTTGGATACTTTATTTTCTTTAAAACAATAATGTAATACATGTAGCATAGAAAGCAAAGAAAGATTTGGAAATGTAAAGCATATTTATTGCAGTGGGAGAGGTTTAAAATCGTTTGTATGGGATGTAAGAGGATTGGTTTCAAATAAAAAGGAATAAAGCTCGGGTACCTATGCCACTCTTTCTAAATATGTGTGAGTTCATTGAAGTTGTTGAGGTTTGTCTATCAGAGCTATAAACATTTCTCTATATGTGAATGATACCATGTGGATAACTGAGCTACAAATTATCTGGGGCTACTATCACACTGTATTGATGGAGTCCCGGGGGTCACTCCCATTGTGGCCTGTACACCATCCGCGATAATCAACTTTTGAAAAGCACCCTAAACAAGGATTTAACCCTTGGCTAAAACAATACCCTAAACAGGGATTTTATTCCTTGCATCAAATTTCATACCCTAAATTTCATTTCCGCAGTATTAGCAATTGCAATTTTGCTACCCTTTTTCCAATATTTCATGTTTTTGACACCCTAAACGCGTTACTGCAGCGATCGTGCTTACCCACGAAAAACTACCCTTTTTACACGTTTTCATTATCGCGGATGGTGTACAGACCACAATGGGAGTGACCCCCCCGGGATGGAGTCAATCCGAACTTTTTGATGACACAAAATCTGATTTTCTGGAGGGAATTTTGGAAGTTAAGTAGCTGGATCTATAAACTTCCCCTTTAATTTAGTAGTTTTCCCTTAAGGTGGTTATGGAGGCATTATAAAAGTGCTCTAAGCATGTTTTAAACAGATTAATTGAGTAGAGCAAAGTACACTGATCAATATGCCTTTTGTTTGGAGTCAATCGGATATACGGTTTTCAAAATATATCAATTTATATTTTCTTTGTATCTTATTGTTTTTATCAATAATCAATAAAGTTAATGAGCTAAAATGACTGGAGAAGCTCATTAACATGTAATTTGCCAATATTTTGCTAAAAATCCATGCATAAATGATCAGGAATTACTTTTATTTTGCATTCTTTTGCCCTGAAACTTTGTCAAAGTGTTTCTAATATGTTCTAATGTATTATATATGAAGCCGCCCCTAATTTGCAACATATTAATTACATTTTGACCAAGTTTCAGGGCAAAAGTATGCAAATATAAAAGTACCCTGAACATTTATGCATTGATTTTAGCAAAATATTGGCAAAAATTACATATTAATGAGCCTTTCCAGTCCTTTTAGCTCATTAACTATATTGATTATTGACAAAAACAATATGATACAAAGAAAAAATAAATTGATGTATTATGGAAACCGTATGTCCGATTTGTTCAAACAAAAGGCATATTGATCAGTGTACTTTACCCTACTCAATTAATCTGTTTAAAACATGCTCAAAGCATTTTCTAATTTCTAGAAAATGCATCCAATACCACCTTAAGAGGGATCACTGTTTTTCCTCTTAAAGGGGCAATCAAAGGTTTTCTGTACATTTTCTCACTAACTGTTCAACCAAATGATCAACACAAATAAGTAGGTCATGTTGATCATAACACTTCATACTATTAGGATGAAACATTATAAATAAGTTACTCTGCAGTGTTATTCCGGTATTCTATCCTCATCTTTGATTGCTTGTATGTACAGGGTGTCCCAGAATGATCTATACCAGAAATTTGAATATTGTTAGTTAAAGCCATGTTGTAATATTTCCATAAAAAATAGATCAATTGTCTTTTCTATAAAATGTTAGCTTTTACTGTCAGATATGTCCCGTTTTAATTTTGAGCTGAACAACTGAGGTAAAGCAAAGAAAATTGGATTTACTACCTATGCCGATATTGCCAATACATGTCACTCTGTCATTCGTACTATGGCACAGCCCTTTGTTGTGTGTATGCCCATCCTGCATGCCATTTATGTCCTACTTTTTTCCTTCTTTCTTATTTTGAGGAGATTCAGTTGTAGTGGGATTGAACAGGAAACTAATCACGTGATTAGTACATGAAGACCTCATATGCAATAGCTGTCATGTGTCATATCTTCAGATGTACAATACAGAATGCATACATTGTCAAAATGTCTATAGGGCAGCTATTGCAGATAAGACATCATGGCCCACAGCGGCATCATCCCTATATCTTTGTGTCAAAAATTGCCGTGATAGTACGGCGAATCCTCTCGTTTTTCAACAGCTACACATGGCGATTTTGTTCGAGATAGGCCGAGCGACTCAGGCTAAGCATACCATTTACATGATATGAGATACCACAGAGCCTGCCGCATAGTTTCTATTCTACGATTTGCGCATGGTCAGTACCACATATGGTGTTGCTATTATAGAAAATTCGATTTGTTGTCAGGTAAAACGCAGGTTTTGTTTCCAGTACACTAACTAAATACACTAATTAGCGAGGCCTTGCTGTTTGCTGTGGATATATTTTACTGCATTTTATAAGTAAAGATTTTGAAATCAAAAGTAAAAATGGTGATATATTCAACTGTTTGAGAAATGAATTATACAAAGGAACCCGTGTAAGATCCAGGTGCTGTATCTATAATACAATGTACATTATCGACTTCGTCAATAATAGAATATTGATTTCAATCGAATTGAATACACATGTCTCCATTTTGAGTTTGTACTACACCACTGAGCGATCAAGCGATCAATTTCTAGCCAATCAGATAGGCCTCCTTTTCTTGCGTTCGGTGAAATACCAATCGCCCGTCGCTCACCAACGGAGTATTAAGTTTATATTTATAACACTGGGTGTCGACACTGTGTGGCACTAACCACTTATAATGTATCATCTGCTGAGAGCTTCTGTTTTGTATTTGACTGATGAAATATGTGACCCGATTTGATAAAACCAGGAACAAGTCGCATTTTTGACATTTCATGACGATTTGAATAAACATATAAGCATGGGACAATAAGCTTTAAAATGATACCAACATTACTTTCAAGGATTTGAAAGTCCACTTAGTCTCAAGGTCAAATTTGATTGGGAATGTCATCTTTAAAGGCTTATAACCTTATGCCTGGCAACTTGTTCCGGGTTTTGTTGGAGCTGGTCACATATGTAAAAGCGTAGTGGCATGACTATGACTATGATATCAGAGATAATTTAATCAAACAAGTGAAATGGTCTTGGGACATTAGTGTGCTTCACTTTGCTCCTCTAACCCTAACCCCCTGAGGGCTTTTTGGCGACGGGAAGGGAAAGAAGGAAAGAATAAAGAGAGAAAAGAAGGAAAGAAGTTGTTTGCTCTGGGTGGGATTCGAACCGAGACCCTCGCATGCCAAGCACTCGGTCGGCGACACTTTGCCACGGGTCTTGGGCTTCGCTGGCCAGCGAAACCGTGCCTACATATCACTTAGGGCGATTGCGTCATCACACCACGTGAGATGCATGCACGAACAGCGCATATACCAAGTAGTATTTTGTAGTATTCAGGCGGGTTAGGGTTAAGGTGACATTGAGAACTATGGCCATAATGTACTTTACTAGTCTGCCTCATTGCTGGAAGGACTGTAACATTTTGTGCAAGCTCCCTGCAGTAATGTAGAAAGTGTTAATGTTTTAGAAGTTCTACGGAAAAAAGTTCTATTCACATCTTATGTTCTCCGTTCGAGCTGAAAATATTGTTCAAAATAAAAAAGTCATTAATTTCAGGACAAGACTTGGTTACAAGGAGGACAATATCATATTGAGCCAATCAGGGATATGATAAGAATAGTCAGGGAATAGTTTAATGTAAAAGCTCTATTTCTATTGGTCACTCAGATGATTGTATCATCTAATTAACCAATCAGGGGGTCTATTAGAAAAGCCCCATGTCACATGTTGATGGGGTTGAATTGTTTGGTTTTGGGGGGGTTGTTTGTTTTTGGGTTTTTGGGTGTGTTTTTTTGTGTGTTTTTTTTTTCAAACAGGGCCATTTTTTTGTTTATTTATTTATTATATTTTTTCAAACAGGATCACATTTTGGTATATAAGAGATTGTAAATGCTTGTTTTAGCATAATATATGGGTTAGCACACAGATATTGGCATCACTTGGATGGTGAGATCAATTGCATGTATACTTTAGTTAAGATGGGAATAGCTGGGAGACACTGACTTACCAGTATGCAATCCTAACCTAATTTTCTGATATAAAATGACTTTGAACTTTCAAATGAAATGATGCCATACATATGTTATATGAAGTCATTGACATATATTTATATTGAATGTCCAACTCTGTGATTTTCTTCTTATTTTTACAGTGTGTTATGCCATTTTTTACATGTGGTCATGGATCTGTACTAGTGATTAGGGTTGTCTACAGTAAACATTGTTTTATCAAGTCAAAAACATCATCTAAAAGAATTTAAAAATGTCAAAATTAAAACAAGAAAGAGCACAATTGCTTGTATTTGAAGGAGCAGGACTTAATTTTGAGCACAGTCCCTGTACTCAGTGTTTGTGACACTTTGCCTTGAAGATTCACTCACCTTATACAACCACTATACACTCTCAGAACTTAGAACCTTTTTCTGTCCTGTATGCAGAACCCTAAGCAGTAATAAGGTTCTAAAAAGAACCTTCAAAAGTTCTATAAAGAACCTTAAAGATTTAAATAGGCCTGGGGACATTTTAATTCATTCATTCAGGGACTCATCACAAAGTTAAGAAAAGTAAAATGTAGTGTTAACCCTTTTTGGTACTAAAAAATCATTTTCTTGGATAAAGAACATTTTTTTCTGTTCTACTTACACACTTAAAACTACGGGGTCAAAAAATGACCCAAACGGGGTCATTTTTGACCCCAGCATAGTTATCAACTAAACACCATACCACTAACGGGGTCATTTTGACCCCATTGGTCGGGTCATTGCAATGACTACGTATTTGGGTCAAATAGTAACCCCATTGGGGTCAAAATATTACCACATTTCGGGGTCAACTAAAACGAACCCTTCAAACGGGTTGCCTTATTAGGTTACTTAATGACCGCATTTGGGGGTCAAATGAAATGACCCATTTGAAAGGGTCGTTTTATAGGGTTACTCAATAACCACATTTAGTTTGGATTTTTTTAGTAGGCCTATGGTCATGCTGGTCCCACCAGGACATAAGTGTGTTTCTGCACAGAGAAAGCATTACATAAACAGCAAACTGCAAAATGCATCTGTGTATCACACTCACACACAGTCAGTCATCGCCTATGACAGTTCACGTATTATAAGCTTAGGCCTACATGATATAAGCTTATAACAACTGCAGCCAAGACACCAGCCACGACAGCATGAAATTGAATGAATCTGCGTGCATAGACAAGGGTCTATGCATCCTTGCAGTCTCACTTTTCAACTAACTTTTCATATTCCATCATGCAGACAAGCACACACGACAATCCGCTGAGCTGCACAATCAGAACAAATATGGCGCTGATGTGACCGTGGAGCCGATGCACACCGTGTGTGCAAATAGTTCAAATGCAAGTCATTATAAAGTTGACAAATTGGGTAACTTCGGTCAAAAATTAGTTTTATTTATTAATCAACAAACATTAATTGCAGCTCGAGTTTAAACTCATTTATGAATTGAGATTTTCAAAGCGGAAGATTGAAACTGATATCAATGCGCCGACGGTATCGGCAAAATGACCACTAAGTTTTTGACCACGTTAAATGTCGTGGCTAAAATGACCTCGTGAATGTGGTCAAATTAAAACAGTACAACCCCTTGAAGGGTCAAAACAACCCAAAACGTGGTCAATTCAAAATGACCACGGAAAATATAACCCCGTAGTTTTTAGTGTGTAGAACCTTTTGAGGGGTCTTTCTTTAAGATTCCTTAAAGGTTCTTCAAGCTTAAGGTTCTATAAAGAACATTTTTCATGGCTACAGAACTTTTTTTGGTTCTTAAGAACCCCATTGGGTTTCAATTGGGATCTTAGTAGAACAGAAGAAAAAGAAAAACAGAAAAAAAAGTTTTTTATCCAAGAAAATGATTTTTTAGTACCAAAAAGGGTTAACACTACGTTTTACTTTTCTTATCTTTGTGATGAGTCCCTGAATGAATGAATGAATTAGAATATCCCAGGCCTTTTTAAATCTTCTTTAAGGTTCTTTATAGAACCTTATTACTGCTTAGGGTTCTGCATACAGGACAAAAAAAGGTTCTAAGTTGAGCCTTTTTTTCTGAGAGTGTAGACAAAACTTAAATCATACACCTTGGATGTAAATGCACCATTTTACAGAATGAAATATAGTATAAATGTGTACTAGATAGGCATGTCACAGTTTACCTGATATGATGTTCCAAGTTGGTTCCTGTGGTTTACTGCATACTATATTAACGTCACACATATCTGTGGGAACCAGCAAAATATGATGCAGTCATGTCTACAGTAGAATTCACCACGACCTTTGCAGGACTTAAACCCCATTAAAAGCTATTAAACCAAGATAACACTCATTGAAAACAGCTCAACTATGTTACATCAGATCTTCTCTGGTTAAATCCACACACACATGTTTCTGCTTTACCTGCATGTGCAATGAGCAATGAGCTGGTATTATAGTTTCAGTTGGGTGAACGATTATAAAGCAAACGATTATAAAGCAAACGCAAGGTAACAATTACTGTATGGCCTTTGTTCACGAAATGAGACAATACTGTGCATATTGTTAACCACATTCTTGAAAATGAGAAACATAATGGCTGTGGTTGTAACACGGTTTGGAAATAATTTCTTCATATTTTTGGTGTTATCTGTCGTTTACATATCCTTCCTAAAACACCAAAGTGCGAATATTTCCAAACACCTAAATTAGCTAAAAATTTAGGACATGTTACAAAACTATATTTTCTAGAATTTCAGAAGAGTACTTTTAATATTGGCCGGTTATTTTTCACACACCGACGTTAAATAGGCAATTTCCCATACTTCTAACATACACTATTTGTAGAGGTTACGCGTCAATGGGAAGAGCACTGTGTATTGTGTATAGGAAAACGGACAGTAACTGCAGTATGATGCACTACAATTTGTTTCAATAAACAACACACCAGCTACAAAAGAGCAGCTGAAAGTTATTTTTAGGAGGGTATAAAAGTGGAATTTAACCTAACAAGAGGCTGTATCCGATTCCTGACTGTCAAGTTTGTCTATTTTTAAAGTCAAATATTTGATGGGCATTTTAAGAGACAAAATTCAGAAACAAAATCAATCAACCATTTTTTATTTTTTATTCAAAGAGCCAGTAAGAAAAGTTAGCCAGTTGCATTCAAATTCACTTAGACCCCATTTAGACTAGGGAAAAGTCATACTTCAACAGCGACTTTTGTTCAGTCGAATTCAGGTCTAAACATGTGCAGCCGTTGTTCAAGTATGACTGAAGTCGAATTCAAAAGTCGTTGTTCAACAATGCTCCTGAGGTTCATTAAGTCAAATTCAATTCAACTTGTTGTGGTTGAAGGGCGACTTTTCCTGGTCTAAACAGTCAGTCAAATTGAATTCGGCTTTTTCATGCATGTCGCTGACCTGGCGAGGTTGAATTCCGGTCCATCGATTTGTCGGTAAGCAATGGCATTGCGATTAATGCGATGTTGATAAACAACAGTTCTTCTTCGTATTTTTGTACATGCACAGCATACTGCAGTGAGTGTACATCCATGCATGTGTCTGATTGTATCTTTTTCGATTTTTCCAGGAAAAGTTTTTGCTAATTTTGCTTTAAATTGATTGACCTAAAATTGAATTGGCTTCACAAGGTTCCCAACAACTTCAACAAGATGAAACCACAGAAACTTGGGGTAAAATGTGGACTGAAAATGAGGAAATTGCCCCAGTTGCTGTTTTTGATGACCACATACAGAGTCTAATTTGTTCGGGCACATAGTGTAAACACCCAGTAATAAACACAAATTAATTTATGCTAATCCTCTGTCTCTATCGAATTCAATGTCAAGTTTGAATTCGACTTTTCTCTAGTCTTTGGCCAAATCAAGAAAACCATTATTTGAAGGCAATTTTACAGATTGCACCTTTTTTGGAAGGGGAAAAAGGGAGAAGAGGGGCCTGATGTTTCCCCATGTTTGTATTTTGTTGAAACTTCCGGCTTATACACTTGTACCCTCGTGTTTTCCTCTCAATGTCATTATAACATTTTATCCAGACTAATTTTTAGAAATATAAAAATTGAAACTACAATTCCTCTTTCTCACACATTTCCATTTGTAAATTACAACAGTGTCTAACTGAAGATCAATCAAAACCTACACAATTTGAAAAATGGAATGATCAACAAAACCAGTTTTGAGGTACAGGGGAATGTAAAGAATAATGGTGTTTGATGTCAAAACTACAATCATTGGAGACTCATAGACACACCCCACCCCTACTTGGACCATGGACATCCTCGGTTGCAGGTGTGTCCCCATTTAGGAGTAAAAAGTCAGATCAAGGTCCACGTTTGTATGTCTATATAAACACACAAATCACACATGCCACCCCCACCAACACACCCTGTACATGGGAATAACTATAGAATACTCACTCATTTAGCACCATATCACTAATCCTAAATCTAATCATAATCATAACCCTAAACAAACCCTAAACCTAACCTGAAACTCTAACCCTAAACTCTAATCATAATCCTAACCCTAAGCAAACCTAAACCTCTATCTGTAACCTCTAAATTCTTACCCTAACCTATAACCTTAAACTCGAATCATATAACCCTAACATTAAATAAACCCTAAACCTAACCTAAATCTTAACCCTAAACCTTAATCTTACCCTAAACAAACCATTTCCCCCAAACCTTAATGCTAACCATGAAACACAGGTTGCAGATGGTACTCTGCAATTATGCACAGCCCATACATATCGGTTCAAAAACATGCATATGGTTTGAGGCCCCTCTACATATCTCGCTCATTAGCCAACACATGATAATGGTGATACGTTCTAAACTCAGGCATGTCGTGCCTGAACAAGATAATGTGAGTTATCATCCTCGCTACTTATACCGGGCGAAGTTTTTATTGGGTTTCCTACCACCTGAGCAGAATGTATTTGCATGATAAATGAGATATATACACTGGTACCAAAATATTAACCATACATCATCATCATTTGTTACTTTTTATTTGTTAATGCCATTGTCATCCCCTTCCTCATTGTCATTGACATCATCATCATCAACAATGTCAATGTCATTGTCATCGTAATCATCATCATGATTGGAAACATCATCTTTGTTGTCAATAGCATCATCATCATGATTGTCATCATTATCATCATCATTATCTCCGAGATCATTAACAACATCAATGTCATCATCATGATTGTCTGTCATCATCATCATCATCATCATCATCATCATCATCATGTCATCATCATCATCATCATCATTGTCATCAACAACATTGTCATAGTCATTATCATAATTGTTATTGTTGTCTTCATCAGCATCAGAATCATGGTCATCATCATCATTGTCAACATCATCATCATTCTACAAGCACACTGCACTGGAATGCAGCAAAGTTTACTCTTTTTGATGAAAAAGTTCAATGCTAAAAAACATACTGACACAAAGGTAGTCATCTATATACAATGTCTGTAAATAATTTGATAAAAGAGCAAGTATTTTCTTAACCTGAGTACAGTGTAACATATACTTTTGTTTTTGTATTCAATACATGGCTATTGACACAGTAACACTCGCAATTTCATTTGATTTTTTAACCCGACTTTTAAATAACAGACTCATTAACTATACATACATACTAAACAATCATAGTGGTATCGTTCTCTCTTTTCATGCAGGGAGTTTTTACTGGGTTTCCTAACATGCATATAAACCATGGTATTTAAAAATGAAAACAATTTTTTATGACATATTGATATTCATACATTATTTGCTATACCAGAAGCTTAACATTGTTTCAAAGTCAAAGAAGTAAGTTTTGATAGATGATGTGATCTGGGTCAAATTTTATATGAAACCTGTTTTCTGAATGAGTTGAAGCTAAAATAAGATTTTATAATGTTATTGCATCAATTAGCTCCTGCCAAATTCAGATAAACCTTGTCACTGATTAATTTGATAACCAGACAGGTTTGGTTCACCCCAGAAGAACTGCTCTGGTGGGGCTTCCTCTTTAAGCAACAGTTATACTCATCTTGGAAAAAAAAAAAAATATTTTTATTACACTTATGTCGATGACAATGGACAATAAATTATATATTTTAACACAAGCAGACTATCAAAAAACAAACAAACTAACAGAAAAAATGATCAGTTCATGTAAACTAAATTGGTAGAGCTTTGGAGTAAGTGTTTACATTACCAGATATAAACCTTAGATGTGTAAATTTCTACTACATCTAAGTGTTCCTGAGTGGTAATTTACATATTAGAAAGAAATCATGGCATTTGAAATGTATGGAATTAGTCAATCTAGAGTAATGACATTCATGGGTGGATCTTAGAGAAGATATATTACCCTTCCCAGAATCCTTGCAACATAACATATCACCTTATTTTGTCAAAGGATGCTCCCATTACTTTGTACAGGTTCCTTTTGTTTTATTTTTGAGAATGTAGTAAACATTGGTCGATAGTTGAGAAATGAACATATTCGTTGAGGTTCATTTCGTTACTATCAACCAGTGTTGTAGGTCTCGAGACCAGGTCTCGGTCTCGAGACCATCTCGAGACCTTTTTTGTAGTGTCTCGGTCTCGGATGTCAAGGTCTCGGTCTCGGAACTCAAAAGTCTCGGTCTCGGACCTCAAAAGTCTCGGTCTCGAACGTTTTTTTGTTAGAGACCTGTCGAGACCTGAAGAAAAAGATATGATTTTCTGTTTTTGTTCATTATTTATTCCTTACCCTAAATTTCAATGAATGTTGAAGAAATTGTTAAGAATAAAGATACAGAAATCATTTTATAAGGTTATAAAAAGTTATAAATGATCATAAGTGAGCTTGTTCGGATGTGAGCTTCCAATTTCAGTTCATGATTAAACATAGGTGGGCAGGTGGTGGAAGTGAGGATCCCACTTAACGCTTGCAAGGGGAACATTCTCCACAAAAGCAAAATAGATGAACAAATAGTTGCCCTGTGCAGTGTGCATCTTCTTTTCAGCACGAAAAACAAGTGTGTTTTTGGCCCAAATATGGTAAAATTGCTCAATTTTGCGCACTTCGCACACTGTTGTTTCCAGCCCTTCACACACTAGCCTAATTTTGCCTCCACTATCACCAACATTTTTGAAATTTTCCCAAAATATGGAGAAAAAATTGCAAAAATTAAGACAAAAGTGTTAACTGCAGGTCCAAATTTCTTGAACAGTTGGTACAATGATGGGTTCCCTTTTAAATTCTCAGCGGCGCACCCCTACCCAAACCAAACTTGAGTATCCCAGGGGATTAAACCAAGGTCTCGGGTCTCGGTCTTGGTCTCGGAACTTAGAGGTCTCGGTCTCGGAAGGGGTGGTCTTGGTCTCGGAAGGTTTGGTCTCGGTCTCGGTCTCGATCTCGGACGGGCAGGTCTTGGTCTCGGTCTCGGTCTCGGACATAGAGGTCTTGACTACAACACTGCTATCAACCCATGTTTAATGTATACTTGTTTATCAAGTTTTCAATTGTATAATGATGTTTTTAATATTGTAAGGCGCTTTGGCCTTTTTTTGAAAAGGCGCCTAATAAATGTCTTCTAATAATAATAATAATGTTGCACTAGATTATAGCAAATCAGTACAAGAAATTAAAATGTGAGAAGTGCATTATGGGAAGAATAAGATATCTTCTCTAGTTAGATCTAGTTCACACGTCTTTAGCGTCCCGTAATAAACTTTTTAGGCTTCTTGTGAGAAACACGCCATCTCGCGATGACCTCATGGCATGTGAACCAATCAAAATCCAGCTACTATCCAACCTGAAAAAGGACGTGCGCTAAAAATAAAAAGGGATAAAGTCAATACTTGATTCTGAGAATGTGTACGCATGGTGGTGATTGTATTAAAGTATATTGTAAAACGCCGTCGCAAATTCGACGTTGCCAACATTATAGGCTATCAGCAGTTTTGCGTCTGCCTGCATTATAACAATGCATAGCAACGATTATGGGACTGGCTCAACAAATCAGATACCGGTACCATAGGATTTAATAAAGTTCAAAGTTCATACAAAGTAAAATCGTTCGAACGATTGTCATGGATAAGAATTTACGCACTGGAAACATACATGTAGGCCTATCATAGCTGAATAGCTCTCAAAAATGATGACATGATGATCGATAATTAGCATGATCAAACTCAGAACTGCGAAAGTCAGATATCTGATAGTAGGCCTATATGATTCAGCAGCAGGATGTCGTGACTTAATTTATTCTTTATGATTACGATTTAAAAAATAACAACGAAATAATAATTATAATTAAACGATGATAATATTATATACTATAATGTATAGGATTTTGTTTTAAATTAAAGAAATTATAAACATTTTTTTATCATAGGCCTAATTTAACATGTTAAATATAGGCCTAGGCCTATATATCATTTCAAGCAACATCTTATAGGCCACACAAACAGCATGAACATGATGAATATTATAAACTTGTCAAATAACTTAAAAACACTCAGTTGAAAACGTTTGTCATTTTGTCTTTATATACAATATTGCTTCTCATATCATTTGTTTTTGTGTAATTATTTTAACAAAACAATAGCCTGCCAATCCAATTTAGCAGAAAAATTTTATATTAAAATGCGCTTTGCGATATTTGTAGGCCCTAAATTCAATTAAAACGCCATATAGGCCTAACTGCACGCGGTTGGTATAGGCTGAGAGAGAAGCTTTTTCAGCCTACAATGAAATTATTATTATTATTTTTTTTTTTTTGGTTAAAAAAGCAGGACAATAAATCTGAAGTGTTTTCCAATTTATACAAATACATTTTTGTAGTAGGCCCTAACCCAGCGAACACAAAACATTAAAACGCTGGAAGCAGGTTGTATTTTGGGTTTTGGTTTTGGTAAAAACCTTTTAATAACATTAAAGGAGTATTTCGTGATCATAGCACTGATGATCCTCTTTTTATGACAATTTTTAGTATAGATATCCACGAAAAAAGCTTATTCCCAAAATTTCAGTTGATTCCAATTTTGCGTTTGCGTAACAAACATTATGTAAAAGTCTCAACTTTTTTTTTGAAAAAAGTGGGGGAGATGATGCTGTGGATCACGAAATGCCCCTTTAAATGTCGGATTATATAAAAGTCATTAAAACGTTTTAAAATGTTTTGTTACGTAAACACACTACAACAATATTTTTAAAATGTTTTCAAAATGTTATTTTTAATAAATATTCCAAACATTTCTTTTGTGAAATATTTTGTCAACACTTAAATACATAATGTTAGAATATTTACAGTAAGTTATCAACAAATCATTTTTGAATGTTATGGAAAACGTTTTATATCGTCTGTATACCATTTATATAACCCGACATTTAAACATTTTCTGACAACCTTTTCTAACCGTTTGCGAATGATCTCGAAAATGTTTTGTGTTTGCTGAGAAGGTTGCTTCATTTTAGTAATACGTTTTATTTATTTTCATATATTTAGTGTAGCAACATTTAATAGTATTGTTATTATTTTATATTGTTTTATTAAATTTTGAACTATATATGTTCAAAATCTCACCTTCTCTGGTTCAACTATGGTCTTTCAGACTTTCACATTAAAATGTAGATTATGTGGTATCTTTATACTATAGGATAAATAAATGGCCAATGATTTATCATAAAAGTGGGCATATTTTAACTTTATAACATTAAGTTTTAAAGTTTTAATATTTATTTAATATTATTATTAGTGTTATTATTATTAGTGTTATTTTTTTTAGCTAATGAGTTAATGACCATAGGGGTAGATCCCGGGGAGAGATGGGGGATAAATCATTTTAATCATCCCCCAATGTTGTCGCCTGTATATGGGTTTCTAACCACAATTAACCCCATATTTGGTAATTTTAAACTAAAAAGTGCCAATTTTTTGCGCTTCGCGCAAGTTAATTCCGGTTTTGTACTATATTTCACCAGTTTAGCTTCAATATAGCAATTTTTAAAGGCTTGGCGCAGCATTTGTACCATAAACTTATTTTGTCGGCAAAAGGTGCTGCATTCACTAGACTTTAAGAAATTTTCTCCAACCCCAAAAAGAAATCTATGCTACCTTTAGTGATGTATATTTTTGGTTTATTTTTAGGACATGAAGGGGGATCAAAAAAATTTTAGATAATAAAAAGGGGGAATAAAAAAATCCACCTTTTTTAGGGGGATCAAAAAATTTGACCTCCGAGGTTCCAACTTTTCCAACCATCCCCTCCCCCACCAAAGTATTTATGAACACTCCCTAGACTGGCACAAGTCTCTCTTGTTTTTAAAAGATTAATTTCCGGCTTACGCGACACCACCCGGATTTAAACTGAAATGTTTGGAAAATTCCCGGAAAAAAAATGGCCTATTGGCATTTCAACTCAAAACTTGTCATATTATCTTTCCGATTTAAAAGCACCTATCCTAAAGAATATGATCCCGAATCACACATAAATTCGCCCAGTCCCAAATATGAAATTAAAAAAAAAAAAAAAAAGTGAATTTCAGTTTGGCAGAGGTGGGACTCGAACATACGCCGCAGCTGCATACAATATCTCCAAGTAAAGCGCGCTAATCCATTGCACCACATGAGCTGTTGGTAGCCATATTGAAGTTTAAACATATAGCTTATAGGCAACTCCAACATTTCTGGGTATAGAATAGAAATACAACAATACGTGTATTGTGCTGAGTACAATAGATAATATCAACTTTGACTGAATCGTGCATGGTATTGATATATCGGTCCGTACAATGTAGGCCTATAGGGAATCTGCCATTTTCTTGTAGGCCTATAATAATAGTCCCGGAGTATAGGCGTTGGGTTTTCCCCAGTTTATTCAAGATTTTCACATAGAACCCCAAGATGTTTTTTAGAAAATAGAAGATTAGATTACCATAAAACGACACAGTAATCTTTATCGGGGTTCTGTGTAAAAATTACATTAGATTTTTCATCATTTTTTGAGCGTTTATTTTCAGTAAATTCAAAAAATATTTTGACGTAGGCTATATAAAATTGAAATAAAATTCTCCCCCTGCTAAACAACACCAACAGTACCACAATTGGGTATCACGAATCGTTCTACATGTTGTGCAGTTAATATTCATATATTCCTTTATACATAGAATGCTGCAGTTTTTACACAAAAAATATTTCAGCGAAAACCCGCCCACTCGGCTATTTTATAATGATAATCAGACTTCCTTGGAACATGCAATAATTAGCATTAAAACCAAGTTGTTTTATGCATTTTAAAAACACTTTGGCTGGACGGCGGCGAAGGCGCCGTGATCGAATATAGAGTGCTTGCACGAAAGGTCATTAGTTCAAATCATCATCCAGACACGCTCCAGAAGATATGCAAATGCATGGAGTACAAAAGAATTACTTTGATCAATACCAGTTAAACAGGCAATTGGTATTGTACTCCATGCATTTGCATGTCTTCTGGAGCGTGCCTGGAGGATGATTTGAACGAATGACCTTCCGTGCAAGCACCCTATAATTATGATAGGGTCACGCATAAATTCAGCGCACACTTTAAATTTTCGTCTTGGGTAAAGACTATGCTGCAGGGATCGTTTTAAACGTAAATACCTAAATAAATCATGCAAGTGGCCATATTTTTTGGAATTTGTTGTGACGCACCATGATCTTTGCGAAGGTTGCATTCATAGAACACCCCAATGAAATATGATATGTCCCATATATATGTTTACTTTAAAGTCGAAACTAATTTATAGGCAGAAAAAAATTAAATTTACTGGCCAAAAATGTGATATTTTGGCATTTTTCTAATAACATTTTTATGGAAACAAAATTTAAAAACCTCGGTAAATCTGTCAATTTACAACCAATTCTACCACCGAAAAAAAAACTGTCCGTGTTATTTTGCTCACACAATAGTTCTTGTTCAAAAAAGCAAAACAGCAGAATGCGTGTTATCTCTAATTTTAAAAGAAATGTTAGGGACTTTTATCACGATTATTGTAACACGACAAAAGAAGTACAGTACATACATCCGACACGTAGCATACATCCTTTTGGTCTGATAACATACCAACATAGCACCCGGCTATATGGCCACATAAAATTTTTAATTCGTTTCGCATCCCAGTTGGAAAAGTGAGGAGGGAGGGGCTGTTGATTTTTTTTTTTTTTTTTTTTGCTGAATTGACCAAATAAAGCAGTTTTCATGTAAAATTGACATTGCTAGCAGTTTTCGGGCATTTCAGCATATGCCATGAAAACAGCGAAACCATCATTAATGAGGGTAAGATCCCTTAGAGTTCCACAAAAACACTAGCAAGTGATTCATGCTGACTAATAATCTTGTTTATACGCATACACTTTTCACTCATGTATTGAAACCTTTTAATGTAATATGAAAATTGAAAAATAAAAAAATATAGACTGATCCCAGAAAGTGAGGAAGGAGGTGGGCGTACAACAAATGATTTTTTTTATTTGGCTTAGCATGGACTAACCGGTGTATGTCTAGTATTCTTAACCGTAACTACGGGGTCAACAGTACATCCGATTTATAGTGATCTACAATCAGTCGCCAAGCTGTGAGTTATTGATTAGCAATCAATCAAGTAAAAGCACTTTCCTACAATAACAAAAGCTTCTAGTCCTGTCTCTCAGTTGAAATCGCAATAATCTTAAGCGACCAGTAAGTATAAACTCAGCGCCATGGGTTGTTCCTGGGATATTATATATAGAGGGAGACATTCCAAACCCAGAAAGATTATCGCTGTAGGACCTATGCTATGAAACACTTGTGTTCAATGAGACTGATGATAAACACTGTGAGGGGAAGGACGATTTTGATGTTATGAGGAACAGCATTAGAAATATTGGTATAATCCAGGGTTTCAAACTAATTGAAACTTGCATCCGATAACTTCTTTTACCCTGAGGTTGTCTGGTGGAAAACCAAAAGCCTGGACACAAAATTCAAGAAGTTTACAGAAAACATTAATTTAGGCTTCTCTTGACACAGCTAAGCAGCCAAAAGTTACATTTGACCCAATTGTAGAAAATATGTACACTTAGAGCACCATTTCCGGTGTTTTAAATAAACATGCTTAATAATGCCAGCCATATGAATAGTACATGGAGTAAAAATTTGCTCAAGCAACAAAATCCAAAAAAACAAACCCTGTTCTGCGGGAGGACAGACCATTCCAGTATTTTTAAAAATATTTTTGTAAGCAAAATGGCTCTAAAAATCACTGAATTCTGTTAAAAAATCCTTGAATGTTGAATTATTCTTTGCTTGTTCCGATGTGAAAGACAAAATATTGTAGTGAGTAAAATTCACTTGGTTTTGTCAAGCAAAATTTATACCCTAAACAAGTTTTGCATAATCAGAAAAATTACTGTCTTTTTCATGTCAAGCAGAGAGTGCTGTCAAAAGTTACATGTAACCCAAGTAGAAAATATACATTTAGAGCACCATATTTGTCAGAACTATTATTTACATTAATATCATAGAATTTGAATAAGTATACAGAGTAAAATCAACTTAGTCTAACATACTGCATACTGAGGCCAAAAAATATTGTTGTGTTGCCCTCAAGTGGGAAAGTTGGGTGGACGGTCGGATTTTTTTTTTTTTCTTTCTTTTGTAAGCCTTCAGTTTTAAAAATCCCTGAAATATTAAATAACGCTTGTTAAATTAGGGGACATTTGTCAATTTTGACTTCTGGATACCTGTTAGACATCAATTAAAGACTAGTCTTTCAATAAAATATTAATTTTAAGTGAAAAACATTTGATTTTTTGAACAAATCTGTAAAAATCATCATTCAAAAAAACAAACAAAAAAAAACCCGACCCTGATTTTTCAGGATTTAGGGTCGGACGGTTGAGGGCAACACAACAAATTTTTTTTTGCCTAATGGCATGACATGAGTTTGTACATCATTTGATTTCCAATGTGTCTGAATAATTGGGGCTATTCTGGTTAAAATCCATACGCCCTTTGGAAGACATTACCTTACTCTTTTTCACACAAGGAGTGTGAATTTCAAATGGGGTTATGACTTTGTTTGAAATCTACACCCCAGTATGGACGATTAAGGTATGAAAAGGGAGAGAATATGAACAAAGAAGTTTCCCCCCGGGTTTTGACCCCTGGATCACTCGCACCAGTACCACTGCGTGACATGACTTATAGTTTGATCAGCTCATAATCGGTGGGCCTTATAACACTGCGGATTAATATCAATATATTTCATTTCGAGAATTTTCTTGTGACGTCTCGCCAAAAGTATTACGAATCATTAATTCAAGTCATATACTTTATCTTCTTTATTTTAACACGCACAATGTAAACCAAATAGGTCAATAATATCACTCTTATAACGTGGGTCTACTTTATGGCGTAGTGGTAAAAGCCTAACAATTCCTGGCGATTATGAGCTGATCAAACTATAAATCTTTTCACACTATACATTGTTGCATAATGCTTGCTATCTTCAGTAGATAACATTAATTGTCAGCAAACTAATAGCCTATAGTAAAGGTAAACTTTTGAATATAACACACACATATTGGTTCCAGTAATTCATATTTTTCATAGGTAGGGCTCAATAAAATGCTCAAAATCCTGATATAGGATATATATAAATACCTAATTTTTGTAACTTATTTTTTATATACATGATTTTTTTCCCTCTGCAATTAATTTTGTTCACACTTTCATGCAATGGGCTGCTACAGATATATTGTTTCTGCTATGTGTTTGAATGTATCCGTTCTCCCAAATTGTAGGTGATGTGTCACATTTCCCATAAAAATCTTTGTTTTCATATAGGCCTATTGATACTATACCATTTTCCTCAAAATTGTGAGAAATCTGCTACTTCTCATGCTTCTACTATGCAATATTCCATTTTACATGTATGTCCCTTGACATTTGTATTATTTTTTATTCATGCCCTTACAATTTACCATTTTCTGTGCAATTTTGCATTTTTTCCATGGTCATGGCATGAAGAAGTTCACCTTTGGGAATAAGTTACAGTCACGGCTCTCAACTATGATTTAATCTGATGATAGTCAAGTGCTTGTTGTATCTTCAAAACACATTAAGGGCTCCGATAGCAACAGTTGCACAGTATTTTTGTGAGACATGAGAGCACATCAGACATATCAAATTGCATTCTGAATATGAGGAAGGTCCTTTTGATATCAAATAATTCGGATTTTTTTGAAATTCGCAATATAATACAAATTTTATGGCAAATTAGTAAAATTTGATATTTTTGTTATTTACAGTCCTCAAAGTAATCATTTGCCATAAAATGTGTATTATATCACAAAATTCAAAAAATATCAGAAGGACATTTCTTGTTTTCAAAATGCAATTCGATATGTCTGATGTGCCCTCAGGTCCCACAAAAATATGTGAAAATGCCACTATCGAAGCCCTTAAAAGCATACATTACAGTCATGTTATTGTGCGCTAATTTTACTTTCTTCTGTGCAAATATATGTGACATAATCTGATTCAGTCAGGAATTTGAATGCTCTGCATGCTAGCCATAGGCTTCAACATAAAAATGTCAAGTTTTGAGATATTTCTCAAAATATCAAGAGCTATCTTAAGAACTACTGAACCAATACTAAGCTTGTTTGTACTCATTCTAATGCATTTTTCATGATGATTCCAAATATGGTCATGACAATGTACAATTCTGAATTTTTTAATTAAAAAAAAATTGAAACTTGTAGTCTGCGGTTGACACCCATGTGAAAAGAGTTAAACATTTAATTATCCTTATTACTAACTTGCCCAATATCTTAGCTTACTTATGTTAAAATCCAAAAGTCCCTGGCATCCTTGGTTGCAAAGTTCTGAAATTTTGCAGCTGTTTTTTAATGTTTTTTGCCTCATTTTTGCCTATATCTCGATTTCTCGACTTGGATAGAATCTGATCATGCCATATATAACATGAACTTTCATCTGACTTATCACCGATTATCTGGTGCTAAGAAAACCAAAAAAACAACTGAAGCTGTGCAGCCCTAGATAACAGTTGAAATGACACGGTAGTGCAAACACCGATCCAGAATTTATTCTTATAAAGCAAAGCAAACCCATCCCAACTACTATATTTGGCAATCTGGCAAGCAAACCCAGTGGGCAATATTAGCAATAACCAAAAATACGCTGAATACAAAATTGAAATTAAATACACTTGTCATTTGAAAATCCTGTCCATCTACCTTCTTCAGGCCTGTCGGCTATTGTTTCCATAACCACGGCAATGATTTACCGACGGTTGCGTATATTTTGCCAAGCTTCGACCACCTGCTGGACCTCTCTCCAATATAAATCCCCCATAATGCATTTCATCAACCCTGTAGCTTTTACAATACTCAATTCATTCCATCACTATACAATACAATAGAACTCGACCCTCTGGGAATTGTGATAAGTATAGTCTATTACCCAGAGGGTGGAGATTGTAATGACTGTATGATACATATCTGTGGTATGAAAATAATAAATGCATTTATATTGTGTTTTATATGATATATATGGCAAGTTCCATCTAGCAGGCTACCCTGTGGGAAGTATCTTCAGTCTTTCATCTTTTTTATATCCCAAGATATGTTTCATACACAGATGTATATCGATACATCTATTAAACCTGCAAACGGAGATACTCTATAAAAATGACAAGCTAATTTTCTTGATTTGGGGGCAGAATTCAATATTGCAAAGTGCTAATATTGGATTTGTGATCGCTGTGATGTATTTGTATATACGATTGCAAACATGATTTGTGCTGTTTTACTCAGAAATCAGAAGATAGTGGGAGATATTTTTGACAGATTTGGTTAAATCAAAACCGAGTCTCAGATCAGAATTAACAATTCAATATATTTTTATGGTTGTTTTTATGTTTGTTTGTGTGTGTTGTTAATTGACCTTGGGCATAATTATGGGTAGGCTATTAAAAATACCTGATAACAATGCAATATGTTTTTGTTTGTTTGTTTGTTTGCTTGTTTGTGTGTGTTTCATTTAATTATTTGTGTTCAGTCAGTTGACCTTGGGTATAATTATACAGAATGGGAAGATTATTAAAAAACTCTTCTAACAATGCAATATCTTTTTTTTTTTTTTTAAATATTTGTTTGTATTTTGCTGTAATTATTTTGCATTCCATGAAAATTTGCTTTTTTATTAAGGGGGTACTACACCCCTCGATAAATTTGTGTCTATTTTTGCATTTTTCTCAAAAACTAATAAACACAGTGGTAACAAAAGTTATGTATATTATAGAGGCAAGGAATCCAATTACTACACTGGAATTTCAGTTACCCAAGACAAGCGGTTTGTTATTTATGATAAGAAATAAGGTACCGCTAGGGTGTACCTTGTTTCCTATCATATATACGGAACCGCTTGTCTTGAGTCACTGAAATTTCAGTGTAGTAATTGGATTCCTTGCCCCAATAATATACATAAATTTTGTTACCAGTTTGTTATTAATTTTTGAGAAAAATGCAAAAATAGTCACAAATTTATCACAGGGGTGTAGTACCCCCTTAATTAAACAAATGTTATTACTTGAGGTACTGTATATGAAATGCTTTTCATATGCCATGAAAAAGTTTGGAACAAGTTGATTTTTGTTACATAGTCTTTTTATTTTTCAGGTGCAGGCACTTAAATAATACATAAATGTCTGTTATAGCATAAGGGTCTGTCTATAACATGCTACACATTAGGGCAGCACTCCGCAAATATTATATTAATAATATTTGAAAAAAATAAAATAATATTTGAAAAAATAAAATAGAAATAAAATCAAACCCATAGATCAAACTTCATCCAGCAGGAATATCTCCAATATTCTACATTTCAACATTAAATCTATTTCAGTTATTTTGAATTGTGAATTGTAAATGTTAGAATAGCTGCAATTAGGGCACCGACGGTAAGCATACACGACCCGATCAACTGCTGCGCTGCAGGCTGCCATCTTGTTTATTTATGGGGAATTCCCCATTCTGAGTTTGCATGGGGAATTCCCCGGAGGGATATGCCTAATTGAGCAAAAGAAGTGACCCAGGAAAGCTCGTACGAAACGAAATCTAACGAGACTATGTGCCTCTCCAATGGCGGCCTGGCGCCTTCACAAGTATCAACTTTTCGGCCTGCGATAATGATTGCTTCAAGTGACTTTCTTTTATTTACGATTGAGCAAAGGAATAAATACTATAATGCACATAAATTGGAAATATCGATGATGTACTTTATTGACATTTTATATAGGTAAAATTAACTGATGGCATAATCATATGCCCTTCCTAACTGCCATTCTGGCCTCAAAAAATAGTACAAAATGTTGCACCAAATGGCGTCATTTGCACCTCAAATTAAAAAAAAATTGATAGCTTCAGAGGGGGGAAGCCTCTGACTCCTCCCCCCTCCCACCGGCGATAATTAAGTGGCTGAATTTGACTTAAAACTGTTTTCTTTATATATTAAGTAAAATAGAGCACCCTCAAATAAATGTCACATGTGCCATTTATTCCTTCATGCATTTGGTACAGAGCTACCTTCATACACAGGCAATTTTTTTTAGATTTTGTTAATCTTTCTCCTTGAATCAACTTGTGAAACTTTTGGTGTGAAAAGCCCCAAGGTTTGGTTTTTATTAAAGTATATCAAAATTGAAACCTATTTTGCTGACAAAATGACTCTATCCCTTTAAGCATCGCCATATTATAAATTTGAACAATATCCCACTCATTTCACTAGATCGTATCACTGAATATTTGATCAAAACCACACCATATATGGCTTGTTAAATAGATAGGTTACGAGAGTGAGCGGTGTGATTATCTAAGGACATGGAACTCGGCAGCATGTTCACAGGCAATTAATATTTCATATCCCCCATCTCCCTCTGCTACGTGTGGTTTACCAAACTTCCATTGTTCCCACTTCTTCCTGTTTGGTTTGAGTTATCAAGTTGTGGTTTATTTCTGTCGCCCTCGCTTCATTCTCTCTCCCTTGTTTCTTACTTCTTCTGAGCCAAGCAGGCCCTTAGCCAGGAGTTTTTGTAGGGGGGGGGTGCTGATTTTGAAAATTTTGACTTTTTACCAAGGGGGGCAATTTTGTGAAAAGTGGTCTGTCTTCACCAAATTTGGCCCTTTTTTGATCCAAAAAGCTTTAAAAAGCTGATTTTTTGGCTTGCTACACTCGCAAATTCTTAAATTTTTGGAATTTTTTTTTTTTTTTTTAACTTTTGCAAATTTTTTTTGCAAAATTTGCACACACCCTGAGCGGTGTGATTATCTAAGGACAAGGAACTCGGCAGCATGTTCACAGGCAATTAATATTTCATATCCCCCCATCTCCCTCTGCTACGTGTGGTTTACCAAACTTCCATTGTTCCCACTTCTTCCTGTTTGGTTTGAGTTATCAAGTTGTGGTTTATTTCTGTCGCCCTCGCTTCGTTCTCTCTCCCTCGTTTCTTACTTCTTCTGAGCCAAGCAGACCCATAGCCAGGATTTTTTGTGTGGGGGGGTGCTGATTTTGAAAAAATTTTACTTTTTACCAAGGGGGGCAATTTTGTGAAAAGTGGTCTGTCTTCACCAAATTTGGCCCTTTTTTGATCCAAAAAGCTTTAAAAAGCTGATTTTTTGGCTTGCTACACTCGCAAATTCTTAAATTTTTGGATTTTTTTTTGCTTTTCTTTAACTTTTGCAAATTTTTTTGCAAAATTTGCACACACCCTGAGCGGTGTGATTATCTAAGGACATGGAACTCAGCAGCATGTTCACAGGCAATTAATATTTCATATCCCCCCATCTCCCTCTGCTACGTGTGGTTTACCAAACTTCCATTGTTCCCACTTCTTCCTGTTTGGTTTGAGTTATCAAGTTGTGGTTTATTTCTGTCGCCTCGCTTCATTCTCTCTCCCTTGTTTCTTACTTCTTCTGAGCCAAGCAGGCCCTTAGCCAGGAGTTTTTGTAGGGGGGGTGCTGATTTTGAAAAATTTGACTTTTTACCAAGGGGGGCAATTTTGTGAAAAGTGGTCTGTCTTCACCAAATTTGGCCCTTTTTGATCCAAAAAGCTTTAAAAAGATGATTTTTTGGCTTGCTACACTCGCAAATTCTTAAATTTTTGGAATTTTTTTGCTTTTCTTTAACTTTTGCAAATTTTTTTGCAAAATTTGCACACACCCCTGGCTACGGGCCTGGAGCCAAGTATTGTTAAAAATCGTTGGGTAGGATACATATTTTTTTCACTCTGAAAGGACTTGAAACAGCAATTATTTTAAAATCCTTGAATTGTTGTTGTTCTTGTTTGGTTTGAATTGTCAAGTGTGACATGTGATTGAAGGGGCATAGAGATATAGAATATTCATATTTTCTTTAACTTTTGCAAATTTTTTTGCAAAATTTGCACACACCCTGAGCGGTGTGATTATCTAAGGACATGGAACTCGGCAGCATGTTCAGAGGCAATTAATATTTCATATCCCCCCATCTCCCTCTGCTATGTGTGGTTTACCAAACTTCCATTGTTCCCACTTCTTCCTGTTTGGTTTGAGTTATCAAGTTGTGGTTTATTTCTGTCGCCCTCGCTTCATTCTCTCTCCCTTGTTTCTTACTTCTTCTGAGCCAAGCAGGCCAGTAGCCAGGATTTTTTTTTTGGGGGGGGGGTGCTGATTTTGAAAAATTTGACTTTTACCAAGGGGGGCAATTTTGTGAAAAGTGGTCTGTCTTCACCAAATTTGGCCCTTTTTTTTATCAAAAAGCTTTAAAAAGCAGATTTTTTGGCTTGCTACACTCGCAAATTCTTAATTTTTGGGACTTTTTGTATACTTTTGCAAAAAATTTTTGGGGGTGGTGCGTTGCACCCCCACACCCCCCTGGCTACAGGCCTGGAGCCAAGTATTGTTAAAAATCGTTGGTAGGATACATATTGTTTACACTCTGAAAGGACTTGAAACAGCAATTATTTTAAAATCCTTGAATTGTTGTTGTTCTTGTTTGGTTTGAATTGTCAAGTTGACATGTGATTGAAGGGGCATATAGATATAGAATATTCATTCAACAAGTATTTGTTATTCAATCGCCATTATTTTTATCTCCTAACAAATGTGTGTTGACTGAAAATCAGTTATATGTTAGGTTGAATGTCTGGTGGAAATATATCATCATTTTTATGTCATCAGACATTCGTTAGAATTTAAACATTACTGGAAATTGAATGGGAATAGATTAAATAACGAAGACACGCAGTGGCGGTATAGATTTCTTTTTGACATTGGGTGCAATGGAGTTGGACAAAATTTCTTGAAGTATAGGGAATCCAGCATGTTTTTGGCGACAGAATAAGTCGATGGTACAAAATTTTGCCATAAGCTAAACTGGTGAAATATGGTGCAA
The DNA here is from genome assembly GCF_039555335.1 of Amphiura filiformis. Taxonomy (NCBI): domain Eukaryota; kingdom Metazoa; phylum Echinodermata; class Ophiuroidea; order Amphilepidida; family Amphiuridae; genus Amphiura; species Amphiura filiformis. The sequence continues at coordinate 24,909,154 of NC_092631.1, read as the reverse complement.
AGGTGGAATAAATTTGTGTGAAGCGCACACAACTTTTGGGTTAATTTGGTCAGAATCCTACATACAGGCATCAACATTGGGGGGATGGTTGTATGGACCATCCCACCCTCGCAAAATATTGGGGGATTTCAGCCCCCCCCCCCCCCAAATCTACATCTGTGAAGACATGTTGCATCAAATATATCCACTAAAAAGTCTGTAGTGGCCGTTATTTCTCCATATCTTCATTCTCTCTCTCTCCCTCTCTCCATGTATCTTATTTCAAAGCCAAGTACTTTTGAAACCTGTGGTAACACTCTGAAAGACTTCAAACAGTAATTATCCTAATATCCTTGAAAAAAGTACATGCAGGTTGTTGTTCTGATTTGGTTTGAATTATCAAGTGGTTTATTCCCCCCTTCCCTCATTTCTTATTTCTAAGCTAAGTATTGTCGAAAACCTGTAGTAAGATTATGAGTTACACTCTGAAAGACTTGAAACAGTAATTATCCTAATATCCTTGAACCAGTTCATGTAGGTTGTTGTTCTTGTTTAGTTTGAGATATCAAGTTGTGTTTTTTTTTCTTTTCTGCCATATTTTTGAGCCAAGTATTGTTGGAAATCTTGGATGAGATGGGCTTTACATTTTGTAAAACTGCAAACAACAACAACTATAAGTGTTTTGTTTGTTTTGTTTGTAGAACAATTTCATCTAAACTGTTTTGAGCTATCAAGTTTAGCGTATACTGATATCGCACGCTATCATTTTGACATTTGCTTAAAAAGTTACCTTTTCAGAGTTTCGGTTTAGCAGCAATGTAAATTGGGACACCATCAAATGTGCAAATGTTGTGAAATAAGTATAGAGCTCTCTTGCACCATCAAATGTGCAAATGTTGTGAAATAAGTATAGAGCTCTCTTGCACCATCAAATGTGCAAATGTTGTGAAATAAGTATAGAGCTCTCTTGCACCATCAAATGTGCAAATGTTGTGAAATAAGTATAGAGCTCTCTTGCACCATCAAATGTGCAAATGTTGTGAAATAAGTATAGAGCTCTCTTGCACCATCAAATGTGCAAATGTTGTGAAATAAGTATAGAGCTCTCTTGCACCATCAAATGTGCAAATGTTGTGAAAAAAAGTATAGAGCTCTCTTGCACCATCAAATGTGCAAATGTTGTGAAATAAGTATAGAGCTCTCTTGCACCATCAAATGTGCAAATGTTGTGAAATAAGTATAGAGCTCTCTTGCACCATCAAATGTGCAAATGTTGTGATATAGAGCTCTCTTGCACAATCAAATGTGCAAATGTTGTGAAATAAGTATAGAGCTCTCTTGCACCATCAAATGTGCAAATGTGAAATAAGTATATAGAGCTCTCTTGCACCATCAAATGTGCAAATGTTTTGAAATAAGTATAGAGCTCTCTTGCACCTGGTTTAAGGAATACATCAGAATCACAGCCTCCTACCAGTGGTTGGTGATCATAATCTGACCACAGAAATGACATGTTGTTCTGGTTTAGGTTTGAATTATCAAGTTGTGGGGTTTTTTTTCTCCCTCTCTTTAAACCCATACTGTAACATTTTCTAAGGAGGACACCCTCAATATTTTTCAAAATTCTTTTTTTTACACGATAATATTGAACTTTATTAAACCAACATACCCTGCAAAAATCAAGACTCTATAGGTGCTGTAGTTTTGAAGCGCAGGAACCGCCGTTTTATTATTACAATGGAAATATTAGTCGAACAAAAAAGGGAATATTCTCAGTCACCCAGTCGTTACAATCACAAGGCTTTGAATTAAGGGCTGGGGTATGAACGTTTGGACAGTATTTATTGTGGGACATTAGAGCACATCAGACATATCGGTGCATTCTGAATCGAAGAATGTCATTCTGATATCAAATAATTTTGATTTTTGAAATTAGCAATGTAATACACATTTTATGGCAAATCATTCAAAATTGATATTTTTGATATTTAACAGTACTCGAAGTAAACTTTATAAATCTGATGATTTCTACTTAAAGTGTATGTAGATGGGATGAAAAGCCGACGATCAATTGAAAATGTTGAGCTTTTGTATTGAAGATATGGATTTTTTTTTCCCCAAAACACCCAAAAAAATTAGGTCTTTTTGGGAAAAAAAATCCATATCTTTAATATGAAAGGTCAAAATTTTCAATTGATCGTCGGCTTTTCCTCCCAGCTACATACACTTTAAGACTATATCATTAAATTTATAAAATTTACTTGAGGACAAGTTATATCTCCAAAATGTGAAAAATATCAAATTTGAATAATTTGTCATAAAATTTGTATTATATCGTGAATTTCATAAAATGAAAATTATTCGATATCAGAAAGACATTCTTCGTATTCAGAATGCAATTCGATAGGTCTGATGTGCTCTCATGTCCCACAAAAAATGCTGTAGAAACGCTTCAAAACACTCATTCCAGTTCCCTTAAATCAAATCCTGGAACTTTCATTTTTGCAATTTGCTACGTTGCATCTGAAACCATCAGACTTCATCAGGCAACTGACCCGCTGGGCTGGTCATGTGTTGCCTGATGAAGTCTGATGGTTTCAGACGCAAGTAGCAAGTTGCAAAAAATGTAAGTTCCAGTATAAGTCGAACGCATACGCGATGTTCATAACACAGTACATACATGGCGTGCGGGACAGTGATCTACACAACAAAGAACCGTACTGTAACACGACCGAAGGAGATACATATTGGCGACATTGCCGCTGGTAGTAAATTCCAATTTTCTTTACTTTGCCTTAGTTGTTCGGCTCAAAATTAAAAGGGGATATATCTGACAGCAAAACATGACATTTTATGGCAAAGAAATACTAATCTATTTTGTATGAAAATGTTACAATATGGCTTTAAGCCCTCTTCCTCATTTCTTTTATATCTAAGTCAAGTACTGTTGAAAAACTGTGTTAAGATAGATACGTTACACTCTGAAAGACTTGAAACAGTAATTATCCGAAAATCCTTAAAAAAGTTCATGTAGGTGGATGTTATTGTCTGATTTGCGATATCAAGTTATGTTTTGTTTTTGTTTTGCTCTCTATTCTTTTCTTTCCTGTTTTTTTACCAAAGTACTGTTGAAAATCTCTCATAAGATGAGTTTTATATTCTGTAAAACTTCAAAACCACAACTATACTAAACTGTTCTTCTTATATGTTTTTATCTATCAAGTTTGACCTAGTTTGCTTGTGAGTTTGTTTGTTTTTTTGATCCAAATATTGCTGACAATATTTTAGCAAATTGAGTTTTATACTAATATTCAGAGGTTTGTATTGAAGTATCAAGTTTGCAACTTTTCAAAGATCAAATTTTAGGTTTTCTCTGCAATTCTTATTTCTTAACTTTTGTGGAATCTAGCAGGTGTTTTAAGATGTAGTAAAGCAACAAAAGTTCATCTAGTTTAAATTTCAATGAAATTGGGAGGTTTTTGTTTCTTTATAAAATATATACTCACATCTATATATCTTCAAGAACGTTTTTATGCAACACAATTTTGTGGTTTGCTTGAAAATGACTGTATATAAGAAACTCATCTTTTGGTGACATTCGTTGATGATATGCATGTATGATTTTGACAGAGCACAGATGCTCAAAGCTCATTATTATTCTAAGCCACACCAATCTTTGTGCGTACATTAACGAGGCAATAACCTCGTCTATAAACACATAACTACTGCAGTGTATGGAATCATTATGTACTACCACATGTTTATGCTGACAAATACCGTTTGTGAAATCTTAGTCATTTTTGACAAAATACTTAAAGTAATATTGTAAATTTCCATACAAAATAGACATTTAAGTTTTTCCCCACAAAATGTTAGTTTTTGCTTTATAATTTCTAACAAAATACTATTTCATGCAGAGCCTTAAATCTTGTCAATGTGTGTATCAGTTGGTTGATTGTTACTGAAGTCGATTGGCGCTTGTTTTATGAGTATCACATAGTTTAACGCATGGGCGTATTAATAAAAACGCATAACATAAAAACGCATACTAATATATGAATAGTTTAAATGTCAATGATTCATGCAGACAAGAAGAAATTTGAGGCATCAAATTATCTTCGATCATGTAAATTAAACGTCATGTTACATCGTTTGACTAAATAAATAAATAAATAAATGTAGACATTTATATAGCGCTTTATGCCGTAAACAGCCTCTAAGCGCTTTACATTTATTCCGCCGTCATTAGAATATGTCGGAACCACGTTTGCAGCCTACAAGTGGCGCAGGGTCCATCAGTACAACGACTGTGACTACCCCTAACAGCTTCCCAATGCACCTGGGTGGGGTGAGGCAAGCGAGGCAAAGCGCCTTGCCCAAGGGCGCAACACGGTGGTGGGACGGGAATCGAACCCACGCACGCCGTGCAAGCTCTCAGATTATGAGTCCAAGGCAGAACCACTGAGCCACCGCGCCCTCACCGCGCCCTCTAAATATCAAAAAGTCTAATGTGGAATGCTGTATTTTATTCCAGCTCAACGAAAACGTCACTATAAAACTTGAACCTGTAGTATCCTTTTAACGTTTTATTGGAAGAATATGAAGAAAGCACGCCTTTTCTACATATTTATAGCCATATTATAACATTTGCTGAGGAGGACGCCCTCAATATTTTTCAAAATTCTGTTTTTTACATGATTATTTTGTATTAAGCTAACATACCCTGCAAAAATTAAGACCCTAAGTTATATGTCTAAATCCGAGATTTTGAATAAAATACAGGAACCGTCATTTTATTATTACGATGGAAATATTAGTCAAACGTATACGTGATGTTCATGACACAGTACGTACATGGCATGTGGACGGTGATCTATACAACAAAGATCGTACCTTAACACGACCGAAGGAGTGATATGTATATGACGACATCGGCGCTGGCAGTAAATTCCAATTTTCTTTGCTTTGCCTTAGTTGTTCGGCTTAAAATTAAGAGGCCTAAGAGATATATCCGACAGTAAAAGCTAACATTTTATGGCAAAGAAATACTAATCTATTTTGTATGAAAATGTTATAATGGCTTTAATATCATATAATGATATAGGCTTTTCTAAACAAATGAAATATCTAAAGGCTTGTTTTCATTGCTCATGTTCATCAGTTTTGAGTATTTCTTGGACAATGCAGAGCTAGTATTGAGCTAATCCATTTCAAATACACATTCCCCCTGTGGAAGATTTTTTAAATACCTTCCTTGAGGGGAGTATGAATTTCAAATGGAATTAGCACATTAACCACATCTTTTTGAAACCCACCCTCCCTCTGGGGAAGATTCAGATTGAATCTTTCTCAGAGGGTGTATGGAATTCAAATTGAGCTGTCTAATGTGTTCATTTCATTTGAAATTAATACTCCCACTGTGGAATATATTTCAAAAATCTTCCACAGGGGGCGTGTGGATTTTAAATGGAATAGCACATTTTAGATTTTCTTATAATGAAAAAACATTTATATGTGCAAAAATACTGCCAGCGGCATGCAATGCGTGTGAGCCACAGGAACCAGACTTGTTTATTTATTGTGTTTGCCTCATTACAGTGATAACTTCAAAGGGCATTGTTCGATTTTATTTTCACATCAACATCATGGTAAAGAGAAAATCTGGTACTTAGTCGATTTACTGTATATCCAGAATGTATTGAGAGACAGATAATCTTCTTTGGCCTAATATTTAACATTTAAATGTACTATAATATTTTGCTTTAGGAATAGATCAATGCTAGGATAATGTATATCCAGAATGTTTTAAGAGACAGCTAATCTTCTTCGGCCTAATAATAATTCTGTGTTTGTGTATTTTGTAGCACCATGTAGGATGTCTGTGACCGCCAGTAATGTAGCCTATAGGCCTATATTAAACATTTAAATGTTCTGTAATATTTTGCTTTAAGGTGTAGATCAACGCTAGCATAATGTATATTCAGAATGTTTTGAGAGCCAGATAATCTTTTTCGGCCTAATAATATTACTGTGTTTATGTATTGTTTAGCACCATGTAGGACGTCTGTGACCGGCAATATTGTAGGCCTATATATTAAACATTTAAATTTTCTATAATAGTTTGCTTCAAGGTGTATTTCAACACTAGCATGATGTATATTCAGAATGTTTTGAGAGACAGATAATCTGCTTTGGCCTACAGGGTGTGCCATTAAAAAGTTCACACTTTTTTGATGGCTTATTTCTCAAAAGTACAAACACATATTGAAATAAGTTGAACATATTCTTAAACCTCTATGTCTGGACTGTCATTGCTGAAAAGGGCATTAACATCCATGGTCTAATTACAAAATGACGGCCATTTGAAGCAAGGGGGTCAAAAACCACTTTGCACACACGTGAGTCAAATGGAGCGGATGATCACACGATATATGGTGGTCGCTGGTTCACACCACAATGGATTAGGAACAAAGGAAGAAAAATAACAGTACGCATGAAAGTTCTGTCAATATTTCTCTTGTAAATTAACCATATTTAAATAAATATTTCTTTTTCAAACAGAATATGTAGCCTTCCAGTTGAACAGAATGTGTAACAGTAGCTTTAAATAATCTGCGCAGTTAACGTTTGTTTGCAGTCGCATTCTAGATAATGTGCATAATTTTATACCCGAGTCTTCATGATGGTTATTGCACTATAACATAAATCTTATATAGAGATATAACAAGATAAATTTATAAATAGGTGTCAGGAATGTCTCTCCTTCTCTTCGGAAATTATTTCTTCATATAGACACATGTAAACCGCAGCAGTGCTTCAATGGAAACGAGTTATTTGTCTCAAATTGTCATGAAATTAAAAATATTGCACTAGAAAAGTAAGAATACAAGTAAAATCATATTTGACTCTGATAAAAATAGTTCTGTTCTTCATTACTGCTTATCATGGTTCCATAAAGTCACGTATTTATGCATGCCACAGTGAAAATGCTTCTGTCTTTAAAGTGTTCTTATCGTCCTTCAACGTGGCCTCCTTGCTCATGAATACAAATCATCATACGATCGTACATATGGTGAACTGCTCTTGAAGTAACCCTGGTGCGTCGGATCCTTGTGAACGCATCTGTAATACGTCTCCTCAGCTCCCGCAAATTCCTTGGTGGACCTTCGGCATACACAGACGCCTTGACATCACCCTAAAGCCAGAAGTCCGAAGGTGTCAGATCAGGACTCCTCGGAGGCCACTCCATATGATGTCCAAGGCCGACAACACGATGCGGAAACAACTCCTGCAATCTGTCTCTAACAGCGATAAGACGGTGGGCTGGCGCTCCGTCTTGAAAGAACCACGCCCTGCGGATGGCCCCGTTCGCTTGCTGTCCAAATATTTGGACCAGTTGAGGCTCTAGTTGATCATTGATTATGTCGAGGTAAATGTTTCCATTTATGTTCTGGTCGAATATCGGTCCTATCAACCGGTTGTTTCCTGTGACGGCTGCGAGAACACTAACTTTGCGTTTGTCATGTGGAACGTTAAAAGCAAAGTCTCTCGGAGGATTGCCTTTCGGTGCATACATCCGTACGTTTTGAGAAGAGACAGACCCGTCCATTTGAAAGTTTGCCTCGTCAACAACAACAGCGGTATCAAGAAAGCGACGTGCTCTGTTAACTAACCAGTTACAAAACTGTAGTCGCCGATTTGGATCTCCTGGTTGCAGTCCATGACGCTTAAGGATCTTGTAAGGGTGCCATTCGATATCATGAGTGATGATTCGTCTGAACGTTGTCCTTGGAATATGGGGACAATTGTTCCATCGAGTACTCAATCTTGGGTTAGCTTGCAAATCCCTTCTAACATCGGCAATATGATTGGCTGATCTTCCTGTTCGTGGTCTCCCACTGTTAGATTTGTTCCGATTGAGAACAGTTCCATGTAAGTGAAACTTTTGTTTAATATTATAGATGTGTCGGCGACTAGGAAGTCTGGTATTCGGAAACTGGTTCGGCCATGCATTCAGGACAGAGCGCACCTTTCCGGTTCTTGAAATTTCCTCCTTTGAAATTTCCTCCTTTGTAAACTGCCGCATTTTGAACAGCAAGAATCACCTCAAAGTACTTACACGGGTATCTCTAACATGAATGACAAGAACGCACGCAAGGCATTTTAAATTTGAAGTTCCCTCCAAAACTAGTGTATTTGTTATGTAAATGAGCATGTCCAATCAGCCTTTTGTGTCAATTTCACAGGTGAATGATTTTCAAACAATAAACAACTCATACACGCATGAGTCCGATGACCCCGGCAATGACACTCAAGTAAATGCATATAGAGTCATCAAACTTGTTTAAAACTTGCTTAAGCCTAAAAACTTAATATGCATGATCATTGTCTATAGTCTTACGTGTGTGCAAAGTGGTTTTTGACTTCTCTGCTTTAAATGGTCGCCATTTTGTAATTAGACCATGGATGTTAATGCCCTTTTCAGCAATGACAGTCCAGACTTTTACAAATATGTTCAACTTATTTCAATATGTGTTTTCATTTCTGAGAAATAAGCCATCGAAAAAGTGTGAACTTTTTAATGGCCCACCCTGTATAATAATACTGAGTTTGTGTATTGTCTGTGATAGCTATTAATTAATATAGGCCTACATATTAAATATTTATAATATTTTGCTTTAATGTATAGAGCATAAAAGGTGGGCAGAGTCCCATTAAATTATGATGTTGTCTACCTTACTTTTAAATGAGAGTATAAACGGTGCTATCCTCAGAAGATAGTATACAAGACTGTGCTATCTTCAGTAGATGTAGATGGTAAACAGTGCTATCTTCAGTAGATGGTAAATAATGATATCTTCAGTAGATGATAAAACATCTTATTGTCAGTATATAGTCAAACATGCTATTGTCAGTACATAATAAACACTGCTACCTTTAATAGAGAGGGTAAACAGGGATATCTTCAGTAAACAATATCTTTAATAGCTATTGAACAGTGCAATCATCAATAGCTAGTAAACAATGCTATCTGCAGCAGATTGTAAACCAAACAGTGATATCTTTAGTAGATAGACAACAGTGCTATCTTAAGTAGATAGAAAACCGTGATATCTTCAGTAGATAGCAAACATTGATGTCTTCAGTAGATAGCAAACAGTGCTATCTTCAGTAGATAACTGCTATCTTCAGTAGATAGCAAACAGTGCTATCATCAGTAGAGAGCAAATAGTGTTATTTTAAATAAATATCAAACAGTGTTATCTGCAGTAGATAGCAAATATTGTTATCTTTAGTAGATAGTAAATAGTGCTGTTCTCAGTAGAGAGCAATTATTGTTATATTCAGTGGATAGAAAATAGTGTTATCTTCAGTAGATAACAAACGGTGCTATCTTTAGTAGATAGCAAACAGTGCTATCTTTGGTAGATAGCAAACAGTGCTATCTTTGGTAGATAGCAAACAGTGCTATCTTCAGTAGATAGCAAATAGTGCTAACATCAGTAGAGAGAGCAAATAGTGTTATTTTAAATAAATATCAAACAGTGTTATCTGCAGTAGATAGCAAATATTGTTATCTTTAGTAGATAGTAAATAGTGCTGTTCTCAGTAGAGAGCAATTATTGTTATATTCAGTGGATAGAAGTGTTATCTTCAGTAGATAACAAGCGGTGCTATCTTTAGTAGATAGCAAACAGTGCTATCTTTGGTAGATAGCAAACAGTGCTATCTTTGGTAGATAGCAAACAGTGCTATCTTCAGTAGATAGCAAATAGTGCTATCATCAGTAGAGAGCAAATAGTGTTATTTTAAATAAATATCAAACAGTGTTATCTGCAGTAGATAGCAAATATTGTTATCTTTAGTAGATAGTAAATAGTGCTGTCCTCAGTAGAGAGTAATTATTGTTATATTCAGTGGATAGAAAATAGTGTTATCTTTAGTAGATAGCAAACAGTGCTATCTTTAGTAGATAGCAAACAGTGCTATCGTTAGTAGATAGCAAACGGTGCTATCTTTGGTAGATAGCAAACAGTGCTATCTTCAGTAGATAGTAAACTGTTATTTTCAGCAGATAGCAAACAGTGCTATCTTCAGTAGATAGAAAACAGTGTTATTTTCAGTAGATAGCAAACAGTGCTATCTTCAGTAGATAGTATCAGTGCTATCTTCAGTAGATAGCAAACAGTGCTGTCTTCAGTAGATAGCAAACAGTGCTATCTTCAGTAGATAGCAAACAGTGCTGTCTTCAGTATATAGCAAACAGTGCTATCTTCAGTAGATAGTAAACAGTGTTATTTTCAGTAGATAGCAAACAGTGCTATCTATCTTCAGTAGATAGTAAACAGTGGTATCTTTGGTATATATTGTAAACAGTGTTATTTTCAGTAGATAGCAAACAGTGCTATCTTCAGTAGATAGCAAATGGTACTATCTTCAGTAGATAGTAAACAGTGCTATCTTCAGTAGATAGCAAACAGTGCTATCTTCAGTGTATAGCAAACAGTGCTATCTTCAGTAGGTAGCAAACAGTGCTATCTTCAGTAGATAGTAAACAGTGCTATCTTCAGTAGATAGCAAACAGTGCTATCTTCAGTAGAGAGTAAACAGTGTTATTTTCAGTATATAGCAAACAGTGCTATCTATCATCAGTAGATAGTAAACAGTGCTATCTTCAGTAGATAGTAAACAGTGTTATTCTCAGTAGATAGCAAACAGTGCTATCTATCTTCAGCAGATAGTAAACAGTTGTATCTTCGGTAGATAGTAAACAGTGTTATTTTCAGTAGATAGCAAACAGTGCTATTTTCAGTAGATAGCAAACAGTGCTGTCTTCAGTAGATAGCAAACAGTGCTATCTTCAGTAGATATTAAACAGTGTTATCTTCAGTATATAGCAAACAGTGCTATCTATCTTCAGTAGATAGTAAACAGTGGTATCTTCTGTAGATAGCAAACATTGCTATCTTCAGTAGATAACAAACAGTGCTCTCTTTAGATAGCAAACAGTGATGTCTTGAGTAGATAGCAAACAGTGCTATCTTCAGTAGATAGCAAACAGTGCTATAGTAAATAGCAAACATTGCTATCTTCAGTAGATAGCAAACATTGCTTTCTTTAGTAGATAGCAAACATTGCTATCTTTAGTAGCTAGCAAACATTGCTATCTTCAGTAGATAGTAAACATTGCTATCTTCAGTAGATAGGAAACATTGCTATCTTCAGTAGATAGTAAACATTGCTATCTTCAGTAGATAGTAAACATTGCTATCTTCAGTTGATAGTAAACATTGCTATCTTCAGTAGATTGCAAACAGTGATATATTCAGTAGATATCAAACAGTGATATATTCAGTAGATAGCAAACAGTGCTATCTTCATTAGCTAGCAAACAGTGCTATCTTCAGTAGATAGCTAACAGTGCTATCTTCAGTAGATAGCAAACATTGCTATCTTCAGTAGATAGCAAACAGTTTTATTTTCAGTAGATATCAAACAGTGCTATCTTTAGTTGATACATTTAGTAAACACTTCTTTCTCTAGGAGGTCAAACATCTTCAGTATCTTGTAAGTAGTGCTTTCTTCAGTAGATAGCAAACATTTCTGTCATTACTAAAAGGAATCAGTTCTATTAGGCTTTGTCTCAAAATTTGCGCGCGCATTTGTAAAATCGCGCAATTTGGAAAAAAAGAAATGCCGAATTTTTTTTTATTTCAAACAAATTTTTTTTTTTTTTTTTTAGTTTTTTCTGGAAAAATTTGACGAAAATCAGATTTTTTATCCTCAAAATACCAAGTCGGGAATAATTTTTTATTTTAAATCGCATTTCGCATTTTGTTTTCAAACCACTCGTGAGCTTTGAGACAAACCCTTTTTTTTGGCCTTATCAAAAGATAGTAAATTAGTGCTATCTTCTGAAGATAGCTATGGAATAGAATGAGAATGGAGAAAATAAAATATACAGCTTAGCTAGTGTTAATTTCAATAAAGACTCCACATTTTAAAGTGTAATGATACATTTCATGCACAGTTTATTTTAGACACATGTCTCTGATTCATCTCATTTCATACAACAACCTAATGCAAATTCCCTTTAAAATAGCACTCCCGAGATGAAGTATTATTTTCCCAAACAGTTTCAAAATTGCTTTATATTGACATTGCGTCGATTTTAACATCTGTATGGAATGACATGTTAGAGCGAGGGAGAGAAAACAAAGTGAACACTGTGTTCGACTCAATCAAGTGTGGCTGAACAAGTAACGCATCCCGTACAAATAATAACCCAGTGCTGTCAAGTTTTGAAACTTTCAAGAAATTATCATTATTTCAAAATTTCTTAGTTTTGCAATTGCAACAAAATTAGTACAAATATGTGTAGTACTTGTTCAATGTTTTTATATAGGTAGCCCTGTGTATTTTTCTAAATTTCTCTCCATTTGTTGACTTTTGTATGTTTAAACCCTTTGCTTGATGCATCCCTGTAACTATATTAAAGTAGATGAGAAACAGATTAACAGAAATGGATGAAAAACGTTCGAATTTTTAAATGTAACATTAAAATGCATCAGTGTAACCAAAACTAACATGGAATAATCATTATCCAATAAGCTTGCATTGCAGAATTTATTTTTCAAAAGTTAAATATTTTTTGAGATGAAGCTGTTGTATATGTGTCGCATAGAAGAACTGTCTGACTATTACGGCATGACTAGGGCCTAGGGCTACTAGCATCATGGGACTTATCAGTTGCATTGCTCTTACCTACAGGGGGATTTCTGGCTATCCCATGATGCATTGCATGGAAACAGGCCAAGGAGAAACTGTCCTCAAGTGGGAAAGGCTTTAAAGAATATATTTGTATATTAATAATTATCAACAATATCAACATAAAGAGTACCATATTTCCTCAATTAAACGCTCCATTTTCCAAACAAGGGGTGTTTATTAGAGGTCGTTTTTAGAAAGATAAATCCTGTTAAAATCATTAGATACTTCCAGGTTTACGATCAGACTTTCATCAACTAACGACTCATTAGCGACCATGTCTGCACCTTGGTAAGCGTACTACACAAGATAGCATGTAAATGTCAGCATTTTTTAACATCTTGGTTGCAAAAAACTGGTGGGGGCATTTAATTGAAGAGGGGTGACTAATCGAGGAAATATGGAATGTTGATAATAAATGCCCATAAAAAATGAGCATAATTTTTTAATAATTTAAAAGTTTGGGTTTGTATTCTTAATACTGATTTCTGGTTCAATTGTCAATCATGTTAGTAGGTTGGAAGGTGTAACACAACATTTTTGTAAGGATATTGACAAATACTTCCAAATTAGATGGTGCAGGCCTAAGTGGGCAAAATGGCAAACAGTGGGCAAAATGGCAGAAAATGTTTTGTTAATTTCTTTAATTAAAATTGAGAAAACTAATATTTTTTCATTATTTTGTAGCAAAATGTGACTTAATATTTGATAAAGATAATTTAAAACTCCAGACTATTGTTATATTTTCCATATCTCTTTTCTGTCAAATTAGGTATATTTTGGGGTCAGTTTTCAGAATTCCAGTTGGGTGTACCCACCCAATCTGAAATCAAGACTCCTACCCCTGGGTTCTAAATACATCCAAACTTTGTATTTTTAATTAACTGTATTCTGGGTCTGTTAGAATGGGTATACTAAAATTCTTTTCACAACATTATTACAAAATAGACTCATGAATTTATCCCCATAAATCAATAGTACAATTACTGACAAAAGCATCATCTACTCATGTCCAACATTCAACCACTATTAGTATTTAAGAAGTGTAGTATTTTACAGAACTGCATGATGGGATATCATTGAGTCTGACACTGATTCATCCCAAGGTACCCCCATACACCTGGAAACAGCCTAAATATGCGGCAAGTAGCAAATGAATCCATCATTTATCTGTTAGTTCCGCTATTACTATTGATTTCTTGCAGGAACTTTTGTATCATATAACCACATGTCTTCTCCCGGGGTAGATTCTTTTTCGGTCGGTACATGGTAGGACGAAATGTTGAATTAGACACGTGTCTGTCGTGGCATTTTTGCGTTAGCGGTTCTTGGCGGCTTTTGTTTGGGTGTGATTGTCAAATATGATGTGCTGGCATGGACTTCATTTGTCAAATTCAAGAAAGATGTAAAAGTGTGTATGGTATCGGTTTGCTGAAAGGCATATGGTTGAATAGGACTGGGCAATTATTTGACTCATGGTTAGATGGTGTTTTTATGACTATGGTATGGCATCAGGTGTAAATGTGGTCAGTTGGATACAAGAAGGGCCTAAGTGTATAATAACAACAAAGCACTAGCTACCTTTTCAGTGTGTACATGAAGAGACAATCCAGACATAGCAAGTCAATGTCCAGAGAAATTCCTTTATAGGATGATTTTGATGAGAAACATGATATTAAATATGAAAATAATGTAAGTTACAAACCACTAGTCCTAAGGGCAGTGGCATAACTAGTACTTTTTCAGACTCAAAGGGTAGGCAAAGGAGGGGGTAAGGGGGATAATGCAACTTGCAACATGTGCAAGATGGGAAAATTAGATGAAAATGGCAAAAAATAGGCTAACAAGTACACATAAGCCTAAAAATCTTAAATGTGACCCCTTGGCACAACTGAGCCCGGATGTCGCCAGTGCCACTATTGAGATATGCTCCATCGAACTTAACAATAAACAATAGGAAACAAATGATTTATTGACTGTTTTATTGATTTTCACTACTTAAATGTCAAGTACTATAGACATGATATACATCATTTTAAAGCTAATTTCAAGCAGAATATTTTGGTTGAATATCTCAAAAATGATGATTGGCGACTTCAGGGCTCAGTTGTGCCGAGGGGTCACAAATATCAATCTTGGGATCTGACATTTAGTCCTACTATAACCAGAGGGTGGGGTGGAAGAGATATTAATTCATAGGCCACATTTTGGTTGCCAAGACATTTACTAAAATTGTTGGGGAGAAATCAAAAGTCATAAAACTCAGCTCAGGAGAGGTAAACAAATAACTTCCGCAATAATTTGGTGTTCCAATCCAGGAACATAATCAATAAGTCAGTCAATTTTCACAGATTATGATTCAAACATCATCAACAAAATCATGCTTATTATTTGTCTGCACTTGTTAAGGTTAGCCGAGAGTTTTTCATGCGCTTGATTTCAGAGGGGCGTAAGTTCATAACAGAAACAGCCATGCAGAAAATGAACAAAGCATCGGGACGTAGGCCTACTTACAATAGAATATCGATCCACGGTCAAGACATGAAAACGCTATGAAACTTGGCTTAGCTTCGTGCCCGGAGCTCGGATGGCGGGGGGTGGGGTGTCACAAGCGTTTTGCAATTTTCACAAGGATTTTATAAATTTTAAAATTGATTGGGGGCATTTTGAATTTATAGCCTTGATATCTTTGATGAAATCAATGCTGCTATTCCCTGATTACAATGTAAGGGTAGGCAACAACAACAATATCAAAAAGCAATTATTTGTAAATCGAATTTGGGATGAAAATCAACAAGACAGACTTAGCAGGCCTACAAATTTCTGAATTATATAAAGTGAAAAACAATCAATCACGATTCACTGCACTCAGCGAATCAATCAAATAAAACTAAAAAGAAAGGAGCAAGAAAGAATAAAGAAATAGTGAAAAAGAGAAAGAAAGAGAGAGAAAGAAAATGAACGAAAAAGAAAGAAAGAAAGAAATGAAAAAAAAGAAATGAAAAAAGAAAGGGAGAAAGAAAAGAGGAAAGAAAGGAAGTAAAAATGAGAAAAGAGAAAAAAAAAGAAAATTCAGCCACACGGAGACTCGAACCCACAAAAATAGTTCATATTAGGTTCCCAGTCCAACGCTCTATCCACTGGGCCATAGCTCAGCTTACGCAATTGACTGTTCTCAAAGCGGATGATATTACTGTAATTGGATGCAATTACATATGATTACAATCAGCGTCCGCATTATGGCTCTTAGAATAAACACGCATGTCGGCGCTGAAATTTTGAACGAACTGATGGAGGAAAACCTTGTTTTTTGCAAAACTAGCTTCAATTTGGAGTGAAAATCAAATGGAATAGCAATTGGCAGAATGTTGAGAAATAATGTAGGTATTCAGATGTCTAAATTAACGTCTCGTAATCAAGATATCGATAATTTCACAAACCAGCTTTTTCTCAAGCAAATTCTCCAAAATTTTCCCCAAAACGGGCTTTTAAAATTTAATCGGTACTGTATTTGGTTCTTCCCCATGGCAACATTATTTCTTTGATCGATTTGTAATACAATACTGAAAAAGAAGAAAACAATCGCCGGTGTGGATTTATACGGAGCGCACATTTGAAAAAACCCTCATGGAACGTGTTTTTGATCTTGTGTACATGGTGGGTAAAAATGCTTTAAACGAAGGATTTTCAAATTTATTCTAATAATTTGTATATAACACACACAAAAATGTTAAGCTACATCCAATGCACCAACATTTCACTCGCTGCGATATTTGATTACTGAGAAAACTCTGTTTTAGAGAACAACTTTATACGTCTTTTATACGTTTTTTATACGTCTCTTTGTGTAACCTTAACAGGGCCAGAGGTTAATGGGGGCTGTGAAATTGCTTGTAATTGATTTGTAATTAGGTGTATTACATATCCAATAACAAATCAATTAATTGCTAATTGAATGATGAAATGTATAATTAATTGATAATAATGATACAAATTGGTGACATGATTGATTGAATGTGTCATATGTATAATATAGAATGCAGAAATTGTCAAATGTGACACGATCAAGGGAAATGAGTCGGATGTCGCTAATATTGATTTTGAGATATTGGCGAAGAAAGTGTTAAAATTCTTTTGTTTTATATTGTTTTCAGCGATTGATAAATTGACATAACTTCACAAAGAAAAGTCGTATCAACATGGGGTTTTCAGTTTCTGAAAGCTCTAAATGTCCTCTTTAGAAACATGTGTAAAACTCATTTTCAACCAGGGCCGACATGTGACTCATTCCCCTTGATCATGTCACAAATGTCTTATATAGGACAGCTATTTGAGGTAGGGTCTCCTTGCACTTAAAACTCTCAACATTATTTAATTATTAAGATTTTAATATTTTTCTTCCTGAAGAAAATGTTCAAATAAGATTTCAAATGTTTTCACAAGGATCTGAAACATGTTCATTAGTTCCAATATGTGTGTGCATTATAGAGGTGCAAACACTCATTGGGCTATTCCATTTAAAATTCACACTACCCCTGTGGAAGATTTTGAAATATCTTCCACAGTGGGAGATATATTTTTCAAATATAATGAACACATTAGCAGCTCCATTTTAAACACACTCTCCCTCAATGGAAGATTCAGGTTGAATCTTTCTCAGAGGGTGTATGAAATTGAAATGGAGCTGCTAATGTGTTCATTCCATTTGAAATTCATACTCCCACTGTGGAAGATATTTCCAAAATCTGCCACAGGGGTAGTGTGGATTTTAATTGGAATAGCCCATTCTTCACTACACTGCAAAAAGATTGGGTGAAATTTTGTTGATTTTGCCTAACTTTGTGGAAATATGCAGCCCTGCTAACTGTTGGGCAAATCCAAATTGCCCGACGTTGTATTCTAAGCAGTGCTATCTTCAGTAAATTTCACCCACCTTTTTATCAATCATGTATTTCCCAATGTTGGGCTTTGATCGATGTCATAAATTCCACATTTTATTGAATATTATTTGTACAACAAATTAATAAAAGAATATTGCCCAACAATGATTTCAACCAACTTATTTGCAGTGTACTTAAAGTCAAGTTTGAGCTGGAATTATGAAATGGCCAATGAGCTATAAATGGGACAATTTTGGCTCACAATTTTACGAAGGAGTCAAAAACTAAATAAGAAAGGTTTCAAACCATTTGCAAACTATTTCAGATTACGTTAGGCCATCTTAATTTATTAGTTCGTCTCAAAGCCCTTCCCAAGTTAAAAACCTAATGAGGAATGCAGGGTTGGGTTTTTTTTTTACTTTAATTTTTTTTATCTGTGGGATGAGCGTTTTGACAAGAATAGACCACCTTTTCATCTCTCAAGGAGATTTCACTGTGGTCAAGATGAAGAATACTATTGAGATATAAAATTTAGCATATTTTGATGTATGACAATGTCAGGTGTGAGGTTTTTGTGTGATGGATTTGAAATTGCGGGAGATAGTGCCTTCAATGTAGGTCTAAGGCCTCGTATCCATAGGATGTTCCCTTGTGGCATGTGCCCTTGTTCCGTGTTCACTTTTTCCCATGTGACCTGCCACACAGACAACGAACCTTTGTTTTGCTTAGCGGCCACTAAGCAAAAGAAAGGTTCATTGTCTGTGTGGCAGGTCACATGGGAAAAAGTGAACACGGAACAAGGGCACACGCCACAAGGGAACAGCCTATGGATACGAGGCCTAATGTGTTAGACAATGTTGGATGTGGAAAAAGCATTACATTCAGTCATAGATTAAAGAACTAAAGCTAGATATTGCACCAATGGGCAAGAATTCCCTTGCTTTGTATTCAATGAGTATATCACATAGTCATGAGTGCCGTTAGATCGATCCACTCTGTCTAACAAATTGTGCATGCATTGTGTGATTGTTGCGTGCCTTCGCATTTGCGTGAACGATGTGAAAATATGTGGTATGTGCATAGCAGTTTTGTATGTTGTGCTTCATGGAACAATTAGCCCTCATTAACAATAGCCTAATGCTGTTTGGCAGTTGGTGAATCATCTGTCGTTACTATTAGTCTATGACTAAAACTTACTTGATCAGAATACAAGAAGTTTTGACAACCTTTTTGCACATGATGCACCTTGTGCGGGAATTAATATTCAATACAGCCAACGAAACAAACCTTCCCCTCTAGGCTAATGTTCTTTTGTGTTTATTCATATAGTTTGTTGGTAGACTAGCAAACAGGGGAATAGATCAAACGAGACAAACAAACAAATTTAAGCCATTTCATATAAAGTCTTAATTTGATAATGTGATATTTCAATGTCACAAATGTAGTCAGATGAATTTGGTACATTACAGGTGTGTTATGCTGCAGTCAATTTGTAGAAATTATAACCTTCAATGTGCGATGAAAAGTGCAACTTCTAGTTCTAGAAAGAAATTTCACACAAAAGGGAGTAAAAAAAAGAAGAAAAAAAGTACTCTTTTCAGATCGTAGTAGCAATTAGCTTTTAAATATATTCAGATGAATACAAACATGCCTAGTCTTCTTTTGACTATAGATACCTTGCAACATTTTGACACATTTTTCAAACATTTTGAACTTTGTATGTTGCAACCGACATGTCATTTACATAGCCATGAACAAATATGTCTGACTGGATGGTTCATAGGTCGTTAGCTTCATATAGTTCATATTAAAGCTTCAGTGAAACTGACATAATGACATAACACATTTCAAGTTGCATTGTGCGCATTGAGAAAGGAAAAGAATTACAGGTCAAAGTTGGTATAATAATTATATACCTGTCAAATGTTATACTGAATATAGTACTATTAACTGTCTACTGAAGATAGCACTGTTAATGCTCTTAAGATCTTAGTGGTAGCCATAGGCCTGAACATGAAGGTCCAAGTTTTGAGATATTTTTAAATATCAAGAGTTATCTCAAGAACCACTGAACCAATACTAGGCTTGTTTGTACTCATTTTCATGTATTTTTCATTCCGATTCCAAATATGGTCATGAAAATGTACAATTTTTAAATTTTTGAATTAAAATTTTTTTTAACTTGTTGTCTTCAGTCGACACCCACGTAAAGATAGTTTACTATCTACTAAAGATAGCACTGCCTTGCTATCTACAGAAGATAGCACTGTTTGATACCTACTGAAGATAGCACTGTTTCTTTTCTACTGTAGATATCACTGTTTGCTATCTACTGAAGATAGCAGTTTGAACTATCTACTGAAGATAGTACCATTTAGTATTTACTGAAGACTACTACCTTTATGATATTCTTTGCTTCCCTTCAAGTTCAGAAGTGACATTAATGCTTTTTTGCAGTTGAACTACAAGTGTGACAACAAACAGCCCTTATATGCATACATGCATGCTTTGCACGGTTAACTTCATGTGTTCTTTTCTTTATTGCGCTTAGCGAAATACGCATCCACGTCACTGCTGAATTTGAGGCAAACCAATGTACAGCATGAATTGTCCTGTGTAAACATGTCTCCTTGGTTGAGTTCACAGAAGGTTAGTTTCATAAAAGTTTCAGTGAAGCTGTCATATAACATGACACATTCCAAGTTGTGCACAGTGAAGGAGGAAAAGAGGTGGAGGTAAAGTTGGTATCTGTAAAGGGATGTTATAACATACCTATCAAATTTTGAACTAGTAACTGTATGTACTGAAGACAGCACTGAAGATAAATGAGAGAAAGCTATTATCTTTTATTAAAGATAACATTATTTGCTATCTACTTAACATATCTGTTTTTCCTATCAAATGAAGGACCTTCATTGAAGGTAGAGTAGGCATACTGTTAGGTTCTGCTGAGGATAGCACCATTAACTATCTAGAAAAAAAGTATTATTAACAATCTACTGAAGATAACACTGTTTGCTATCTACTGATGATAGCATCATTTACTCTCTACCCAGCAAACACAAAAACGTTTTAAAAACGTTTTAAATAAGTTATATTTTGGCTTTTGGTTTAGGTAAAAACGTTTTAATAACATTAAAATGTCGGGTTATATAAAGGTAATGATAACGTTTTAAAACGTTTTGTATGAAAACACACTATAACAATATTTTTAAATGTTTTCACAAAATGTTATTGTAAACTATTTTTACAAACATTTTTGCCAAATATTGTGTCAATACTTAAATAACATGTTAAAATGTTTGAACCCAGCAAACACAGAAATGTTCTTAAAATGTTTTTTTCAAAACCTTTTAATAACATTTAAATGTCGGGTTATACAAAGGTCATGAAAACGTTTTTAAAACGTTATTGAAAATATTTTGGGCAAACGTTTTTCGCAAAATATTTTTTCAACCCCCAAATAACATTCTGTTTAGAATGTTTTGTATCAAGTTTTCAAGAATGTTTTTGGAATGTTATTAAAACGTTTTTATACCCTTTATATAACCCAACATTTAAAGCGTTTTCTGTAAAACATTTTTGTTTGCTGAGCAATAGATTATCAAAAATGTTTTTAAGGTTATGAAAACGTTTTATACTCTTAATATACCCTTTATATAACCCGACATTTAAACGCTTTTCTGACAACCTTTTATAACCTTTTGCGAATGATGTCGAAAACGTTTTGTGTTTGCTGGGTACTCAGGAGATGTTTGATTTACTGGATACAGCACTGTTAACTTTCTATTAAAGTTACTCTCCGTGGGGTTACTCTTCTTTGCTATCTACTGAAGATAGCGCTGTTTGATTTACAAGATACAGTACTATTAAGTTTCTATTGAAGTTAGTATTTGCTATCTACTGTTACCTATCTACTGAGAATTCCATTGTTAACAATCTACTGAAGATAAACAGTCTTATCTTCTAAAGATAGCATTTTGTTTAGCACTGTTAACTACCATCTAAAGATAGAACTATTTATTATCTCCTGTATAAAGAACCACTGTAATCTCTACTGAAGGTACCACTGTTAGCTGTCTGACATTATGACTGTTAACTATCTATTGAATATAACCAGTTCCTCTACTAAATATATCTACTCCAAATAGCACTGGATACTATCTACCAAAGTTAACTACCTTCTAATGATAGCACGATTTATTGTCTTGTGATCGTGAAGATAGCACTGTTTACTATCTACCAAAGACAGCATCATTCATTATCTTCTACATATATCACTGTTTACTATCTACCGAAGATAGCACCATACATTATCTTCTGAACATAGCACTGTTTTAACATTACAAGCTTTATATATGTGACCAGCTCCAACAAAACCCAGAACAAGTTGCCAGGCATGTTTTTGAGTTATAGGCCTTTAAAGATGACATTCCCATAAAAAATAATTTTGGAATTCTTAATTTAATGGTATTTGACCTTGGGACCAAGTGGACTTTCAAATTTTTGAAAGTTCTTGTTAAAAACAGGTTTATTTAATCAATAATTGACAGTTGAACTATGATAATCCCTATTCAATCCTGTGTAAGGCAGGAAACTAATTAGTACATTACTAAGACTAGCAATTTGGTAAGAATATCAAGGTATCGTTTTCAAAATTATCCATATCTTGAAAAGTGTTGATGTTATGTATATAATTTTGGTATCATTTTGAAGCTTATTGTCCCGTGCTTACATTTTTATTCAGATCATGAAATGTCAAAAATGCGACTTGTTCCTGGTTTTGTCGGAACGGGTCACATATATTTTTACAACTATAACATGCTACAGCCTTGTGCAATCATGTCCAGTTTGTTAACTCACAGAAGGTTAACTGGGTAAAAGCTTCAGTGAAGCTGTCATATGACATGACACATTTCAAGCTTCAGTGAAGCTGTCATATGACATGACACATTTCAAGTTACATTGTGTGCATTCAGGAAGGAAAAGAATCAGAGGGCAAAGATGGAATCTATATGACATGTTATTTAACATACCTGTCAATTATTCCTATTCAGTTTGGACTTCTTATATTTTAAGGAGAGACTATGGGCACAGTCTGAAGTTATGACTGATAACCTAAGTGATGGGGCACAAGCTGATCCAATCAGATCCATCGGACCAAAGTTGGCAATAATGAAATTGAGATAGAAGCAAAATAAGAAGTACACAACAATACAAAACATAAGAATATGAACATAAATTGAAGTATTCCAAGTACTTAAAGTATGATTCCTCAACAAATGCAATTTCAAAATCTAACATAAGGCAGCCATTGCACATACAACAACTTTCTTGAATTTATGTGACAATGGGCTATTCCAGTTGAAATCCACACTACCCCTGTGGAAGATTTTGGAAATATCTTCCATAAGGGGAGTATGTTTTTCAAATGTAATTGACCAGTGTCGATCATTTTGAAATCCATACTCCCTCTGTATTATGGCTTTACCTATATCTTCCACAACTGGAGTAAGTATTTCAAGTGGAAGTTACCCAATTGTCTATTCTAATCGTAACTCATACTCCCTCTGTAGAAGACTTCAGTTAAATCTTCCACAGGGGTAGTGTGGATTTTAAATGGAATAGCCCATTTTATCTGTACCACTAATGTTTAAAAGGTCAGAGACGATTAATCAGATGATTTTTTGTTTGTTCGGCAGTGTAACATTAATCCACCTTCACAGTAAATCACAGACTCAAGTCAAACCATGACCACTTCAAATTCTACTTGTACGTGAAAAATGAGCAGTTCTTATTTGACCACTTGCACTGATTGCTAGGTTGACTGTCAAACTATTGAGTAAGCTTATAAGAACATTGACCCTCGCATCCGTGTCATGTAAACTTGGAGAAAGGCATCGGAACATGTTCTAGTTTCCTCCTCAAGAGTGCTACCGGCCACTCGCACTATTTCCTAGTCCCATGTGATGGGACACATTTTCTATTATCTGCTGTGTAGTCTCTATGGAACATAACAAAGGAAGGGGTACAAGATTATAGGACTATTTTATCAGATTGTAGATCGAATTTTCAAGTCTGGTTTAATGGATGGGCATTGCCTTGGCTTATACTGAATACTGAGTCAGAGTTAGTGGGAATTGTTTGGTGTACTGTTCAAGGTATGCAGATTTCTAACATTCAAGTGGTTTGTCAATGTTGAAGGCCCCAGAAGTCATGTGATAATTAAGTTCTAAAGAGGGCAAATTACGCATAACTTGTGAAAAGATTTAACATTCAATTAGAAAGAAAAGCTCTCGCGCAGAATTCAAAAAACTTTCCGTCACACATTATACTGCTGGGTAGGCGATTTGGTAATGAGTAAAAATTACCCAGTAAAAATTAACATATGCTTAATTAAACATGTTGAAGTACAAAATTTGAAATGAGCATTAACATTGGAATAATGGCAGCCACTCCAACTCTAATGATAATCCTATAGACCTTTTTCTGATGACGTCACCTAATCGATATTGGGGTCTGAGATGTAAACAAACAACACGTGCGTCCTCACGTGTCCACGATGTAAAAACACCAAATATTGCGTATTTTCTCCTCTGTTTTGTCATATTTCACGTTAGCTTCCATAAAATAATTGTTTACGGGAACTGTATACTAGTTACCTTTGTTCCAGTTAGTTTTGATGCCATAAAATACAAAAGATATATACGGAAAAACCGCGATGCTATTTAAAATTCAATCTTTGTTTTGTTTCACAATTTTGTTTACTTTTTACATCGTGAAGAACTAAACGCGTATCTGCGAGCTGGTCATTCGCATGGGACGCCTAGAGTGGCATAAAATTGATCGCAAGCGCCCGGGCGCTTGGTATTTGCGTTGGGTGCTGATGACTCAATGCTGGACCCCAATATCGATTGATTGGTGACGTCTGAGAAAAAGGTCTATATCATACCTGTAACCTAATCCTAACCCAGAAACCTAGCTATAATTCTTAGCTCTTAGGTTGGTGGCTCTTATTCTAATTCTTGCAATTTGAATTTGTGTCAATTTGGAGATGAAAAAGAAAAACTTTTCTATTATTGTTCCCAATATGGATCCCTGATTACAAATAATTGATTGCAGTGACATGATCTAATCTAAAACACAATATCTAGTGTATGTGGACATGATAAGAAGAAGAAGATCTGATCCGAACAGGCCAAAGGCAGCAATGACAAAAATAAGCAATGACAAAAAATAAGGATTTTAAAAACAATAATAAACAACTGTAAAGTATTCTAAGGATGAACACTGTTAGAACAAAAATAAACAAGTTGTTGAATATTTTAAACAACAGCTGTTTACCAGGTGCATCGCTCAACCTTGTTAAAAAGTTCAACAACTTGTTTACAAATTAAAGAGCTTGTTTAAAAGTTCAAGTAACATTTGTTTAAATTTTAAACAAGTTGTTTAATTTTACTCTTAAACAGGTTGAGCGATGCACCAGGTAAACAGCGGGTGTTTAAAATCTTGCAAGTTGTTAAAACTTGTAAACAAAATTGTTTAAAACTTGTACAACCTTGTTTAAGACAACATGTTATAACAAACAAATGAATAATGTTGTTTACAAATTTAAGCAACAACACTTTAAACAATGACTTTTTGAACAGCAAAATTTTAGTAATAAAGAGTTGAACAAGTTGTTGATGAGAGCTCAATTTTCAAAACTGTCTCCTTTGGCCTGACTGGAGCAGATGGTGTCTATACAGATACTAAATATCTTATTTGGGTCAATGAGGTAAACATCTAACTCTTTGTTTATGCCCTTTACAAATAAATGATGAGGGATGAAAAATATATGAATGATCCTTGGCAGTGTGATATCTGGAGGGACATGTCTGCAGAGACATTGTATGAGGCTGATAGAATGTTGTGTTAGATTCAATATACAAACCCGCTCAAAAACGTCGCAGATTTGAAAGTGTTTTCTTTCACACGAGGGACAGAAAGGAGAATAGTTAATGATTTTTTTCTTTAAAATCTGTCAAAATGGCATGAAATGTAATATTAATTTGAACAGTTTAGGCTGTTTAGACAGATTATAATAGAATAATGGCAAGAAGTGAACATATTTTGTCATAAAAAGGTATTTAGAAAATCCTGAACAACTAATCACTGGACGAGTTCAGGTGCAGAAAGCGATATATCCTGCGTTCACTATTTGATACACAATAAGCACATATCAACTTGTCAAATACAAGAATGTAAATAAGAAAATATGTGCTGTTTTTGATGATATTTTCTAAAATATACATTGAGTTTTAAAAAAGTGTAATGTCAATTTTAATTTTTAAAAAGCTAGCATAATATGGCAGATGTTGGTGGCTTTACAATAAAAAGTTTAAAAAATGATATAGCCTTTTGCATCTGAACTCGCTCCATGCGGATTGCAGACGACAATTTTGCAAACAATTTTTAAAAATTCCAAAATGTCAGAATTGTACATTTTCATGACAATATTTGGAATCAGCATGAAAGATGCATTAAAATGAGTACAAACAAGCCTAGTATTGGTACAGTGGTTTTTGAGATAGCTCTTGTTATTTTGAGAAAATATCTCAAAACTTGGACTTTTTATGATTTTGATTTCAACTTTTGATCCAAACACAAGGAAATAATTTCTACCTCGGAATTTTCAGATGGTACTCCATCTTTCATCAGCGAGTGAGTGACTGTATCAGGTCAAGATTTTCTTGACCTTTGACCTGATAAGAGACTCGTAGATGGAGTACCATCTGAAAATTCCCAGGTAGGAATTATTTCCTTGTGTTTGGATCAAAAGTTTAAATCAAAATCATGATTTATACCAACACAGATGAACTTTCATGAATGTTTGGACTTTTTATGTTCAAGCCTATCATGGCTAGCATGCAGCACATTAACTTATCAATCTCCTATTTATTGGTCTGTGAAGCTATGACAATTGTTTTCATGATTTAAGATGAACATTCAATACTACATTCACATGTTCACAGTGATGTTTGCACAAACATCTTATGATGTTGGTGGAAATGTCTGAACATTATTTCTATGATGGTTCTGACTTGGAGTGAAGATACATGACTAGAGAAAAGTTAATTGAAATTAATTTTCAGTTTTTTATTTATTGTTCTTGCCCATTTAACACACTACAATCTGATGAAAATCCCATCAAAATTGGTTGTGTAGTTCTTGAGATATTAATATTTACATGCTACAAACAACAAAGAAATATAAAGGAAACTGTAATTCTATTAGTCAAATCTCAAAATCAGTACAAATGACATACAACTCATCTTGCTTCATAGTGTGTCATAAGTGAAATGAAAAGTTCTACTTTGCAACTCATGTTTATTGTCATAACATAACTGGGCCAAATATGCCATAGAATCCTTATGACACACATTATGGAGCATGCACTTACATACAAAAACAAAGCACTTTGGAAGCTGATGCTGCATTGACCAAACTATGTTACAAAGACATTCTTATATATTTGTATAATGCACTTTGGCTTATAGATACAAAAACAATTAAATGTGTTATTCATGATATTTGTAATGATACATGCTGTCAATATAGACTAGACACAAATACATAATGCAAAAAGTTTCAAAATGGTATAATTTTTATATTGCCTTTTGCATATGAACTCTCTTCACGCAGATGCCGTCTGCTGATGACAAGTTTCCAAAAAAAGAAGAAAAAAAAGAAAAATGTCAGAATTGTACATTATCATGACCATATTTAGGATCAGCGGTTTTTGAGATAGCTCTTGTTATTTTGAGAAAATATCTCAAACTTGGACTTTTTATGTTCAAGCGTATCATGGCTAGCATGCAGCACATTAACTTGTCAATCTCCTATCTGTGAAGCTATGACAATTGTTTTCATGATTTAAGATGAACATTCAATACCACATTCACATGTTCACAGTGATGTTTGCACAAACATCTTATGATGTTGGTGGAAATGTCTGAACATTATTTCTATGATGGTTCTGACTTGGAGTGAAGATACATGACTAGAGAAAAGTTTTAATGTGTTGTTATTGTAGATTCCTCTCTACTCTCTGTCTGCAACCTGTGATTTTAACAAACACAAATGGAATTTTTCCTCCTACCATATTTATTCTTGTCTGAGATGTCAAGTGGATTCCTTTTCACATTTGCAACATCAAATTGTGTGCAGCGTTAGAATCGATAGTAGATAATATCACTTAACAGAAAACTTTGCTATAACTGCTTATACATTTGTACAGTATGACAGTCAAGCAAAATGTATCATTTTTGAAATAAATAAATTTTCAGTTTTTGATTTGTTATTCTTGCCCATTTAACACACTACACTCTAATGAAAAATTTCATCAACATTGGTTGTGTGGTTCTTGAGATATTAATATTTACATGCTACAGAAAACAAAGAAATACAAAAGATATTGGGTACTTCTTTTAGTCATATCTCAAAATCAGTAAAAATGACAAGTGACTCATTTTGCTTCATAGTGTGTCATAAGTGAAATGAGAAGTTCTACATTGCAACTCATGTTTATTGTCAAAACATAACTGGGCCAAATATGCCATAGAAACCATCATGAGGCACATTCTGGAGCATGCACTTACATACAAAAACAAAGCACTTTGGAAGCTGATGCTGCTTTGACCAAACTATGTTACAAAGACATTCTTATATATTTGTATAATACACTTTGGCTTATAGATACAAAAACAATTAAATGTGTTATTCATGATATTTGCGATGATACATGCTGTCAATATAGACTAGACACAAATACATAATGCAAAAAGTTTCAAAATGGTATAATTTTTATATTGCCTTTTGCCTATGAACTCTCTACACGCAGATGCCGTCTGCTGATGACAAGTTTCAAAAAAAAGAAAAAGAAATTCAAAATGTCAGAATTGTACATTATCATGACCATATTTAGGATCAGCATCATTAAAATGAGTACAAACAAGCCTGGTATTGGTTCAGTGGATTTTAAGATAGCTCTTGATATTTTGAGAAAATATCTCAAACTTGGACTTTTTATGTTCAAGCCTATCATGGCTAGCATGCAGCACATTAGCTTATCAATCTCCTATTTATTGGTCTGTGAAGCTATGGCAATTGTTTTCATGATTTAAGAGGAACTTTTAATACCACATTCACATGTTCACATTGATGTTTGCACAAACATCTTATGATGTTGGTGGAAATGTCTGAACATTATTTCTATGATGGTTCTGACTTGGAGTGAAGATACATGACAAGAGAAAAGTTTTAATGTGTTGTTATTGTAGATTCCTCTCTACTCTCTGTCTGCAACCTGTGATTTTAACAAACACAAATGGAATTTTTCCTCCTACCATATTTATTCTTGTCTGAGATGTCAAGTGGATTCCTTTTCACATTTGCAACATCAAATTATGTGCAGTATTAGAATCGATAGCAGATAATATCACTTACTAGAAAACTTTGCTGTTACTGCTTTTACATTGTACAGTCAAGCAAAATGTATAATTTGTTGAATAAAGTAACTTTTCAGTTTTATATTTATTATTCTTGCTCATTTAAATTGGTTGTGTGGTTCTTGAGATATGAATAGTTACATGCTACAGAAAACAAAGAAATACAAAGGAAATTGGGCATTTCTATTAGTCATATCTCAAATTCAGTAAAAATGACAAGCAACTCATCTTGCTTCATAGTGTGTCATAAGTGAAATGAGAAGTTCTACTTTGCAACTCATGTTTATTGTCATAACATAACTGGGCCAAATATGCCATAGAAGCCTTGTATGAGCCACATTCTGGAGCATGCACTTACATACAAAAACAAAGCACTTTGGAAGCTGATGCTGCATTGACCAAAATATGTTACAAAGATATTTGTATGATGCACTTCGGCTTAGATGCATTGATAATTAAATTTGTTGTATCATGGTATTTGTGATGCTGCATGCTGTCAATATAGACTAGACACAAATATATAATGCACAAAGTTTCAAAATGGTATAATTTTTATATTGCCTTTTCCATCTGAACTCTCTCCACACGGATGTCGACTGCTGATGACAAATTTCCAATCAAAGAAATGCAAAAATGTCAGAATTGTACATTATCATGACCATATTTGGAATCAGCATGACAAATGCATTGAAATGAGTACAAACAAGCCTAGTACACTGTAAAGGTAAGTTAGTCAAAAAAAAGGGTCTTATTCGACTAACTCAAAATTAGTCATACAAGATGTAATTTTTTTATTCAAGAAAAATAATGCCGAAATTATGTATGTATTTATAATGCTAAAAGAACAATAATATCATTTCACATTAATTGACATCATTTCAACATGTTTTCATGACTTATAATATTCAATTTGTAAAGAATAAGAAATTGCACGACTAATGACAAATTTATGACTTTGCGATTTAATTAGTCATTTACGTGCATTACTAATTGAATGACTAATTAAATGACTGATTATTCATCGAAAATCAGATTTTTGTTAAAGTCCTTAAAGGGTTAGGTATTGGGTGTCTCTTTAATATCATCCTTGCTCCCACATAAAGGCAAATTTTCACCAATTTTTTTTTTCACCAATTTTTTGGTCCCAAAAGGCAATTATTGCTACCCCTTGTATATTATATCCATGCAATAAGATCCAAGATATTGTCCTTGATGCTCCTTTAACAGGCATTTTAAAGCTAATTTTACACACCAGAAATATAAAACCTTTACAATAAATTGCGAACACAGTCTTGAACATTGAAAAAGGTGTTTGCATCATGAATTCCCCAGCAGTCTCAGACGAGTAAACAATGAAACTGTTTATTAGCTGTGTTATCTTATTGACACATATATTTTGTCTTATTTTTGTATAGTATACCAGGATTCTCCTCCCCCAGGAGGAATCACATGAACTTGATCACCTCGCTATAAATAGCTGAAAACAAATGTCACTAAATGACTCGCGTTATGCATTTGTGTTTGTATGTATGAATGCATGTAACCGCCAGCCCACGGATCATGATTTGAAAAGTAGTTATGCCATCGGCAAAACAAATTTGCCGTGAATTTGGTTCTGGAGGAAGATATAAGCTTAGCAAAGACTGCTATGTGTAAGGCTTTCCCCAATGGTAAACTCCCACTGTATTTGCCTGGCAGTAAGTTCCAAACAGCCTATAATTATTTTATAATTTGTGATTGTATCAAGCAAGTAAGGACAATGAACTTGATTAAGTTATGAACGGATCTACATTCAAACTGTATATACTGTGTAAACCATGTGCCTCATATCCTAGAACCTTTGGGACACTGCCTTGTACTTTCAACCTAATGAAGTAGTATAAACACACACAGTAACTGTTCAATTATGGACTCTGAAAGTCAGCGGTGCCACAGGGTTGAGGAGGATGCCCCTAGTCAGAACTATTACCTCCCCCAGTAAAAACCCAAAATAACAATAAAAATTGTGGCAATTTTGTAATTTGCAGCTTCTTAACTGGCTTGCTTTAATTTTTAGAACCATATATTGAACTTTTTTCCCAAGAGTGAAGAATGCGTATGGGTCATTAAGTCAAGTAATTTGATTTTTTAGCTTTGACTTTTACACTGTGAGAACAATAATTGAATTACTTGACCAATTTCTTCTATGTGATACATGTAGCTAATTTCAGAAACATACTGTTTCTTAGAAATGTGATGTAATCAAACAAAATGAGTCCAGAAACTACTTTACTTATTTAACAGAGCACCAGAGGATGATTTAAGCACTTCCCAGCAAGTCTTGCGCTTAGCACAGCTGTGTGAGTGAACATGACACCACTGCCCGCCCACTGCATACACACTGCATGGTGAAATTTGAATTTTGACAGATATATTTACAATAAAAACTCCTTCAAAAGGTTGGTCGATTTCACATTTTATGTTATCTACAGAAGGTGTGAATTATCCTTCATGCATACATCACTTTAGATCTGAAATCGACCAAGAAATAATGACACATGGGCAATTCTAAAACAACATCTTTTGCACAGAGTTCAATGGGATTTGAAAAGTAAAGTGGCAGTTGAAACTCTAGTGATAACACTTTTACAGTGCATGATGGGGCTTCCTTAAATCATCCTCTGACAGAGCACTTTGAAATTTGAGGTTCTTGAGACCTGTGAGATATGAGTATTTTCACATTGCTGAAAAACCTTGAAACTATGAAAGAATATAATGATGTATATTCATACGTAGCGGTAAACGAAAATAGAAAGCAAACTTATATTTCTACGCTACTCAAATTTGGTACACTCACCGGAGGGCTTTCACCAGGTCAACCGGCGTCTTCAGCGGATGTTATTGCTCTGAAGATTGTTGTTGCTATAGTACTAGGACACCTAAAGTGTTGGAGAGGGAGTCCAAGGACTTCCCTTGTAGGGTCTTGGAAGCAATCCATATTAGAACTAAAAGACCCGGACTGAACCATGACAAAGGGTTAGACATCGACCCTGTGTGGGACAACCTCCTGACCAAGGGGGCCGGGCGGCACAAAATCTTCCTGTTTGACGTCATCAACATCTGTGACGTCATCGGAAGTGTCCTAGTACTTCATCACTAGCAACAACAATCTTCAGAGCAATAACATTTCGCTGAAGACGCCGGTCGGTAAAAGCGCTCCGATGAGTGTACCAAATTTGAGTAGCGTAGAAGTATAATTTTGCTTTCTATGAAAGAATAGTTGACATATATCATTTTGCCAAAATTCAGAATCGGCAAACCACTAATGTTGCTTAATTTCCCATAGGCTTATCTGTTGACAAACATATCATGAGGGATGCGGAGGATGTTTTATCTACGTTTGACCTTTACAGAGATGTTTGTGATATACTATATGATATGGACTTAAAGTATCTTATAAAATTCTATTTTATCCACAAATTGAAAGTCAACGTAGGAGAGAAGGATTGAACTCAGAGGTTGTTTAAATGTAAGCCCAGAATACATTGCAGCCACTGACAGCATGTTTGAGAAACACATGGTTATTTTCAGAAAATATCACACTGGGCTCCTGCTGTGCATGGTCAAGGTTGTTATACAACAAGATAAGCTATGTGTCTGCATGCATGCATGTGCAAGAAAACTTTGGTGGTTCCACCTTCTTTTCCCAAGCATTTAAAATATCTAAAATTGTTTTAAAAACACACGACTTTTTAACTTTCTTGGTAGCAATGTATCCACAAACATTACCCGTACCCAATTATCAATTCAAAATATAAAAGTCGTGATGAATATTCCATCAAAACTACTGGTTCTTATTTTGTACATAAATTTGAATGTAAAATGGTGTTGAAATGGCTCCTTTATTACATTGCACATAATAACATACTGCATGCTGGGATTACATTGAATCAACCTCTGGATTGAACTAAGGAATGTCTCATTCATTTCTATTATTGAGAAGCAAATTTTATTCAGTTTGTCATCGCTCCAGGATTTTAATTTTGAAGTTCTTCTTCATCATGTCCAAATGCCAAGATGGGTGTATGTATAAGCTGGTAGCAGAGGAATGTATCTGTCCATGTCATATAGCTGCTTTAAGTCCAGAAGCTTATCTCCCTTATCTTTCAATAGAGGTTATCCATGTTCTATAAGCTGCATATCCTATCAACGACTGCTATACCTTGTTTAGGACATTCTAAAGAAGTACCTGCATGTGCAACCATGACTGTTTCAAAATAGCCCGCCAAAGTCATGCAGGTAACTCCGAGGTCGTGCATTAAATTAGTTTGAATGAGGAATACTACGGGAACCAGTGCCTTTTGTTAGAAGTCACACATGAGTGAAGTGGATAACCTCTATTGTAGGGGGGGGGTAGTAAATGACCAGTGGTGGCACCATGGGGGCATGTGGAGACAAATGCCCCCCCCCCCCCCTTAGAACTTTCCTTTCCCCAGGTGCTTCTCATTTAAAAACCAAAATTAAGAAAATTTGTTGATTCCCCCCCCCCCCCCCATGTACTTTACCTCCCTATGTTTCCACTCTGGAAAAGTTGTTTATGGTGCCACCATTGTTAATGATACCTTAAGGATGTTTAACCCTTACCATGCTTACACTCTGATGTTTTAAGGTAGTGTTGCCCCCCTACCTGGTCCAGTGGAGGCACCCAGGTTGTTGTGTTTTGTTGTGACTTCCTTCTTCAGCGGGGTGGGGGATTTTAATAGTAAAAGTTGGGTACTTTCTGTGACGGGAGCAGGACCACTCAACACATAGGTCATCTCTGACCAAACAACCCAGAGCGATTTTAATCGCTTAAATACACTTAAAAGTGTATTTAGCTGATAAAAGATGAATATATACACAGCAGCCATTATTACACTTTCTATCAGATGATGCCTTTCTTTTACTTGCATGGGTGTATATGTAAGAAAAGATTGTACCTAGTGGCATAGGAAGCGGTTTCATTTTATATGGAATAGGGGCATACTCATCTTACTTAGGGGCACTGTGACCTTCACGGTGGCGTACAGTGATTATTATCTGGAAGTGCAGAGGAGTGAAAACTTCAAAAGAAAAATGAATAATGTGGATTTTTTGGCTCAAGATAGATATTGAGGTGTAAAGGTATACACTTCAGGGACCTCATAACCTTTACAGGGTGTTGTTCTAATTTAATCCTTTAACAACTAGGAATGATAACTTTTGATGATTACGTGGAAATCAAAAGAAGCATAATGTACAGATTTTGAAGCTTTTTAATATTTTTGAATTAGCTTTGCTATATGAGCCATTAAGTGGGGAGCTAATCAATCCACATGTGGGAAAATTGTGTTTTCTTCTTTTTATCCCCAAAACAGCTACTCCATATACACCAGCCCAACTTTATTGAATCATTATAATTATGTGACCATACACGACGAAAATTGTATTCTGAATTACAGTGTAAAATATCTTGGTGTAGATTATTCATCCAGTAGTTCAAAACATTAGTTTGTAAATTAAATCTAATACTGGAACTAATGTGCATGGGACCCGGCGTTACGAGACATTCCTCGCATGTCTGGCGTCACAACATCTGGACGTCATCACAACATCTTCAATCAGATGCCTGACGAAGTCCGATGTTTTCGGACTTAACGTAGCAAAGTGAGTTGCAAATTAGTTCCAGTATTAGATTTAATTTACAAACTAATGTACAGTGTAAAATGTGCATGAAGGTCGTATTCATAGGTACCTCAAGTTGGTGCGACATGTATCTCATTTTTATAGCGCTAGAGGATAATAAGCTTCTACCTATTTCTAGAGAATTCTAAATTAGCTCTGGTCTTTGTTTGCTTTGGCTAAATCCTGTTCAAGTGGTGAGTTACAAAGCATTGTATTTAGTCTAGGTTTGTTTAACCAACAAACAATGAGAGACATTCCTGAACATCGTTGACTTGGGGATGATTTGAAATGACCGCCAATTATGACTGTTTGATATTTATTACCAGCAATGTGGAAAAAGATACACATGTAGAACCGAACATAGGTATCATTATGTTGAAGAAGCAAAGTTCAACAAACCATAACCCCGCTTCTGGATATTGTTTGAAGTCAAATGATATACCATTTTAAAGCTTATGATATATATTTTCTAAACACAAAATAAAACTAAATTGACCGGGGGCCGAATTTACAACTCATTTGTGGTGTAGGATCACATATGTGTAGAAAGTATGGACAGAATACCTATTAAAATGGAAATTGTATGATGTTATATGTAATCCAGTTTATCTCTGGATTGCATAAACAAGTTGAGCTGCATAGGATGTTCTTTACAACCACCAAATTTCATGAACTTCTGGAGATCAATTAAAATGATCTCATGCACATTTGAATATATGAATACAAAACCCACCCAAGTCCATACGTTGGCCAAATTGAGTTAAGCATGAGAAATTGTCGCTATACATACGCCTGTCATATGTATGAAAGAACAACTCAAATTCATCATCTGTGTCTATTGAGCATGTGAGAAATAGCATGTATGAAAGAACCACCCAATTCCGTGATTTGAGTCTTGTAACACATTGATTGAAATCCAGTATGTATAAAAGTCCACTTGTAACACATTCATTGCTGGAGAGTGACTTTAGAAAAAAAAATGGGTTTAATAAAGGAACGTGTGTGGTTTATATTACATGGTAGAATGCTTATCAACATTATACATACCTGTGTGCTTTATTTTGTATTATCTTACTAGTGGTAATCTCATTCCAACGTTGTTGTCTTTGTATATGATTCAAAAAACCACCTAAGTCCAAAATTTAAATTGAACCCTACAAAGTCCCTGAAATGCTAATCGTCATACTTTATACAGTTTAATCCACTCATTTGCACGTAAAACTTACCATATTGACCAGGTAAATCTAACTTAAAGAATTAAAATGATACACAGGTTTTTCTCTCAAAATCACTTCCCATGGACTTGGGTGGGTTTTGTATTCATGTATTCATTTGTATTTGGATTACTATGCAGTGTGTGGGGGGATATGACCTCGAGTATAGTTATAAAATATTATCTCTAGTATAATTATAAAATATTATTTGCTAGTATACACAATTTTTTTTCCATAATTTCTAAATACACAATTTACAGGGTAAACCACGATGCTTTGGTTTGGGAGAAGATATGCTACAAATACAGCTTTTATCTTTATTTTATTGCAAATGTACACAGAATAAATGTATTTCAAATGAAATACAACTTGAGTAACAGCAGTTTGGCAGCCACATTGATTATTGGTTTTCAAGGAGCTACAATGTAAGCACAATTTATACAGATGAAACCAATATGAAATCTTCTGTGATTGAGTCGCTTGCACAAGATAGTTGCCCAATCCTACTGGGATGTTGTGTGAGAATGAAAAGTCAACAAGAAAATGTGTTTATGAACATTAAAAGTTAATAGGTAAATGCCTTGGTAAACATTTGTGTGTTCAGTGGCATATTTTTGAATGAACTTGGAACAGTAAGTTTTACTCATTCATGTGCTTATATGTGACCGTCCAGGTCGAAACGCTCGTAAAGTCGGCCCCTGTTCAAATTTGTTTTCTTCCGTGTTTAGAAAATATATATCATAAGCTTTACAATGATATATCATTTGACTTCAAACGATATCCAGAAGCGGAGTTATAACTTGTTAAACTTTGCTCCTTCAGTAAAAGGGTACATTAATTTGGCACTACATTATTTCTTTGTTTCCACATTGCTGGTATTAAATATCAAATGGTCATAATTGGTGGTCACTTCAAATCATCCCCAACTGAACGCCAACGAGGTTCAGGAATGTCCTCTCATTGTTAATTGTTGGTTAACCCACCACTTGAACAGGATTTAGCCAAAGCAAACAAAGACTTAAGCTTTTTACTAATGCTATACATAAGTATAAGCTTATTATCCTCTTCAACAATAGAATTAAAGATTGGTGTTTGACTGGACTAAAATGAGAAACATGTCGGACAAATATTAGGGACATATGAATACAACCTCTATGCATATTTTGCACTGTAACTCGAAATGCAATTTGCCGACTTTACGAGCGGTTTGAGATGGATGGTCACATATAACAAACTGTTTGAAATGTTTTAGAGTGTGACTGTGAGTGTGCCTTAAACAAAACACGCAATTGACACAAAATATACTTTTGTTGCGTTAGTTAGAAGTAAAAAAATAGCAAACATGATTGATTGATTGATTGATTGATTGATTGATTGATTGTACAATGATTGATTGAAGACCATAAGACACTGTGTCTTTGGTATTTTGAACCAAAGTGAATGAATTTATTTACCTTATTCATAAAGTCATTCAACAGATCTTGGGTCATAAATATGTCAAAAAGACATTAGATCTGATGCCATCTGCATTTTGAGCTACATTTAATGACACTTTTTATCAAATTCTGTACATGCAAGTCATATCAATTTATTGTTGATAGGGTAACTGAGTATTGGTATCACTGGTATTTTGGTCTATATAGATTAATAGTTTTAACCCAATTTATCAAATCATACATATATCATTAAAGATTGATTAATGGTGGCTTTTTGTCACATGATGTCATTTTTAGCCACATTTAGTGACAGTTTTGATAGATTAATTGATAACCCTAGATTGATGGGTGGATTGTTTGATTATTTGATTAATCAATCATGTTGATTGTGAAAATGACTAGAGAAAACCTGATGGCTGCTAATGATATTCTCATTGGTATAGACCTACTCATTATGAAAGGTCACTTGGTAATTTGAACCACATTGAGTGACAGTTTTTAATTCAATGAATGAATTCATTGATTGGTCATAATCAATATAGATTGATTGATCAATAAAAATGATCATGAGTATGATTAGACAAAAACATGTCTAATTTTTGTGATATTCTTTTCGGTATATGCCAACTCAGTATGAAATGTCACATGGCAATTTGAACCACATTGAGTGACAGTTTTGATTGATTCATTGATCGATTTATATTGATTGATTGATCAATCAATACAAATGATTGTGTGTATGATTAGACAACAACATGTCAGCTGTTCGTGATATTCTTTTTGATGGGTGCCTACCCAGCAAACACAAACACGTTTTAAAAACGTTTTAAAATAAGTTATATTTTGGCTTTTGGTTTAGGTAAAACGTTTTAATAACATTAAAATGTCGGGTTATATAAAGGTCATGATAACGTTTTAAAACGTTTTGTATGAAAACACACTACAACAATATTTTTTAATGTTTTCAAAAATGTTATTGTAAACTATTTTTGCAAACATTTTTGCCAAATATTTTGTCAATACTTAAATAACATTATGTTAAAATATTTGAACCCAGCAAACACAGACATGTTCTTAAAATGTTTTTTCAAAACCTTTTATAACATTTAAAATGTCGGGTTATATAAAGGTCATGAAAACGTTTTAAAACGTTATTGCAAATATTTTGGGCAAACATTTTTACATAAAATATTTTTTTAACCCCAAAATAACATTTTGTTTAGAATGTTTTGTATCAAGTGTTCAAGAATGTTTTTGGAATGTTATTAAAACGTTTTTATACCCTTTATATAACCCGACATTTAAACATTTTCTGTAAAACATTTTTGTTTGCTGAGCAGTAGATTATCAAAAAATGTTTTTTAAGGTTATGAAAACGTTTTATACTCTTAATATGCCCTTTATATAACCCGACATTTAAACGTTTTCTGACAACCTTTTATAACCTTTTACGAATGATGTCGAAAACGTTTTGTGTTTGCTGGGTACTCAGTATGAAAGGTCATAATGGCAATTTGAGCCACATTGAGTGACAGTTTTGATTGATTGATTTATATTGATTGATTGATCAATACAAATGATTGTGAGTTTGATTAGACAAAACATGTCAGCTGTTTGTGATATTTTTGTTGGTATATATCCTACTCGTTCCCATGGCAACATGAACTACATTCGCCCTTAAATGAAAACAATTGAAAGATCGCGTGGCAATTTGAACCACATTGAGTGACAGTTTTTATGGATAGATTGATTGCTTAATCAGTATTGATTGATTGATTGATCTATAAAAACAATTAAGGAGGATTATACAAAACATATCTTTTTTGGTATAGGCCTACCATGGCAATATGAACCACATTGAGTGACAGTTTTGACTTGATGGATTGATCAATTTATATCGATTGTACAGTCATTGAAAACCTGTACATTGAAAACCTTGAACAATATTTGAGTGACTTTTATTTTAATATTATTTCTTCTTGGAACTTAATTGTAGTCATAGAAAATTAAATAATTTCACAAAAATGAACTAATACTTAGGATGATCAACCATATTTATACAATATCATACAGACTAATATTATCATGTCAAAATGGGCTATTCCAGATAAAACATGCACCCCCCCTATAGAGGGCAACGGAAATCCAGATTTTTTGGTGGTCTTTGGGGCTCGGAATTCCAGCCTATTCTACTTATGCTGTTCCAAATTCCAGCCTATTTTGCCTAAGCTTGGCGCAACATTTCCAGATTTTTCCACCATTTTGTTAGTCTGAAGGCATAGAGGGTTTTGGAATTCCAGGTTTATTGTGTTTATCCTTGGTTGGATTTCCAGACTTTTTTGCCTCTGGTCAATAAAATAATCCATATTTTTGTCCATTGAGGTGCTGGAATTCCAGATGGTTTTGTTAGTAATTTGTCGGGATTTCCATCCTTTTGTGCAAATAGATATCAGGAATTCCATTCTCTTCCAGGTTAATGCAATTTGTCATTATGTATGTGCATAATGTATGTTGGTGGCGTTTTCTCCCCCCCCCCACAAGTTGGTGGTACTAGTAGTTATAATCATCATGATTGACAGCCCAAGTGACCATGACAACCAACATTCTTCAGTTCTTGTTGAGTAAGCCCTAATTATTAGTAGAAAAGAATAAGAGGGTACACCAACTTGACGGAAAACAAGTCGCAGCAAAGTATTCTCAGACCCTCCCCTGCTCAGTTGACAGATATGTTGTGACAAAATTTACAATTTGCATCTCCCTTTTGGCCTATTTTAGACCAAAATGCGCGCTTATGCCGCAATCTTGGTAAAGCCATTTGAGTGAGTAGATCTCATGACAATCATGTTGCCTGCATGTTGCCTTGCCCACAGGACCATCAAAAGGTAAATCCGCCATATACCAGGTATATGATATACACATTTTAGGCTATTCCAGTTGAAAGACATACACCCTGTATGGAAGACATTACTTTAGTCTCTCACACAGGGATGTAGCGTCCACATGCAGTCTCTCCCAACAAAATGGTTGCCCTGAACATAAGCTCTTTCTTTACTCAATTAATGAGAGTTTCATTGAGTAAAGAAACAGTTTAAAGCAAGTGCACTATCTTAAGTTAATGAAAACAAGTTCACAGAAAGCAAGCACACTTCATGAGGGGTTTATTTTTATGATTTCGCGAATGGAGTTCCATCCACGAAATTAACACCTCGCGAATATATATAATAATGTATTGCAAGTATAGGGCAAAACTAAACATCGTGAAAATAACAATTGTAAAAATGTCTCTGTAACTCCAAATCGCGACAATAACTGTACGCGAAAATTACCACTTAAACAGTAATTTAATACAAGCAGAGAAACTCTCTGGACTGACCTTTCACAAGTTCAACAAAAGTCAATACTATTACGTAATTGTTTGTTCATGGGACATTGCACACATAGATCATGCATAGATAGTGCACACACACTTCATCCATGCAGTACAAAGTGTTTGTTTCCAAATTTACTGTGTGCTTTATTTTAGCAGATTTGGGTAGCTACCGTATTAATAAACTGAGGGAAAATATTATTCTGTGTATTAAAAACAAATCAACCCATCGTGGCTTGGGGTTTTAATAACAGGTTTAATTTCGAATTGATTGATTTTCAATGATGGATACAAATTTTAAGTTTAGCATCAGTTTTTGTTAATATTTTGTTAAGTTTTATAAAATGTTGCAAATTTAAAAAAAAATTAATAGTATCAAAGGCTACGAAAAAACCCTTCTCTACGGGGCCAACCAACCCGGAATTTGTGTTTTTGAGAATTAAAAAAAACCACATTTATTTTGCTTAAATCATAGAAAATATGTTGGTATTAAAAAATTCTTCAGATTTTGGTGATATTTTAGGGTAATTTCAAGATAGCCTCTCTCTAGAAATACAAGTACAAAAACACCCGACCCTATACTTGAAGTTGAAAGGTCAGCCCGTAGAATAGGGTGGGTTTTTGGCTCTGAGCGGAGCTTATCAGTGCCTTTGTCATGCAACTAACTAGCATTCATTTTCAGGCCACAATACGCTGTTGGTTTTTATGCTAAGGATCATTTAATGACTGATATGAAGGCTTAAGTTTCGTTTCTAAGTTTGGCTAAGTTATTTTGAATCGATTGCACTCCAGATTTTATTGAAATTCAGGCGATAAAAGTATTATTTTTGGGTAAAAAAAGACCAAAATAGTCACGATAATCGAGTTATATCTTGGTTCCCTGTGTGTGCTAGAGATTATTCTGGTCTGTATAATTTAAGATGCGTAATACAGACGGAAACCAATGGAGGTACATTTCTTAAGATTTAGTTCAGATCAGAAATTATTTGACTACTTCTTAACTTTTCTTCACTATTTCTTTATAATTTCAATAAAGAGATAGGTAAGGAATGTCAAAAAATAGTCAAGAACATGTCTGAATCTTGAATAAATCCCCGAATAAATCTGAACAAATGACTTTTCTGGGGGACTATTTGGCTTGCGCAAGTGCAGTACGAAAGCACTGTGCCGATTTTTTTGTTAAAGGTCACGTTTTTACCGATAAGCTGCGATGCTCAACAAACTTCGTACTTTTCTATGAGGCTATTTTGAACCAATAAATCGATTAGTTTTTCTTGATTGATGACATCACCATTTCTGAACCAATCAGCAAACAGTTTTGTGTGATTGATCGATTCTTGCAGTAGTCTCCACAGCAGCCAGTTTGGTTCCGCCCCTTCCACACAAACATTTTTGTGGAGGAGCGTAACCAAACTGGCTGCATAGGAGACTAAGTTCACTGACCCACTGACCTTGCAAACTCAACCACAGAGAGCTACGGTGCATAATCGAGGTGAAAATACGCGGCTAGTTTGTTTACATGAGCTCATGAGCTTCTGGTAAATGTCATTCCGAAGCATTTACGAGCATACCATAATATTTTTTAATTAAATATAAAGATGTTTATTTAAGTTATTTGTAAAATTCAGCGATGGACTTAATCTAGAAGTGGTTTGATTTTAGTTGTAAACGCTGGACTCGACCGGCATGACAAGTTGAACATGTGAAGTTCCAAATTCGGAAGCCATGTACTACTATTCCATGTAACGTAGGTCTCACACGCATACCACGAACTGCTCCGAGGTTATACTGACTACTAGATTGTCTACTTTTGTACTTTCGTAAGTGATGAAATTGAAGAAAAAATCATGAAGTGAAATCTATCAGAAATAAACACTGATGTGATGTAGGCTAGTCCTGCTTAATCAGAGTACAGCATCCAGGCAGATCCAGATCCGAACAGAACTTACGATTGTTCGGTTGGACCGGGTTCAACACACATGACACAACAGACATGTCAGGACAGAACAGTTTTAAAGAAAAAAAAAAAATGCAAATGATCTCAAGTCACAAAAATTTGTTATAAAATTTCATTTATTGTCTCGCCTCAGTATTTCTGTCTGTCCGGGGTGTGGATGTCCGTGTGTCCGTCCGAGCTGTATCTGGGGAACTGTAAGACCCACGGGACGCTACTTGGTGGGAGGAAGGTTATCTAAGTTTGCTTCGTAATTGTATGTTTTCGGTGACAAATAATGCAAATTAACATAGCTAATTTGCATAATTTATGCGAAAATCAGCGCAAATTGATAAAATTTCATTTCTGAACTTTGTTCAGGATGGGACTTAGTAATCACTATTTCCGCCTGTGTGTGGGGGTGGGATGTCCGAATGTCCGTCCGAGCTGTATCTGGGGAACCGTAAGACCCTACGGGGACGCTTACTTGGTGGGAGGAAGGGTATCCAAGTTTGCTCCGTAATCATATGTTTTCGGTGAAAATATGCAAATTAACATAGCTAATTTGCATAATTTATGCGAATATCAGCGCAAGTTGATAGCGGCGCATGGTAACGAAACCTTGTGACAGGAATGATACACACCTGCTGATCACCTGATTAATAGTTTTTGGCGAAAAGTATGCGCATTTAGTTGTTAAGTTGCATAATTTATGCGGAACGCTTCTACAAAATGGTTGGAAATCTGAAGAAATCCGCCTTGTGAAGCTGTTTCTGGGGATCCGTAAGAATGCTAAGCCCTATGATGATGAAACGTGGTGGGGGTAGCATGACCAGAGGATCTCGACCTGATTCGATTTTCAGCGCAAAATATGGTAATTACCTACCTAATTTGCATAATTTATGCATAATATGCAAAAACGACTAGGGGTCGCACGTTCTTCAAACTTGGTGGGGTGCATCTTGACCCCAGACAGAACAAGTTTGTATTGGTTAGTGGGTGAAGGTCACTCGAGGTCATCCAGGGGTCATCTAAGGTCAAATTACTAAAACTGTCGTATGGGCATGAAACTTGGTGGGTACAGTTAACATTTAGGGACCGATCGTTATTTACGGCAGGGGGGGGGAATGGGTGTTTTGGCAAAAATATCGACAAAAATTTTCGCGTTCCCCCCTCGCGTTCGCTCAAAATTTTCGCGTTCCCCTTGATTTCCCAATTTTCTCCATTTAAAATTTAACAATCCCGCCTCCTGGACCAACTAAAAATATCAGGTTCCCCCCTCAAGACCACAAAAAAAAATTCGTGTTCCCCCCTAAATATACCCATGCCCCCCCCTGCCATAAATAACGATCGCTCCCTTAGAGTCAAATTTTCTGACGGTCATTTTGGGGTCATCCGAGGTCACTTAGGGGTCA
The DNA here is from genome assembly GCF_039555335.1 of Amphiura filiformis. NCBI lineage: Eukaryota > Metazoa > Echinodermata > Ophiuroidea > Amphilepidida > Amphiuridae > Amphiura > Amphiura filiformis. The sequence goes on along the minus strand of NC_092631.1, from coordinate 24,864,991 downwards.
TCCGAGGTCAAATTACTAAAAACTGTCGTATGAGCATGAAACTTGATGGATACACTTAACATTATGAGTCAAATTTTCGGACGGTTATTTCGGGGTCATCTGAGCTCACAAGGGGTCATCTGAGGTCAAATTTCTAAAAACTCGTATGGGCATGAAACTTGGTGGGTACAGTCAACATTTAGAGTCAAATTATCGGACGGTCATTTCGGGGTCATCCGAGGTCACCAAGGGGTCACCTGAGGTCAAATTACTAAAAACTTGTATGGGCATGAAACTTGGTGGGTACACTTAACATTTAGAGTCAAATTTTTAGACGGTTATTTCAGGGTCATCTGAGGTCACCAAGGGGTCATCTGAGGTCAAATTACTAAAAACTGTTGTATGGGCATGAAACTTTGTGGGTACAGTCAACATTTAGAGTCAAATTTTTGGAAGGTCATTTCGGGTCATCCGAGGTCACCCAGGGTCATCTAAGGTTAAGTTACTAAAACTCGCATGGGCATGAAACTTGGTGGGTACAGTCAACAATTCAAGCCAAATTTTTGGAATGTCATTTTGGGGTCATCCAAGGTCACTCAGGGGTCATCTGTGGTCAAATTACTAAAACCTCATGTGGATATGAAACTTATTGATGGATGTATTATGCTCTGCAAATAAGATATAGCTACCAACCAGCAAGATGTATGATTGCATGTGATCTGGCACATACAATGTATATGATTTCACCTGTTGCACATTCGACTGCAATTACTTTCACATTCAAAAAAGCACAGAGCCACAGCGCCATTGGTGCTCTTGTTCTTTTTTGTCGCCAAAAATACAATAAATAACATGACACCAAAACAGAAATTTTGACAATAATAGTTTTTTTTTTTGATCATTTTAATGTAAATTTTGACCAAAGTATCAGCAAATTATGATATAGCGAGATTACACATAAATATAAAATTTGAAAGAGGGACTCTAAATATACATTTAAAAATCCAAAAGCATAAATCAAGAGGTGCATATTACCGGTATTACTATTATTAAAAATGATATATATTAAATGATGCTCCCCGTCTAAAAAAAATCCGGACATTGAGTTTTTTTTACATGTTTTGCATTTGGAAAATGTTCCATTACAAGCCAATTGTCAGACGAATTCGTCTCTATGGATTGTCTGAGTTGATAACATCTGAGGGATAGGCCTATATGAATCCAATATCGTACTAGCTAAAACTACTGTTCTTTGAATGGAACAAAATGCAGATGTTCAATCAAAATACATGTGAAGATGAGCTCATCTTCTCTGATGTTATGCAAAATATGGTAATATCAAATATCATCCATTTTATTGTTTTATTATTTTATTATTAACGGGATGTGATTAATTAGCATATTATAAATTTGATGAGGAATTTAAATATTTATATGCCATTGGGTTTCGTGTATAGGTGATGGAGGAAAAAAACTTTGATTGATAATGTCATTAAAATATTAAGATACCCTGCATCTCGTTTCTACTACTCATTATAATTATCATAAAAAGTTTTGCTTTTGTAAAGCCTACAATGTTCTTTATAGCACATCTAAAATTCTCCTGCATGCTGAGTGAACATAAAAAGGTTGAATAACACATGGAGATTAAAAAAACGCAAGTAAACAAAATCAAACGAAACTGGTAATTTGCCCAACCTAAACCACAGAGCAGTACATGTATTACACACAGAACAAGATCTTGTTCATGGTTGTTTGTTTAACCATGGATATTAATTATGCTCTTCAAACACAATAAAGGTTCCATGACTTGGCAAACAAAGTTATACACACTTGTGTTTATAATACATACAGTCTTCACAGTCACTCCAGGCTGTTTTTTTTTTTGGGGGGGTCTGCTTGATCAGCAATAGAGATATTTCTCCCATCTTCTGGTATTACAGTAAAGCTATCATTTGCTGCATATTTTGCTCAAATTTGCACTTCTTACATGATTGTAATTGCCCAATGCTATCTGAAATACCATGTAAAGGACTAAGCCTCCAAAGTAAAATTTAGAGGTTTTATAATAAAACTGGGATCCCCCAAAGCTCCACAGTTAAGCGGCTAAGTCGGTTTTTTAAGTCGGTTTTCTTTTTACCTCATTATTTTCGCTTAGTTAAAACTGAGACTAGTAAACCTGAGACTGTTGGTTTACTAGTCTCAGGTTAAAATGATCAGAAGACCCCCTTGACAGTAGACTATGCCATAGTCGAATTTTATTTAAAAATATGTTATTATTAGTCATGATGAACCCATTTCGTTGAATACAAAATCATACTGATTAAAATTAAAGTATTTAATAGTAAAATGGTCATAAAGAGTTAAAAATATCAGATAATTAGTGACAATAAAAGTAACTGAATGCAACATTATCTTGCATAATTATAATGGCTCACTTTAATACTGAACAATTCTGATTTTGGAAGTACCAGTTTATTGATAGCGAACCGCGAAAATCCTGGAAGCTAACAGAGGGAGTGCGGTGACTGAAAAGATCAGATACAGATGTGAAAATCTATCAGTTGCACACAAATCAATATAAATCAGAGTTTTATGCTTAAATGTAATGGCCAGAGTATGCAAAATGGGCAAGTGGACTACGGAGAAGTCTACCTTGACAGATAAAGTGTTACTAGGACCGTAGCAGTAATATTATGTAATCATAGTAAATTTTGACAAAAAAGAAGAACAAAATTAAAATTTTACCAAAATCGTACATTATGTCTTTTATAATCTCCAAAATAGGAAAGATAAATGGTCTATGGTAAAACCAAATTTATCGAACGTAATCAAAACAATAAAATTATTATTTGGCCAAAACAACAACAACAACTCTGTCCCTGCCCCTTTGAGGGATTCTGATTTTCGCCAGCTAAGAGCTGGCTATCTAATTCGGAGATCGTCGTTGTTTGCTAAAGAGATTACGGGTACTAGCATTGGTTTGAATTACTTTGCGGAACTTTTTATGGTGAAAATATATATGTAAGACCTGTTATTCGATTTGTAAGAAAAAGAAAGTATGCTTTGCCGTTTCAACGAATGAAAACGAGAGAGAATTTCAAAAGTTATGGTTTGAAGGAAATATAACATTAAAAGTTATATATATGCCAGGCCTATAATAGTTTCCACAGCATATCAACGAAAGAAAATGATAGTATCCTTGTTATCAGGCGTTCTTAGATTTACATTTGCAGACCTCCTGGAGATCAACACAGCATGAGATGTGAGTGTATTGATAATAACATGATTAAAACCTTTATGGACCTAAAAGTCAAAGTAAAAATATCCTATATCCTGTATCGTTTTATGGATAAAAATGACTCAAAATGTCATTTATGAAATAATTGATATCTTAAACATCAGTTTTGTCTTTTCAACAGGAAAAATTCGATGTAATTTCAAGGCCTATTTTTGATATGGGTACAATTGATATACATGTAGGCCTATTGAACAATATCAGTCTTTATACATTTTATAATGTGCTATGTATAAATTGCGAATTAATATATAAATTAATATAAAATTAATGTGCATGTATAAGGCAAGTAGGATGGCAGTTTTTAGCCAATTAACTATAAAAACTGCAGTGTATTTCTTTATATTAATTATGAGCTAAGGGTGGCCTAAAAGGCAGAAAAGACAAAAAGACAGAACAATTTGGAGTAATTAATTAAAGAGTTGACAGGAAGTTATAGGAGTTAATGTTTGGTTTTTCTGTGTGCATGTTCTTATCATTGATGGTTTGGAGCAGGCGGCGAATGGCATGATAGAGCCGGCAGCTTGTGAAACGGCCCGGCCGTATGGCATTTTCCAAATACTCGGTTAGTTTTGTGGGGTTCATTATCGAACCCCCATTGTTTTAGCTTGTATTTATATTATTTATTAACATATAGGCCTATTTGTTTGTGAAATTTCAAGCGTTTTAAATTTTCAAAATAATCCCATTTAATTACACGGTTGACGATGAAAATGCAATGCGACCACCACCTGGTTTGGTGGACTGTCATCCCGGACTGTCATGGAACATGATGGATCATAAAAAAGAGTGATCCTAAAAATGCCTTCCACCTAAACTAATTACAAGACCTCTTCTGCATTGAAGCTGGCTTCCCCTTTTAAAGGGAATGTGCATGTATCTTCTTCTTTTATTTCTTGCATAAAAGTGTAATATTAAAGTTAACATATTGGCAATACAATTTGCTTCCTCCTCTTAATGATAAATTTTGCATTGTAGAAAAAATAAAAATGAAAAAGTTCTCCCTTTTTAAGTTTTTTTCTGTCAGTGTCGTTTTTAGCTGTGGGCCTACTATGGAGTGCAGCCTGTAGTGTAGAGGTGTATCTTACTGACTTGCTTTTAATACTGACTTTCTAACCTTTTATAATTTTATAATATATAGTTACCCCTTTGGCTCTAAAATCATAATTGCAAGACTATGAATTTGTAAAGCTATGTAGACCCTACCGAATACTGGCCACTCGTCCTTTATACCGTATTTAAATAAAAGTCTCCCCTCCATAAAGTACCACGGGGCAATTAGCAAAATAATACCATAACACATGTGATATGCTGAGGAAGCCTGATTACCTTTTTAAAATAGCTGAGTGGGAGGGTTTTCAATGAAATATTTTTTCATGTCAGTGAAATGATGCCATTTGCCCCCACATCTATATCTCATATGCACAGTTTATCCCTTACATACCCTGTGTCTTGAATAGCTATATAGCCCAACCCTGTGGTTAAGAGGCTAGGAAATAATTCCTAATATCTCAGTTTGTATGCCTTTATCTAATCTTGCCCCACATGACAACTTACTATTTAGCCCTTAAACCCAGCAAAGAGTCTGCTCAGTGTAGGAATTTTTAGCCTTTTTTTATAAATATGTTTGCAATTGGCTTATAGCCATCACATGCTGACAATGCACATAACTGATTGGTTAATCAAACTAGCAGGTCATGGTCAGGCCTAATCACAAAGTAAACATATCATCTGTAAATAAAACTATGCAGCAGGCGACTTACTTCAGAAAAGGTTCAATATAACTACATTGCATAAAACTAAGTCCATTATCTATAGTTAATTGGTCAAATGTTTATTGACTCTTGTAATAACCCATGTGTAGTAACCTGTATAATATTAGTGTTCATAAAAGCAGGACTATGAGACAAATATCCCTGACCCTGACAAAAACTAGCAAGAGCAAATGGCTGTGTAATTTGTTTACTTTAGTAATAAGGCATCTTGCATACATGTACAATTTTCATTTTATTTTATTTATTTTATTTATTTATTAGACTTTATACTTAGTAGTTTATAGCCAAATTTGTTTCCTGGAGGTGGCTTAATAAAATTCCTTTAAAAAGGAATGGGGCGCCTAATGTGAGCTTGGTCGTGATGTATTGAATTTCATGGTGTTTAGATTTGGTATTATTATCTCATGAAACCCGGTGACACCTCATTATAAAAATCAGACCTGTTGATAGGTTGTATGAGGGGATAGCCTTTTCCAGTGACGAATTGGGCCAGAAAGTTTTGCTACTTTGCAACGCAATAAAAACCCTAAATGCAAAATGAGATCCTGTAGTGTAGGTGGCTTCGAGGTGGCTTAAAAACTAAATGCAAAATGAGGTTTAAAAAAAATATTGTTTTTCAGAGTCAAGACACAGGTATCATTATTAAGCCTCATATCACTTATTTATTGTCGAATAAGTGCAGAGTAGGTTAGATATGAATATTAAATGTTAGACCAAAGTAGCTCAAAGTATATGTACTATACACCTGATCCGTGAACTTATCTTTTTTAAAGACAAATTCTTGTTTGTGTAAAAACTGAAGCATCATAATGTGTAAAAGAATATTTGAATATTAACTGTACATCATATATAGCGATTCGTGATACCCAATCATGCTTCAGTTTATGTGGTTTAGGAAGCAGAGAATTTATTTCAATTTTATATACGCCAAAATATTTTCTGAACAATAAAAATTAACACTGAATTGATGGCGGAAATTTTATGTAAAATTTACGTAGGTCCCCACTAAAGATTACTGTTTCGTCTTTATGGGAATTTAATCTTTTAATATCTGAAAGAACTTTGGGGACCTACGTGGACTACGAATCCAGACCGTCTTACAAGAAAAATGGTAGGCTAGGCTCCCTACCTTGCAGGGCACGCACGTGCATGCACGAAATGAATTGTGTATGTATCATAGGCCCCTCGTATTGTTTGTATGCGCCTGAGAATTCAACAATATTAATAGGCCTAATGGTAGCTCTACACATTAATGTTTTTAGCAGATAAAATTCCAAAATATGGTACATGATGCAGTCATGTCTACAGTGGAATTCACCACGACCTTTGCAGGACTTAAACCCCATTAAAAGCTATTAAACCAAGATAACACTCATTGAAAACAGCTCAACTGATTAAATCATATCTTCTCTGGTTAAATACACACAACATATGTTTCTGTTTTACATGTACAATGGAGCAATGAGCTGGTATTATAGTTTCAGTTGGGTGAACGATTATAAAGCTGCAACACAAGATTCGTGTGAGGGCTTTTGTTTACGAAATGAGACAATACTCTGCTTACTGTTAACCAGCGTTCTTGAAAATGAGAAGCATGGTGGTTTGCAGACTTAACACGGGTTGGAAATAATTTCTTCATATTTTTTGGTGTTATCTGTCGTTTACATATCCTTCCTAAAATACCAAAGTACTAATATTTCCAAACATCTAAATTAGCTAAAAATTTAGGACATGTTACAAAACTATATTTTCTAGAATTTTAGAAGAGTACTTTTAATATTGGCCGGTTATTTTTTCACACAGCGACGTTAACTAGGCAATTACCCATACTTCTAACGTACGCTATTTGTAGAGGTTACGCGTCAATGGTAAGAGCACTGTGTATTGTGTATAGGAAAATGGACAGTAACTGCAGTATGACGTTTTCTGTCTTTGCTTGTCACGTGGTATGTTAAAGTAATGAAGTAATTGAAGTTGTGATTATATGTTCAAATTTTCAAGATGGCCCCAACAAGTCAGTTGGCCGAGCGGTAAACAGGGTACAGGCGCTGGTAATATGTCGATACTGTATACATGATAGCGGTGCAGCGTGGGTTCGAGCCCCACCTCTGCCGAACTAAATTTCCTTTTTTTTAAATTTCATATTATGTTAGGGAAATGTGGCTGGGGGAATTTATGTATGACGAAGAGTGGTGTGGGTCGATAGGTTCATCCCCTGCAATGGTGATCCCCAGCCCGACTTGGGTCTTCACTCTTCATTCTAGCTTATGCGAAGATTTTGTTTTTATAGGCCTATTTGTTTAAAACAGCATCACACTCACTCCCACAGCCCACACCCCCACACACAACGCATGCGTATCACAGTATAGACATATGATATCCCTATTATCATTGATTAAATATTTTGAGCTCAAAATGTAGAAATATACACTTTGAGCTCATCTTATAATAATAGCTATAACAGGGCAAGGAAAGAACTAGGTCACTTTATTATTACTTGATTCATGTCGTATTTTATTCATAGGCTACATGTCGTATGTATACGGACGTTGAAACTTTAAAAAGTAACAGTCCCCAACGAATTTAGATATGAGCTCTTTGATGTCCACTCCCCAATCAGGGAATTCCCTTTAACAAAGGAGCACCTGCGTAGTACAAGGTACTGCAGCAAGGTTGCACTCGTTCTACTTGATGTGGCTTCATGTATTTATCATGCAGCCTATTATAAATATATCTATTTCATTCAAATACAGGTATGTATCTTAATACTAATAACGGCGTGTCCGTCCGTCGTCACAAGCGCTTATCGCGTTCAAGCGCGTTCGCGTTCACGCGTGATGCGCTATCGCTGAGTATCAACGGGAGTGTGCGCGGAGTACAGTGCGCGCATCGGAAAAGCATTACAGTGTGACTAACAGGTGCATCTCATCGGACCAATAATTATATAGGCCTTATTTTCAACACATATTTCATCCGAACACGTGCAAACACCAAAAACGTGCATATAGGCCTAGGCCTATTTCAGCAGAACATGACTATTTCCGGAATCCTCCAGAATGGTTAACATAAAAATTATCCGTTGTGGTAAGGCCTATAACCGTTTTTGCGTTCACGTTTCTCGCGATTGATTTCATTACTTTAGTAACGGCCTATATCCACGCCCAGATACTAATTTCGGTTTCTCTAAATGTGGTAACAGGGCAGGGCTTGGAAGAGGCGAATGATAGGTTTCCAGATTATGGGTAGGCCTACCGAACTACCGAAGTAAGCATCACACCTATAAAACAAACAGAGTTGATAAAGTTGTGTCAAGTTGGGTCTTGATCATTGAGAGACGCATTTCATAGTAGTTTAAAAAGTCAGGGCAGGTATATGGGTAACGGGTTTGGGTAATTAGAAATAGGCCTATCACGAGAAGCGCCCGACCCGAGAACCGCGAAATCTAGTTTAATATAAAAACAACATTTGAGGCTTTAGGTATTTTAGTCTCAGCTCAAACCAAAGTAAGAAAGTTTGAATTCTTATGTACCGTAAACGTTCGCCTAATGGCGCGCATGGCTCCTTTGCCTTGGGGTAAATTTCATGTACAAAGAGAGAGCTACCTCCTCTAAAAATCACAACAAGAATTAAGGGTGTGTGCATGCCCTTATTTGCTGGTGGGAATTTTGTGGGAGGGCGCTTTAAGTTTGTGTCTAAAATACCAGTTATATCAAAGGGGCCCATAGCGCCATTAGGCGAACATTCTACGGACTTCCATTGACAATACAACAATATTCGTGTTGTAAAGTAGGGTAAAAAGATCTAGGCCTCAAGAAAGAAAGAACAGGAATAAATAAAGAATAATGGACATAAAGAAAGAATTTTGCCCTAATGAATTTTTAGAAAGAGCTGAAGCAAGAAACTGAGTTTCACAATACAATCCTTTTATAGTTCGAAATGTGTGCTGCCGGCAGAGTATGCGTCCCTTTGTGTGGTTCAGTTCATGGACCTAAAGACCCGGTTTAACAAGAATGTTAAAATTATGTTACGCCAATCAAACATTTTTTAGGCCTAATATAGAAACTAGTAGGCCTACATACCACATATTGTTATTGAAAACCTGTAAGGAGAACAGCAACCCTTCACAAAAGAGAAGCTTAATTTTAGTGGTTACCTAGGATACCAACACCAGTAGCGTGCAAAGGGACAGGGGATGTGCCCCCCCTTTGTCAAAAAGTTCGGGAAATAATGCACCCAATCGGGGAAACTGGGGAATTAGTTATTAAATTTTAAAACAGTCAGAGAATCGAGACCCTGAAATGAACCAGACTTTGAAAACCTGCGTACGTTACTGCCAGGCCCGTACGCAGGATTTTTTTTCGGGGGGTGCTGATTTTGAACAAGTGGACTTTTTTCCAAAGGGGGGGGCGATTTTGTGAAATGTGGACTTTTCCCCCAAATTTGGACCTTTTTGACCAAAAACCATAAAAACCTGATTTTTTTTATACTGCTACGCCGCATAAATGCTTCAATTTTGGGACTTTTTGTATACTTTTGCAAATTTGGGGAGGTGCAGTCGCACCCGCACCCCCCTGTGACGGGCCTGGTTACTGCCAAACACACGCTTGGTGGTGGGCCTATATTAGCCTATACATGTAAAACATCATAGATGACTTGGAATAAATGCAGATAAAGCAAATATAATGTAACCTTTACAACAATAAACACCTATACACGCCTAAAATAACTCTAAAAACCCTAACATGGAATTCAAGACTTTTTGGTAGTCAATTGAAAAATTCCAACTTATTTGTGTAATTTTAGATACCCTCTATAGAGGCGATGGAATTCAGATTTTTTTGGTAAGTCAATTGAAAATTCCAACTTTTTTTGATAATTTTAAAAACCCTCTATATCCCTCCATGGAATTCCAGACTTTTTTGCTAGTCAATTGAAAAATTCCAACATTTTATTTGGGTATCTTTAGAAACCCTCTATAGAGGGCAATGGAATTCCAGATTTTTTTTGGTAAGTCAATTGAAAATTCCAACTTTTTTTTGACAATTTTAAAAACCCTCTATACCCTCCATGGATTTCCAGATTTTACATGCACTAAACAGGGCCGGAAATCCAGGTTTCTTCCTCAAGTATGCTTTGGAATTCCAGACATTTTAGAAAAAAAAAATTTTGCCCTCTATAGGGGGGGTGCATGTTTTATCTGGAATAGCCCAATAAGGCCTAGGGTTTGCATTACATGTTTTTGGAAACTACAAGTAACAATATATCTTCATACTGAATACAAAATGAACTCTTGGAAGGAAGGTTATGTCTAGTTATTAGATCTAGAAATTAGATTTTATATACATGATTTACTCTCATATTTTTCCCAAATTGAGTCAAATTCAACCTGATTTTAGTCAAATCTGGGTCAAATTTTGACTAAAAGCATGTGAGATCTTATTTTAGGTTTCTAATCATGTCAGTCAACTAGACCAATTTTAGAGTGCTGAAAATTTGGTTAAAGCATGCCTCCTTTATTCTCTACCTCGCCTTAAGAATTTTCCCAGTTCTAGACAGTAGGCCTATATTGTTTGACGTTGATGAAAAGAACTAGGCTAACCATTTTAGCAGAAAATCACAGCTGAAAACAGTGAAAACACATTGTTTGTTGTATGCAAAAAAGGTTGGTCTATTCTCTGGCTCCTAAAATATGTTGTTTGATGTGATCATTTATCAAAACATAACATTATTTTCAATTCTAGACCTTTGCAATACCATCATATATCACACCGTTAATATATTTGTTTGGTAATTTTAACTTTCCTTTATACAATTTTTTCATCTTTTTCTGCCTTTTGTGGTAAAAGAAAGAGAGCATACATAACATTACATAAATGATAGGAAGCAGTGGGCATGCTGGTTAAGGTCTTTGCCTTTGGTGCAAAATCTCCACTGGACCAAACAGAACTCAAATCAACATCCGGATATTTTCCCTTCATGTACCTTGCCATATTTTTACAGCTATCTTCTCTTTAGATGTTTACTGATGTATGTAGAGTGTGGCCTTCAACGTGCAAAATTGGGAAGGCTATTTAGCATAATAAAGGGTTAGTTCCCGATACACCGTGGAGCAAGGAAACTGGTTGTTTGCATAAATCCTTTTCTATCGCATTGTGTATAAATGATATGTCATGTCCAATTGTATTGGCTCATGGTGGACGGGGAGATATAAATTGGGTGATGATGTCACAGCTCATTAGAGTGTCTATGGTAACTTGTTGTAATGGTCGGCTACACTTGCCCGTCCTGTCCGAAATGCCCCCACCTCAGCAACCCTTTTCACTTGACCTGGTTGATGTTTGTCAACGTTATTCAGCTGTTAAAGGATGTGCTTAAAAACAAGAACAAATGGGTCATCTTCTTTGAATTTTCTTCATCCATCTATGTAACTGGACCATAATGAAGCAAATGTAAGTTGGTTAGTATGAAGGAAATAGGCTAGCTATACTCAACAGAGAGGCCTATGCTTGTCTAACACCTATTACATGTACTCAACAGGGAGACTTACGCTTGTCTAACACCAATTACATGTTTCATATAGGCCAAAAGAAGTAGGTTTAGATGGAGGTTGCATTTTCCTATACAGCTTACACAGGGAGTATTATATTTGCTGTTTGACATGATAGACACCTAATTACATGTACGCAACAGGGAGACTTACGCTTGTCTAACACCAATTACATGTTTCATTTAGGCCAAAAGAAGTAGGTTTAGATGGAGGTTGCATGTTCCTATACAGCTTACACAAGGGAGTATATATTTGCTGTTTGACATGATCAACTCATGAAGGAGAGATGCTTCAGACAGATTTTTAAAGACCACTTATTGCAATTTTAATGGTCTGTGTCATCTCAATTGACAAATTCTATTAGTGTTAAAGGTGTTAGCTTTAGGGTATTTTCACCTTATATAGGCTTATAAGGTGGTGAGTAGTCTACCTCATAGTATTCATACTTCTATCAATTCAGAACGAGAACTGCTCCCATCCATGTGCTGAAGACACAAGACCATTGGGCCATCTTAGATAATGCGAGTGAGGGAAAACATATACTCTAATTGAAGACAGAATAAAAAAGACTAGTTTGCGTATGACGTCCTGTCAACCAGACCCAAAATGCTGTACTGTGCAGGTCAGCAACCAATTCGTCGCTCGCAAGACAAAATGAGATCAGATCAGTTTCATAATCTATGTATAAAGCTCTACATTCTGACAAACTTTCAAGACATGCATGTCATTAATTAATTCCGTTTTTTAAAGTTGCAAATCTTTTAAAAACTAGATTGTCTCAGCAGCAGGGGACATTAGGCTGTCATGTGCATCTAGGTGTAGAGGCTTATCCTCTTATTCCCACTTGAGCATTCTCAAGTACACTTAAAGTGTTTTGGTCTCCTGGTCAAGTCAGTTTTAATTTAGGGGTTGTTGTTATGTTGTTATAGCAACAAGCTCAGTTTTTCTGTCCAGTCAGCTGTCACTTTAGTGGTGTGCAGCCATTCAGGTCTCCGTCTTATTTTTTAATTCCTTTGTTATGTCCATAGTTCTCCTAGTGATGCACTTGCAATTGTTCCTTCGATCTTGATGGACCAAAAAATCCCACCCACCCTCCCAAAAGCTGGAAGGGTGATTCAGTAACTAAATATGGTTAAAGATACTCCAATAAAATGGTATGTCCAAATATGCTGCTTTATGCTTTAAAATAGAGGCTTTGTATGGAATTTCTTGAAATCTTGAAGAATATCATCAGCAGATTGTCTCCACTTTCTACTGCGTTTTATAGAAGGGGAATGAATGCTTTGTATGGAGTTTCTTCAAAACCTGAAGAATCTCGTCAGTAGATTGTCTCCACTTTCTACTGCGTTTTATGGTATTGGTTGGTTTTATTGGGCTATTGGTTGCTTTGTATGGAGTTTCTTCAAAACCTGAAGAATCTCGTCAGTAGATTGTCTCCACTTTCTACTGCGTTTTATAGTGGGCTATTGGTTGCCTTCATGCTTTCCTCCCTTTCTACTGCGTTTTTATACCAGGGTTATAAATGCTTTGTTGCTTATTTGGAGTATCTTTATTTACTTGGTTGTCAATACCAGTGGATTATATATCAGTAAATGGTTTAAGCATTGATGCCGTATCTTGCTGAATACAAAATGTTCGTTTGCTAGTGTTGGCATTGTTTATTCTTTTGGAGATTTCTAATTATTTAATTGCGGTTAAAAATGCTGTTTTCCAATCCAATCCTCTGTTTGATCCAAAGATGTATCTGTTTAAGATATGCTTAAGATTTGCTTAAGATGAAATTTGGTTAAATGTGATTCAGAAGTCAACTTTTGTTTGTCCAGCCTGTATGGTTGGCTTGTACACATTTTTCCAATAATTTGTGTATTTATTGATTTATATGAAGATGATAAATAATTCCAAATGCTTGCTGCAATTAATCATCTCAATGTATATAATTTGTTTAATTGATATGAAATCTGTTATTATCTCAATATAGTCTTAATTTCTATGAGATTGTGAAATTATTATAAATAAGCTTATGTGTATTAAATGGTCCTCATGATCGTGGGGGCAATGCGGAGTCTATTCTTTGCGTTGTTGTGCTTTCCTGCTGTCTCGAGACAATTGAGTATTATCACTTATTAGGTTTGGCGTATCTCACTCAATGGAATTATTGTGTACAACAATCCCCTTGTTTGGACGACTTAGTGGCGTATCAGTGACATACGCCACTATGTCGTAACAGTCTATAAACGTAAATATGTGACATACACCACTGTTTTGGTATATCGCGGCTGTGTAGCCAGTATGGATATAATTTGACATACTGGCGTATAAGTTTAAAGACTAATTACAATTAATTGGTGAATGACGGCAATGTATTTTATACATTCAATGTAACTTAAATATTTATATTTTCACATCCATTCAAGAAAAGGGGACATTTTAATCGAGGCAATGTATGACAAACGGTTAAAAGTTGCAAAAACTTCAGATACAATTATCTCAAAATGGCCATTTTCGTGATACGCCACTATGTCTTGCGAGCGACGAACTACATCGCGCCTTTGCCTAGCCGCAGTATGTGGCCCTCACAGACTTAGCGAGCATGTAGCATGAGCATCCGAGTGCGTAGCACGAGGCGTTCAACCGAAGCGCTTTAGTGCGATGCAACCTCTCTGGATAGTATGATAAAAGCAACAGAGCCCGTAAGTAGTGCTAACCTTTGCCCTGACATCCGTCGCAAACAAGTTCAGTCTTAAATACACATTTCAAATGATTATTCCTCAATCTTCATGCACAGTTTTAAAATAGACCTTTTCTACACAAACAAGATGGCCGCTCATGCTGTGGCAGCCATCTTAGATATGCATCAGGGAAGGGATACTTAGTAATTATTCCCATTTATTGGTTGTGCTTAGGCAGTTATAATAGATAAAGCTTTCCTTGAACATTTTTAAAGCTAATGATGCTTTAAAAATAAAATAGATCACCCTATCCCAATCAGAGCATGCACTTTATCAACCGTTGGGTTCCCCAATCAAAACAGTCTAATGTTACTTCACACGAAGTGACACTTTCATTTATTTTTTGACAACATGTTTACAGGGCATACTCCTATTAAAAGATCAGGCATTACCGCAAGAAAAATTGTATATGGCTGCTTTCAAAAGTAATCCAAAACAAGTTTTGTTGAAGGATATTTTCATCTTGTTTATAATAGAATGGGATATGCTTCTGCAGCTGCATGTATTTTGTTTAGAATAATGTCCCTGTTGCCATGTTTAGTACTTTCTGACGTTCGGTGAATTTTAAGAAAGTGGTTTTTCACCAACAAATTCACATTAGTTGAGTGAAAAGTAATATGATTCTCTTGAAACAAATTTATTAAGATCATTCATACTCATAGTTCTATTAGGTAGAAAAAGGTTCTTTTTCAGATCCAAAACCGATACTCACTCAAAAATATTTAAATTCCTGGGAATTTTGAACATTCTGGTGTTTCTAGATGCTGGTAGAAATGGCAACACTGCCTGGTTTTGATGATGTAGCTAAAATACCTGGTTGCCATTTATTTATGAATTGGTTATAGTTTGTCTAGTTTCTATGACCCCTCGTCTTTATTCATGATATTGTAGCCTCTGCTCTTCCGCGTTTCTATTAGCATCTAGAAACACCAGAGTGATCAGCATTCCTAGATCCTGATATAGGAATTAAAATATTTTTGACTGCGTATCAGTTCTGGATAGGAAGAAGAACCTTTTCCAGGCCCATAGTCAGGATTTAGGGGGTGGGGTGACAGGCTCAAAAGTGCACATTTTTGGAAAAAAAATATTAAAAAATGGGCCAGTTTCAATTTTTGACAGAAAGAAGTGGACCTTTTGTGAATTTTGTCCTTCAAATAAGGGCTGATTTTCAGTTGTTTTACAGAAAAAAGTGGACTTATTTATTTGGATTGGCATGGTGGTGCACCATACCCTCACACCCTTGCTCAGTGGGACTTTTTTCTACTTAACATATGGTTCTGTTTCAAGAGGTACACAAATTAGATAATCCAACTTTTGCATGCAGTTCAGATAATCCAACGTCTTGAAATATTTGTCAAAATAAGATTCATATTTTGTTTACTTCTCCTTTAAGTGAATTTGGATTCTGAACATGCATACACTCAGGTGAAAAACAGAATGTTCTGACATCATTTTGTATGCTACCAGTCAGACTCTGTCTGTAATGTGACAGATAGGGGTATCATAGGAACATTTTCATAAACACAAACTGGATATTTGATACAAGATACATCAGAATAAAGAATACCATGTAATGAGCCAATTGAGTTTGTCTTCCACCTGTGGAGTGTCATTGTGATTTTTGCTCCTGTTTTGGTTTGAGATGCAGAAATGTTCATTTGAATTAATATATAATAACTGTGTTTGTAATTTGTAGTTTATCCAACCCCATCCCCCATGTCAACAACAAATATACGCCACTGGTAATGACAAATAAATAATGTGGAACTATGGTTGTTTATTGGAACATCCTCATTTAAGTTTCACATGTGCTAGTTTGCATTAAATGTTTTCCAAAAATGAGCGATGCTTTCCTCAAGAATACCAAACATGTTTATACTGCATTGACATGGTTCATCTCAAGAACCACTGAATCAATTATAGGACATTTGAATGCATCTTCATACATATTCCAAAAATGGTCAGAAAAACTTACGGAATTTTGGTAGAATTTCAGTCATCAGTAATTTCTTGTCACCAAGCCAAGGGTTAACTCTCCTGCGAGTCTATGCTCTATATTATGTGCACTATATCGTGTCCACGATCTTGTCCTGAGGTCCTAGCTTAGCTAATCTTCAGACAACAGTCCATTAAATTTCTATGCTACCCTAAAGGTAACTGATGATCATCATTTATTGCTCATGGTCTGTTTATACATTGCACTACAACAATGTCTGCTCATTCTGATATTTTCTTGTTCGTATTTCAAAAAGTTTTCATGGAAATAAACCACTGAAACTTTGCATGTTTGTAGTCATCTTAATGCATTTTCAATGTAGTCTTCATATAGGATCAGAGAAAATTTAAAATTCTTCGATTTAAAAAAAAAAATTTCATAAATTTTGTTGGGTGCGTCGTCTGCTATTTGTATCAGGACAGAGAGGGATATTTTTACAAAGTAGGACAGTGTGTGTATTTCCCAGGACACTAATAATTTGTTTACATCTTGTATATAATATATAGGTCCGGTTTGATACTATTACATGTATTAATTACTTTATCTTTGCTATTGTCTGATCTTTTATTTGCTCTGTTTTTGTGAGTTATTTTTAGCAAAATGCGGTTGAAAATACATGTATTGGTAATTGCATTGTTGTCTTTAATTTAAGGATTACAAATAGTCCCTACTCACCCTTGCTATTAAAATAAGACAACACAAACAAAATCTTAAGATAACAGTGATCATCTTATGAGAGTATTACTGTTATTTTGCAATATGCATTGAAAGAGTTTGCATAACTTTTTTTGCCAGAGAAGTTTTCTTTCTCCATTTATTACAGTGACAATAAATCAAGAAAAACATGTGACTTTTTAGTTTATCAAGTTGCTCTTTAATTAATCCTTTTCACTTTCAAAGTGACTTTTCAAAATGAAATGTTAGAAAGGTGTACCTGTAGCTATGTGCATTAAATGCTTTGTAACAGTAAATTTCCGCAAGGCAGGGACCAACAAAATTCGCATTCACTTTTTTTCTTTCCTGTTGACTGTGTTCCTTTCTTTTTGACTTGTTCCACTCATTTTTTAACCCTAAACCACACTATTGCGCATACAATTGTAAAAAATAAATCAAAAGCAAGTTTTGATTTTTGTTTGTTTGTCTGATTTTTAAGTGATATTTGTATATACCGTAGAATTTTGTGTGCAAGCATAATGTCCCTAAATGAGAGTCTTTTTGACACAAGTTAAACATCACAAGATTGGTCTGACAATAATACATGTTTGTACAGATG
Organism: Amphiura filiformis; assembly: GCF_039555335.1. Classification (NCBI taxonomy): domain Eukaryota; kingdom Metazoa; phylum Echinodermata; class Ophiuroidea; order Amphilepidida; family Amphiuridae; genus Amphiura; species Amphiura filiformis. The sequence goes on along the minus strand of NC_092631.1, from coordinate 24,847,394 downwards.
CCTGTATCAGTAATACAGTTGCTGTTGCTCAAATTCCAAATAATATTTTTGTGGAGGATGTCTGCCTTTTGTCTCTTTCATCAAAAAAAAGTTCATTTAGGCAACAGAAAAAAACCCCTGTTATATGGATGAACGGAAGCTAACGGACCAGGCTTTTTTTGGGGAATTACCCAAAAACATCACCAAAATCAGTAAATATTTGCAATTTGGGAAGATACAAAAAAAATTTTGTTCCTGAAATTGTTGAAATTTGGGTCGGTATTCATTTGTACAGGAAAATTGTTTCCCAATTTGTTCAAAATCTGGGTCGGTCAGGTCCGTAGAACAGGGTTTTCTTTTTTCGTCGCATTAGGGCTTGTGAGTGATCAATACTAACATTGGTGTGAATATAGCATTTTGATAACATTTCCCCATCATGACTTGGAGTGACTGTGTTAAATGTTTAAAACAGGATTCCAAGGTTTTGTAACTTTTTGTTGAAATATTCAAATAGTAGTCACTATTACTACAGGGAGTATACATTTTCAAATATATTGTGCATTTATTTTAGCAAATGCAAGTCCCGGATTCTTTGAGTCCCTACCATAAGAGCCTATGAAAGGTGATAATGATACCAAATTCGGATGTAAGAAGTGGCAAGAACAAGCATCAATGTCGCTGCGCATTTTGCATTTTATATAACTTGTTTGATCATCGATATGTCTGATACAACATAGATATGTTTGATGTGAGCATGTAAGCATGGGTAGTAAAATAAGACGGTGGAAATGAGTGTGGTTTGGTTAGTGACTTAAAGCTAAATCGTGTGCCGTGAATGGGAAAGTGGAATTAGAACATGATTTGAATATGAACCGGTGAAAAATAGGTTGGATTGCCGTATTCCAATTCTGAAAAAGGGGGGAAGAGGTTTGATAATATTTAAAGAAAGCTTCGTTTTGGAATCCTAGTGTTGCATTCAAGTAATAAACATAGAAAATTATCGCTAATTTGTTGATACCATGTTAATTTCAAAGTTTCAGTGCTTTTAAAGATAACAACAAATAGATTGTTAGCTTTGAAAATGTTAAAACTACCCTGCTTCAAAAAAATGGTGCATTCCAGGAAAACATTGATAAAGTCACAGATGACCTATTTTTCACAGCTTTTATTTTTAGCAGCATTCATGTAAGTTCATGTGCACATGATATTTTTGTAATTTGGCTTTCTTTTCGATGTAATCCAAGGTCTTTTGTGTACAGTGACTTCATTTCATAGTCTGATAGTTACAACCAACTTCTTTGTACACCACATTTCGCCATAATACATTCTAGAAAGCGCTTGCTGTTAGAATAAGAAAAATTTTAATGCTAATTTATTGCACATTCTAGGGAAGCGTGGTTACCTTTTTAAAATAACCGAGTGAGAGGGTTTTCAAGAAAATATTTTTCCTGTCAAAACTGAAGCATCCTCTGTATAAAAGAAAATATGAATATTAACTGCACATCATATATAACGATTCGTGATACCCAATTGTGGCACATTTGATGTCGTTTAAGAAGCAGAGAATTTTATTTCAATTTTATATCGCGCAAAAATATTTTTTAATTGAGCAAGAATAAGGATAGAAAAACGTTGAAAATCCTATGTGAATATTACATTAGACCCAACCAAAGATTACTGTTTCGTTTTTATGGTAATATAATCTTTTATTTCCTGAAAAAACATTTTGGGTCTAATGTCGAATATTCACATACTTGATCAAAACATCGAACGTGTATGCAAGAAAATGGTATGTTTTCCTCTATAGTATTTTACTGACCATGGAAATGTACTGAGACACAAGCACGCACGTCAAAATCGATATAATGTATTGTCCATATAGACGCCCAGTTATCATGTTTATTGTTGGATTTTTTTTGTATAAAACACGCAGTTAACAATAATTGAGCGCTAATGATACACATAAATGTTTTTAGGCAAATAAAATTCCAAAATATGTACGTTTTCTGCCTTTGCTTGTCACGTGGTAGGCCTATGTTGAAGTTGCGATTATATCTTCAAATAAGTTTCAAATGAATTCCAACAAGACAAGTGGCCGAGTGGTCTAAGGCGCTTGGTTCATAGTGTGTCCAAAGCAGTCCGCCGCCCGTGAGTTCGAACCCGCCTCCCGCCTAAACTTTAATGAAGTAAAATTAAAATTTTACTTTAAAAAAATTTCATATTGGGGAAATGTGACTGGCAGAATTTATGTATGGCATGGAGTGGTGTGACTTCTTTGCTACTGTGTATTTTTTGAATAATTTACATAATGCTTTACTGACATATCATAACTGGAAGGTTTTACAAAAGTAGGCCTATGCAGAAAATTCTGAATCATTAATTTTTGATAACAATAATTAATTTACCCCTTGCATGGTTCCGCCATATGGGTAGAGCCTCAAACTGGTACTAGACATAAAAGAAGAAATTACGTCACTTTACACAACGTTATATGACTTGATGACCATGCAACGAGTGGATAATATGCTGTCCCAACCCTAATCTACTAGCCTTTGCATGCTCTAATAGAAAACCTAGCACAGATTTTGTCACAACCAGTGTTCGAAATAAGCCAACATATTTAAGGACCATTAAATCAAAATCAACAGGTCCTCATCAATTTTCAAATGTTTTCAAATTTCAACGTTACACTGGTCTGCATTTTGTGACACTTTGTAAGCTGACTGAGGTGACAAACTTTAATAGGTTCTATGGGTCTGGCGTATCACTAGACCCTGCAAGTGATTTTCACTGGCCCTGAAATCAAAATCAAAAATCAAGCAGGCCCCATCAAGTTTCACTGGTCTGAACTAAAAAACAAATTAAAAAAAAAAAAGTTTTAATGTTACACTGGTCCATATTTTGTGACACTTTGTAAGCTGACTGTGATGACAACTTTAATGGGTCCTATAGGCCTGGTGTATCCCTGGGCCCCGCAAGTGCTTTTCACTGGCCCTGAAATCAAAATCAACAGGCCCTTGTAAATTTTCACGGACCTGAAGTTTTAATGTTACACTGGTCCACATTTTGTGACACTTTGTAAGCTAACTGTGGTGACAAACTTTAATGGGTCCTACAGGTCTTGTGTATCACTGGGCCCCGCAAGTGATTTTCACTGGCCTTGAAATCAAAATCAACAGGCCCTCATCAATTTTCACAGGCCCAAACTTAGATTGTAAAATTTTAAATATTGTTATACTGGTCCACTTTTTGTGACACTTTGCAAACTGACTGGGGTGACAAACTTTAATTGGTCCTATAGGCCTGGTGTGTCACTGGGCCCCCGCAAGTGATATTAACTGGCTTTTGGCCTGAGGCCTACCCAGTCCAAACAATGGAGTACTATCAAACCGAACCCTTGTGAAAACCCTTATCTTAGCCTTCGCTCTAATACAAACCCTAAAACCTAAACCTAGTACTAAAGCAAAAGGGTGACAAATTTTGTACAACCCTTACCAAATTTCCGGAAAGTGTAGTGGGCAGTTCCGGTCTGCTCTAGCTCCATCATCAATAAATATGGTCAGCTGATTTATAAACAAGTGTTGAGACCAGGATAAATTTGCTTCCTTGCGGTATGTCTTGCTTTAATGTTCTCCTCACAGAGGCACACTAGGATCTACAACATGCTAATCTATCAAGGCACAGTTCCTTTACCCCAATACATGTGTACATTCATTGAATGACCGTTGAAAATTTGGGTACAAAAACTCATACTCTGTAACTTGAGGTCAAATTTGCACTACAATTGTTTAATTGAGGTTATTGAACTATGCCATTGGGATGAGGCCACTGTGGTCCATAGTGACAAGGAGGAGGAGGAGGAGAATCAAGATGAATGGAAATCTAAATTAAGCCTGTAAGGGCGGACAAAATAGAGGTCAGTTTTCTTAAACTTATTGCGCTGTCAATCTTTGACTCCCAAAGGGATATCTATACCTGAGAATATTAAACACTGCCCTCTAGGAGTCCGGGAGGCAAAGAAGGTAAATAAAGTAAATTGGCCGCGTGTGAAAACATTTCATCTGTGGTTTCGTTATTGTCAGGTACTGCAGCCATCAGTATGTGATCTCCCCAGACGTTTTAGTTCTTTATCACGATGTCCGATCCTATTATGCTTCTAGCTCATCTTATCTCTGGATTTGTTATTCCTCATAGAAGTCTTGTCCTAAGTTTAGTACATAAAGGTGTGTGAATTCCCAGTGTGTGTTCACTGAATCTTCTTGTGGGTATGCTTATAGCCTGTAGAAATACTTTACTTAGGACTGCAAATCAGTACTAGTGTCCCAGTTTATTATTAAGGTTTTTGATTTAAAATAACTCTTTCTAAATCATCTTTATGAAGTTGGTGACCACTGGCCCTATTCAGAGCTATTATACATGTAGGAACTGTGCTCAGATTAAAGCAATAATGTGCAATTTCCATAAAGAATAGATTCTTGTTTGTTTTCTACAAAATGTTAGTCACTGATCACATTATGTTCAATTTTTATTTTGAGCCGAGCAAATGAGGTAAAACAAAGGAAATTGCTTTTTCATTCCAGTGCCTTGTACAATATATTTTATATTGCCAATGTGTGTATTAACACAGCTAGGACATGTAAATAAAGATGAATAATGATATACTCACAGTATATATGTCATTTTATTTACGCATGCACAAGGCGTTTTAGCCATCACTCGATCGGTGAATATTGTGAATAAAACCGGGATCCCGGGTTTATTATAAAAACTTAATTTTTACTGTAATTAAAGCTCTTCAAACTTAGCAATGGTATTTTAGTGTACCATTGGGCATTATAGTGCAAAAAGTAGAAATTCAAGAAAAATTGAGGGCATCACTATGGAGCAAATCACACATTATATGGCTTAAAGGCAATAGTTAGATATTGCACATTAATTTTTGCTGAACCATGAAATGGTATCAGCCTATAAGAGTGTTTGTTACTAGGTTACTAACTAACCTTTTGGTCTGAAATGGACATATCTTTAAATGCCACGAAGGTATGAACCCCCCGAGTGATGTCAAATGAAAGAGGAAGGAATGAAGAATATAATAAAAATATTTCCACGTCAGAGGTCATCTAAGGGGTCACAGGGGTCAAAAAAGGTAATTTTAACCGAAAATGCTCCAATTGAGCTGTAATCTATATTGTTTAGAATATTTTAATATTCATTTAAGGTCATTAAGGGGTCATAAAGACAAAAGACAAAATGCACCCCACCCAAAACAAAAAAAGAAAAAAAATGCAAAACATTATGGGACCTTTGGAGGAGGAGCGAGTCAAGGAGTTCTATCAATGACAAAATTGATCCTGCCCGGCCACTAAAATGAATGAGTGCTATACTCAGAACATGAAGGCCTATATTGAGAGGGTTTTTATATCTGTAAACCATTCAGCATGTTCAGTGTCAGTGAGATGATTTTATTTTACATCTGATGTCACACAATGGCACAGCAGGAAATGAAAATGAAAAGTGATAGTGCCTGATGCATGATGGGATATTGTGTAATGATGATGGTATTATAGGTCTGAGACATGATCATGACAAAGTTCATTGCACTATTTATTTATTTTTACCCCCTTATCATCAAATGTTCATTCATTTCATCTTATTGTGGATTGAAAGAGATGTCAGTGTTTTCAGAGTTCATGGATACACTTACCATATGTGACCGTACAGCACGAATGAGCCGTAAATTCCCTAAATTGTATTCTGAGTTACAGTGTAAAATGTGCATGACAGTCGTATTCATCGGTATCTCTAGCTGGCACGACATCTATCTCATTTTGATAGTCAAACACCAATCAATAATCCTATTGTTGAAGAGGATAATAAGCTTCTACCTTAGATGGCTATAGAATTTGTAATAGCTCTGGTCTTTGTTTGTGTTGGCTAAATCCTGTTCAAGTGGTGGGTTACCAGGCATTGTATTTTGTATAGGTATGTATAACCAACAATTAACAATGAGAGAACTTTCTTGAACCTCGTTGACTTGGGAATGATTTGAAATGACTGCCAATTACTGTTTGATATTTATTGCCAGCAATGTGGAAAAAGAGACACATGTAGACACGAAAAAAGCTATCATTTTGTTGAAGGAGCAAAGTTCATCAAACCATAACCTCACTTCTGGATATCGTTTGAAGTCAAATAATATACCATTTTAAAGCTTGTGATGTATATTTTCTAAACACGAAATAAAACAAAATTGACCGGGGGAGGAATTTACGCCTCATTTGCCATGACCGGTCACATATTGTCTGTAATAAACCCCCTGGGCATGCAATTTTTACGAAAAGAAGTAGGTATTTAGAAGCAAAGTTTCAGTAAAAGAAGTAAAAAAGTATCGTCCACATCTGGTTAGTTCTGGGTTCAAATCTAATATGATGGCGCCAACGTAGCCACATAATCACACAGTAAATTCTATGAAATTACATTTGTAATTACATTTTAAGCAAGAATGTGATTGTTTACTTGGTGAAATTCTACAATAATTTGGCAATAAACTGGATGGAAATTTAAGTTAGAATATGGTTTGCAATTTAGCGGTTGTGACAACCAGCACTGATGCCAGTTTTAAGCATAGTCACATGTAGCTCTTGGCCAGAGCCCTCGGTGTACCCTTTAAGAAGATCCAGTGATCCACGAGTAAAATAAGCAAGTGAAGAAAATGTATAGTAAAACATGATATCACTACCAGTACTAAGCATGCTAAGGCAAAACTACATTTAGTCACCAACACATCTGTGCTCAGAAGTAACAGACCACTGCACTATCCCTTGCGAAGGCAAGGCACGCTGACGAAAGCGAGCCAGTGGCTCACCAACATCACAACATCACCACACTGCAGGAAAGACCACTGATGACCCCACCCCACTAACCGCGAAAGTCCACTAGCCGACGCGCCTGCCGGTCTTTACTAGTGTGTGGTCAGAGGGGATATGGCATGGTTTTTCAGTTTTTCTTCTATTGGGTGGAAAATAGGTCGGCTTTGGAGCAAAGCTAAGTCACATGATGGCATGAACATTTATGCATTATCTTGGTCACTTTGTCATTGAAAATATGCAAGGGGTGTTTATTACAGACAATGTGGCTTGATGAAATCACAAGTAATAAAAAAATTAATTAATTCTATAGATTGATAAATTTGTTCTGTGCAGTATAATAGCTTATTTGTCATATTGCACCTTTATTCCTTCACTTAAGGGGGTAGTACACCCCTCGATAAATTTGTGTCTATTTTTGCATTTTTCTCAAAAACTAATAACACACTGGTAACAAAAGTTATGTTTATTATAGGGGCAAGGAATCCAATTTCAGTGACCCAAGACAAGCGGTTTGTTATTTATGATAAGAAATAAGGTACCGCTAGGATGTACCTCATTTCCTATCATATATGCTGAACCGCTTGTCTTGAGTTACTGAAATTTCAGTGTAGTAATTGGATCCCTTGCCCCAATAATATACCTAACTTTTGTTACCAGTGTGTTATTATTTTTTGAGAAAAATGCAAAAATAGTCACAAATTTACCACAGGGGTGTAGTACCCCCTTAACATTCATTGGGGTAAGAATAGATATAATTTCAAGATTCCAAAAATTTTAAATCTTATTTTTCCTCATGTAGGCTAAATTGACATATCATTTTTCAAGCTAGTGGGTAGAAAAATATGCAAATTACTCCAAGGTAGGCTACATCACTTTTTCTTTCAAACCTATTGCATTGTTACTTGAAAAGTTGCCAATAAAGTGCTCTTTTCAAAAGCCATAGTGTGGATATGCATCTGTGTAAGAGGTGGATGTTTACATCTTATGCAATGTTGTTCAATTTTATCAAAAGCCATAGTGTGGATATGCATCTGTGTAAGAGGTGGATGTTTACATCTTATGCAATGTTGTTCAATTTTATCAAAAGCCATAGTGTGGATATGCATCTGTGTAAGAGGTGGATGTTTACATCTTATGCAATGTTGTTCAATTTTATCAAAAGCCATAGTGTGCATATGCATCTGTGTAAGAGGTGGATGTTTACATCTTATGCAATGTTGTTCAATTTGATCAAAAGCCATAGTGTGGATATGCATCTGTGTAAGAGGTGGATGTTTACATCTTATGCAATGTTGTCAAATTTTCGTCGTCTGCTATCAATACTGAAAAGGTGCTCTTCTCAATCTAAGTGGTTGTCTGAGCAATTTGTGTTATAGCCTAAATCCTTTTCATACCCACAATATAGTGATAATGTAGAGGTATCGGATAACACAAGAATCCCACACAAATTGTGCCAGATTCTTTAGGCCGTCGGCTAATACTCATTTCTCTCACTAAATCTCTATTGGTATAGCGTTTTCTAGAATGGAGTCTATATCATAGGGCTGCTAGCTTAGCCTGACAGTCAAGATATTAACAATTTAAAGATATACGTAGTGATTTTGCTGCATGAGAAGATCACATATAAAACGAGTATTCTTTTTCGCATTTGGAATGTAGAAATCTCCCCCAAAAAAAAACCTTGCATGCAAAAAAAGTTGACTTCACACTCTAACAATTAGGGAGCTATTTTTGTGGACTCCTTTGTTAATGTTACTTATAATTTGGATATTCTTGGACATTTCTACCCTATTTTATCCTGAAAAGTGGAAATTTTCTTCAGAGGGACTCTTTTTTAAAGGTGGGAGAACACACAAAGCTTGATTAAAAGAGCATTTTGTGATCCACAGCATCAATCCCCCCCCTCCCCACTTTTCTCTGTGCAGATTATTTTGTTTAACAAAAATATTGTCAAATTTGAATTACGTTCTGGTACACTAGAACGAAATTACAACACATTGTCTATGAAACAGTGTAATACACATTATCATGGATAACTCGTAAATGCAAAATCGGAATCAATTGAAATTTGGGGAATACAATTTTTTTTGTGTGGATATCTACTGAAAAATGTCATAAAAAGAGGATGCTAGGATCACAAAATACTCAAGAGGATGTGCAGTATAGTCCAAGTTGAATTCAGTAACGTTCGAAGAGCAAGGCATGATGGGAAAATGATGCACTATGGGAGCTCAGAATAATAAACACTAGGATCTACAACATGCTCATCTATCAGGGGCACAGTTCTTTAACCCCAATACATGTGTACATTCATTGAATGACCTTTAAAATTTTGTACAAAAACTCATACTCTGCAACTTGAGGTCAAATTTTGCACTATGATTATGTAATTGAGGTTATTGGACTATGCCATTGGGATGAGGCTATTGTGGTCCATAGTGAAAGTGGAAAAGGAAGACATGATGTCTGAGTTCATGAGTACTATTTTGTTACCACAATCTAACATGCCCTCATGACTCCTGTCATGAATGCGTATTTGCCAACTCCTTCATATGTGGGATTCCATGTTAAAAATAGGCAATGGTAATGTTCCCTACATTTTCCTCTTTTATATAATTTTATTTTCGACTGCATCCATTTTCACACTTGAGCACTTCGGAACAAGTCATATTGCAGTTACTGTCCGTTTTCCTATACACAATACACAGTGCTCTTTCCCATTGACGCGTGACCTTTACAAATAGCCCTACATTAACAGTATGGGGATATGACTAGTTAACGTCGCTGTGTGAAAAATAACCGGCCAATATTAAAAGTACTCTTCTAAAGTTCTAGAAAATATAGTTTTTAACATGTCCTAAATTTTTAGCTAATTTAGATGTTTGGAAATATTCGTACTTTGGTGTTTTAGTTAATGTTATAGGTAATAGTACATTGCCTAGTTAACGTCGCTGTGTGAAAAATAACCGGCCAATATTAAAAGTACTCTTCTAAAATTCTAGACAATATAGTTTTGTAACATGTCCTAAATTTTTAGCTAATTTAGGTGTTTGGAGAGGGTCGTACTTTTGTGTTTTAGGAAGGACATGTAAGCGACAGATAACACTACAAATATGAAGAAATTATTTCCAAACCGTGTTAAGTCAAAAATCATTATGTTGCTCATTTTCAAGAATGCTGGTTTACAAAAAGCACGCCATTGTCTGATTTCGTGAACAAAGCCACACATAACATTGTTTCCTTTCATTTCCTTTATAATCGGTTACCCAACTGAAGCTATGAATACCAGCTTTATTGCGATATCGCACATGAAAACAGTCACTTGTGCACAACCAGAGAAGATCCGATTTAATCAGTTGAGCTGTTTCAATGAGTGTTATCTTGGTTTAATAGCTTTTAATGGGGTTAAGTCCTGCAAAGGTCGAGATGAATTCTACTGTAGACATGACTGCATCATGTGCAGAATTACAAATGCAGAAGCACATTTCTGCTATAAGTCTGTATATGAAAGCCGAAGTCTTGTTTAAGTGACGATGGTGTCATACATTCATGTTGATATTATAAGCTCCCAGTAAATAAGTGTGCTGATGGAATGAGCCCAACATCACAAGAGAAGCTCATTGACCCAAAGGTGGTGAGTAAAGTAGTTGGGGGCACCTATATGAAAAGCTGTATTTCTAGAATTTTTGACTCACTGAAATACTACGGTCTTTTAGCACATTTGTTAGGTATTTCATACTGTATTTAAAATATCTCAATAGTTTTGTGCAGTCCGGGTTGGCAGCCCAGTGGTGATGATCATAAAAATCCCATAGGAAAATTGCCGAAAAATGTCTTGTGCCCCCCAGACCCGGTGCCCCCCTCCAATCATGGTCGGTGCCCCCCAATGTGATGACCCACGCTACGCCACTGGGGCAGCCTTTCAATTTTAACTTTTACTAAGAATCTATGACATGTACTAAACATGTTTGCCAGGCTGTAAATATACATGTATGTCATATTCCGATTCCTAAAATTTCAACTTGATCTCATGCCTTTGAGTAGCCCTATTTTTGAAACGGAAGTAACAGAAATGTTAGCACCCAGTTTAAACATTGATTGTAACATGACTCAGACCAGACTTGTAATGGCAAGTAGGTAATATAATATTCTTGCATATTTGTCTATTATTTTGAGAATCACTAACAAGTAGATACCAGTCCACAGACACGTCTTTTGTTTTCAAAGTATCTACTGTCGCATACTTATAAAAAAAGTTAACCTGTCCAGTGCGCATACAAATTACAAGCTATAAATTAAAAGGAGAAACCCAAAAATTAATAAACAGTGTAAGAATTAGTTCTTTTATCACCATATTTTAAATCAGCATGATATATGGATCCAAATGAGTACAAACATGCCTAGTATTGGTTCATTGGTTGAGGAGATATGTATCTTAATTTCTAGTACCATCAGTACATTGGAGCAATAGCCACATTTCAGGCTAGAGCACATACAAAAATGTGTATAGATAAGTGGGTGATGTATAGGCTTGGAGCAAACCTGCAGACAGACTCAAAGAAAACAGTTTAGAAATGGGGTATTCCTGTTGAAATCCATACACCCCCTGCCTTAATTGGAAGACATTACCTTCATCTTCCACATAGGGAATAGAGATTTCAAATTGAGTCACTAGAGATTTCAAATTGAGTCACTGATTCAGGTTACTCCAGTTGAAATTCACACTCCCTGTGTGGGAGATTAAGGTAATGTCTTCTATAGGGGTGTATGGATTTCAACAGGAATAGCCCAATAGGGTTCAGGTGTGAACCTAATGAATGTGCATGTTATTTTGCATGCAGCACAAGGGATATTTCATGTAGGTGTATATCTGGAAACGAGGACACATACTGAAATATACAATGATAAACGAGGACACCCAGCAACTGAGGATGTCCACTGTTCTTCTCTCCCTACTAACATATTGCAAGCAACATACAAAATGTAAAAAGACCATGTCTTGTTTGCCTGTGTTAAGCCATGTCTCAGTTGGAGAGTAAAAGTCAAGTGGGTCGACAGTAGGAGCTTAACTTTGGGTGTGCGCAGGCCCGTACACAGGAGTTTTTTGAGGGTGCTGATTTTGAAAAGTGGACCTTTTTTCCCAAGGGGGGGGGGCAATTATGTGAAAAGTGGACTTTTTCCCACAATGTGGACTTTTTCAAACCAAAACAACGAAAAAGGCAGATTTTTTTTTGCTTGCTGTGCTTGCAAATTTTTTGGGACTTACATTATACTTTTGTAAATTTGTGGGTGGGTGTGTGTTTTTTCCTCTGTGTGTATTATGTTGTATATGAAATGTTATTGTAAAATGTTTTCTGCCTTATCAAAAATGTAACATTATTATGTTTTCTGAAATGGTATATGAAGTGTTATAGATTTCCCATTCATTTCTCTTGACAATTTTTCATTTGCTCATTAAAAAAAAATTTCATCAACATAATTATTATCTTTCTAGCAAATACCATTTGAAGAGCATGATAATTGGGGTTTAGAATGTGAATGGGGATTGGTTTTTTAAAAGATTTCATATTCCTTCTTGAAGCTTCTTGAAATTATGTTCAACAGCTATTTTAAAAATATATGGGTTTGTGTGTCATGCCAATACCACTTTATAATTTGGAGGGTGATGAAGTACATACATTAACCAGGGTCATGGATCCCAGGGATATTGACCCCTCCTCCCTAGGATAGGGTCCAAATGAGACTGAAAGTGACATACCAAGCAGTAGCAATATGTATAGGAGCCATGACTTAGCTTTGTGCAACAGGAAAGCTATGGTTTTATATCTATATAGGTGTCTGTTGGAAAATGGAGTGAAATTAAAAACCAATTTCCTCTGTCTGACCACAGATGAGCAACTGTTTCCTCTATTTTACATCACAGTATATAATGGGCTGTTCCAGTTGAAATACATGCACCCTATGGAAGACAGGGGTTTGAATTTCAAATGGGGTTACCTGAATGTAGTAATGGGCGACTCCATTGAAAGGTACACTGCACTCCCTATGTGGGAGATTACGATTATTAAGGTATTAATGTATTCCATAGGGGTGTAAATTTCAAATGGAATAGCCAAATATATAGGGTTCTTATCAAAATGCTCAAATATTTGAAAAATTGTTGAAAGCTTCATAAAAATGGTTATCTAACGTAAAGAATATTAGTATTACACTCTCCAAAGTATTCCCAGCAAACACAAAACGTTTTCGACATCATTCGCAAAAGGTTATAAAAGGTTGTCAGAAAAGCGTTTAAATGTCGGGTTATATAAAGGGTATATTAAGAGTATAAAGCGTTTTCATAACCTTAAAAAGCATTTGTTGATAATCTACTGCTCAGCAAACAAAAATGTTTTACAGAAAACGTTTAAATGTCGGATTATATAAAGGGTATAAAAACGTTTTAATAACATTCCAAAAACATTCTTGAAAACTTGATACAAAACATTCTAAACAGAATGTTATTTTGGGAGTTGAAAAAATATTTTGCGATAAATGTTTGCCCAAAATATTTTTAAAAACGTTTTAAAAACGTTTTCATGACCTTTATATAACCCGACATTTAAATGTTATTAAAAGGTTTTGAAAAAACATTTTAAGAACATTTCTGTGTTAGCTGGGTTCAAATATTTTAACATAATGTTATTTAAGTATTGACACAATATTTGGCAGAAATGTTTGCAAAAATAGTTTACAATAACATTTTTTGAAAACATTAAAAAATATTGCTGTAGTGTGTTTTCATACAAAACGTTTTAAAACGTTATCATGACCTTTATACAACCCGACATTTTAATGTTATTAAAACGCTTTTACCTAAACCAAAAGCCAAAATATAACTTATTTAAAATGTTTTTAAAACGTTTTTGTGTTTGCTGGGTTTCCAGCCTCCTCAACAATACTGTTCAAAAAACTGTAGGCCACTCTGTAAGCAAGTCAGGGAAAAAATAATGTTGAATTGTGTTTTTATTTTGACACCTACATCAAAATTGGATCTTCAAGGCAAATGTGTGAATAAATAGTACTGCAGTATAGATGAATAGGTACATGCACAAAATTATCTCCTCACCATGCAAAGTGCGACAGGAATCAAAACAAACCCGGCTCATTAATGCATTTCATTCATCCAGCGTCGCAACCTTGAACACATATGAAGACGACAAATGGCGCTTTGGGGGCAATCTTTGAGACGATCCCGTGAGATAGATTGAGGAAGTGTTCAGTGATATCTTTGGTAGTATTTGGCAGGAAACGGAGAGGCTTTTACAGCTTGATGTAGTATATCGTTATATTGTATGTGAGGATGTGAAATATAGAGAATGATGAGGGATTCTTCAATTACTAGCCGTATTTCAGTATTTTAAACACTAGAAAAAAGAATGGTGTTATTAAGATCTGTAACAAAATCCGAGCACGTGTATGATGATTGTAAAATGTATGCAAGCTGAATTCTTTATAAGTATTTTAAAGGAAGAGGTTTTGCTTCAATTGAATTGCTGGCCCTTTATCTAAAGTACTCATACCGTAGAATTCCGTCTAGAAGCCTTTTATCCTCTAAACGAGGTTTTTTTTTAACGAAAGATATGAAAGGCCAATACCCTTCTCAAAAACATTGCAATAGATTGGTCTTACAAATATACATGTTTGTACAGCTGCCTTTATCAGTAATATAGTTGTTCAAACTCCAAATAACGTTTTTGTTGAGAGTGTCTGCCTCTTGTCTCTTGTGTCAAAAAAACCTCGTTTAGAGGCATATATATGCTTGTAGACGGAATTTTACGGTATATGGTAACCGTATACAGGGATGTGCCAGTCTAATACGTTGCTTTTTTGCAAGAAACCCTAAACATTAATCTTGATTTGAGAAAAAAATCCCTAAACATAAGTCCTGATTTCAAAAAAGTGGTTAAAAACTGTTGTATGTTTTTTATGTAAAAACAAATCCCTAAATATGAGTCCTGTTTTGAATTTTTTTAAATAATTATATAAGATGGAATAATCTCAACAATTTGTCAAGCAACTTGCGGTGTAAATATTGCCAAATTTAACGCTAACCCTCCAAGTGGTTTTTCGCTATCGGAAAGGAAAGAAGGAACAAAAAAGAAGAGAAGATGAACAAAGAAGTTGCTTGGTACCCCCGGGTTTTGACTCCTAGACCCCTCGTGTGCCAAGTAGTGCATCGCCAACCAATAGTAACAGGTGTTTTGCTAGAAAGGACCAATGAAAACGTGCATTTATATGACTTGGGGTGATTGCGTCATCCCATTACCCATTACGTGGGATGCATGCATGCCCAGTAGTTTTGCTTTGTTAGACCGTTAGATTTGTCATGGTTAGGGCTAATGGAAAATATAATTCCTTTATTTTCATGCTCTAAGGACACGGTATATAGTCAAAAGTCATGACTTATTGCTAAAGTTGCGCATACAACTATTATATACTGCGCCAATAAAGTAACCTTATAGTTGGGAAAATAGTCACAATTTCAAAACTGAACAATATTGGGGTAAATTTGTTTTTTTAATAGATGCACTATTTAATTCTGCAAATTATGACACCACATTGAATCCAATGTGATCTCAAGAAGTAAAGTTACAAGCAATTGACTAGACGAAGGTTCAGTTTTAAAAGTGACAAACTGGCCTATACAAGGCCCAAAAAGATTCCAACAAGCGAAACAAAGAGACAACACAGTTTCTTCAATGAAGCGTTATTTAAAGCAGTTTTTAGTTCAGTTTTTGCTTCTCTGAACTTTTCAGAACTTTCATTTTATTTGTCAGTTCTTTTGTTTCAGTTTTCTTTTGTTCCTTTTGTTTTAAATTAAAGCCAAACGCATAAATTAACCATTCACCACTCTCAAATCAGATGTCTAGTCTGTGGAGTTTTGAATTGGCCAGTTTGTTACTTTTAAAACTGGACATTCGTCTAATCAAATGCTTGTAACTTTGCTTCTTGAAGTCACATTGGATTCAACGTGGTGTCATAATGTGCAGGATTAGATAGTGCATCTATTAAAAAAACAAATTTACCCCAATATTGTTCAGTTTGGAAATTGTGATTATTTTTCCAAGTGTAAGGATACTTTATTGGCGCAGTATAGTTGACTTTAATGGTGCACATGCTAGGTATTTCTGTGTGCTGTCAGCTCAAACAAGAAAATGCATTAGATTTGCAATTTACCAACTGTTCTTGTGTCCTTGGACTTGGTTATACCAAACAAAATTGAAACAAAACAGTAAAATCACAACAACATATCACAATATATTTACTATGATATCTATAAAACATCACAAATGTCTTGTTTTGATGTTTGTCTATATTGATTTGTATGTTCTAGATGACACTTTATATCTTCAGTTATCAGTTAGTAGACTTTAGAAACATAGTTTATTGCCTACTTTAATTCAAGAGGAATGGCAGCCTTGGCAGGAACCATATTTATCCAATTTTAGCGATTTCTCTAAAAACATCATACACGTATGCTTCAGTGTCTCATTTTCAATAAGATCAATGCCCGGGATCAATGTATTAAAATGAGTCAATGAAGTCAAAAAGTACATTACCATAGGTTTCCATAGGTCTTGTGGTTCTTGTGTTAAGGCCAATAATACATCAAAGCAAAAGTTTGGGTTATTTCCTCCTCCCGAAAAAAAATCATGCACGGGGGTAGAAATTTCAGCCCTTATTTATAGCAAGCTTTGAAATCTCCTTTATAGAACCTATACACTTTCTCTTGTGTGTCAGCTTTATTTGTCTCAATAAGCATGATAAGGTCATCTTTGCTCTTTGCAAAAACTGTGATTTTCTAGATTTTCTGATTTAGCGAATCTCTGTAGTGCTTTTAAGATGAAGTAGAAATTGTCCATGAAACTTTGTGCACTTGTGTACTAAATCAATGTTGATATGGTTTCACAACAACTCATAACCTGCTTTGAAAATTAAGTATAGTGTCTTTTCAGAGAGCATCATAAATTTATTGCACTAAATAAGTTCAATGGAGGCAAATCCTGGTATGGTACTTTTAGGCTCTTCTCCATCAGGGATTGGAAGGCAAACACTATCAGGTACTGATCCCCATCGTCCCCATGGTAATGGTATATACCCATCTCCACCAGGAATTGGTATAGCTCTTTTTGAGATGCTGTTATCTCATCTGATCTCATCTCATTTCAAAGTGTATTTCTGCATCTGAAAGCTGCTTTCTTTTTCATAAGAATTTGGATTTAGATTAAGTTGAATTGGTAATTTTTGCAGCATTGATTTTTCATACATTAAGAATAAAACATGTAAGCAGACAATTTCAAGATCATTGAAATAATGTTAAAAATGTTGCCTTATTTGACGGTAATCTTTTCAAATTTATGTCAAATGAGACACACAAATTAAAATAATACCAATTTCAAACATTCATAAAAATTCATTATGTACATCATGCTAAAAGCAAAGATCAATGGCATTTGCATGAAATGAGTCCTATACCAAGGAACTGTGTCTCCTGGGAAAATAAGATAACAGTTCCTCCTGGACTCCTAGATCCTGGAGGGACTGCTATCTGATTTTCAAATCCTTTGGGCAAGTTGTTTCATCCCAAACAGTTCCAGAGCTAAAAAGCATGATTATTGTAAAACCATCTCAAATCTTGATGCAAATGTTAGAAGTAGAAAATATTTCAGTAATAAGATTTTTAAATGCTTAAAAGCATTGAGAAAGTTTTTGTATAGAAATTATAAGAATAACAGTTTTACTTAATAACTCTTCAAAACTGAAATATTGAAGTTCACAAAATTTGCAGAATTAAAATATTATTGGAAATTACTATTTGCTTTGAACAAAAATATTAAGCATTTTAAATGGCAAAACTATTGATATAAGAAGAGGTTTAGATTGTTCAACCTATACTTACAAACCTGGAAGGTATACTTTAAGACCTACTTCAACTCCAACTGTTTTACTTAACTGTCACATTGTCTGTGTTAGTCAAGTGTAGTATGCATTATAAAATTACAATATTGCCTATTGCTTTATATGTCAACATCTTGTAATTGCTTTATCATATTGGAACATTGCAGCTTGTATTTCCCCAGATTTTAGTACTGTACTAAACAGTAGGGAAATTTTAAAAGCATATGATGAGAGGAGGGAAAAGAGATAGGAATTGCGAGTACTTTGATGTTTTAGTAACCTTCACACTCTTTTTCTTTTGTAGTTTTAGACATATTACAAGACAGTTTCCTCTTGCTTCATTAGATTTTATTCCAATGTGTTATTTCTTTGTTTGTCTGTTTGTTTTTGGCCCCCACATATATGTGGGGCTTATGTTATCATCCAGATGGTTGTTTGTTTGTTTGTTTGGCTGTCAGGGCAGAAGCAAATTCATTAATCCACTGTGCAGCTCCAACGCAATGGCCGATCACCTTTAAACTTGGTATGGTGATAGGGTATGGTGGCCTCATGTGCTGTATATATATTTTTTTTTTCACTCTGGTGAGTCAGATGGAAAATAAAGAAAGTAATTAAATGTCCAAAGCTAACATTAAATATGGTGCCTCCGACTGATGATTAATGAAGGATATTGCACTCTCATATAGAACACATAGAGTAAAGTATCTCCAGCCCCCGGTCCCCGCACTCCGTGCATCCGCGGGTATTCATGCTCGTCGAAAATTTCGCGAAATAAGGGGTGTATTTAGATGAAGAAACGCGATTCGCGAATCACACAAAAAAAGGGGTGTTTTTTTCGCGAAATTGAAAAAAAAAGGTATTTCCATCGAGAAGCCGACGCGTTTCTGCCAGAAAAGAATATATTAGAAATATCATTCGCGTTTTAGCGAAAATAGGGGTATTGTCGAAGGGAAAATAATTCGCGAAATCGCTAAAAAAAGGGGTGTTTTTCCCCTAAAAACTTCGCGAAATGAGATGCAAAAGGGGGTGTTTTTAAAGTTCACCGACAAGCATGAATACCCGCGGATGCACGGAGTGCGGGGACCGGGCTCCAGCCTCACCAACAAAAATTGTGTTCCAAAAAACATACTTTGTAACCAAGTCTGAAGGAAAAAATTAATGTTGAGTTGTGTTTTATTTTTGACACCCTGTACATCAAAATTGGCTCTTCAAGGCAAATGTGTGAATAAATAGTACTGCAGTATAGATGAACAGGTACATGCAAAAAATTATCCCCTCACGATGCAAAGTGCGACAGGAATCAAAACAAACCCAGCTCATTAATGCATTTCATTCATCCCGTGTCGCAACCGGAACACATATGAAGACGACAAATGACGCTTTGGGGGCAATCTTTGAGACGATCCCGTGAGATAGATTGAGGAAGTGTTCAGTGATATCTTTGGTAGTATTTGGCAGGAAACGGAGAGGCTTTTACAGCTTCTTGTAGTACATTACGTTATATTGTATGTGAGGATGTGAAATATATTGAATGATGAAGGATTCTTCAATTACTAGCCGTATTTCAGTATATAGATAAAAAGAATGGTGTTATTAAGATCTGTAACAAAATCCGGGCACGTGTATGATGATTGTAAAATGTATGCAAGCTGAATTCTTGATAAGTATTTTAAAGGACGAGGTTTTGCTTCAGTTGAATTGCTGGCCCTTTATCTAAAGTACTCATATATGGTAACCGTATACAGGGATGTGTCACTCTAGTGAGTTGCTTTTTTGCAAGAAACCCTAAACATTAAGGGATCTGGAATGAGCGTTTTGAGCATTTCGACAGTATTTTTTGTGGGACATGAGAGTAAGACATATCAAATTGCATTCTAAATACGAAGAATGTCTTTCTGATATCAAATAATTTTCATTTTTAGAAATTCACGCTATAGGCCTAATACAAATTTTATGACAAATTATTAAAACATTTTTGATATATAACAGTCCTCAAAGTAAATTTTATAAATCTAATGATATATTCTTAAAGTGTATGTAGCTGGGAGGAAAAGCTGATGATCAATTGAAAATTTTGACCTTTCATATTGAAGATATGGATTTTTTCCCCAAAAGACCTCATTTTTGTTGGTGTTTTGGGGAAAAAATCCATATCTTCAATACAAAAGGTCAAAATTTTCAATTGGTCATCGGCTTTTCATCCCACCTACATACTATCAGATTTATAAAGTTTACTGTGAGTACTGTTAAATATCAAAAATATCAATTTTTCATCTTTTGCCATAAAATGTGTATGACATTGCGAATTTCAAAAAATCAAGATTATTTGATATCAGAAGGACATTCTTCGTATTCAGAATGCAATTCGATATGTCTGATGTGCTCTAATGTCCCACAATAAATAGGCCTACTGTCCAAAGGTTCATACCCCACCCCTTAATCTTGATTTGAGAAAAAAAATCCCTAAACATGAGTCCTATTTTGAAAAAAGTGGTTAAAAACTGTTGTATGTTTTTTATATATAAAAAAAAATCCCTAAACATGAGTCCCGATTTGAAATTTTTTTTATATATAATTATATAAGATGGAATAATCTCAACAACTTGTCAAACAACTTGCGGTGTAAACATGGTAAATATTGTCAAATTTAACATTAACCCTCCAAGTGGTTTTTCGCTATCGGAAAGGAAATTTCCCTTGTCTGACCACAGAAGAGCAACTGTTTCCTCTATTTTACATCACAGTTTAATGGGCTGTTCCAGTTGAAATACATACATTCTAGAAGATATAGCCTTAATTGTTTATCACAGGTGGTGTGAATCTGAATGGGGTTACCTGAATGGGTGATTCCATCTAAATTCACACTCCCTGTGTGGAAGATTAAGATCACATCTTCCATAGGGGGTGTACCCCCTGCCTTACCTTCATCTTCCACACAGGGAATAGAGATTTCAAAAAATCAAGATTATTTGATATCAGAAGGACATTCTTCGTATTCAGAATGCAATTCGATATGTCTGATGTGCTCTAATGTCCCACAATAAATACTGTCCAAAGGTTCATACCCCACCCCTTAATCTTGATTTGAGAAAAAAAATCCCTAAACATGAGTCCTATTTTGAAAAAAGTGGTTAAAAACTGTTGTATGTTTTTTATATGTAAAAAACAAATCCCTAAACATGAGTCCCAATTTGATTTTTTTTTATAATTATATAAGATGGAATAATCTCAACAATTTGTCAAGCAACTTGCGGTGTAAATATTGCCAAATTTAACGCTAGCCCTCCAAGTGGTTTTTCACTATCGGAAAGGAAAGAAGGAACAAAAGAAGGAGAGAAGATGAACAAAAAAGTTGCTTGGTACCCCCGGGTTTTGACTCCTAGACCCCTCGTGTGCCAAGTAGTGCATCGCCAACCAATAGTAACAGGTGTTTTGCTGGGGCCAATAAAAGGGCCAATGAAAACGTGCATTATATGACTTGGGGTGATTGCATCAATGCGTCATCCTATCACGTGGGATGCATGCATGCCCAGTAGTTTTGCTTTGTTAGACTCTGTTAGATTTGTCATGGTTAGGGCTAATGGAAAATATAATTCCTTTATTTTCGTTCATGCTCTAAGGACACGGTATATAGTCAAAAGTCATGACTTGTGCTAAAGTTGTGCATACAACTATTATAGTTGACTTTAATGGTGCACATGCTAGGTACTTCTGTGTGCTGTCAGCTCAAACAAGAAAATGCATTAGATTTGCAATTTACCAACTGTTCTTGTGTCCTTGGACTTGGTTATACCAAACAAAATTGAAACAAAACAGTAAAATCACAACAACATATCACAATATATTTACTATGATATCTATAAAACATCACAAATGTCTTGTTTTGATGTTTGTCTATATTGATTTGTATGTTCTAGATGACACTTTATATCTTCAGTTATCAGTTAGTAGACTTTAGAAACATAGTTTATTGCCTACTTTAATTCAAGAGGAATGGCAGCCTTGGCAGGAACCATATTTATCCAATTTTAGCAATTTCTCTAAAAACATCATACACTTAATGCTTCAGTGTCTCATTTTCAATAAGATCAATGTATTAAAATGAGTCAATGAAGTCAAGTACATTACCATAGGTTTCCATAGGTCTTGTGGTTCTTGTGTTAGGGCCAATAATACATCAAAGCAAAAGTTTTGGTTATTTACTCCTCCCGAAAAAAATCATGCACAGGGGTAGAAATTTCAAGCTTTGAAACTCCATTAAAGAAACTATACACTTTCTCTTGTGTGTCAGCTTTATTTCTCTCAATAAGCATGATAAGTACACCTTTGCTTTTTGCATAAATTGTGATTTTCTAACTTTTCTGGTTTAGCAAATCTCTGTAGTGCTTTTAAGATGAAGCAGAAGTTGCTCATGTAACTTTTTGCACTTGTGCACTAAATCAATGATATTCACAACAACTCATAACCTGCTTTGAAAATAAGTATAGTGTCTTTTCAGAGAGCATCATAAATTTATTGCACAAAATAAGTGCAACGGAGGCAAATCCTGGTATGGTACTTTTAGGCTCTTCTCCATCAGGGATTGGAAGGCAAACACTAACAGGTACTGATCCCCATGGTAACGGTATACCATCTCCACCAGGAATTGGTATAGCTCTTTTTGAGATGCTGTTATCTCATCTCATCTCATCTCATTTCAAAGTGTATTTCTGCATCTGAAAGCTGCATTCTTTTTCATACAATTTGAAGAATTTGGATTTAGATTAAGTTGAGCTGTTAATTTTCGCAACATTGAATTTTCGTAAAACAAGAATAAAAACTATTAGATAATTTCAAGATCATTCAACCAATGTTAAAAATGTTGCCTTATTTGATGGTAATCTTAACAATATATATATTTCAAATTAGGCACATAAATTAAAATAATATAAATTTCAAACATTCATAAAAAGTCATTATGTACATCATGCTAAAAGCAAAGTTCAATGGCATTTGCATGAGTCCTACACCAAGGAACTCTGTCTCCTGGGAAAATGACATAGCAGTTTATGAAAATCTTGATGCAAATGTTGGAAGTAGAAAATATTTCAGTAATAAGATTTGTAAATCTTAAAAGCATTGAGACTGTTAAGTTTTTGTCCATAGAAATTATAAGAATAACAGTTTCACTTAATTACTTTCCAAAACTGAAATATTGAAGTTCACAAAATTTGCCAAATAATGTTGTAAATTACTCTTTGCTTTGAACAGAAATATTAAGCATTTTAAATGGCAAAACTATTGAAATAAGAAGAGGTTTAGATTGTTCTACCTATACTTACAAACCTGGAAGGTATACTTTAAGACCTACTTCAACTCCAACTGTTTTACTTAACTGTCACATTGTCTGTGTTAGTCAAGTGTAGTATGCATTATAAAATTACAATATTGCCTATTGCTTTATATGTCAACATCTTGTAATTGCTTTATCATATTGGAACGTTGCAGCTTGTATTTCCTCAGATTTTGTTACTGTACTAAACAGTAGGGAAATTTTAAAAGCATATGATGAGAGGAGGGTAGAAGATATAAGAAATGCGAGTACTTTGATGTTTTAGTAACCTTCACAAGTCCTCCAGGAGGAACTGTCTCATTTTCAAATCCTTTGGGTGAGTTGTGTCATCCCAAACAATTCCAGAGCTAAAAAGCATGATTATTGTAAAACCATCTCAAATCTTGTTACAAATGTTAGAAGTAGACAATATTTCAGTAATGAGATTTAAGCATTGAGAAAGTTTTTGTCCATAGAAATGATAAGAATAACAGTTACTTAATGACTTTTCAAAACTGAAATATTGAAGTTCACAACATTTGCAGAATAATGTTGGAAATTACTATTTGCTTTGAACAAATATATTAAACATTTTAAATGGTAAAACTATTGGAATAAGAAGAGGTTTAGATTGTTCAACCTATACTTACAAACCTGGAAGGTATACTTTAAGACCTACTTCAACTCCGACTGTTTTACTTAACTGTCACATTGTCTGTGTTAGTCAAGTGTAGTATGCATTATAAAATTACAATATTGCCTATTGCTTTATATGTCAACATCTTGTAATTGCTTTATCATATTGGAACGCTGCAGCTTGTATTTCCTCAGATTTTGTTACTGTGCTGAACTGTAGGGAAATTTTAAAAGCATATGATGAGAGGAGGGAAAAGAGATAGGAATTACGAGTACTTTGATGTTTTAGTAACCCTCACACATAAGTTTTAGACATATTACAAGACAGTTTCCGCTTGCTTCATTAGATTTTATTCCAATGTGTTATTTCTTTACTTGTCTGTTTGTTTTTATATAGATGAGTTGACATGTGGTTACATTTGGAGAGCCCTCTGTTGGTCTGAGATTTTTTAAAAATGCACAGCAAAATACCCTATAGTCCAGTGGAGAAAGTTGATACTTGCATTAACTTGAGTTTCAAACAATTAAACTATACTCTGATCAGCTCATAATTAGCTTGATTCATAACATCGTGGATTGATATAGAATAGTGTACAAACAGCTTGGCGCACCACCTGCGCGAACCATGCTCTCCATATTGCTGGACAGACGCATGCTTTTGTGAATTTACTCAGGCGTAATTTGGGACTTTCATGATGCATGCAGTAACAAAACCTGAATAATTCTCGTGGATTACGAGCTAATAAAGTACAAAAATGTTACAAAACTTGCTTACAAGTGCTACAAGCTACATAATATCACAAAATTAAAGCAACAAAAGTTTTACAAGTTTGAAACGATTTCATGTGGTCTTTCATATCACTGTTCTATTATTTTGCTTGGTGTGAGACAAGGGTGTTTAAATATGAATGT
Organism: Amphiura filiformis; assembly: GCF_039555335.1. Taxonomy (NCBI): domain Eukaryota; kingdom Metazoa; phylum Echinodermata; class Ophiuroidea; order Amphilepidida; family Amphiuridae; genus Amphiura; species Amphiura filiformis. Next base: position 24,822,746 of record NC_092631.1, on the reverse strand, counting down.
AAACTTGTGATATAGATCAACTCACATCTATGCACAGATTTTAAACAAGTTGTTTCACTTTTAAAAACAAAAAACATTGGCTACCCAGCAAACACAAAATGTTTTCGACATCTTTCGCAAAAGGTTATAAAAGCTTGTCAGAAAACGTTTAAATGTTGGGTTATATAAAGGGTATATTAAGAGTATAAAACGTTTTCATAACCTTAAAAACATTTTTGATAATCTACTGCTCAGCAAACAAAAATGTTTTACAGAAAACGTTTAAATGTCGGGTTATATAAATGGTATAAAAATGTTTTAATAACATTCCAAAAACATTCTTGAAAACTTGATACAAAACTTTCTAAACAGAATGTTATTTTTTTGCGAAAAATATTTGCCACAAATATTTTCAATGTTTTAAAAACGTTTTCATGACCTTTATAGGTGAAAACGTTTTAATAACATTAAAATGTCGGGTTATATAAAGGTCATGATAACGTTTTTTAAAAACGTATTAAAATATGTTTTGTATGAAAACACACTACAACAATATTGTGAAGTGTTTTCAAAAAATGTTAAAGTGGATTTCATAATTTTATTAACCTTTGAACATTAACAGTTTTAAAAAATGCCACTTTATTTTGAGCAATGTTGTTAACTTTTGGTAAACTTCTTTGAATTCTTAAACATTTTCTTTGCAAGTATACTCAAGACATGTAACATAAGAATTAGAAAAAGAAAGCAATCAGTCAAATCTGGAACTTCAATGCAAAAATCCCATTTCTTTGGTCTAACACAAGATACATGACTCTCTGACCTACTTTGAATACTGAGAACCAAGTTTTAACTGATTGAAGTACCTGATAAACTCCTCAAAACATTGAATATTATCATTTTATTAGAAGCAAGTGTGCTTGAAATACGTTAATAACAAGGCATTACCAAAGGAACAGAGATGTGGAACAGAATTGAAGCCAATTGGTCAAACTATATCTTTTATGGTCAAACCATCCTTTGTTTTGACCACCTGCCTGGACAGCTTAACCAGATAGTACACACATCTCTAATAGATAACACCAAGTTATATACAGTGCGACTCTCAGCCAGAAGTCGTCTGATTATTAGATAAGATAGATTGCTTCCTCGTTGTCATTCACAAATGTCGTTCAACCTTTAAATCTAGTTAGTAGGCTTTTTACCAATTAACCACTGGCTTGGGGTTAACCAGATGCAAGTCACACTAATTTATTTTTTCATAACATTAAATTTATTTTATTATTTAAAAAAAAAATTAAATTCTCATGACCATATTTGAAATCTACATGATAACTGCATTCAAATGAGTACAACCATACCTGGTATTGGGCCAGTGGTTCTTGATAGACACACCTTTGATATTAGACCTTTGATTGAAAAGGTTTTAGTAAAGGGCTAAGTTTAATGCTCTGCGTGCTAGCCATAGCCTTCAACATAAAAAGTCTTAAGTTTTGAAATATTTTCTCAAAATATCAAGAGCTATCTTAAGAACCACTGATCCAATACTAGGCTTGTTTGTACTCATTTTAATGCATTTTTCATACTGATTCCAAATATGGTCATGAAAATTTACATTTCTGAAATTTTTTGAAACATGTCGTCTGCAGTCGACACCCGCGTGAAGAGTGTTAAGTTTAATATGTGGGCACCTGACATAGATAAGCACATGGTATTCAAGTGATCATCTTGGATGCCTGCAGACTTTACATAACACACTTGAATTAGAACCTTTGCAGAAATTCAGATCAAGTTCAGTTTACATAACACATTTATTCCTTGTCATCTCAAGGTGACATTAAAGGGGCATTTCGTGATCCACAGCCTCATCCCCCCACTTTTCTCAAAAAAAGTTGAGATTTTTATATCACTGGAAACCTCTGGCTACATAATAATTATATGTACAAAATATTTCTTGCAGATTAATTCGTTTTGCAAAGATATCGTGAAATTTGAATTTCGTTCTGGTGCACCAGAACGAAATTACAACGCATTGTCTATGGAGCAGTGTAAGGTAAAAAAAAAGGTAAAGGAGACGATCCTGCATAAACAGTGATCGGAGTGCCCATCTCTCTTTCATTGGCGATTGGGCCAGACTCCTCCATGTAATGTTGCTATAGGGGGATCGCTACACCTCCTCTACAGCGAGTCTGTTACCTTCCCAGCATTTAAGAATGCCGGTACCCATTTAAACACCTGGGTGGAGAGGAGTAATCGAGATAAAGTTCCTTACTCAAGGGCACAACACGATGGCGTCGCCGGGGCTCGAACCCGCAACCTTACGATTATGAGTCAGTGCCCGTTCCGCTAGGCCACCGTGCCACCGTGGAGCAGTGTAATAAACATAATCATGCATAACTCGCAAACGCAAATTCAGAATCAACTGAAATTTTGGGAATAGGCTTTTTTCGTGGATATGTACTGAAAAATGTCAAAAAAAGAGGATGCTAGGATCACGAAATACTCCTTTAAGTTTGCAGCAATAAAGTAGCATTAGATATTTAAACTAATATATTTAATCTAAATTTGAATATAAAATAGTATATTTATAGTTATTTCACTCGTAAAAAGAATGCTCACATTCATGAAAGAATATTCACTGATTCATTCGTTCATTCGTTCATTCGTTCATTCATTCATTCATTCATTCCAGCTACATAGTATTAAAGGTGATCAATCAAATGTAGTGAAACAGAGGAGTGATATGAATTAAAAGGAGAAATCTTATTCACAAAAGGGTAAAAAGAAATTCAATAAGTTGAGAGTGAAATTCATTATCTGAAGAGTGACATTGATTCTCTTCATAGCAAAATATACACAATGTGAAATTCATTATGTCAAAAGTGAAATTCATTATGTCAAGAGTGGAATTCATTATGTCAAGAGTGGAATTCATTATGTCAAGAGTGGAATTCATTCTCTGAAGTGAAATTCATCATCTCGAAAGTAGTAAAATTCATTATCTCGAAAGTAGTAAAATTTATTATCTCAAAAGTAGTAAAATTCATTATCTCAAAAGTGAAATTAATTACCTCAAGAGTGAAATTCATTATTTCAAGAATGAAATTCGTTCTCTTGAAAAGTGAAATTCATTATGTCAAGAGTAAATTTCATTATATCAAGAGTGAAATTAATTATTTCAAGAGTAAAATTCATTATATCAAGAGTGAAATTTATCATCTCAAAGCTCAAGAGTGATATTCATTCTTTAAAGAGTACAATTTCACTTTTGTATTGAGCACCAAGACACTCTATAAAGATGCAAACACGGATCCAGACTTTATAATGTGAACAACACCATTCTGTACGCCTGCGATGCGTTTCAATTTGCCCATGGCTAGTGTTGTGCCTTCCGAAGCTTAAAGAAATTAATTAAGCGTCATGACCACCGTAATGTGACATGTTAATGCCGGGTAGATTGGAAGACGATAGAGGCATAATATTATCCACACTTATGTAATCTGTTTATTTGGATCGTTTAATATGTTGTCATAATTTCTCAAAGTGATTTTAATAGGGGTTATGATACTGATGTTGGTGCTAGAGTCATGAGCAAGTTGTTCGAAGCCCTATTTAGAGATTTATGTTACAAAATATGTTGTTTAACTGCTTGATGAATTATAGCATAGATGGTCTATTGGATCACTATAATTATTTAAAGGGGCATGGTCCAATTTGTTCATGTTCTGATGTCTATATTACATTAAAGCTTATCAATAAAACAATCATCATCATCATCATCATCATCAGCCCATATCATCCCACTGCTGGGTAAAAGCCTCTCCCAAATTCTGCCAATTTCTCCTGTCTCCTGCAATTCCTGTCGGGGGTGAGGCTGTTGTTCCCAGGTAGCTGACCAGCTCATCTCTCCATCTAGCTCGAGGTCTTCCTCTTTTCCTTACTCCATAACGGTTGCCACTATGTTGTGAGCTGACTCCATCTTTCATCTGTTATCCTACTCAGATGTCCAGCCCATCTCCATTTAATTCTTTTTACTGTTGTTAACACATCCTTTACTCTTGTTTGTTCCCTAATCCAGCTGTTCTTTTTCCGGTCTCTCCTTGTATACCCCAGCATCATCCTTTCCATACTTCGTTGTGTAGTCTGAAGTTTCCTTTCCATATCTTTATTTAATGTCCAAGTTTCACTTCCATCGGGCAGGTAAGATGCATTGATTGAAAAGTTTCCTTTTTAGACAATTTGGCATGTGTTTGTCTGTTAGTATATCTTTGTGTCTGCTGAAAGCTGCCCATCCTGCTTGCGTTTTTCTCTTTATTTCCTGCGGCTGATTCCCATACAATATGTTTCCTAATTTTGAGTTGTATAATTTGCTGCAGCAGTTTTGATATTTAGAAGCAAAACATGTATAACAGTGCTTGATAGGATAGTACATACTTCCAGTTGTGGTTACCACAATTCACCACATCTTTGTTCACACCATCTAAACAAAATATATCTTAGATTTTCAAGTTTATTGGGGTATGAGTTTTCTTCTGATACCAAAATCTAAGTTTAGATGAAGAATAATGGGGTGGGGGTGAGGTTGTCAATCAGGTCACGCCTTTAATGGCTACAATCAGTTGTGCATAAACTGTATTGTCTTTGACAATTCTAGCTCCAACAAAATAATAAAAATTGCATCTTGAAGTTCATTTTGTTCACAGTTGCATGGGCATCAATCCTAGGGGACGTGACCCATTTTTTGGTCTTTTTAGCCACTTTTTGACCATTTTGGCCAATTGCCACCCCCACACATTTCAAGCTGGATTGGTGCTAATGCACAGTTGAAATACTTTATTCTGTGACATTCATCAAAATAGATGAACATCATCATGATAAACCTTTGAGATATGCATCTCTCAGCATTATACATGCTTGATTCCAAGACGATGGTTGATTGAGCAATTTTCAGCACTTATCTGCTGAACAGAATGGGCTATTCCATTTAAAATCCACACTACCACTGTGGAATATTTTGGAAATATCTTCCGCAGGGGGAGTATAAATTTCAAATGGAATGAACACATTAAGCAGCTCCATTTGAATTTCATACACCCTCTGAGAAAGATTCAACCTGAATCTTCCACCGAGGGAGGGTGAGTTTCAAATGGAGTTGCTAATATGTTCATTCCCGCCTTTGAAATTCATACTCCCCCTGTGCAAGATATTTCCAAAATCTTCAACAGGGGGAGTGTGGATCTTAAATTGAACAGCCCAATGAATCCTTCCAACCTGAATCCAACCTTCCCCATATTCCAATCTGTACAGGTGTGACAAATTTATTGTCAATTAAAGATCACTTAAAACATTGTTTTATAGTGCACATATATTTATCACAAATGCATCATTTGCCCTGAAGAGGAATATCTAAAAAAAACCTGATGAAATCTAAATGATGCAAATAGTTCACAGTGACTTGACCTATATCGTTTCATCAGATAGGTCATGTTTATAAACTCCTTCATTTGGTTTCACAGGTGTTTTCATCTGACTGGTGCCTATACAGAGTTAGAGTGATTTGGTAGCCCAATTGGGCAAATTTGGTAGCCCAATTGGGCAAATTTGGTAGCCCAATTGGGCAAATTTGGAAGATTTCCTCCGTGACTTTGACAATTTCCTGTCCTATACACCAATCCGAGAAGCGTTTACTGTATTTGGCCCTCTATTGACGGCAACACAGATGTACCAGAGCGGAGATTTAATTCGTAATTCAATACTCATGATTGTGTATTGAATATCACTGTTGTGTACAATCCCCGGGTACAATACTATATAGCACAAAATAAATAATGGATGGAACCCCCGACCTCGGGACACCGCAGTTTTACATCGGGGACACCGCAGTAATGGCGAAGTCGGATAGGTGTATAGAAAATTGAGTGACTTTTCAACATTAGCTCCAGCAGCTTTCAGTAGTTTCCTATCCCATAGAAACCACTGGTTAAGAGGAAAAATTGGGTTACTTATTTGACCACGATTTGGGCTGAAATGTTTTACAACTCTGTGCCTATCCACCTCTAGGGGCATATGTGACCTATTCCCACAAAACAGGGACATGACCAAAATTGATACTAAATTAACTATTAAAAAGAGTATACTTTTAAATTTGACACCAACATTAGCTTTGCAGGATGAATATCTACTGTAGATCTGTGTGTTGATGAAGTAGTACATTGCTTACATCTACTGTAGATGTGTGTATTAATGAAGTAGTGCATTGCTTACATCTACTGTAGATGCATGTATTGATGAATTAGTATTGCATACATCTACTGTAGATCTGTGTATTGATGAAGTAGTACATTGCTTACATCTACTGTAGATGTGTGTATTGATGAAGTAGTACATTCCTTACATCTATTGTAGATGTGTGCATTGATGAAGTAGTACATTCCTTACATTAACTGTAGATCTATATATTGATGAAGTATTCTTAAACAGTTGTTGTTTTCCCTTTAATTTAACATGATTTGTCACCATAGTGATCTCATGTATCGGCCTTGCATTCTATTTTGTTTGTGCCTAAAATTCCAGTTAGGTCAAGGAGTCCATATTGCACCATAAGGCAATCTTTATGGTATCTACTTTAATCCTATTAATCCATCTGAAGTGGTCTGGAAGATTAACAAAGGCTTAATTGATATGATTTGTTTTAAATGTCAACAATATACCCCTTATGACAACAGAAGTATTATTGCCAAACATAACACAACTTGCCAGGGGGAACAGCTACTAACCAAAGCAAAAATGTGTTGCACATGTGACTGTATGTTCCTATTTCCCCCCTTGTGATAGGCAGATGATTTTGTATAGACGAATCCAACGAGCCAAGTCATGGTCAGGATTTGGTCGGCCATTATTGGGACCCCGCATGCACCAAACAGGTGTTGTGAGTGCCCAATTGGGTGGATTAAACCCGCTTAAAATTCGATGTTAGATTCTTTTGTGTTGTAAACTGTCATCATTCTTTTGTCTATGTGTAACACGGGTGATAGAATACAGTTTAAAATACCCTTCAAGGCCGTATCATTTCACATTTTAGGTGATATAGTTGGGTCCCCGTCGCGGCTATGGCCGTCATTGAGGTGCAGGAATGCATGAAATTGGATTCGTCTATAGCTGAATGAATGGATGAATGATAAATAAGATAAAGAAATTAAGAAATACATATGTAAATAAATAAATAAGTTGCAAATTTATGATTGGATGTCAGGAACTATTTATTTATTTATTTCTGGAAGAAGCTAAATGATTTTAAAATTTGTATCAAAAACTTGACAAATCTAAAACATTACAGTTAAAATCAATCCGCTTGGGCCAAAAAATGGCTGTTTTGAATTGCATACAGCTAATGGGACCTAACATTAGCCATATAGCCAGCTATGTTCATGTGAAAACAGAATCATGCATAGGACAGGAAGCCCACTAAGGCAGATAATGCACATTAATGATAAAAGGTTGTTTTCCTGTCATAGGTAATGCCCCCTCATGAATTAAAGACCCATTCAGTGATTCCAGCGCAAGTGAAAAATAAAATGTTTGTAAATGCTTAAAAGTGAAGGATAAGTCATTCAAATTGTCATTTGGTATTTTTGAAATTAAAAATTTGGCAAAAAACAAAGCAAACAGCAGCATTGACGAAGTTGAAGCTCCATTCAAATACATGTATGTAGCTAAATTTATATAAATTATATAAAATACAGATTATGTGACATTGCCTTATTTTGTCTTAAATACACAGCTTTCAGCTGAACTACTAGCAAGCTATGTTAGCCCATCTATGACAATGACAAAGACACCAAAATCTGAATTTTGATGATCGATCGTCGGGATGAGCAAATCACTGAATGGGCCTTTAAGAAAAACATTGGGTGAATGTACACTGCAAGATTCCTATTACAGTCACCTGTACAGGTACACTGTTGCCAAGGTACCTGACTGATACACACAGAGTATCTACACAGTACCAATGCTGCTACTGCACATGACCCACCAGCAGTGGTACTGCAGTGGTATTACACTGGTGCTCCCCTAGTACTGCACAGTACCACCCAAGTACCTTGGCAACAGTGTACCTGTGCAGGCGGCCGCAATAGGAATCTGGTAGTGTAAGATTTCAGGAAATGCTGCATTCATTTATGGGGTACAACTTAGGAAGGCAAAAGCCACATTAAAATTTGATATTCTGATGGTGGCTTTTTTTTTCTTATTCTTCCAAATTTCGCTTGTAAATAATTTTTTTAAAACTTTTTTTTTATCTCATGGAAATCATAACTACTATACTAGTAGCCCCAGGTAAAATAGATAACATTTTTTATTCAAATATGCCAAAAACCCATTTTTAATACACCCTAACAATTTCACCCTTTCCAAACTATACATGCAGTTCTATCGCAGTTTGCGATTCTCCGACATGTTGCTGGTTTTGTGAGAAAAGCTCACAATTACACCTAGTTTTTGCATCATTCTCTAGTGATAACAATGGCTATTCCAGTTAAAATCCATACACCCCCTATGACCTTAATCTTCCACACAAGGAGTGTAAATTTCAAATGGAGTGACCTGAATGGGTGAATCCATTTGATATCTACACCCCCTGGATGATTAATGTTATGTTTTCCACAGGGGTGTATGGATTTCAGTTGGAATAGCCAGATCTGCCCTCCATTGGGGGTGTATAGGGGTGTATCTGTCTTCCACAGGGTGTATGGATTTCAGTTGGAATAGCCCGATATGCTCTATACAGCATATCCTAGTTGCATCATTCAGTGGTGTTGACTGGTTGAGAGCATCACCTGTAGATGAGTGTTTTCTCAGGTTTTATCGGCTCCATACGGTTCTCCAAGAAGTATTTTCTTATCCTTATATTGGTAACAGCCTGGGGGAAACTTGGTCTAGCGACAGACGGTATCTTCCCCCTTTTATAGCTTCCCTTCTCAGCTAAGTCAGTTTTTTTTTTTTGGAAAAGGTAAAATCAGGCATTTCTGTAGTGAATGAATGTAGAAAATAAATGAACATCATGTACTGACGGTATAGAATAGCAGCCACCTGCCCACCATTTTTTAATTTTTGATGTTTTTTTCTTCTTTATTATTATTAAATTTTAAAGATTCTTGGAGCACCAGAGGTCCTAAGAGTGGAAAAGAAATTGTGTGTATGGAAAATGTGCTTTATAGTTACCGTATAAAAGATGTATATTGATAGCTTATCTTATCTTTGCTTAATTTTTGGTGGGTTACTTTGCTTGTTGTATCATTTTAATGAGCAGTCCGGTCCGACTGCCTGATCAGGAAGTACTGCCGAATCAGGCAGTATGTTGCCGAGCAACACAGGCTTTGGTAACCCTTCCGAATTTGACAGACTAAGGACTAAATTGTTCATGGTGATTTTATAAAAGATCGGGGGAAATTTTACTTTGACACACATGAGCTACATGTAAGTTGACAATTTTTCACCGGGCAAAAAAAAATTCCACCGGGAGAAATATAATTTAAATAAGAAAACAATTTCTAACGGTTTTTTAAAAATTTGATTTAAATATGCAAATGAACTTTATTTTAACTAAAATTGATGAAAAATTACTACTAATTGTACATTCATTGATAATTTTATATATTTTACCTACTTCTTTACTTCTCTCTACTCTCTACTTCTTTACTCTAAACCGAGAAATAACGGTATATTAAAAGATGCTCTATTTGAAATAGAGCATTGCATTGTGGGATACCATACTGCCTGACTCGGCAACATACTGCCTGATTCGGCAGTGCTTCCTGATCAGGCAGTCGGACCGGACTGATGAGAGCATGGTCAAGTCTTAGGCATGTCAGTACTATTTTCACATTTTAAAAATGCTATACAATTCATTATTATTTAAAGGTATCACAGATCATGGATGTTATGCTATTTCTATTAAAGCATAGACTCTGGAAATAGATCTTTCCAGGGTCTATGATTAAAGCCATATTATAACATTTGCTGAGGAGGATGCCCTCACTGATTTGTTTAAATTCATTTTTTACACAATTATATTGTACTTTATTAAACCAATATACCCTGCAAAAATCAAGACTCTAGGTGCTGTAGTTTTGTCAAAATCCGGAACCGGCGTTTTATTATTATGATGGAATTATTAGTCGAACTCATACACGATGTTCATAACACAGAGTACGTACACGGCGTGCGGGACGGTGATCTACACAACAAAGGGCCATACCACAACATGACCGAAGGAGTGGTACGTATTGGCGACATGTGCGCTGGTAGTAAATTCCAATTTTCTTTGCTTTGCTGTAGTTGTTCGGCTCAAAAATAAAAGGGGATATATCTGACAGTAAAAGCTAACATTTTATGGCAAAGAAATGCTAATCTATTTTGTTTGAAAATGTTATAAATGGCTTTAATTGAATCTGCAAATATGTCCAACAGGTGTAGATACAGTTTTTTTGTTTTTTAAAGGTGGGGTTAGTCCAATACTTACTCAACCTATAATGTCACAGTTTTTATGATTTTGATACAAAATATAATGGGCTATTCCAGTTGAAATTGACACACCCCATATGGAAGACATGACCTTAATCTTCCATATCGGGGTGTAATTTTTTAATGGAGTCACCCATTCAGGTAGCCCTGTGAAATTCACACTCAATTAGCGTGTTTTTATTGAGTCCCCTGCATTTTACCGGTAAAACTGTTCGCCGTCAAATAGCGGCGAAAGGCGGATAACGGTCAGTTTCCATTGCACGTTGTTTACCGGTAAACACTCGATGAACAGCGTCAATTGACACACCTTGAAAGGTTGCCAGCGAAAGGTCGTGCACTGGGGTCACTCCCCGGGTCAATCGCAAAGCATTGTGGATTTTAATATTGTAGTATTTTCTTAATTGTTTAGCTAAAATGAGGTAGCAAACACGAGAAAAGAAGACTGAAGAATAATGTTTTTTATTAGCGTTTTCATTCGCTTCGTACATCAAATAACGCCATTGGGAAATCCCCCTCAGTGATATCGACGTGAGTACTCAGTATTGTTGCGCGCAAAAAAAATAGGTCTTAGAATTTAATCTTTCACAGTTTAATTTCAGTTAATATTCTTTTTAGCGAATAGTAATTTAACATCAACAACATAATATTAAATCCATGAAATCTTTCTAATTTTCTGAAGCACACACCGCCGCGGATCCGAGTTGATTTCTATTTATTTCGCATGCACAGCTGGATTCATCCGCTGATGTTGTTGTTGTTGTTTTATTTCATGGCTTTTACTAGGGTCATAAATCATAACTCATGTTAAAAATTACCTAATAAGGGTGAAATGTCGCATTTTAGTCAATGTTGGGGACGTCCGTATGGACACTTGTATCTACATTGAGCTTCATATTGATCAAGATAGAACTGGCTCAGTTTCCTCCAATGGCCATACCCGATTGCGAGCGTGTACGGTGGCGTTGGATTGTCATCATGGTACAGTACTGAGCACAGGGCTAGTGCTATATGATCAAGACAGCCATTTCCTTTGTTTTGCCAAATTTTGTATAATTTTCGATGTAAAAATTACCTGATGGCAATTTTATTGACTTACCCATTATCACTAATGAGCACTCTAGCCAGCTAGACTAATAGTAATTACTTAAAGACCCATTCAGTGATCCCAGCGCAAGTGTAAAAAAATAAAATTGTTTATAATTGCTTAAAAGTGAAGGATAATTCATTCAAATTGTCATTTAGTATTTTTGAAATACATGTAGCTAATTTATATACCGTAAATATACTATAAATGTCAAGATTTCATGTAAATGCCTTATTTTGTCTTAAATGCACAACTTTGCACTGAACCATTAGCAGGCTATATTAGCACTTCTATGACAATGACAAAGGTACCAAAATCTGAATTTTGATGATTTTTACGATCATCCAGATGAGTAAATCACTGAATGGGCTTTTAATTTAACTACTAAATTTTGTATAATTGTTGGTGTAAAAATTATGTGATGGAAATTTTATTGACATATCCATTATCAGCAATAGCGCCTTTAATGAGCACTTTAGCCAGATAGACTGACAAAGTAAGAGTGCCTTTAATGAGCATTATAGCCAGCTAGACTGACAAAGTAATAGTGCCTTCAATGAGCACTATATAGCCAGCTAGACTGACAAAGTAAGAGTGCCTTTAATGGGCACTATAGCCAGCTAGACTGACAAAGTAAGTGTGCCTTTAATGAGCACTATAGCCAGATAGACTGACAAAGTAATAGTGCCTTCAATGAGCACTATAGCCAGCTAGACTGACAAAGTAATAGTGCCTTTAATGAGCACTATAGCCAGCTAGACTGACAAAGTAATAGTGCCTTCAATGAGCACTATAGCCAGCTAGACTGTCAAACTACCGTAAGAGTGCCTTTAATGAGCACTATAGCCAGATAGACTGACAAAGAGTGCCTTTAATGAGCACTATAGCCAGATAGACTGACAAAGAGTGCCTTTAATGGGCATTATAGCCAGCTAGACTTATAGTAATTACTAAACCATCTACTTAAATCAACTTGATGATTGGTCACCTAATTGATGAAGTAATAAAATAGGGTTTGATGACATCCATAATCAGTGTCCATTGATGAGACTTCTCACAACATGTGTAGAGTCCACATGCAAAAGGTGATATATGCCATTTTTGTAAGGTGGCGAAAAAAACCCTGTTCTACGGGACAGTATGGTCTGAGGCTAAAATTACTATTAAATATAATCAAAATCTGAACAAAATCTTAAGATTTATTTGAAACATATTTGCTAAAAATATCAGCAAATAAAAATTCCTTTAAAAAAGGAATGGGCGCCCAACTGTTTGGATACTTTTTTTTTCTCTTTAAAACAATAATGTAATATTAGCATAGAAAGAAGTCCATTAATTTTGTATTTTAAAAAAGAATATACGGACAACATTTTATCCCGAACATATCAGAAAACAATAATAAAATAAAATCCAAGCAAATTGTGGTTTTATTTCTAAGCTGGGCATACTTTTAAGCAAAACAGTTGCGAAGTAAATCTAGCAAGACCGAAATTAGACGCTTTTTGCAAAGTCAAGCCAAACAATAGGAATGTGTCTGATTGGGGAAGGTGTTCTGACAATCCAAATATAAACTTAGTCCACCTCAAATGACCTGTAACAATTTGTGATTGACATTACTTAATTCACCTCGGATGACTTTGATCTGACATTCAACTTTTTCGTTCTTACACCAATCATATCCATAACAATTTAACTCTTACAACTTCCTGTCAACTCTCTAATTTAAAACTCTAAATTTCTGTCTGTTTGCCTTTTCTGTCTACAGTTTGTTACAATTATTATGATAAGCAAACATTGCTGGGTAGATAACAGGATTCAGTTATTTACTTAATCTAATCATGGAGGTAGTATAGCTACAACCTTGGCGAAAAATGTTGCCACACCTGAGCGTTAATTGGCCAACATCCTTCCCCGCTCCCCTATTGCAATGTTGATTTGGACAAAATCGTCATCATTTCTACATTACAGTCTCCCAACATTGGAAAATGGGGGGTGGTGGGGGGTGGGTGGGTAAGGGGCAAGTGTAATCTGAATCACTGCTGAATGTGCATTTGCAACTATTATACAAAATAGTACGGAACTATCCCATATTTAGCTTCGATTGCGTGCTTTTAACACCAGAACGTGCTGGTGTGGCCCTGGCGTGGCAACGAATTTCCGCCAGAGTTGTAATAGGCTTACTACCTCCATGATCCAATCATGGCAATAACGTCAATTTTGGTCTTCAGTGTTTTAAAATACAACAATGTAGAACATGTATAATTAATATGCCGTGTTGTTTGCATACAGTTTTCCGCCCAATTGTACCACCATATTGCAACTTTGGCAATAACCGCTATATAGATTCTATGGTAATTAGCAAACAAAAGCCATCAGTAGAGTCCTCGTTAATTGATTTTATCACTATGGACCACAATAGTCTCATCCCAATGGCATAGTCCAATAACCTCAATTACATAATCATAGTGCAAAATTTGACCTCAAGTTGCAGAGTATGAGTTTGTGTACCCAAATTTTCAAAGGATGAAAGTAGGCCTACAAATGTATTAGGGCTTAAGAACTGTTCCCATGATAGATGAGCATGTTGTGGATCCTAGTGTATGGTCAAATGTCACCGTCTATCGGGTTTCTAAGGCACACGGTAAACTGGTTGAACCCATACAAAGGTCAGGATTTATTTGGTGTTTTTATAAATCCTAATTTTGTATTTTAAACAAAGAATATACGCTCACCATTTTATCCTGTGCATATCAGAAAACAATAATAAAATAAAATCCAAGCAACTTGTGGTTTTATTTCTGAGCTGGGCCTACTTTTAGCCTTTGAAACAATCGCAAAGTACATCTAGCAAGAGTGAAATTAGAAGCTTTTCACAAAGAATCACAAAGTCATGCCTATATTTTGGCGCCTCCGTAGAGGGCGCCAAAAAGAAAAAATTCTGGGTTGGTCAGTCCTGTAGAATATGGTTTTTTACATCGCCTAAGGCCACCAACATTTGCCCTATAATGCTAGCTTTTAATTGAAAGATTAGTGTTGTCTTTTCAATTTTCAGTTTCTTATTGGATTGTAACAAGCATTTGCAAAGCTTTATTTTGCAGCAAATCCCATTGAAATTGGACAACTATGTGAACTAGTTCAAAAGATATGAACAGTTAACATGGTTAATGAGTTAACAAAAGGAAATATTTCCTTTGTTTAGGTAGATCTCAAGACCAATATTTCTGACTTCTGACTGATTTTACTTGATCACGTCGCATCACATCACATATTTGAAGCTATATATTTGACAAGGTATATTTGCTTATATGTGACATGATCAAGGGGATTGAGTCACATGTCAACCCTGGTCAAAAATGAGTTTACACATGTTTCTAAAGAAGACAATTAGAGCTCACAGAAACTGAAAACCCCATGTTGATACAACTTTTCTTTGTGAAGTTACATCAATTTATCAATCGCAGAAAACAACATTTAACAAAAGAATTTAAACACTTTCTTTGCCAATATCTCAAAATCAATATTAGCGACATCCGACCACATTATCCCTTGATCATGTCACATATCTCAAATCGCATCTGAACTCTTCATTTTGATAGCCAATGAAATAAGACATGTGAATATTGATTCATACTTAAAGAGGGAGCCCTACCAGAGCAGTTCTTCTGGGGTGAACCAAACCTGCCTGGTTATCAAATTAATCAGTGACAATGTTATCTCTGAATTTTACAGGTGCTAATTGATGCAATAACATTAAAACATCAATTAGCACCTGCCAAATTCAGAGATAACCTTGTCACTGATTAATTTGATAACCCGTTCACCCCAGAAGAACTGCTCTGGCGGGTTTCCTCTTTAAGATGTTCTAGTATGTTGTGTTCATTTTAATTTATTTTGATTATATATGCCACAACTAACTGATTTTTTGGGCAAACTTAAGGTGACTCTTAACCTTAACTTTGACAACCATTTTGACTAACTTCAACAAAAATAGAAATAGAACCAAAACTGAATCACCATACAGTTTGTGCCACCGTATGCATTTTCTTTAAATTTTTTTTCATCTTGACAACTTATTTTATTCATGAATCATTAACTACTCTTTCCTTGGAAAAAAACTTTTTTATTCTATATTCACCTTATTGAATTGCAGAAATCTTTTTTATTTTCCATGTGGTTTGAAAATTCAAAATTTGATGAGTTAAACAATTATTTAAAACAGAGTTAAAAAATGCAACAGTTTTGCAATTAAGGAATTGGGGAATGAAGTGCCAGGAACAGGTGTGCAAGTTACAGGTGAGAGGTAAAAAATAGTCCATCGGCCAAATGAGATAAATTAAGTGAGTATCATTGGTCCCTCCAGTCAACACCTAGCCTTTACGCAGTCATCAATAAAACTATGTAGCTCTTAACCACTGTCCCCAGTCTGTGATAAAGACTATGATCATTGCCGCATTGTTGCTCCCTCCAGATAACACTAGCCTTTTACACAGCCATTTGCGACACTATTCAGCTCCTATATGCAGTACCCCAGTCTGCGATAAAGATAGTATCATTACTTCTTCATTGCTCCCTCCAGACACCACTAATCTTTCACACAGTCACTGGTGTTATTAGTCAATTTGTCATTCACAACTTCCAGTCTGTATAACAGGCTAGGCAGTATCTGTAATGGAAAGAAAACAAAACCAAAGTGTCTCTTTACTTTTTAGGATTGATTTGATCGAGTTAATTTCCTTTTGTCTTTACATTTGATGATAGGCTCTTTATTTGTTCACCATAGTCATGTGAGAAAGGATGCTACCTGCAGCTGTGGGAGTTCTCACATTGCTCTAGATTGTTTGCATGTTTGTTTGACTCACAATGGTATCTTCTCCTGGATGTACCTGTACAATTTATTAGCTCACAGATATTGTCCAAAAATCTATGGAGAATGACAGTGGCATAGATTTCTTATCAACATTTGGGAGATGGGATTTGTGAACAAAATGTGAAATAGAGAGAATCTAGTCCCTTGGTAAAAATGTGTGCAAAGCGCATGAACAATTTTGCTGTTTTTAAGTTAAAATGGTCAAATATGATGTAAATTTGCACAAATTTGCACGAAGCTTGCGGAAATGAGCTATTTTGGTCAAATACCGTAAAAACTTGATAGTTAGCATATGTGCTTACTAATACTGTCGCACGCTTTTAAAACATGCAAACATGAAGAGCCCCATCACCCCCATCCACAAAAGTGTAAATGGTTTTGAGCAAATCATTGATACATATAGGCCTAGTCATATACGAACAAGAGAGCACGGTGGCCGAGCGGAACGGGCTACGACTCATAATCGGAAGGTTAGGTTGCAGGTTCGAGCCCGGCGACGCCATCGTGTTGTGCCCTTGAGTAAGGCACTTTCTCTCGATTACTCTTCTCCACCCAGCAGGTGTTAAATGGGGAGCTGTTATGAATACTGTCCATTGAGCGCGCGCAAAGGTATGAGCATGCCTTGGGCATTGTATGGCAGCTGACATATTCTAACGACGGCGGAATAAATGTAAAGCGCTTTGGTACATGTTCACATGTGAAAGGCGCTGTATAAATACCAACATTTATTATTTTTTTTAAACCTACAAATGTTTGTCTCAACCCCAGGAACACAATTAGCTCAGTTGGTAAAGTGCCAAACTTTGGTAGAATTTCATGTTTTCAAAAGCGCTCGATAGTAAGCACATATGCTAACTATCGAGTTTTTACGTTGTGTTCCAAAACACACACACGCTGCATCAACATGGGTCTGTTGTGGAGATGCACCCCCCCCCCAGATTTATGCCTATGAAGAATAATCGTTTTGTCAGTTCTGTCACCCAGCTTAAAAACATGCAAATATTGTTTGAAAAAAAAAATCCTTCACAATTATATTTAATAGACCATACCGTAGAAACCCGTCTATAAGGAATAGAAGCGACTGTGATGATAGCATATTTCACGCTAGCGCCCTCCACAATATTATATCATTATGGAATTTGAGCAAATCATTTACCGACACAAGCAGGTATACAATGTATTATTTTATCTTTATTTCAAGCATCTCACGAGCATAGCTCACTTGGCAAGGCATAAGACTTTGGTTCTTTAGATCGGAAGATGGTGAGTTCGAGCCTCATCACGGTCACACAAACTTTTATAAACAAAATATTGTTCAAACTTTTCATTTATATTTTCTTGCATTTTCTAAAGACTCCTTTCGTGATCATTTTTTTTCATATTTAGTTTAATTTATTCTATTGTTTTTCTTTTATTGTTTCTTTTCTTTGTCTTTTTTTCTTGTTTAATTTTTTTTTTTCTTTATTTTTCTTTGATTCATATAATATTGGCAGGATAAGGAGAGGAGGAACTAAAGACCCATTCAGTGATTTGCTCATCCGGACGATCGTAAAAATCATCAAAATTCACCTTTGTCATTGTCATAGATGTGGTAACATAGCCTGCTAGTGGTTCAGCAGAAAACCGTGTGACACATAATATACATTTGGCTACATTTTATTATACGATAAATACTGAATTTATTAAACATGGTAACAAAATTCTCTAGCAGATCGGTTATACGATGGAACTGGTAGGCATAGGCCTATTATAAATTCGGGATATTAAATATCTTCCTGACGAGACAGATCTGCGCATGTGGTCAAAGACGATTCCTTACTAGCCACAGACCGTCCGCTGGAATTAGTTGAACATGAACCATTCGCTATGGCTGTTGGTCGGACCTCTCATCTCTCCACATCGATTGTGACCTATAATCCCGACATTGCCCTTATGAACTCACATCCTCCTGTTTTATATTCAATACGCTGGCGAAGTTACGTAATAATCGGATTAACTACCATAGCAATAGGTGAAAACAATTTTGAATATACGCGTTATACACTGATACGTTCAGGCGGTACCTCTTCATTGCATTGAACCATATCATGCTGCACCTGTAAGATCTTTGAAAAGACCAGTATTGTATTCAATCTATGATTGCAGACATACACAGTACAGGTGATGAGTGTAACCTGCTTGTAGCGCAGCGATATGTTCAAAATTGTTTTCACCTATTGCTATGGTAATTAATCCGATTAATTACGCAACTTCACCAGCGTATAATAACGAATAAATTCTGGCTTGTTGGATTCGTTTATACTACAATTCGCTGTCAAGTGACGTAATAATCGCAATAACTACCATCAAGCAGATTGCACTAATCACCCGCGTATGTCACCAAACAAAGATTGAATACCACTCTTTTCATAAATACTAATCTTACATGGCGAGTGATTAGCATTTCTTTGACAACTATGGTTTAATGCATAGGTGCCACGTGAACGATGAAGTGCAGGGCTATATATTCGAAATTGTATTCATCAATTGCTATGGTAGTTAATCCGATTAATTACGCCACATCGACAGCGAATAGCCTATAGTATGGGTTCAAGTGGAACAAAAATAGTGTATGTCCATTGCTAGCTATGGTAATTAATCATGTTAGTGTTTACATCACTACTTCGGTGAAGACAAGAGAAGTGTGCCTTCTCTACCAACGCCTGTGATATAACAGGTGCAAGCGAAACAAAATTGAATGACCAGAATAGTTTCCTTTGTCAGATGAATTGATTGAAGTTTTTGAAGACACTCTATTCTTGATGGGACAATAGATTCAAATATGGAATAATTATTATTCCTCATCTATTTTTTTTTATTGAAAAAACTGCAATTGTGGCAACAGAACAATATTTATTTTGATTTCATTTCAAGTAGAAACAAAATCTTGCTTAAGCCAAAAACGCACCCTACCTACCATTCCTCAAGAATTGGGATGGCACAAAGGTGCAACATAGGGTTTTATTGCAAAGACGAGGACAGACAAGTAGTTACAACACATCTGTCTAACCGTGGGTTTCGCTATTATTTAGAATAAATGCTTTTACTAGTTTCTATAAAACCACAAAATTAAAAAAAACTAAAAAAAACTATAAAAAAAACTATAAAAAAAAAAACACAAAAAAACACACCTAAAATTAAAAGTAGAAAGGTAGATTTGAAGAAAGATAAAAAGAACATGTCAAAAGTTAAAATTAAACGAGAATGAAAAAAACGGAACCGGTGCCCGGACCATGCTCTCTTCAGCATGTCTTCAGTTCCAAAGTCTGACGCTCTATCAATTGAGCTATACGATCCTGATATACTGAAACAGTCGTTATTATGTCAATACAATTGATTGGTGTTACAACATACTTAGATGGAATGCATAGCCACCCAGTGCCAGTATATATTTGTTCAAACTCCAAATACAACAAGCAACCAATTTTATTGAGGGCGTTTCTTAGGTATATCCTTGTAGACGGGGTTTTACGGTATTCTAGTGCAGAAACATAGTTTTTGATCAGTTATTGCATTTTTGATCTCATTTAAATGCAAATTGGAATATATTTCACAGTCTTTGACATTTTACTTTACTTTTCCTGCAAGTAAAAAGATTTAGAGGAAATTAAAAATTCCCAAATTACAAAAAGCTAACATTGAAATGATACTTTGCTTATCATGCATATTGATGTCTTCAAAAACCACTTTTAACTTGCTCAATAAATCTCATTTCATATTATTTGTTCTTAATAATTACGTATAAATAATATCAGGTTATGTTTTTACAAAACGAAATATCAAATTTGGCGATGAAGGCCACAACAAATTGCCATGGTAACAGCTCATTTTACAAGTTTTCAAGTTACTCTTTTCTTGCTATTGTGAATATTTAAAAAATCAAAAACATTAATCAAAACTCTCCATCTTCATGCGCCATAAACATGATAGGACGACATGTTTTAAACGCGTTTCAAGTTTCACAACGTAATTGGGACATACTTAAATTAAGTCTATTTTTTCCAAAATTTTAGAAAGGTAAGTTATCACAGAGAAGTATTTTTTACTAAAATGCAACATTTTAAAGGTGGCCCACTTTGGACTACTAGATCCATATCAATCTGCACTAATTAGATCTGGATAAGTGCAACTCTCTCCTAGCTGGTGTCGACTGCAGACGACAAGTTTCAA
Organism: Amphiura filiformis; assembly: GCF_039555335.1. Classification (NCBI taxonomy): domain Eukaryota; kingdom Metazoa; phylum Echinodermata; class Ophiuroidea; order Amphilepidida; family Amphiuridae; genus Amphiura; species Amphiura filiformis. The sequence goes on along the minus strand of NC_092631.1, from coordinate 24,802,089 downwards.
AAACTATTTAAAAATTCTAAAATTTCAGAATTGTAAAGTGTCATATTTCCGTAATTGGAATCATCATGTAAAATGCATTAAAATGAGTACAAACAAGCCTAGTATTGGTTCAGAGGTTCATGAGATAGCTCTTGATATTTTGAGAAAACATTTTAATATTTGAAAAACTTGGACTTGTTGAAAGCTATTTCTGATTATGGAATATTATTTGGGCAAAAAAAATGAAATTTGGTGTTAAATATTCTTGTGAAAGGGTTACTTTTGCTGGTAGGAAGAACTAAGAGGGGCTGCAAATGTGTGGTCATGCATGACATGAATCTGAACTAATCTGCATTAACAAGTTGCCTGTGGATTACCCCAGTGTCATTCACTTCTATGACAAGACTTAAGAGGAAAATTATGAAATATAGATTGTCATGTGATGCCTGTGTGATAGCTGTTCCATTTTGCAAAAATAAGCATCAAAATAAATTATAGACTCCAGAAATTTTTTAATTATGAGCTAGTGGTTCTTCAAATGGAAGTTTTGGATAAAGAGCAGTGGCTTAGGGAGATTTTCAACATGGAAGGAGGACTGACCAAACTAAACATTGTTGATGACCTATGGGGTGCCTTCAGGTCCCCCAAGTCAGACAATTTTGTAAAACATAGGTGACAAAATTTCTATGTGCTTGGGATGTTAAAGCCATAATGTGTGATTTGCTTCATAGCGACGCCCTCAATTTTACTTGGATTTCTACTTTTTACATAATTGTAATGCCAAGTGGTGTACTAAAACACCACATAAAAGACTAAGCCTGAAGTGCTTTAATAATAGTAAAATTATTTATATTAAAACCGGGGAGACCTGGTTTTATTCAGAGTTCACCGATCGAATGCTTGCTAACATGTCCCGTGGGTGTACACACGTCGAGCGCGATGCTCCGTGCGGTATTACATATAATACGATCGGCGAGCGTAGTACACGCATTGTAGGCGCTGGAATGAAATCGCAATTTTCTTCGTTATACCTCATTTGTTTGGCTTGAAATTAAAAGGGGATAATGTGATCAGTTAAAACAAATGTTTAAATAGGAATCTATTCTTTATGCAAATCACACATTATTGCTTTAATTCAGTTGAATATGGTAGAAGTGCTATGGTCAGACTTGGACATTGAATTTGAACTAGGATAGTTGCATAGAAACCATGTTCTCACTTGTGGGGTAACATATAGATTTTTGTGTTCCAAGTGAAGTGACAAGATGAGACGTTGTTTTAAATAATTTCAGAAAAAGTCAATTCAGCTCAATAGTTAATTTGTTTTTTTTTCTTACGAAAAGGTATCACTTTTAGGCTTGACACTTACATGTATTCATTGTGTGTATCTTTGTATGTTTCCTTTAAAGCCTGAAGAAATATTATATATTAACTCTCTTCACGCGGGTGACGACAATTTTGTTAATCATAAAAATTTGGAATTGTACATTTACATGACCATATTTGAAATCAGCATGAAAAATGCATTAAAATGAGTACAAACAAGCCTAGTATTGGTTCAGAGGTTCTTGAGATAGCTCTTGAAATTTTGAGAAAATATTTCAAAGCTTGGGAGTTTTTATATTGAAGCCTTATCGTTAGCACACAGAGCATTAAGAAAGATAAGAAGTGAATGTACCAATCATGTAGGTCAATGCCAGTGGTTATAAACTTTTTCTATCAGTGATATATTATACTGCCCTCTACCAAGCAATAAATAGTTCAAAAGTAATTTGCTATATTGGTTGGTGGCCTACCACAACTACCACTGTCAATTAACTAGTGCAGCAGTGTCAAAACCAGTGCCTACAAAAATGGGAGAGGTGGAAATGGAATTGTGGCAGAAAATCCTACACAAAATTTAATGCATTTAATTTGTATGACCCCCCCCCTTTACATCTGGTTGAAAAAAAAGAAAAAAAAGCAGATTGTTCCAAAAAGTCAGCAATTTATTTGAAAAGAATTTGTACATATCACATACAATTTTGATTGCAATGGCAATTTTGGCCAATATTTAATTTTATGATACCTTATTTTTTGTAAAACCAAAATTATGACCCCACACATTTTTGGGATGGCGTCTTCTGAAGAAAAGGATGACCCTTATTACTCATGATTGATTTTGATTTTTTGATTTGATTTGTTCGGGTTTTTGACAACCCTGGATAACCCAAGAAAGCCTCTATTGAAGCTTATTTCCATTGGGGTCCATTTGAACACCGGGACGGGTTGGGAACAGTCAGGGGTTAACACCCTACTCTTTTCGAAACTGGCTGCGAGATACATGTACAGGTATGGCTCTCTGTACACGGGACCGACGGCTTAACGTCCCCTCCGAAGGACGGAGTACTTTCATGATTCATTTACCCAATTCTAAATGAACCATGGGGAGAGCGGAAATCTGAATTTAATCTACAGAAGTTGCCAATTAATTTCAGACTTTTTCTTTCCAAGTCAATATCCCAGCAAATCGCCACCGCCGGGAATCGAACCCAGGACCTCATGCACTAAAGGCAAGTACCCTAACCATTGCGCCACGCTCTTGCATCTTCTTCGTTTTCATAATATTTTAAAACCATTATTAGTAAAAAGCATAGGGCTTATATACAAAAACATTTCTAAGCATTACTCACAAAGTTTTATTCAATGTAAACAATATTACAAAAGCAAAGTCTAGACCAAAGTTTAAATAAATGGTTCTTCATCGATGAAGGGTTTTTTTAAAAAGAAAACCTGACATTTCTGTTTCTGTGTAGAAAAGTGTAGGTGTTTTGATTTATTTTGAAAGTACAGTGTCCCCTTTTTCCCATAGCGAATGAGTCATTCATCGTCAGCAAAATGTTTATTATCACTACTGAAAACTTTGCCCCTGCAGTGAGGTAAACTTCTAGGGCGAATTTCTCGACGGGTGGCTTAGCAATTGGCTTGTCTAGCCTCAAGGCTTAAGAGGTCGTAAGACCAGGCTTAACTGAAAACGTATTTCCCAAGCACGGCTACTATAGCCTCGAGGCTTCAAGTTAGCCCGTGGGCCAGGCTTGTAGGATTAGCCCCAGGCTTCAGTAAAATTTGCATTTCTCGAAATCAGTCTTCTGTAGCCGTAGTTCACGCAAGCCTGTTAGACCAGGCTTACAGCGGCTTTTCTTGGCCCTGCCTCAGAGCAGGTCTTAGGTCGTATGCCTTGGTCTATTTCAATTTACAAATTATTTAAATTGTAACGCATACAGTTAATCTTTCATATTTTTGACGGTCTTTAAATAACAAGGAGAAAGCAGCCGCGTAACTAGGGGGGGGAGCGGGGGAGCTCTTGCCCCTCCCCCCCCCCCATGAAAAAGGTAAATTAGGCCTACTTCTGAGAGTTATTAATTAACCTCATTATTTGTCATTTTAACCTTAAAAACTAAATTTTTAAGGTTAAATAAATTGCATTTATCCCACTTTTGTACCATTGGCCTATATGTCACCAGCTTTAATACCTTAAATATGGCATTTGTACCATATTTTTTTCAATCCCACCCCCATGTCAAAAAGAAATCTACGCCAATGTTCCGGGGACACATTCCAAGCAGATCCCATAATGAAAATGTCTAGTTACGCCACTGTGGGTAAGTAATAATTGTTCGATTTAGTTGAACATTTCAGCATTTTATTTTAGTGTTCATTTGAGTTAGTTGAATTTTTTTTAAGTAGGCCTATATAGCTGTTGCTATCGTAAGACCTATACTCATTTTGAATGATGTTTTTTTTTTAACAACGAATATAATTTAAAAAAAATTCTTTTATCATCATCATCATCATCATGATCATCATGATCATCATCATGATCATCATGATCATCATCATCATCATCATCATCATCATCATCATCATCATCATCATCATCATCATCGTCATCATCATCATGAAGACCTATATGGTACCACATGTCCCTATCCAAGCCTCAATAGTTTGATACTCGTACTTTTCATAAGTAGGCCTATTACAATATTATTTTGGAGTGCCTATATTATACCAGGTTGGACATCAATTTAATACAATAGAAGAAGGACAAAATTAGTAAAGATATAGTAAATATTTGACACGAAACAATAATGCACGAGTATTAAAACTGAATTTACTGGATAAGATGCATATAATATCTTCTACTTAAATAATTATAAATATTGTACCAACAGATAACTTCATGTGAGATCTGAGAAGACTACTGATATCACTATTATCAGTAGTATAGATAGCATGTTGGTTGCTTTCCTTTTTAGGGGAATCACAGATTCCTTTCCATTAGGCTTACAGTTTTACCCTTTTTGGGATGCAAAGAAAGAATCACGAGTATAAAGCATAGACGTATCATTCATACAAGTTAGACTCATAAAAAGTCAAGTGGAAATAAAATAATATATACATTATAAAATACTATATTTATGTTTGCAAATTTCAAAAAAAGAAGCTTAATTTTTTGAGTTGTAAGGCTTTTATTAAAAACAACAGAGAGACCGAGTATTTTATTGCCTAAAAAAGGGGAAAACTCTCTGCCCATTTCAAAAAATGGAGGTTTGATTTTTAATTTTTCTTTTGGTAGGGCCTACCGTATGTACATATTATACTGTATCTTATTTGATTTTTAAAGACTGGATTTCAGATAACATGATTCTTTAAGTAATACTCATGTAGTTTGTTTAAATTTAAAATGTAGTAACACTTTGTTATTAATGCTGCGTTTGTAATTCTTTGTGATTTTTAATGATTTGTTTTGTGATTCTTCTTAATTGTTCTATTGTTCATAATTTATACAAAACAAAATAAAAGCATTGGCACCGATGCGTGTGCTCAATGGAAAAGAGAAAAATAATATATAAAAGACATAAAAACAGACACAATATTCTTGCATTAAGTTGTGTACGGTATAAGCCCAAGCACAAGACCGCGGGTCCAGGCTAGTCTTTGCGCCGGGAACATTGCGATAATGAGACGGCAACCTTGTTAGTACGGTAAACCGTGAGGACCACAGCTTATGTACATCTACCTCCAACAGCCTATACAATTAAGTCGCTGGTTGAAAGGGACGAGGTTGTCAAGCGTGAAGCCTACAAGGCCACTAAGACCAGGTTGAATTTGCGTTGAAGAAATCCGGCTAGAGTTAAGACTCGGGCTTCGAGAACGGGCTAGGCTTAGTAGCCTCAAGGCCACCTTAAGACTACGGCTTAATAAGACTCCTGTCGGGAAACTCGCCCCTAGGGACTTTTCTTAGATAACCATTTTAGCATCAATGCCTTTATCATTTATTTTCTTTGGGTCATCCTAAACCATTATCATGTTCATCCTTGTAAATACAGGTAAAGCCAGTGAAAAGGGGTGATGAACTGCAGCTTTCTTTCTGCTCTGTGTAAATTTGAAAAGTTTGCATTTTTCTGCACCGCTTTGTTTTTAACTTGGAATAACAGTAGTAAGATACAGGTCTTAAAAATGTTCCCCAAACTGCTAAATGAGGATCTTTTGCACCAAATTGGGGTCAAAACAGTTTTAATACATAAATGGCGCATTACTTGCTGCAGTGTGTGGATCTTGGCTTCAGGTGTACAGGGTCCCCAGTCAGTGTGGTCCTCATTTGAAAGGTCTTTACAAGGTAGTGGTGTTTGCATTTGTAAACATTGGCAATCAAGGACACCCTAAAAAAACCAAAAAAACAAACACCCTGATAACCATTGACACCCACCAACCATGAGTATCCACAGTTCCATCCCCTACTAGTGTATCATCAAACAACATAAAAATGCATATAAGACCAGATACAAGATATAAATGCATAAGATGCATTGCAAAATTTCATGTGTGTCCATGGTTTGGCATGTAGCTTCTGGTGTGCAAGGTCTTCGATTAGATAGGTCGAGTTGTATAGGTCTTCTTTTGCAAGTCTTTTTTTATAAGCAGGGGTATGTGTACATTTATAAATACACTGCAGACTTTTTTACCAGAAAATAGCCAAACCACTCCTCATAGACTGACATTAACCACCCAACCATCAAGGACCCCGCCAGATACACCTGACATTGCTTTTAAAGGCCAGCACAATGCTGTTTTGCAGGCGGTAAGCAGTCAGATCAAGATCCACATTTGCAGGTCTTTACAAATGCTATCAAATGAGGACACACACTGGAACACATACTCAAATAAAAATTCCCTCTAAAAGGGAAAGCCAGCCTCAATGTAGAAGAGGTCTTGTAATTAGTTTTGGTCAATGTGAAAGGCATTTTTAGGATCATGGCTTACTACATCCATGTTACATGACAGTCCACCAAACCATCAACGGTGAGAAGATGTACACTGAAACTGCAGAAAACATTAACTCCTAATCTCCTGTCAACTCTTTAATTCATTATTGTTCATTATTATTAATTCATTATTGTTCTCTAATCAAAAAACACCATAATAACCACAAAGACCCACAAACCATGGGCATCAATGGTTCCTTTTAATAGGCCACCAGCATATTCGGCAAACAACATAAAGATGCACATAAGACCATATCTAAGTTTCGGTAGCATTGTAAAATTTCAAGTGGTCCATGGTTAAGACCTTAGTTTCAGGTATATGTTTAGCCCTCAGTTAGATAGGGTCTCCCCGTCAGTCCGAACCACTGTCAGTCCAAATTTTTAGGGTTAGGGTTAGGGTGAAGTTTAGGATTAGGGTTAGGGTTAGGAACCCTAACCAGCGTTCGAAATAGGGCCGGTCAGCCGGCCATTGGCCTGTAACTTTTTGGCCTGGCCGGTAACTTTTCTGACTTGCATCTATTTGCCGTCCCGGCTGGCCGGTAACTTTTTAAGGTCAAGCCCGGCTGGCCTGTAACTTTTTGAGGCATATTTCGAACACTGACCCTAACCCTCAAAATTTCGGACTGACGGTGGTTTAGACTGACGGGTACACCCAGTTAGATAGGTCCAAGTTGTAGGTCCTTGTTTGCTGTCTTCACAAGTATGTAGGGGTACATGTTTGTAAGTGTTTGCAGTAGATATCTTTTCCAGGTTGGACTGTATAAACACACTAATGACTTGTTTCAAGGTGATGTTTGCATAAGGTAAACATACTAAACTGTTTGAGTTGTCCTTAGTACAGGTGGATTTGTCAATATTTAACTTGACCAAGAGTTCATACTACCATAAACAATGGCGGTAGGCTTGACCAAGACCAAGAAACAAAGTATACTTGTATGTATACTCTTTATTAGTCATGTACTTTGGTTTGATTAATATAAGTGGACAAATGTTGCACTTTGTACTAGTAGCATACATAAAGGCATGTATTAATGTGGACAATAGTGTCCCCATTTTTCTGACCAAAATTTTCTGACCACCTGATGACAAGCCTCGCAGAAATCCTGTCCTCTATTTGTCCATAAATATCCAAATCACTTTTTCCCCAAGACATATCTTGTGAAATGGACTTGCTCCCCAAGTCTATACAGTGGCAGTGCCAGATTTGTTGATGGAGGGCTAGTAAAAGGCTTTCTTGCATTACTAGTGCTTTAAAAATGCCTGTATATCATTATTAATAGTGAATTTCAAGGAGGTCAAAAATCATGAAATGTTGGCAATTTTTGTTTTTGTAGGGGGGGCAGGAGGAACCTGGAGGAAAGATCTTTGACTGGGAGGGGGCATGTCACATTTCTTTTTCTTGTTCAATGATATGATGGAAATTGATAGTACCATGTGCCTTCATGTGACAGCCATGTGTAGGCAGGCTGAACATTTTACAAATGACACAGTACTGGGAGGGGGCTAAGAATGGGGCTGAGAATCTAATATTGGCTGGACTAAAAGCTAGTCTGCTTTTGCTTCTCCTGCCCCTTCTCAACATCTGTGTACCCCAGTGTTCCCCCACTACTGGTCACTGTCCTGGTCTCAACTTGTTTTACTCCTAAAGGTTATAGCTAATAATAGATCAACTTTATTCATAGTGGTTGTTATGAAGCCTTAATTGCTGAATAAATATTGCACAACACATATGTATTATTCTATAGTTCTTTAATAAACACTTCTTTAAAGTCTGTAGCTGTCCAAACCTGATGATAAAGATGTCACGTCCGAATGCCAGAATAATATTAATAATTATAATAATTAAACATCCATCTTGCACAAGCATTTCAAACTGATAGTGGTCATCATAAGATATATAGATCTGATCAGGGATGTGAGACAGTACATGCTAAGAAATAAAGATTCTAGATAGAACTTTTTTTGTCCTCTCAGGAGAACCATCCCTCTTGAACCTCTATAAAAGGTTCTTTAATTTTGGAGAACGCTTAAAGAGAAGACTGCAAACGGTTCTGTATCACATTTTTGGGGCCATAGTGGTTTTGGAACCAAGAGTTCTCCTGAGAGGACAACTTTAGAACCTTTTAGAACCTATATTTCTAACAGTCAACCTTAATTAAAGCAAAACTTTTTCCAGTGCCCTATTGCAAGGTGGTGGCTAACTCAGTTTTGGAAGTACAAGAGGAGCTACATAAAACCTAAATCTCATTCAGTGAATCTTCAACAACATCAAGTGTCATTAGTGTGAGAAGCTCAAAGGTCCAAAATTAAACAAAATTTAGCACTTGAAAGACAAATAGGGTACCTGCAGGGAATATGGGACCATTAAGGACGTTTAGCTTATTTGCATAAAAACTAAAGAAGATATGCCCACAAGAGATTGTTATGATGAACAACCTGTCCTTTAAGATTAATAAAACAGGCAATGTTACCTTGTTTTTATGTTTGTTTGGACGCTATGACGTCAAAATGACGTCATCGTCAAGTGTCCCATATTACCTGCATGTGCAGGTAATATGGGACACTGTGTTATCTCTATGGTGAAAATCAAAAAGTTCAGAAAATCACTCTTTTGTTCTAAAAACATTTTTGTTACATGATTTTGAATGTTAAATGCAAATTTCTACAAGAAAATTCAATTTTCTAAATAGTTTTGCTTTTCGCATTGACAATGCACACAATTTCCTATGTGTCCCATATTACCTGCACCCATTCAGTTGAAAATCAGAGAAAATAATCATTTAGCCTACACCAGACAAATACACCAAAAATCAGACAAGTCACTCTCAGTAATATTCATTTGTATTATCAATTCAACAATCAATTCAAATCAAGAATATCATCATTTCAATGCGCAGGGACTCAGGAGCATTACATTTTCCTTTGACCATTCCCCCACACAGGGACCATTCCCTTTTAAAAGGATATTTTATTATTTTTGCAAAATCTACATGTCTACAGAGACGGAGACAAGACTTGATAATGCATGGGGATTGTAAGGAGATCTCAGATGTGGTCACAGATGCACTGTCGGATATTTCTTAATCAAACTAAATTATTAATCTTAATTAATCTTAATTTAGAGCAAGTTTTAGAGCAAGTAATAGCCTGTTCATTCCTTATTAATAGCATATAATTTATTCATAACTGTAAGAGCATTAAATTCAATTTACATCATCAATTTTATTTTATAAATATCAATGAGTTGTTAAAGGGACATACAGTGATATTATAGCACTACTTTTGGACTCTATTGCTTTTAGTTCGATCTAGTATACTGTCTGGAGAGGTTGTGTCGCACATCCCGTGCAGTATAGCCCTTCAGACTGACCTCAGGGACACGGGTTCATCAGGGACACGGACTGCAGCTAAAAGATATACTACATAAATTTGTTTGCCTTTTAATTAGAGTCAAGTTAGCTCAATCAGTAAGACTTTGGTGCATTGATGTTTACTGATGCGAGTTCGAGCCTCAGTAAGATGTACCGACGGCACCGGCCCCCACCCCTTCCCACTGGCTACTTCACTGCCCATAGGCTCCCCCACCTAATACGTCAATGGTCCAAGGACAAGAAACGTCAGTTTTCCATTGCTTCTGATCTCTGAGTGTACCTTAAATGATTAATTAACTTTAAATGTTGGCCTAGGAGTTGATAATTATACTTCCTTATATTATTTCTGTAATTTAGTCAGTTCAGTCAAATCACACATCACTGATAGCCAGAATGGAGTCAAGTGACTCTTATAACTTGGAGTAAACTAGCACTGACTCTCCAAAGGAGTCACCTGATTATCACAGGAGTGTCAGTTGACTCTACCTGTGGGGTCAATTGACTCTACATGCAGAGTCGTCAACGGAGTCAAGAAATTTATGACTCTTCAAGGGAGTCAGACTCTGTAATTGCTTCGCTGTTGACACCATGGAATGGAATGTATATTGTCCCATATGTCACTTTTTGACAATTCAGCTGAATGTCCCCACATTTCAAGACTGATTTTCCGCTAATGATGACAGGCGCAGAGCTGTCACTTCTAAAGTTGAGTGCCCCCCCTCCCCCACTAAAACAAAATCACATATTTTATAACAACCTTATCAAACCAGAAAATCATTACAAAGTTTGCTAGAGGTTCACTTTGAGGTTATCATATCCACTTTTAGAGGCTCTATATCACGTTGGGGTAAAATCTTACTTTAGAATGTTGTAAATCAAATTTGCGATAAATTTCTTCTGCCAATTTTAATCAAATTTAATTTAAAAAAATCTTGTGCCAATTTGAGAACATTTTTCGAATTGATTAACCTGATTATTCAAGCATAATGTAACCACAGGGAGAGAAATGATGAAGAGAAACTCATATTATATTTATAGCCTACATCACTCAATAAGTATGAGCGTGATAAGACAAAAGGGTTTTATTAAATATGCAATAATATGTAAAAATTAATTAATCATGCCAAGATCTGTCTTCTGTGCTTTATATTTTATGCTTTTTGCCTCATTTCATGTAGCAGTGTAGCATAAAATTTGCACTTGGGGGAAGGGAAGGGGGCAATGAAATGGATAGATGATTGTGGTTACATCTCGATCTCGTAATTCTGAATGATGATGATGTTAAAGGTTGGTAATTTTAAAATAGGCCTATGTGTAGGGTATATAATAGTGAAAACTTATATAATTCAGGCAATTCTTTTCATTTAACTTATAGAATTAAGCCCTTTGCACTTGATTCGGAGTTCTCTGCATTTTAATGCTAGCCATAGGCTTCAACATAAAAAGGTCCAAATTATCAAGATATCAAGACCCATCTCAAGAACCACTGAACCAATACTGGGCTTGTTTGTACTCGTTTTAATACATGTTTCATGCTGATTCCAAATATGGTCATGAACTTGTACAATTCTGACATTTTGACCCTTGTCGTCTGCAATCGACACCTGTGTGGAGAGAGTTAAAATCACATGCACTTTTTAATTCATTATTGCCATTTTTGAAGAGTGTGTTTTTGTAGTAAAAAAACCTGAAATTGTGTGTATTTTTATTGAATAAAAATGAAATCTGACTTCACTTCAAGCACTACACCCGCAAAATTGCCTCAAAAAGTGGAAATGCCCCCCTGGCACTGCCACTGCTTCAAAATAACATGCAGCAGGGATGGCTTCAGAAATATGCCCCCCCCCCAATAACTTGTGCTACATATGCCCTTACTATAAAGCTTACAACACCATATCATTTCACTCCCATAATAATAATGTCAATACCATTTTCCATTTTTGCATTTAAAACACTTTCTATAACTAAATTACATTGCAAAAGAAAAGATATATATCATTAGTTATCATTGTTTGAAATGAATGGGTTCAGTTTTCATTTTAAACAAATCAATGTTAAGTTTATCAGACTCATATATATAAGACTTGAAGACTATTACAAAACAAAGGAATCTTGCGTTCGAGCTCTGAGATATTTTATATATCTGTGTCAGTATAATGATCAACCAAATACATTTATAGTAACTGGAGAGCTGACTGTAAAAATAAGCTTGCAGCAATTTTAACGCTTTACTTGTCGGGATCTATCTCAAAAATGTTGAAAAATACACGGATGTTGAACACACACAGCATTTTCCATATTGATGTTAAAAGCTTAATATCTTTTTCAACATCCAACATGGGATTCGATGGGTATATTAAATATTGGAAAATGTATCATAAGTAATGGTAAAACACAACACATGCATACTAGTAATCTACTGAGGTACTTTAGTCAGTAGCTATTCAGCCTGAGATTCAGTCCATTTTGTTTCAAACTTTGATGTCTGTATCTAAGTCTTATAGCCCAGTCAAATTAACTTACCACTAATTAAAACAGAATCCATATAGGCCTAATCACCATTCATTTCAGAAAATCATTTTAAATAATCATTTTAAATAAAACAGTGCCTAATTTTCACGGCTAATTTGCATAAATCCAAAATGGCCGCTTATGCAGGGGTGAAATTTCAAAGTTGGTAAAATCTTGTTGAAATCCATACCAACTTATCATCATGTGGATTCAGAAAAAGTATAGTTTGATCTGTCTCTGACATACAGATATAGGCAAAAAGGTGAAAGGTCAAATTTTGTGGCCCACAGGTGTCTACAGAAAGTGTTTTAATTGTTCATCTTCTGTGGTCATGGTGGTGGGCTATTCAGATGGGTATACCAGACAGGGGGCATACCCAGAAACTGTTAAAGCATGGATGAGCTTCTGGGGGCTGAGTGTTTGAAAAGTGCACAAAAGAGGTAAAGTTTTCTTCTTTTTTTTTATTTGTATAAACTGGGGGCCTCAAGCACTGGCTACGTGCCTGGTTGGTACCCGGGCTGGTAAACCAGTTGGCACAGGGCACGAGGTGGAGGGTAGTGTTTGCTAGTACTACCATCCTCTACATTGAGGAGAACTTCACAGACATCACCTGTTTCTACAAACTATAACAGATTCACATCGGCTCATGGCAATGAATTCCACTTTTCACATTTTTCTAGTGTCAAAATTACCCTGAGTTGGCGGGGAAGTGGCAACTTTAGAAGTGACAGGTATGTACCTGTCAAGATTAGCATCAATACGTCTTAAAATGTTGGGGAGGCATTTGGACAGAGGATTATGGTCCTGTATACTATTTATGTCCTATGATATTTGTTTTGTATAAGAGGTGTGATGATATAGCATTTATGAATATATCAGTTTTGTTGCATTTCCAGTCTGTTGCGTGATAGACAAATTACGTGATAAAAGAACTAGATTACATTATCTCTTGACAACAGGGATGACAACATTACAGGGCGGTGCCTACAGGGATTCAATGAAGGTCATGTTTATCATGTTTACAGCACATAGTGTGACAGCTTTGTGGCACATGATGTAATGAAATTGGCAAAGTGCATCTTGCTGTTCAAAAAATTCAAATATTTCTTGTAGTTTTCTATCAGGTGTGCTGCTTAATACGTGCTTAGGGAGTGTTCATAAATACTTTGGTGGGGGTTGGAAAATATGGGGTGATCAAAAAAATGTAGGGTCCTAAAAAGGGGGATAAAAAAATCAGCCCTTAATAGGGGGGATCAAACAAATTTGAGGGTGAAATTCCGGGGTAAAATGTACGAGAAGTCATGTACATTCCAAAATTTTTGCATGCTCCACGCGCATGAATGTTAAGTACTCAATTTTGTAATCTCAAGCTACAAATCAACAAAATGTGCACACTTTACAATTTGGGTGTAACACTATGACTCCAATGAGTAATAACTCCAAACGGTAATTTTAGCTAATGAGTTAAGGGCTGTGCAATAATTATGAGCCCTGGGGAGGGTAAAATTGGGGGGCAAGAAATTTTTGGCAAGCTGAAAGGGGGGGGCAAGCAATTTTTGGCCAGCCGAGGGGGGGCAAGCGATTTTTGGCACACATTCATGGGGCGCCTTTGAAATAAAACGCTTTAAAAAGGCTTAGGAAAACAGTGCGGAAACGCTTTAATATGCAAATTTTCCTGCTGCACGCTGCGCCATAACATATATCTAGACCATTTAAGGTTTGAAAATTGGGATCCCAAAAATTTGGCATGTGTAAGGGGGGGGCAAAGAGGGGGGGGGGGCAAGCGATTTTTGGCAGGCCGAGAGGGGGGGGGCAAGCGATTTTTGGCGGGCCGTTTGAAATTTACCCCACTCGGGGAAAATAATTATTGCACAGCCCCTAATGACCATAGGGGTAGATCCTAGGGGGATGGGGGGGGTAAATCCCCCCAATATTTTGATAGGGGGGATTAATTCCGGTTATGTACTATATTTCACCAGTTTAGCTTCAATATGGCAAATTGTTTTTGTGCGCTTTGCGCGCATTTGTACCATAAACTTATTTTTTCGGCAAATAGTGCTGGATTTCATGAAATTTTCTCCAACCCGAATGTCAAAAAGAAATCTATGCCACTGTTAATGATGTATATTTTTGGTTTCTTTTTTAGGACATGAAGGGGGGATCAACAAAATTTTAAGACCATAAAAAGGAGGGCTCAAAAAAAATCTACCCTTTTTTAGGGGTGATCAAAATTTTGTTGATGTCCGAGGTTCCAACTTTTCCACCCCCCCCACCAAAGTATTTATGAACACTCCCTTACCATGAATTCATCAAGTTTCAACATGAGAAGTCCAAGTTTTGATATATTTTCTCAAAATATCAAGAGCTATCTCAAGAACCACTGAACCCATACTGGGCTTGTTTGTACTCATTTTAATGCATTTTTCATGCTGATGCCAATTGCCAAATATGGTCATTCAAGTGTACCATTCTGATTTTTTTTTAAATTTGTATGAAAATGTTGAACTTGTCTGCAGCCTACACTCACATGAAGAGGATTAATAAGGAAAAAAGTGTCATATTGAATTGGGCGTGAGAGATTTATGGATTTCAAGTGGGTTCTATCTACATGTAACTTCCCATGCTTATGGGCAACTGCAGAGGGACCAGCTGAAAAATGTGATGCCCAGATGAAAATCACTAACTTTCAATTTGTTTAATCTTGTTTATGACACGACCAATTTGCCAAATACTTCCTTACACACTTTGTAATATTAACAATTGTTTTCTTTAAGGGTAGACAAGGTACTGTTGGTCGAAGCAGCCACAAAATATCAATTTTCATTATGTAAATCAATATATTATTGAAAAATAACACTTTAATGTTTTGCAAAAGTTCATTCTACAAACCATATACTTGCTTGATTTATCGTTGTTAATGAGTTATGTACATTTATGTAAGTGTTGCAGGTGTTTCAGCCCTCATACAAAATAACTCAAGAACCATAGGACCTACAAAAGTATATCTGTGATATTTGAGTTCTTCTACACACTCGCTATGATATAAGCAATGCGATTTTTGCCAAAGCTGACTACCATTCGCAAGATGCTGTGAACTACCAAATCGCAACACTTTAAAATAGTGTACTAATACATATTTATTTTTCATGTTTTCTTTCATGATTGCTGGTTCATCATCTGTTACCTTCATGTTGTCTTTCTCTGTACACAGGTAAGTGAAACAAAAAGTTTAATGAAATTCACTCTAACTGCAATCGCAGAAATACAATGCAATGTGATCTGATGAGTACCCTAATCAATCTACATATAGATTAACCATCACAGCCATGTTTAGCACCATAAGGTTCTAACGCTACCTGGACAATTAGCAATAAGATAAGCAGGGTGGATTTCAAGTTTAATTAAGCATATTTTTACCAATTGAGCTGGATCTAGAATTCTAAATTATTAAGCATAAGAACACTCAATGTGTTTGTAAGCCCCTTGTGGGTTTTTAAGACAAAATGAAGAAACAAACATAATACAAACTTGTATCTGCTTACATTCTACTTCTTGCAGAGTCGCTTCTTAGCACTTTTCAATTAAGCATGAAGTCCTTGTCAGTTTCTATGAGCATATTGTATTTTTTTAAAGACATTTCTTGTTACCAGGCCCGTACGCAGGATTTCATTTGGGGGGTGCTGATTTTGAAAAAGTGGCCCTTTTTTTTCCAAATTTTGTGAAAATGGACTTTCTTCCTAAAATTTGACCTTTTTGTCCAAAAAGCGTAAAAACCCTGAAATTTTTGGACTTTTTGTATACTTTTCCAAATTTGGGGGGTGCATCACTTCGCACCCCCCCTCATGCACGGGCCTGCTTGTTAGCAGTTGAGCTAGAACCACCATGGCTAGAACTAGAATTGGCTGAGGGACAAAATGCATGAGCTACATACAGGGTGTATCAAAATTAAGTATACAGTTTGAAAAATGCCGCTAGATTAAAAAGTACGAGGTCTGTGGTCAAAATTTTCTAGTTGATAACGTAACCAACATCTTGTCCTCCTATAGCTGAAAAATCACTGGCGTGTGACCAATAATAAAGATTTGGTGGCTACTTTTGTGAACCGAGTACAAAAAGCAGTTGCGCGAAGTCAATTAAAATCAAAACAACATACAAATCACAAAAAGTCTCACCACTTTCTTTACTGTTTACGGTTATTGACAGTTTTAGTCTTAGTCTTCCACATGCCCACAATTCTTCTGTATGCAGATTTCGTCTCTTCTCAACATGACGTCTACACCACGTCTAATGAGAGGTCTGTCCTGCCTGAGAATGTCAACTTTTGCAATTATGCGTCTCTGAAGTTCATCAAGGTATGCCGGAGGACTTGTGAAAACATTTAATGCAAACTCTGCTTCATCGCCAATGATGAAATCTTCCAGGAAACGTAGAGGACGGGCAAGAAGCCACTGACAGTGTCAGTGCGACGTTGGTGATCTGCTTGCTGAAGTTGATGTCTCCTTATCGTCTGATAGGGATGAGATCGCAAGTCATAAACGAGTTATTCTGTTAAAGGTTGCAGATGATATTCCAAGTCCATTTCGATGGCAGCTAATTTGACCTTCTGCTTGCCCCGCCTGCAGAGTGTTACAGATTGCTAGGATATTAGCAGCAGATGTTCGGGGCGACCACAATGTTCTCTGTTCAGATTACGACTCGTTCCAGTTATCTGATACTTCGCAACATTTTTGTAAGTAGCGCCACGTGAAGGGGACGTGCATTTGAGTACTGCTGACGGAATCTCCGAAGCACTTCTGCTAGACTCTGGGTGCGATGGTACACTGCAACAAGGAAGGCCCTTTGCTCTGGCGTGTACTGTGGCGTATCCATTTTAATGTTGCTGTTCTCCTTGTCAAGTAAAACCTAGCATGTGTAAGGAGATAGTTGCCCAAATTTACCAAAAGTCATGTGTACACATGCACAGGATTGGAACCCTAACAATGAGGACAAATGATATGTACACCTGCATGTTTCTCTTGGCTGCACAACAATAACAAGCACCGGGCATTTAAACCCAATTGACTTCGCACAACTGCTTTTTTGTACTCGGCTCACAAAAGTAGCCACCAAATCCTTATTAATGGTCACACGCCAGTGATGTTTCAGCTGTAGGAGGACAAGGTGTTGATTAAGTTATCAACTAGAGAATTTTGACCAAAGACCTCATACTTTTTAATCTAGCGGCATTTTTCAAACTGTATACTTAATTTTGATACACCCTGTATTTCAATTGCAGTTTCGGGGTCTAAGTGAATATGAGGGTACAGGGATGTGTTTCATGACAATTTGGTTTAAGAAAAGATTTGTTCAAAATATTCTCGAAAAGTGACAATTTTTCCTTATTTTGTTAGCGAAATTTGTGAAACTTTTCAAAAAATTGGTATAAATTCAGGTCTGTTTTTCATCAAATTTGGTTTAAAGTCAGGTAGTTTTTCAGAGTCCCAGCCACACATCCCCACCCAAACCAAAGCCCTTGATTATTACAAGTAATAATTTAGTCAATCATATCTCCGCACTTCTGTCAATAAAACATTTCTGCTGCGGACTACCAAACCAACTGACCTACATCTATATTGGCATGAGATGTTTTTCAATGAGTATGATTTTCCGCCATGTTGCGTAATTTTTCCATAGCGCATGACGTATACGTATGCTTACTGTTCTGTCTGATTGAAGTATAAATATAAATATTGCCATAGATAACATACAAGGTCTGTTTTAATTGCTTGGACTGCCTTTTGAAATAACACAAGTTGATGGGATTGATTTAATATAAATATAGCATACTGCAATGATTGACCATTTCGAGAACTATTAATAACCCGTTTTATGTGGATGTCCATGTTAACCCCCTCCATACGGGTGTCGACTGCAGACGACAAGTTTCAGAATTTGAACAATTTTTATGATCATATTTGGAATCAGCATGAAAAATGCATTAAAATGAGTACAAACAAGCCTAGTATTGGTTCAGTGGGTCTTATGATAGCTCTTGATATTTTGAGAAAATATCTCGAAACTTGAACTTTTTATATTGAAGACTATGGCTAGCATGCAGAGCATTAAAAGTAAAAAAAAAAAAAACACCTCCAAAAATAAAAAATAAAGTCTAAATTTTACATGTTAGGAATATAATATGACAATCTTGAGTTAAACCCTAAAATATTTGACAATTGATGCCTAATATTAATTGAATTTTGCCTCTAGAAACGCACCAGGAATTTAATAGTGATGTTAGTGACCGATGTCCAAGTCCTGTATTATTTGGCATTCCATATATATGTGATGCAATCAAGCAAAATCAGTCACATGTTATGCAAAATCAATTTTTATCTTTAAATCTCATATTTTTTCTCATTTTACTGGCTTCAATTTGATGATTTTTTTATCAAAATTGGACTTGTGGTTCTTGAGATATGATAATTATTGTGACTCTAAAAACAATAAAATACAAAAGGCATTGAATGCTTCATTTGGTCGTATCTCAGAATCGGTAATAGCGACGAATGACTCACTTGGCATGATCACGTCACATAATGTGATTGATAGCATGACATTTCAATGAGGAAATGATGGTAGTGCTGAATCAATGAGGTGTCATGCGGCACTCGGCACTACTTCTGGGTTTATTGGCTGCCCATGGATTGGGCTATTCCATTTAAAATCCACACTACCCCGTGGAAGATTTTGAAAATATCTTCCACAGGAGGAGTATGAATACCAAATGGAATTATATAGCACATTAACAAACTCTACTTGAAACTCCCCTCCCTCTGTGGAATTCAGGTTGAATCTTTCTCAAAGGGTGTATGAAATTCAAATGGAGCTCTGCCAACTGTGTTCATTCAAATTGAAATTCATACTCCCCTGTGGTAGATATTTCCAAAATCTTCCACAGGGGGAGTGTTGATTTTAAATGGAATAGGCCATTTACTATGACACTGTTTTGTGTTCTTAAGTAGCACAGCTCTAACCCGGTGGGTTCAGTCTTTACTGACAATGTGTACGCATGATGGTTCCAATTAGGGGTACTTTTCAAGAAATGTCCGCGGAATTTTCGAGGACAAAATTGTTCGTGATTGTTTAAATTAGGGGTGTTTTGGAGCAAAATTGTCCTTGAAATGAAAAATAGGGTGTATTTCTAGGACTTTCGTCCGCGTTTTACCGCTACAGTTTTTGTTATTGTCCTGATTTCCCCGTGAAATAGGGGGCAAATTCAAAAGTGTCCTTGAAATGGTAAAAATAGGGGTATTTATTTCGGAAAAATGTCCTCGATTTCTCGTGATAAGGGGGTGAAATGAAAATGCGTCCTCAAAATGATAAAAATAGGGGAGGTATTTGGGGGCAAATTTTCCTTGATTTCGCGCAAAATAGGGGGTAAAATTGCTGCAAATGTCCTCGATTCCCCGTGAAATAGGGGTCATTTTCAAATCCTGGAACGGTCATACGTCCTACCTTTAAATACAAACTGAACCCACCGGGAGCTCTAATCTCTATGGTGATCCCGCTGATTGGAACATCCTCCTTTTAAAGGTATAATCAGTGTATCCAGGAATTTGCTTTATCAGAAAATCTAATAAAAATCATCAAAAATTAGATTTTTAAATTCTTGTGAAAGGTGTGCTAATAATACTCTATAAGTGACAGGACCAAAAGCAACCTAACAAGGGTATACAATATATGAGTCAATTACTTCAGGCATGGGTGGATCAAGAAGGGTGCGGTGCGGGGATCAGCAAAATCAGCCTGTTTTAGCCTACCAGGGATAGATCCAGGATAACATACAGTATTTTATGAAACTGTCAATCAGCAGGATAAACTGTGCATATAATTATAATTATTCGTCTCTACGCCCCCCTTAAAAGGGCATTTCGTGATCCACAGCCTCATCCCCCAGCTTTTCTTTTAAAAAAATGAGATTTTTATACCACTGGAAACCTCTGGCTACATATGTACCAAAAAAAAATTTCTTGCAGATTAATTTGTTTAGCAAAAATATCGTCAAATTTTAATTTGGTTCTGGTATACCAGAACGAAATTACAACAGTGGTCTATGGAGCAGTGTAATACACATACTAAAGTAGTCATGCATAACTTGCAAACGCAAAATCGGAATCTACTGACATTTTGGGAATAAGCTTTTTTCGTGGATATCTACTGAAACATGTCATAAAAAGTGGATGCTAGGATCACGAAATCCTCCTTTAAGTAACCATCCTGGACCTGCTGGACCTGCTGCTGGTATAGGCTTCTGTCTATAGACACACAATTAAATGGAGTATTACTTTTTAAATAATCACTGCTATTTTCATTCCTTATTGTTCAATTTTTCTTGCAAACAAAATACATAATTAGTATTTTGTAAACTTTTAAACTATTCTTACCCATCTTAAAAACTTGTACACTTTGGTGAGGATCAATGATAGTGCCTGAAAGTAAATGAGCATGTAACTGATCATGTTTGAGCAATATATTGTAATTACATTCTTTAGTAAATGATATTCTCAAGAAATATTATAAAATTAAGCCTGGAATTAAGCATTAAAGCAAAGCAATTTTTCCAAATTCCATTTTGCAATATCATGTTTTAGAAATTTTACACTTTGAAAAATATGATTTTCTTAAAAAGTTGGAAGTCAACCAATTTGATCATTTTGAAGCTGATATCCCGGGCTGATATCATATAAATATAATTTACTTTTGAGGTATCTGTCACCATAATAACAGCAATGCTGTTGATAGAATTGCATATGAAACTTTGCCAAGATATGGTGTGACGGTAGAATTACACAAAACATACAACTTTAATGAGTCAGGAAATTTCATATTGTGCTATAATGGGGTTTACCTTAAAAATTGGTCACGATAATAAATGTGTTTGTACAAATTGTGGTTGTGATTGGGTGGAGTTGTGATAAGAAAGGGTAAGTTGCAATTTCACCTTCTGGTCTAGGAAACTATAAAAAGAACCATTTACCTTTGTGGTATAGGACAAGTGCATGTGATAGAATGTTATGTTGTTTGCTTCATGTTCTAATGTTGGCACAAAATATGGGTGGCGGTGCCAGGATTTGTTTTTTTGGGGGGGGGGCAAAGTGAATTTTAGGGGGCATAATCAACAAATTTTGCGCAAAAATGCCATAAAAATTTGACATTTTTGTAATTTGGGTTTTTTACTGGGGGGCAACAAGGGAAAGAGTTCTGACTCCCCCACCGTGCCGCAACTGAGGTGCTTCTATTTGTATAGGGGCCTATGTGCAGCAATCCAGAATGCGAGATCTGCAGCTAAATTCAATCCAGCATGGAGGTCAGAGTAATTTGAGTTCTGAAGATCTCTTTTCACACAACTCTGTGTGAAATATGTCACATATGGTAGAAATTGTGGATTAATACCGCTGCAATGATATGTTGTACCCATGTTTAAAAAATAACTTTTTTGTTAAATTTTTTTTTTTAAATATTAATTTCTCGGGCTTGCATCGTTTATTTCCGATCCTTGCATATATTAATTTGTGTCTCGTATTGTCTTACGTCCCTGCTGGGGTGAAGCTTATAGGCCGCCCTTCTTCATTATTAAATTTTTGTTTTGATATCTTTTAAAGGTGAACCTCATTGAAAATAAAGTTATATATCAATGGAAAGCTTATGATGTCAGGAAGCAAAAAAGAATATTTTTTATTTGCCTAACGTACCAGGCTAGACATAATCTCCATGCAAATATTGGATATTGGTATCCCCTAAATTACAAAATGAAATCGTTCAAATTAGGCGCTTTCGTTGATGACGTCAACCGGGACACACAGTTACTTCCGGGTTTGATTGTAAACACAATATCCATGCATTACTGTGGCATGCATCGGGCCCGGCATCGGGCCAATGCACGAATTCAGTCATTGTCAACTTACTTTACATGAAAAATATCTTCAATAAAATAAGAATTACATGAAGGAAACATCATGATCAAATCAAGAATGAAGTTCCTGAATAAAGTGTGTGGATTTAAAAATGGGAAATGTGCTGCGGGCCGGGGTGATTTGGGATAGGCCAAGCCATCCACGATATCACTGATATGCATAAGGAATATTACAGTTACGAAGAGCAAAGATTCGCCGAAGAACTGGAATGAAAACAGATTGCAATAAATAACTGCTAGTGCTACCAGTTCAGATCGTCACACCAAGTTGAGATGAACTTATCACAATGAGAAAATGAAGGAATAGAATAAGGTACATGTAGGATTTTTTTAATTATTTCTTAGCTTTACAACCGGTCATGTATGATAGGCGAACTCGTGAGACACATACGGGATGAACTCAGTGCCTGACTGACCGATACTCAGTATCCGCGACTGTACTGTGTACTTGCAGACAAAATGACCGATTTTATATTCACATTCTGATATTTCCTACTTATTGCTACTTCATCAGCAAAATTTATTCCTGTAAATGTTCCAAATATAAGATAACGATTGATCAAATCTGCTGAAACACATAAGCAGGACGAAGCGAGTCGCTGTGTTTGTGCATAAACCCTGGAACCACCTGTCGGGTCCCTTCTTCAGCAGCAATTTACGCATCATGTGCGGTAATCCATAAAACATGAATGATTCACTTTTCAGTACCGTATACTGATTGTACTATCATTAAAGAATCGTGACACAAGTGACAATATTTTAATTTTATTCAGATTTCAGAATTCCATCAAATAATGGTCTATCAAGCCCAAATTGTATTTATTTTATAATAAAATATCTGTTTCTTTCAATCGTGATTGTGTGGAGCGAATGTATTATCATAATGCGCTAAATATGAAAACCAAGTTTATATGGGCTGGATTTGATGAAATGGTGGCTTTTTTTATTACTTTTTTGATTACTGCAAGACGATATTTTGTTTAATCAGATGTTTTAAAATGAATCAAGAATAGGGAATGTCACAAACAAGTATTTAATTTTGATTTTGATTTAAACTTTTGATCCAAACACAAGGAATTAATTCCTACCTCGGTATTTTCAGATGGTACTCCATCTTTCATCAGCGAGTGAGTGACTGTATCACTCGCTGATGAAAACTGAAAATTTCGAGGTAGGAATTAATTCCTTGTGTTTGATCAAAAGTTTAAACCAAAATCATGATTTACACCAACACAGATACATTCATGAAAGTATTTAATTTGTTATTCGATCATGTATAGGCCTATTCAGTCCATGACCCCGGTCCATGACATGAACGGCAGCATGAGCAGCAAGCATTTGCGCATGGAATTGACCCCAGCGCGAAATTCAAACTCAATTACCCAATTATACCCAGCTAGTTATGACTGATTTTGTCAAAATTTACGGAAAATTTACGTGTTGACAATAATTCTATTATTTCTAATATATATAGAAGGAACCAGCAACTTGAAGATTCCTCTAATTCAAGCTTTATTGTGAAAATCAGACTTGCCGGGCAGCTTGCAAAGTACAGGAAGCAAGCCTTGTTTACATGTTTCCTAGCAGGATCACGTGACTGCGAACCCTGAGCTTACGTCACGAGCATTCCCAAGGTCATAGACGATTGATTTGGGTGCTTTTTGGGCGCCTTAAAAAAGACCAAAAATTGATTCGTATTTTTAATTTTTCAGCTTTATTGGCCATCAAAAAAATCGGAAAATATAGTTTTTAGTATCCTGACATCATAAGCTTTCCATTGATATATAACTTTATTTTCAATGAGGTTCACCTTTAAGACAGTTGTAGATTGGTATTTGTTATCTTTTAGTTTTATCTTAAATAAAGTTTGATACATTTGCTCTTAGAAAGTGGACCTATCTGTACTCCTGTAGTCATGGACGTGGTATTTAGTTGGAGAATTTTGTGTGTGTGCAACACCTGCACCACATACCCTGGAACAGAAGCATTCAAATTTGAGGGGGAGCATCCATATTTTATTAGGGACGCACCATTAGATATTATCGGGGGGGCTAGGGAGTTTGGGTGGGTCAGGCAGAAATTTTTTTTTGCCGCCGAATCGCTGCCTTTGGAAGTCTTTTTTCAATTTAATGTATACCTTTACACAGAGCTGGGTAGGGAAAAATTTTTTTTTTTGCTCATCAGTGAGGCAAAATTTTTTTTTACGCATCAGTGAGGCAAAATTTTTTTTTTTACTCATCAGTGAGGCAAAACTTCAAAAAACTCCCTAGCCCCCCCGATAATATCTAATGGTGCGTCCCTTAAATGCTCCCAATACATGAAAGAGGGTGCATTTATTAGAGGTCTTTTTTACAACAATAATTCTCAAAAAAAATTGTTAGGAACGATTAAAAAATATGCCAAAATGATGGACTCGAATATAAACTTGGGATCAATGACTTCTACTTCAATTCCGGGTTTCCGGTGTCATTTTCAGCAATTATCGATTGTTTGTGGACCATGGTAAGCTTACTTACACAAGATAGCATGAAAATTTCACCATTTAAACATTTTGGTGTAAAAAAAACTAGTGGAAGGCATTTATACATGGTAAATATGGTACATATATTTGTAGGAGCTTGTAGGGGGGACATCAAATTCAAGATGGATGTATCCACACCATACCCCCGACTTCCACCGCCATGCCACTGTCCCAGAGAGATTGCTGTGTCTGCCCCCATCAAATTCAAAGTGATCATATCATGACCTTCAAATAGTACATCCTTCCTGTAAGATGTCATAAAAGCAGAGTTTACACAGGAAATATGAATTCATCAATATTTGTTGACAAACTTGATTTTTGAGGAGTTAATTTAGTTATCTGTCACATATCATCTTCATGTGCCAATGTGACAGTAACCATGGTAACGGTGGTTATGTTAGTAAATGAGCGGAAACATGTAAAACTAGAGATAATTTGCGCTCACAGAGCGCTGACAATCGCCAGGCATGTAACCCTTTAATGACCTTTTGATCTGACCTTTGACCTTAATGTTTAACAGGTCACGAGGTATGTTGTCATCAAAATTGAGCCTCGTACCCATTGCAGATGTCCAAAAAATGCATTTCTAAAATTTGACCTGTGCATGACCTTTGACCTGACCCCTGCAAAATGTTCCCCTGGTCATGAGATCTGTTATCACTTAGTTTGAGCCCAATACCCCTTACAGATGTCCAGAAAAAGAAATTATAAGATTTGACCCCAGATAACCTTTAACCTGACCCCTGCAAAGTGTTCCAATATATTCCCCTGGTCATCAAGTTTGTTGTCACAGAGTGTCAGTCCGTACCCCTTACAGATGTACAGAAAATGCATTTCTAAAATATGACCTCTGCTGACCTTTGACCTGACCCCTGTAAAATGTTCCCCTGGCCATGAGATTTGTTGTTAACGAGTTTGAGCCCCATACCCCTTATGGATGTCGAGATAATGCAATTGTAAGATTTTACCCCCTTACTGACCTTTGACCCCAATTCTTTGTACAACTTTTAGACACTGGCTAAAGGCGATGCAGGTATGCAAGTGACGTCATTGTATTATGTAATTTGTGGAAGAAGAAGCATTTTTAGTGAAAATCACATTTTGGCCATAATGACCTTTGGATGACCTTTGACCTCGAGTTGGTCATGTAACATTTGTGCCCCTACCCAATGGTCCTTCTGACCAAATATGGTTACATTGGCCTAAAGCATATGGCTACAATGGCTCGTTAAAAGTTTGACAGAAGAAAGAAAGAAAGAACTAGAGCTACTGTGGCTCACGAGCCACGAATGTCAGGCGGTGATTGATTCTGATTAGCATCGTTTGACCTTAGACCTCGGGTAAACTCATGCTATACTCCCTAAGTGTCAAGGATCATTTTCCGCAAGTTACAGCTCGATTGGAGCAACTTTAAATTTGACCTGACCTTTGACCTCGGGTGACCTTTGCGGTTTTATACTCCTGAGGTATTAGGGATTTTGTTCCCGAAGTTACACGCTGATCGAAGTAACTTTAAATTTGACCTGACCTTTAACCTTGGATGACCTTTGCGGTTTTATACGCCTGAAATGTTGGGGATCATTTGTCCTGAGTTGCAGCTCAATCGGAGCAACTTTAAATTTGACCTGACCTTTGACCTCTGATGACCTTTATGGTTTTATACTCCTCCAGTGTCAGGGATTGTTTTCCCTGAGTCACAGGCTGTTTGGAGCAACTTAATATTTGACCTGACCTTTGACCTCGGATGACCTTTGCGGTTTTACACTCCTGAAGTGTCGAGTATCATTTTTCCTGATTTGCAGCTCAATCGGAGCAACTTAAAATTTGACCTGACCTTTGACCTCAGATGACCTTTATGGATTTATACTCCTTAAGTGTCAGGGATTGTTTTCCCTGAGTTACTGGCCAATTGGAGCAACTTTAAATTTGACCTGACCTTTGACCTCAGATGACCTTTGCAATTTCATATTCCTCAATTGTCAGTGATCATTTTCTCGGAGTTACAGCCCCATCGGATTAACTTTGAATTTGACCTGACTCCCCCCTCCTCCCCTACCCACGCTGCCCTCCCGCACTTCCCCATATAACCAAGCAAAAGTGCATTCCTAACACAGTTCCCCGTGCCTATTACTTGGTCCATATAGCAAATAGCTGCCCCCCCCCAAAAAAAAAAAGAAAATCTTATGTGAGATCCACTGTCAGCTATCTTCCCAAAACCACACCACTGCCCTTACACTAGACAATCTCTGACATGTTCAGTTTGGTCTAGACTGTGGTTAAGATTTAATATGTTGAGACTTTCAAAATATTTACTATGCTTATCTCTCATTCTCAAAACAGCAGACAAGCTGTCTCCCTGCCTAAGTTATCTACCAAATTGCTGCCTCTAATGATAGCTGCTTCATTACATTTCACACAAATATTTTCACAAAATGACCCCTATCAAGCCTTACATGAACTTTGACCCCAATCTGTGGTACAACTTATTTGAAGCTTGGGCCAGCGGTTCTTGCTGACCATGTTTGGTGGTCATATCATGTCATTTAAAGGAGCAGTAGCATTTTAAAGATTTTCACAAAATGACCCCTAATAACCCTTATGTGACCTTTGACCCCTATCCGTGTAGAAGTTATATCAAGCTTGGGTCAGTGCTTCTTGTGGCCAAGTTTGGTCAAAATTGGTGCAAGCGTCTGGCACTAGTAGCAATTTTTGGTTCTACTAAAGAAGAAAGAAAGAAGAAGATTTGAGAGCTTCACAGTATATCAGGCGGATAAATCCGCCTGACATAAAGAAAGAAAGAAAGAAGAACTGACCAAAAACAGAACACTCGCAAATTGGAAATTTGCGATTGTAATTATGTAAAATTTCCAATTTGAGCTCAAAAAAGGTTGACTATATTCGATTTTCCTTGTTTAGTGATGAATGAGTCAGGGCAGTATGTATGATGGTGGTTTTGTTTTGTTTTTATATTCAGCACATTATTATGTCAGGCGGATTTATCCGCCTGATATACTGTGAAGCTCCTAAATCTTCTTCTTTCTTTCTTTCTTTCTTTCTTCTTTAGTAGAACCAAAATTGCTACTAGTGCCAGACGCTTGGACCAATGTTGACCAAACTTGGCCACAAGAAGCACAGACCCAAGCCTAATACAACTTCAACACAGATAGGGGTCAAAGGTCATGTAAGGGTTATTAGGGGTCATTTTGTGAAAATCTTAAAATGCTACTGCTCCTTTAAATGACATGCTATGACCACCAAACATGGTCAGCAAGAACCGCTGGCCCAAGCTTCAAATAAGTTGTACCACAGATTGGGGTCAAAGTTCAAAGTTCATGTAAGGAAGCAGCTATCATTAGAGGCAGCAACCTTGTGCAGGGAAACAGCTATTTGATAACAAGAGATAAGCATATAGTTTCGTTGCATGCTTGGGCATGTCTACTGGTGTGGTTTTAAGTTTCCAGGAAAATTAACAGTAAATATTGTGCTGCTATTTTGATAATAAGAGGTAAGAGTTGTTAGGTTTGGAAATTATGCTATCCCATGATGCATTTATGAAAATACACACTAAAGGTTTGGAAATGATGCTATCCCATGATGCATTTATGAAGATACACACTAAAGGTATGTGATAAATGCTATATAGTTGCTTGTGCGGTGGGGATGGTGGTCAAATTATATTTCTCCCCATGATGCATTTATGAAAATCAATACATACACACTAAGGCTATATGGTAAATGCTATATAGCAATAATGGTGAATACCAGTACTCGGGTTTGGGGGGGGGGGGGCGGTTAAATTTTGAAATTTGTCCGATTGGGCTAAAACTTATATATAATAATCATAAGGGGATCATGAAACATCAGCTATGGTCATCCAAGGTCAAATGTTACAGCTGCTCCGATGGGGCAGTAACTCTGGGGAAATGATCCCTGACACTTGGGGAGTATGTAATCATAAAGGTCATGTGAGGTCAAAGGTCAGGTCAAATTTAAAGTTGCTCCGTTAGTGCTGTAACTGCGGGGAAAATGATCCCTGACAATTGGGGAGTATGAAACCACAAAGGTCATGCGAGGTCAAAGGTCAGGTCAAATTTAAAGTTGCTTCGATCGGGCTGTAACTTGGGGAAAATGATCCCTGACAATTGGGGAGTATGAAACCGCAAAGGTCATGTGAGGTCAAAGGTCAGGTCAAATTTAAAGTTCCTCTGATAGGTCTGTAACTTTGGGAAAATGATCCCTGACAATTGGGGAGTATGAAACCACAAAGGTCATACGAGGTCAAAGGTCAGGTCAAATTTAAAGTTGCTCGATCGGGCTGTAACTTGGAAAAATGATCCCTGACAATTGGGGAGTATAAAACCGCAAAGGTCGTGTGAGGTCAAAGGTCAGGTCAAATTTTAAGTTGCTTCGATTGGGCTGTAACTCGGGGTAAATGAACCCTGACACTTGAGTATAAAACCGAAAAGGTCAACTGAGGTCAAAGGTCAGGTCAAATTTAAAGTTGCTCCGATTGGCCTGTAACTCAGGGAAACCAATTTCTGACACTTCATGAATATAAAACTAAAAAGGTCATGCAAGGTCAAAGGCCAGGTCAAATTTGAAGTCGCTCCGATTGGGCTGTAACTTAGGGAAAATGATCCCCGACACTTGGGGAGTAGGAAACCATAAAGGTCATCTGAGGTCAAAGGTCAGGTCAAATTAAATATTGCTCTGATCAGGCTGTAACAACTTATGGAAATGATCCCTGACACTTGGGGAGTATAAAACCGTAAAGGTCATCCAAGGTTACAGGACAGGAAAGGTCAAATGAGGTCAAATGTTAAAATAGGCCCGATTGGGCTTAAATGTGATGCCAATTATCCTTGATTTGAGATAGCATGAGCAGTCAACTCACGTTTACCCGAGGTCAAAGGTCAAATGAGGTCAATCAGAAGTCATCGCCTGACATTCGTGGCTCGTGAGCCACAGTAGCTCTAGTTGATGCTGTTAGTGTTACTTGTTACCCAGCAAACACAAAACTTTTGACAGAAAATATTTAAATTTTTGGTAATATAAAGGGTATATAAAGGGTATAAAACATTAAAATAACATTCAAAAACACTGTGAAAAGTTGCTGCAAAACATGCTAACCTATATTCAAGTGTTGAAAAAATATTTTGCAAAAAATGTTTACCAAAAAATTTTTTACAATAATGTTTTGGCAACATGTTGTTGTACAATGTAGCATATTTTTTATAACATTTTTGACCTTATATAGCCTGGCATTTAAATTTTATTAAAATTTGTTTTGACCGAAACCAAAACATATTTATAACATTTACAAACATTTTGGTGTTTTCTGGGTAGTTCAAGATGTAAGGCTGTGCACAAGGCATATAATAGTACTGTAAAAGTGGACATTTTTTTCATTAATTAAAAAAAGAATTATGCTTTGCCAATTTTGAACTGTTTCCCTTGTTCGGCCCTTGTTTCCTTACATTTACTGTGCATATATAGGTCTACAACTACATGTCCATTTTCTATATTCAAAAATATGCAAAGCCCCAAGTTTATCTCTTCTCAAATGTGCGTAACATCATAGACAGTAGAGTAATATCAACTAGAGCTACTGTGGCTCACGAGCCACGAATGTCAGGCGATGACTTCTGATTGACCTCATTTGACCTTTGACCTCGGGTAAACGTGAGTTGACTACTCATGCTATCTCAAATCAAGGATAATTTGCATCACATTTAAGCCCAATCGGGCCTATTTTAACATTTGACCTCATTTGACCTTTCCTGTCCTGTAACCTTGGATGACCTTTACGGTTTTATACTCCCCAAGTGTCAGGGATCATTTCCGCAAGTTGTAACAGCATGATCGAGCAATATTTAATTTGACCTGACCTTTGACCTCAGATGACCTTTATGGTTTCATACTCCCCAAGTGTCGGGATCATTTTCCTAAGTTACAGCCCAATCGAGCAACTTTAAATTTGACCTGACCTTTGACCTTGCATGACCTTTTTAGTTTTATACTCATGAAGTGTCAGAAATTGGTTTCCCTGAGTTACAGGCCAATCGAGCAACTTTAAATTTGACCTGACCTTTGACCTCAGTTGACCTTTTGCGGTTTTATACTCCTCAAGTGTCAGGGTTCATTTACCCGAGTTACAGCCCAATCAAGCAACTTAAAATTTGACCTGACCTTTGACCTCACACGACCTTTGCGGTTTTATACTCCCCAATTGTCAGGGATCATTTTTTCCAAGTTACAGGCCGATCGGAGCAACTTTAAATTTGACCTGACCTTTGACCTCGTATGACCTTTGTGGTTTCATACTCCTCAATTGTCAGGGATCATTTTCCCGAAGTTACAGCCCTATCAGAGCAACTTTAAATTTGACCTGACCTTTGACCTCACATGACCTTTGCGGTTTCATACTCCCCAATTGTCAGGGATCATTTTTTCCAAGTTACAGCCCGATCGAGCAACTTTAAATTTGACCTGACCTTTCACCTCGCATGACCTTTGTGCTTTCATACTCCCCAATTGTCAGGGATCATTTTCCCGAAGTTACAGCACTATCGGAGCAACTTTAAATTTGACCTGACCTTTGACCTCACATGACCTTTGTGATTACATACTCCCCAAGTGTCAGGGATCATTTCCCCAGAGTTACTGCCCCATCGGAGCAGCTGTAACATTTGACCTTGGATGACCATAGCTGATGTTTCATGATCCCCTTATGATTATTATAAACTGCTCAAATAAAGAAAGTCCGCAGTCATGTAACCCGTCCTACACCAAAACCTGATCTTGTTATGAAAATGTGATTGATACGGTTGTGTGCAGAATCTTGTTAGCTCTAATTTGATACCAAATTTGATACCAAACACTCAAAAGTGACAAAGACTGATACCAGTTTATGGCATTTGGTGCATTTTCAAAAGTTGCAAATCAAAACGATAACGCGGTCGAAATTGCTTACCGTGGCAATGTGGTCAAGCTTGTTTGCCCACGATGAACCCATGTCGACTATCCCAAGTGCGCGCTTTATTCAATTGTTAATTTAAAACGCATGGATTGCTACAGTGCTTTACTGATGAATACTAGGGCACGATGCGATCGATATGACCTAGCGGTTGTTTCGGGCTATGTCAATGGTCGCGCTGTACCATTCACCTCTACAGCTCAGCGTGGTCCATTTTTAATTTGCAACTTTTGAAAATGCACCAAATTTAATATACTGGTCTCAATCTCTCTGAATTTAGAGTGTTTGGTGGCAAATTTGGTATCAAGTTGGAGCTAACAAGATTCTGCACACGATTGTATCAATTAAATGTTCATAACACGATCAGGTTTTGGTGTAGGACGGGTTACATGACTGCGGACTTTCTTTATTTGAGCAGTTTATATAAGTTTTAGCCTAATCGGACAAATTTCAAAATTTGCCCGCCCCCACTATATAGCATTTACCATATAGCCTTAGTGTGTATGTATTGATTTTCATAAATGCATCATGGGAAGGAATATAATTTGACCACCATCCCCACCGCACAAGCAACTATATAGCATTTATCACATACCTTTAGTGTGTATTTTCATAAATGCATCATGGGATAGCATAATTTCCAAACCTTTAGTGTGTATTTTCATAAATGCATCATGGGATAGCATAATTTCCAAACCTAACAACTCTTACCTCTTATTATCAAAATAGCAGCACAATATTTACTGTTAATTTTCCTGGAAACTTAAAACCACACCAGTAGACATGCCCAAGCATGCAACAAACCTATATGCTTATCTCTTGTTATCCAATAGCTGTTTCCCTGCACAAGGTTGCTGCCTCTAATGATAGCTGCTTCATTACATTTCACGCAAATATTTTCACAAAATGACCCTATTAAGCCTTACATGAACTTTGACCCCAATCTGTGGTACAACTTATTTGAAGCTTGGGCCAGCGGTTCTTGCTGACCATGTTTGGTGGTCATAGCATGTCATTTAAAGGAGCAGTAGCATTTTTAAGATTTTCACAAAATGACCCCTAATAACCCTCACATGACCTTTGACCCCTATCTGTGTAGAAGTTATATTAAGCTTGGGTCAGTGCTTCTTGTGGCCAAGTTTGGTCAACATTGGTCCAAGCGTCTGGCACTAGTAGCAATTTTTGGTTCTACTAAAGAAGAAAGAAAGAAGAAGATTTAGGAGCTTCACAGTATATCAGGCGGATAAATCCGCCTGACATAACAGAAGACAATGCAACCTTTATTTTATTTTCAAAGCTTTTTATGGACCAGGTTATGGCTATTTCCTTCCAATTGTTGTGGTTTATGGGGGTGTGCCATTGTGCCAATGAAATCTGCATAACGATGTGCATTCCATCACATAGGCCCTACGTCCAACACATAAAACTAAATAAGTACCAGTGCTATAAAACTTGTAACACAAAAGAGGGAATTTTAAATGTGGAAACTAGACCTGATCATGAATACTGTGTAGGTGTTTTGTTCTATCCAATGTTGACATTGGTAACCTAAATTACCCTCCAGTTATCAGGTGTGAGGAGAGATGCAAATCACCACTCAAGTCTTCAGGGTTAACTTTTAACCGTATCCATGACAACAACTCACCATGGTTACATGGGGTTACATGAAAAACAAAGTTTGCATAGAAAAGAGTTGAACTTGAGATTTTGAAACTTGAATGGGAAAAAAAATGAATTCTTACTTTTTACCAGGGATGTTTTTACTTTCTACTGATAAGGTTGTGTCATCACTGGTGCACAAGTGAAGGATTTTGCAGGATTTGGAGTTTATACTAGGATCCACATCATGCTCATCTACCACTGGCACAGTTCTTAAACCCCAATACATTTGTACATTCATTGAATGACCTTTGAAAATTTGGGTACAAACCCTCATACTCTGCAACTTGAGGTCAAAGTTTGTACTATGATCATGTGATTGAGGTTATTGGACTATGCCATTTGGATGAGGTCAATGTGGTCCATAGTGTTTTACTTTCCAGTGATCTGGTTGTGTCATCACTGGTGCAAAAGTGAAGGATTTTGCAGGATTTGGAGTGATTTCTAGTCTCATGGGAGTACATTCATTATTTGGCATCTGTTGAAATCCAAATCCAGGATTTGGGACCCATATATCCTGATACCAGCATGTAGACCGGCATGTAGAAAACATATGTTGGGATCATAGCCCAGATCATACCATAGGTATGCTCAAAATACCTATGATCATAGCAAAGACCCCTCTGGCTGAGTCTGGTGTAAATGTTGCCTGAGTGGTACACCAGTGTCCTATTAGATTCTCTGTTTGTATTTGCTCAGTATTTGATGAGGTGTTGTTTGGACATGATTACAGCATACTCACACAAGAAGGGGTCAGTTTACATTGCAACAGCTTTGATTACACATGTTGTTTGGAGTAGGCCAAGTGGTGTAGTGGTCATCTGAACTGGATGTGTGGACTCAATGTGCTGTGGTCAATCACATAATACAATCTGACCAATGTAAAACAATAGGATGTGGAATTCTGGATGAAACAACAGGGTAAATGCAGTTTTACTAATAAGCTTACAAGGTAGTTGACAACAGGAGAATGTGCTGAAAAAGTGGCAGTGGTCATCAGCTGGACTGGTCATTTATCATACTTGTTTTACTGACCACACATGGTGGCCAGAATAAACGGACATATTGACCAATGCATACATGTGTGAAACAATAGTACAAGGATTTTTACGGATCAAACAATGCATAAAATTGGCTTTTCTTAAATTGTGGACAAAACATACCTATTGTATTCCATTGGAGTGTATGAAGGGATTTTATGTAGGAGTACAGGAGTAGCACACAGGTCATGCACATCAAATAGGATTCACATGCATGGGGAGCTATCAGTAGGATACTGGAGTCAAATCAAGTTCAATTAACTACTAATTCTACTGAAATCTTACAATCGGGATAACAAAACAAGATTTGGAAGGATTAAAATGCTTTGGAATTTATTGCGGTTCATTGCTCCTTACCAATTGTGGTATATGTACTGTGATTCTGCCAAATTAGTCATGAACTATTAAGTAAATCTGTGCATTTCAGTCAATGGCAAAGCTTGTGTCAATGGTATATATCTTTCCAGTCATCGATGTGTAATAATAAGCTTGCCTTACTATTTTGACAGTAACAGTTTGCGTGTGGATCCATCATTCCGTGTTAGTGCCAATCAAGGAGAGTTTGTCGTTTTTGGAAATTATTATTTGGATTACTATATATATCTCGCTGGGGTGTTTCATGCAGCTAGGGATCCTTTACATTGGAGTTGATGAAATAAGTTTGACACATTGTGTGTGTGTGCCGTGACTAGCACACCAGAGTACTACTACTACTGCCACTGCATTATAAACTCATTGGATGAGTATATTTATGAGAAGACAGTACCAGTGCTTGTTTACGTTTTCAGTGTGTGGTGGTGGGGGAATTTATTTTTTTAAAGCGCAGTGCAAGCGCAATATTCCTGTGGATTAGAATACACTCAACAAGTTCAGCTTTTATAATCCTGTATATCATCGATATCATCCTCGAAGACATGGTTAAGTGACCTGTATTGGAGGATGTGTGCTCAACAGTGACATGAGGGTTGAGGTTATCAGCTAAACAAGATTAATTGTTGAAGAAGACCAGATGTGGATGCATTTAATTTGTGAATTGTGTAACCTTTTAAGACTGTGAGGAAGATTTTATGGCATTGCATGTCACCAACATGCAACATTAAAGGAAACAGTGGGAATATATAAAGTTCTGTTGGAAATAAAACCTGTCAAATTGACAGAATATCCTTGTCAGACTCCGACATTGTCTGTTGGAATTCTATAAATCGTAATTGGAGATCAAGATGAAGTCAAGGACCAAGAAGAAAGAGGGCGCCTCGTCAACATGTGCGATATCGCCCATTGTCAATCATAGAGGAATCTAGCGATGGAGATGATAGTGACGCTGACGATGAAGGCAGTATTTATAGCGAAACACAGATTAAACCTAAAGGTAGGTGTGGGTGATGGGGGCGCTTTTCATGCGTATGATAAAGACTGTGCATATAGTGAAATCATGGGTATGAAAAATTTAGGTAACTCTTCATTCATAAAAACATGTTTTTTTAATGAAATTTAAAATATTCATTTTATTGGGTGACATGCTTTGAATTTGAGGGTTACAGGCTCTTTATACCAATGTCGTGAGCCTCTCTTTCAAGTTGGCATGCACATGATGAAGTGTTAAAAAATGGGTGGGGGAGGGGGAGTTCTAAGGTCAAAGCGCAAATGTTGAAACTAAGGATAATATAATCATCTGCAAATGCTGACTCATGCTCATATTTACTTTAATCCTAAATAGTTTCTTTGTTGTGGTCTTTGAACTTTCTCTGAGGACACACATGTCACAGGAGGAACCAGTGGTAACTTGCTGGTATGGTACCAGCCAATATTCAACAAAACATGTTCAGTTAATTGTCAAAATTATGGCATTTTAGGTTCATATCACAGAGGGGAAGAAGTCATAATTGCTGCAGGTAATTTCACAGTCGTCTCGCAAGTTGGACTAAGGCGACTTATTCAGTCGCACAAAAAAGTTGTTCAGTTTCACGAGGATCAAGGCATGAGGTGTTTGATGTTGAAACAGCAGTCCAGCTGTGACCATAGGATTGGCTTTTCTCTCGCTAAACATGAGAACTCTCGTACTTGAAAGGATTTCAAACTTTCTGCTTTCATGTTTTGAAATCCCATACCTCAAATATTCGGCGCCTGGATTTTGAGAGTTGGTTTACAAGGCGGCACTGTTGAGAGTTTTATAATGTTTAACTCTATACTTTAGTTCATAAACAAATAATAAATAGTGGTCGGGATTCAAGAACAAACAGTGTAATCAAGCCACATTGAACAGGATGATTTGTTTAAAATTATGTTAAGAGCTGCATTTGAAAAGAAAGATTTTCAGTACAAAATAGATTTACCAAATTTAATTCAGCTTCTGAAGACATTACTGAAATATTGAAAACAAATACTCAACCTGTATGTGTCCTAAGCATAGACTATCAATGAAATTTTGGCAGGGAAATGTTTTGAGCCTGGAAAATGGTACTTTCCAAAAAATATTGTTGTATTTTTGGCTTTAACTTCTATCCTGGGAACTTTTTTTTAGACCAGGATGTTAAAGTGATAGTTTTGTGCAGACATTTTTTGGGTAGCAATAATATTTATTCAAATATTTCTTCTTGTTTACATTTGCTGATTATGCATTTTGATTTTACATAAATGTTCACAGTACATTATTCTAGGCTTGACAGTTTCATATGTTTTCAATTTTGAGCACCATTCGAGAAACATACTGCATTGTGAAAGTGAGTGTGAATAGAAGTTGTTGATGTCACTTTTTTGTACAGTTGAAGTAAGCCTATGTTGTTGAAGTCACCAATTTATCAAAGTATTTTAGCCAGTACTGATATTTAATATAATACTTCCCCCAGGCCCGTACGCAGGGGGGGTGTGGTTGCAACCCCCCAAATGTGCAAAAGTATACAAAAAGTCCCAAAATATGACAAATTGCGAGGGTAGCGAGCAAAAAATCGAGGTTTTACACTTTTTGGCCAAAAAAGCTCCAAATTTTGAGGAAAAGTCCACTTTTTACAAAATTGCCCCTCCCCCCTTGGAAAAAATGGTCCCCAATCAGACCGGGCGGCAGCGTTCGAAATAGGGCCGGTCAGCCGGCCATTGGCCTGTAACTTTTTGGCCTGGCCGGTAACTTTTCTTGCCGGCGGATGGCCGGTAACTTTTTAAAGTCAAGCCCGGCTGGCCTGTAACTTTTGAGGCATATTTGAACACTGCCGGGCGGGCCCCCCAATCAAGGTCAGTGCCCCCCCAATGTACTACACCACTGACAACAACCATGTGTCCCAAATACAAGGCCAAGGTGAAGATGTTAAACAGAAGTAGCTCAGTAAAACAGAAGTGCCACTGTAACAGTTTCCTAAGTGACAAATCCTTTCCTGATGACCCATCTCCATATATGCCCCTTCCCTTGACCCTAGGAGAATATAGGTTGAATTATTGTGCACTCAGTCTGCTGGAAACATTATAAGCTGTCTCTGTTTTTGCAAAACATCCCAAAAAGTCTTTTTTATCAAAGTTGCATGTTTCACATTTAATGCAAGCAGAAAAATCAATTGCCATATGTTCTTTGACTCGGATTTGACTTGGATTGTCACAGAAAAGTTAGTGCACATACATATTTATATAGCTTGTCAAAATACTGTTCTAAGGAACATATTAAAATACTTTAAAATGTGACAAAAAATTGAAAAATCACGGGGTTGATTAAGATGTCACAGAGTGGTAGTGTAAAAAAATGCTTAAAGGCCACTCCAAATATCTGGAAAACACATTAAATTGGGAGCTGTGCAAAGTTTGGTAGTATAGAGGTGAACATTGACTTGATTATATTTTAAGCCTACTTAATTGGGTTGCCCTTGAAAGTTTGCCTGGTCAACTGGATGGTGTGACGAAAAACAAGAAATCAATCTGCAAAATGTTACCTGACTTGGAGAAATGTCACAGAGCATTTGTTGCGTCCATCATATGGGCAGCATTTGATTTCCCTAAGTCGTATGGGAAAGCAATAAATGACTTGACTTCCTGTGTTGTCACCAAATTGTCACCTTTTAAGCGCTAAGGACATCTTAAGGACTTAGTATATACATGTAGATCAGTACTTAGTACAACCTCAAACTCAAAGGACAAGCCGCCAATATGAAGACCTCTCTGGATTGCCTTCCTTAAGGGATCTAAAATGAGCGTTTATTGCGTTTCGACAGTATTTTTGTGGGACATGAGAGCACCTCAGACCTATCGAATTGCATTCTGAATACTGAAGCATGTCTTTCTGATATCAAATAATTTTCATTTTTGAAAATCACAATATAATACAAATTTTATGACCAATTATAAAATTAGATATTTTTCAAATTTTTGATATATAACAGTCCTCGAAGTAAATTATATAAATCTAATGACATATTCTTAAAGTGTATGTAGCAGGGAGGAAAAGCCGATGGTCAATAGAAAATTTTGACCTTTCATATTGAAGATATGGATTTTTTCCCCAAAAGACCTATTTTTTTGGTGTTCGGCTTTTCCTCCCAGCTGCATACACTTTAAGAATATATCATTAGATTTATCAAATGTACTTTGAGGACTGTTATATATCAAAAATGTGAAAAATATCAAATTTTAATAATTTGTCATAAAATTTGTATTATATCGTGAATTTCAAAAAATGAAAATTATTTGATATCAGAAAGATATTCTTCAGATTCAGAATGCAATTCGATATGTCTGATGTGCTCTCATGTCCCACAAAAATACTATCGAAAACGCTTCAAAACGCCATTTTAGATCCCTTAATACACGAGGTCATTTTTTTCTTGGTGATTTTTGTAGGAAACCGTACAGGTTTATAATTTACCTCACAGTCCAGGAAGATGTCCCTGCATGTCTCCTGTTCTGTCAGTCACCATCACTACATCATCAAATTGGGGCACCAAGGGATTACCACCTCAGTGATACATTACATTAGGCACCGGAGTTTCGCACGATTTAAAACGGCAAAATGTGCTGGCCACTTTTCAAAATGCGCGAAAATGCGCCAAAAAATAGGTCAAAATGCGCTAAAATGCGTGATCCCATGTTATCAATGCAAAACACGAGAAAAACATCGGTAAAACCATGGCCTGTCAATCAATTACGAACGACTTCGGTTCATTTCCAGTTTCTGGAAAAATAAAAAATAAAGATGGCGACCATCACTAATCGTCGATCGAAATGTCGAAAGCAAGGGCAAATTTCCCCACATTATGCTTGGTTTAATGATCGTTATTTGTATTTTGATGTACATAAGTGAAGTTAGAACCAATATTGCGTGAATTTTCTTGTAAATGCTGCCGATTTGGGGCATAAAATCGTAAGTTTTAACTTTAAGCTTATCGATGGGTCAAAATCGTGAACATTCTCGATGGAACCCAAAATGCGCTTTGGACACCCAAATGCGCGAAAATGTGCGCTTTTGCGCGAACCGCGCAAAACTCCGGTGCCTACATTACATCTTCAGTTTGACCTATTGGGTGACTTTTGCCTCCGTTTAACTTGATGTCCCTTCTCATTCACATTTTGATGTTGTTGTTGGTCTCTGTCTTATGGGAACATCTTCTCTTTTTCATACCATGCATATTATGGCATTATGAAGAGAATCATGGCATGCATGTGCGTATTTTGGGGGCTTCCCCCCGGGTAAAAGCAGGGGGCGGCGAAAACGAAGGGGCGGCGGAAGAAGAAGGGGCGGCAAACGAAGGGGCAGCGGAAGAAGGGGTGGCAAAACGAATTAGTAAAGAAAAAAGGGCGAAAATTTTTGATAAGTATAAAAAAAAAAAAAAAAATTGTACTATACATGAAAATGTGTTGCTTTTAGGGCGCTAGCGCTTATAATCCTTTTTTTTTTTTGCTCTTCACTTTTTCAAACGAAAAAAAAAAAATTGGGCCAACCTTTTGGGCTGTTGAGGAAGGGCGGCAAAATTGAATTTCCTTAAGCCAATAGTCAATTGTCACTTCATTTTAAAAGTACTTCTTCATCTTTCAACTCTGGAGAGGTTTAGTAAGTCTGGGGTAAGGAGAACAATGGTGTAGCTGGGGGTTGTGAAAAGCTGCATCTTCCAAATTGTCTTGGAAAACCTGAAAAAAAAACCAGATTTTTTATTGTTTTTTTGTGTTGGTTTTTAATTGTTCATCCAAATTTGATACATTTTGGGGTCAGTCTTCAGAATCACAGCTGCACATCTGCCCCTGGAGATGAGACAGTTGAGGAGAAGCGTCCATAGTTTCCACACAAGCTGATGGGTAGGTGTTGCTAAATGCTTCCCTTAGAAGAAAAAAAAGTAGTACATATAAGTAAATAACATATCAGATCCTTCCTGTTGACTTGGACACCACAGTGGCGTAACATCATGGGGGGGGAGGGAAAAATTTAGAAAATCCCTTAGGAAAATTGCCAAAAATGGCTTATGCCCCCCAATTAGGCCTGGTGCCCCTACAATCATGGTTGCTGCCCCCTCCCTATGTGATGACCCATGCTACAAATGTAAGCCACTGTGGGATGGTAGGTTTTTGATCAGTCTAATCCCAAGTAAAAATACAGTAACTACAAACAAACACAGCAGATATTGCCCTTTTGCTTTTAACTGTTCCCAAAGTAGAACAAAGTACTTGCTGGTAATACCAAAGCATATATACTACCTTTTCACTTGGGGAGGACAGATATTGGACTATAAGAGAAAAGGGTATTCTAGAAAAGATGAAGTAGAAGAAACGTTGCCGCTCGGCGTCATTATCGTAATGGCACCTGACATCCTGTCACGCCGGCACACAGCGACTGAATCAATGTATCTAGATAACGTGCTACATGGATATTAATGTACGTTTTGTATGTTCTTGTCTGACGATGACAAGTCTCACGTTGCTAGGAGTCAATGTCTTGACAGGTAATCTCAAGAAAACCTACTCAAATCCAAGTTCATTTTCCCGAAGAGACCTTGACAGTGTTCATCCTCTTGAGATGGGTACAAATCTGGGTCACGCATTACATGATTATTATCAGTGGAATGTTATTGAACAGTATTAGTAC
The DNA here is from genome assembly GCF_039555335.1 of Amphiura filiformis. Lineage (NCBI taxonomy): Eukaryota > Metazoa > Echinodermata > Ophiuroidea > Amphilepidida > Amphiuridae > Amphiura > Amphiura filiformis. The sequence goes on along the minus strand of NC_092631.1, from coordinate 24,760,727 downwards.
TTGTGTAACTTGTAACTTGAAAAATAAATTTATATTTCACAATTTTAGTGGTGGTTTTATTGTGAAATGAGTTGCTTCAATTTAAAAAAAAAAATTATGACCATATTTTAATTTCCTATTTGTGAAATTTGATTTCCAAAATTTGTTTCATGATATTAATTCATGAAACTGATTCCCTCACTCCGGAAGGTTTGCTAAATATTCCATAAAGATTCACCTAGGCTAATGGCACATATGGGCACTTTTGACATAACTGGAAGTTTACGCACAAACTAAAAGTAAAAGAGTAAATTGTACTTGCGTATTACAAGTCTGCCCTCCGATAAAAATCCCAAATGTTAAAATAAGGACACACACCTTTAATTCTTGTTGGGATTTTCAGAGGAGGGAGCTCTCCATATGTACATATCAGTGTTGTAGGTCTCGAGACCAGGTCTCGGTCTCGAGACCATCTCGAGACCTTTTTTGTAGTGTCTCGGTCTCGGATGTCAGGGTCTCGGTCTCGGAACTCAAAAGTCTCGGTCTCGGACCTCAAAAGTCTCGGTCTCAAACGTTTTTTTGTTCGAGACCTGTCGAGACCTGAAGAAAAAGATATGATTTTCTGTTGTTGTTCATTATTTATTCCTTACCCTAAATTTCAATGAATGTTGAAGAAATTGTTAAGAATAAAGATACAGAAATCAATTTATAAAGTTATAAAAGTTATAAATGAATCATAAGTGAGCTTGTTCGGATGTGAGCTTCCAATTTCAGTTCATGATTAAACATAGGTGGGCAGGTGGTGGAAGCGAGGATCCCACTTAACTTTTGCAAGGGGAACATTCTCCACAAAAGCAAAATAGATGAACAAATAGTTGCCCTGTGCAGTGTGCATCTTCTTTTCAGCACGAAAAACAAGTGTGTTTTGGGCCCAAATATGGTAAAATTGCTCAATTTTGCGCGCTTCGCGCACTGGTGTTTCTAGTCCTTCACACACTAGCCTAATTTTGCCTCCACTATCGCTAACATTTTTGAAATTTTCCCAAAATTTGGAGAAAAAATTGTAAAAATTAAGACAAAAAGTGTTAACTGCAGGTCCAAATTTCTTGAACAGTTGGTACAATGATGGGTTCCCTTTCCAATTCTCAGCGGCACACCCATACCCAAACCAAACTTGAGTATCCCAGGGGATTAAACCAAGGTCTCGGTCTCGGTCTTGGTCTCGGAACTTACATGTAGAGGTCTCGGTCTCGGAAGGGGTGGTCTTGGTCTCGGAAGGTTTGGTCTCGGTCTCGGTCTCGATCTCGGACGGGCAGGTCTTGGTCTCGGTCTCGGTCTTGGACATAGAGGTCTTGACTACAACACTGGTACATATGTATGAAATTTACCGTAAGACAAAGTAGCTCATGAGCACCATTAAGGCAAATTTTTACGGTATTGCTTTAATACAATCTTACATTAACGATATGCTAGGTTTGAACATTTGTTATGCATGGTGTGATGTACAAATTGACAGGGTAAGAAACTGGAAAGTGGCAGTATGATCACATGAACTGGTCAGGATAGGAGGAACTAAAACACTTCTTTTATTAATTGTGTGCACTGAATTCAACATCAATTCAACATCGCTTTTAGTCTTAATCAAATTCAGAGCCCTTGTGAGATGACATAAGTCCATCAGTGATTGCTAAAGTCAAGTGCAAACCTTCTGTTCACTGAAATCCTACAATGTATGACTTCCCCTTCCTGGTGATGGTGAATGTCCAGTGGCTGATGTACGAGTCGAGTAGCTTGGCAAAATTGACAATATTGAGACTCACAAAAGGCTCAAAAGCAAAGCTATACAAGTGCATCACTTGCTGTGTCTGGATCAGTGTCCGAATTAAAAAACTAAAAGGGGTTGTCCCACGGACAACCAGGTTGTAATTTCTGGTTGTCTACCAAAGTTTTTGGTTGTCCGTAAGCTGCCACAATCTGAAACAACTACATGTGACCAATAAACTGGAGTGAGTGTAGTCAATTTATGAACAATTACTCTTTAACAAGCCATCAGTTAACATGCTGAAAAAGTGACTTTTGGGTGTAGATCTTTGGTTGTCCGCTGGACAACTACATGTAGAGCATTATTTTCGGTTGTCCGGTGCATGTTTTGGTTGTCCCGGGCAAACGGACAACCAAAATTTCGAACACTGATCTGGATGTATAGCTCTACATTTGTAAGTAGACATCAAAACAATTTAAAGACAAAAACGATGTACTATTTTATAATAAGAAATAGTTACTATAATTTAAAACACTTGTCCCAACTTACACCTACGTACATGTATAGGGATCAGCAGAGCAATTTTGACATAAAACTCCATTATTGGATGTTAAATGACTAAAATAGCCAGTAGGGTTTCTTTCACCTCATTATTTTGGCATGAAATGAACAGAAATCCTTCCTGAGAGTTATTACTAAGGCCTGGCAAAGTCGATTTTGAGTTTCCGTCGCCCGCCGCACTTCATTTTTGGGCCCTTGACTTGAATTCATTATTGCGATTTTGAAAAATAAAAATAAAATCTTATCATTTTTGCAAAAAAAACCGATGAAATCCGTGCATTTTTAGTGGAAAAATCAAATTCAAAACATCGATTTCGCTATTGGCGGTAAACTCATTGCGGCCGGTTGATTGGCATCTGATAGTGATAGCCTAGATCCTGTAGGCCCGGTTCGCAACGCTTTGTAAATATGTTGACGGACGCCGCTGTCCTTTTCCACGCATGCGTATCATATACTGGACTGACAGATTAATGCTGTCATGCAGATCAATGATTCTACAGTGTTGTTAGCGAAATCGCACAATGAATAGTGATGTTTGTGCGAATTAAAAAAAAATATATTGATTCTGTTATTTTTGGATTTCTTTTCATAAATATCAATCATATAATTTAAAATAATCCTTGGTATCGTTTTCCATTAATATGCCTGTACAAAATGTTCAAACTTTATATATTTCAACTCTGCTCTATTGTGACACTGTTGCACGAAATATGCGGTCGAACAAAAATATTTTTTTCAAGAATGGCTGCTCGGCTCTGGCGAACCGAACACATCAAATGCCAATTGTTCAATTAAATTAAGTACATTTTCGACCTAATATTCCATCTCCAGTCGCTACGATATATGGTTTCATTTCTGTGTCAGTTTTGGTCCAAAACATGGTCAGAAACAGGTGCAAAAACATGCATAAACTCGGCCAATTTCTAGCAAATTTTTATACTACCGGGTTCCGCGCTAAAACACGTGGTGCCACAATAATACAAAAAAAATTATCATTTCGATTTTGCCTTTAAAATTGCTTTTACACAACGTAACAATAATATTAATAAAGGAAACGTGGATTATTTATGATGAAATAAAGTTAAAACATTAAAAACTGGATATTTTCAGGTTGTGATAAATAAGTAAATAAACATTAACCTCATGTTGTCAGGCCGCCACGCCCACAAAACAAAGTGTGATTTCATCAACCGGGTCGCCGGCTGGGACTGGCTGGGATTTCCCCATCAAACCATCGTTACGGAAAGCATACCGGTACACAAAGTGCAATATTTCCTGACGTTGTATTTACAAATATTGCAGAATTTACTTCAATTCTTAGCAGGTTGGTCAAAATTTTGGGGCTTTTATTATTAAAAAATATTGATAAGAATTAAGAATGGAAATTTCTAATTTTCATCTTCAACTAATGATTAAATTTCGCAGTTTTGTCTGCGTCCACATACAACAAATGCATGGGATATGGACGCAGATCGATCTGCCTTCATGTTCAATTGGGAGCACAAATTGAGCTCCTCGGTTCTACCAGGAGTGTAATTTTAAGTGCTCAAAGTTGCGCTCCTGAACAATTCCAGGAGAGCAATTAATTGAGCTCCAATGATTTCTTTAAACGAAGGACTGAATTGGTATCAATTTTGACCTTGCAGCCTCTTTGCAAGTTTATATCTTCTTTGGTTAAACATCCTTTGAGTGAGTGAGCGGTAAATAACAACAGCTAACAACATGTTTTACACTCGCATTTTGTCATATAATGAAAGTCACGAAAATAATGAATAATGAATAATGAAAAAGTTACCTCACTTGTTTTCAAAAATTATGTGACGGGAAACTCAAAATCGATTGTTCGGGGCCTAATATTATTTCAGGATTTTGGGTAAAGAATAACAAACTTATAATTTGATGGAAATGGTACATTATGGCTTTAAGGTGAAGTGTTTATTTGAAAGGGGATTATGCAATACAACAAAATTGGAAATCGCAAATCGTACATATACAAAAATGTAGCAGGCTTTTTAAAGGTGAACTGTTATTAGAACATTGTTGAAAGGGGATTATGAAATACAACAGAATGACTTTAATCTTCAGGATTTATGTATTGCAAATTTTTGCACTTTTTGAAGTTGAATCGCAACAGGTAAAATTTAGAGGCAAATTAAGCTGTGATACATCTCAATTGGAAGCTGTTTGAGGTCTGCATAATTATACAGTACCTAATTTCCTTTTTCTAAAGTATCTCTCATGTATCTTTAGGCATTTTCACTTGGGTTTAGCACTGTTAGAAGCCGGGTTAGACTAGCATGTAGCAGGCAGTTTGTAAAAATACAGAAAAGAGAAGGAAGGGTGATAATTTATTATAGTCTGCATGGCAAGTTGGTTCAAAATCAGTGAACAAATTTTAGGATTTGGTTTGAAATGTTGATGAAACTTCCCTAAACTTAAAGTCATGTTAATCAAAATTCAGGATGAATTAATGCCCTTAAAGAGTCCATTTTAAAATTGTGGAAATCCAGTAATTGATGATTTAATATACAACTAAAGTGTGTATTTCCTTTTCTGCTGCCCCTACTCTTACCCCAGGAGCTTGCACCCAAAGCCCCCCCCCCCCAATACATGTATGCATTGAGGGGCAAATTTCCACTTTTTGCAGCAATTTTATGCAAATTTTGTTAAATGTGCCACCAGTGATTCATTCTATCTTATCCCTTTCCTTTTCTGCACTCTGTGTCAATGTTACTTCTAAAGTAGCATATGAGTTGAACTACTTAACTTTAACCAAGAATGTGATAAATTAAATTAGCATAGGCGTAGATCCCGGGGGGGGATGGGGGGATTTATCCCCCCCAATATTTTGCCAGGGGGGGATGGTCCATACAATCATCCCCCCAATGTTGACATCTGAATATGGGTTTTTGACCAAATTAACCTCATATTTGCCCATTTTAGCCCCAAAAGTGCAAATTTCCGTGCGCTTCTCGTGCATTTCTTCTACTTGTGCACCATATTTCATCAGTTTAGCTTCAAAATAGCAAAAATTTTATTCTGTCGCCAAAAGGTGCTGGATTCACTCAGAGGATGATTTAAGGAAGCCCCATCATGCATTGTAAAAGTGTTATCACTAGAGTTTCAACTGCCACTTTACTTTTCAAATCCCATTGAACTCTGTGCAAAAGATGTTGTTTTAGAATTGCCCATGTGTCATTATTACTTGGTCGATTTCAGATCTAAGGTGATGTATGCATGAAGGATAATTCACACCTTCTGTAGATAACATAAAATGTGAAATCGACCAACTTTTTGAAGGTGTTTTTACTGTAAATATATCTGTCCAAATTCAAATTTAACCATGCACGTGTGTATGCAGTGGGTGGGCAGTGGTGTCATGTTCACTCACACAGCTGTGCTAACCGCAAGACTGGCTGGGAAGTGCTTAAATCATCCTCTGGGATTCACTATACTTTAAGATTTGTTTCCAACCCCATCCCCCCCAATGTCAAAAAGAAATCTACGCCACTGTAAATTAGGTCCTATCAGGTATAATATAGGCCTATACATGTATGTAATGATTAGGTACAGATCAAACAGAGCACCTTAAAACCAGTTGGAATAGCCCCCTCTATAGTGCACTCTATTAGCACATCATTATTATCTTCTTGAGGTGATCATGGTCAGGGGCGGATCCAGGATTTCGCGAAAGGGGGGGCACACCTGAAAATGATAAAATAAAATAAATGGTCGCGAAGCGGGCATCCCGGAGCGCTTGCGCGACACAGGGGGGTGTCTAAGTGAGAAACTTTTGGAAAATGAAGACCCAATTGAAGCCATTTGGTGGACCATTTTGTCACTATTATTGTGTAAAATTTTAGTTTGAAAAAGCCTAAAATTTGCAAAAAGACGGCCCAGAATTGAAGCCATTCGTGGGCAAGTTTTGACCTCTTTTGTATAATTTATTGCTTTATGTACCCATAACGTTGCGCGACACGGGCAGGGGGTGTCCTAATTGAAGCCATTTGGTGGACCATTTTGGCACTATATTATTGTGTAAAATTTGAGTTTGAAAAAGCCGAAACTATAAAATTTGCGAAATGACAGGCCAATTGAAGCCACCTTTTTCACTGTTATTGTACAAATTCAGAGTGCTGGGCAGTGGCGTAGATTTCTTTTTGACATGGGGGGATGGCAAAAAAATCTTAAAGTATAGTGAATCCAGCCCCTTTTGGCAACATAATAAGTTTATGGTACAAATGCGTGCAAAGCGCGCGAAAAAATTGCTATTTTGAAGCTAAACTGATGAAATATGCTGCAAAAGTGGAATAAATGCGTGCGAAAATTTGCACTTTTGGGGCTAAAATGGGCAAATATGAGGTTAATTTGGTCAGAAACCCATATTCAGGTGTCAACATTGGGGGGGGGATGATTGTATGGACCATCCCCCCTGGTAAAATATTGGGGGGATAAATCCCCCATCCCCCTCCCGGATCTACGCCTATGGTGCTGGGTGTGAAATCCAGAAGCGAAAACGGGCAGTTGTTTATATAGGCAGGGGTGTCTGATGTTCCCTCCGAAATTGGGAAATTTTGCAAAATGAAGGTCCAATTGAAGCCATTTGGTGCATCAGTTTTACACTATACGAGAGTATATCATTGCTTTTTAAAACAAAACAGGGCCCAAACTCAATTTGCAAAATGTTACACTGACACTTTATAGGCCTAAGACTCGGAGATTCGCAATTTAAAGCATGCATGGATCGAAGTCGGCATGGAGTCCGTATTAATACTGATTACTGACTTTGGTGACAAAATGTGACGGGCCAGCAGTAATCAACAAGCACTGCCTAAAAGAATCAGGCCTATAGGCCTACTAGTATTATAGGGCCGACTTCTGATAGACCAGACTGTGAGCTACTGTGCGGTTTATTTGGGCATGGGCCTACTAATTACGTGCAATTTAACTTTTCCCCTTCTCCTTTTCTCCTTTTTTCCTCTTTCTCTTCTCTTCTCTTTTCCTCTTTTTTTTTGAGGGGGGGGGGAGGAAGGGGGCACCGCCCCCTGAATCTGCGCATGGAGAGATGCCATCCCGGTGTATGATACTCACTATATATATAAAAGATTTATTAGGCTATAGGCCCGAAGATTTTCTTTCTTTCTTTCTTTCTTTTTACGTTGTTCTGTTTTCTTGTTTCTTTCTTTTCTTTTCTTTTTTCCCTTTCTTTTCTTTTCCTCTTTTCTTTCCCTCCTTCCCTTCTCTTTCTTTTCTTCTTTTTATTTTATTTTTTTGGATCCGCCAAAAGGGGGGGCACGGGCCGGCTGTGCCCCCCTCTAAATCCGCGCATGATCATGGTAACTAATTTATACTGGTGTGGGTCCAAAATGTACACCTTACTAGGCCTATACCATATGAATTTGGTAATCATTAATTTCTTTACACATCTTTACATCATTTAAAATACATTAAACCTAGTTTCAAAACTATCTGTGAGCATATGAGTTGAATTTTACTAGACCTCTTAGTAAAATATAACTTCATATGATTTGTAGTTAAATTTGACCAGAAGTTGATGTCATATTTGACAGCGATAGTGTTAAATCGCCGGCCTTTAACCATGGTCGAACCCCCGGGAGGCTCACTCACATGTTAAGGTGGTACGGGTATGTGCGGCGGTCAAGGTCCCTTTTTCAGGCTCTCCGGCAGTTCCTTAAGACCCACATTTGCATCATGCTCCAGTTCATTGAGCCTCAAACTCTGAAAATTTTAGCTCTTGAGTTCAAATTTGGAAAAAAAATGAATTTTTTAGCTGGAAAGCCTATAATTTGGCCCAATTTTAGCTCCAAAGCCTACAATTTGGCCCGATTTTAGTTCACAGACCCCCACAAAATCTTGAAATTTCAGTTCATCAAGCCCCTATTTTGCCCAAAAATCAGTTCTTTGTTCCCAAAGTTCGGCACTCTGCGCCGCACACCCCTACCAAAATTCAAGTTGAGTGCCCCCCGGGGTCGAACCATGCTTTTTCAATACATATCTAGGCTCTGAGCACAGCGTTATTATGTATTGCCTATCATCAGATGAACAAACCCGGCCACAAATCTACACAATCCATGACAGAGAACTGACAGCAATTCTTAAGGTGATGATTTAAATCTATCAGGAACTGTCACAGTCACTCACAAGAATAGACAGATGAGATCAAATGAATGTATTCCTGGTGAACTTAAAGGAGCAGTTTATTCATGATACTGTATGTCTGTATCTCATGAATACCATCTTAACCAGTTTGATTTTAAACAAAACTAAAAAAAATCTTGCAGTAGAGACAGGCCCGTACGCAGGATTTCATTTGGGGGGTGCCGATTTTGAAAAAGTGGACCTTTTTCTTTTTCCAAGGGGTGGGGACGATTTTGTGAAAAGTGGACAAGATTTGGACCTTTTTTTGTCCAAAAAAGCGTAAAAAGCCTGATTATTTTGCTCGGTACGCTCGCAATTTTTTTTGGGGGGGGGTGCATCGGGCCTGAATAGAGACTTTCCTTTATTAACGATCCTCTTTGTTGATGGAAAGCCTACTTTGATTGTCTAGCTTAAATTTCATATAATAAAAATTAAATTTTCAACTTTTATGTCCCCACACATACGGATCATCTCATATGGTAGACTATGATCACCTCTTGTGCTGTATTGTTTTGTGTCAGGTTAATTCTCGCTATTCGCAATAAGGGCGCCGCCAGCGGTTTGCGATGTAATCGTGATGTATCATGGGAAAATCGTGATGTATCATGGGAAAAGGTCGACATCAAGTCCGCATAATCTGAATATTACCATGCTATTACATAGGAACACGTGACAATATTTTTTAGTTTGTCAATATAACGGTATTACACGCAAATCGATAGAGAAAAAATTATTTGTGCACATTTCAAATCACATTATTAAGTATTATTGAGTATCGATTCGCGTGTAACACCTTTATTTTGACAAACTAAAAAAATATTGTCACGTGTTCCTATGTAATAGCATGGTAATATTCGTATTGCGCGGACTTGGATGTCGACCTTTTCCCATGATACATCACGATTACATCGCAAACCGCTGGCGCGCTCTTATTGCGTAATAGCGAGAATTGCATGTTTATGAATATTATTGAGCATATTTGCACATTTGGGGGGGGCAACTTAAAGCCATATCGTAACATTTCCATAAGGTGACGAAAAAACACATCCTGTTTTACGGGCAGACAGACTTTTCAAGTAGGGTCAGTCGGTCAGGATTTTTTTTTTAAGGCTAAAGTAACCCTAAAATATCACCACAAACTTGAACAATCTGGCAAAATTTGATGATTTTTTTGTGAACAGATTTTCAAAACTGTTCTAAATTTAAAATAAAAAAATCCAGTAAAATAATAAATTTTGGCCAAAAAACCAGCTGATTTTACATAATTTTAGCAAAACTGGAAAAAAGAAATTCTCCCAAAATGCAAAATCTGGGTTGATTGGTTTCATCGCATAAGAAATAAAATTATATAGATATGAAAAAGTACATGTAGGATACAGAGATCAATGATGATAAATGCATACCATTAAAAGCAGATTATTGACAAAAGACAAAAAAAAGAATAATTCAAGTAGCAAAGGATGATATTACATGTAGAAACTAAAGAGATTATGATATCATTTTGTAAAAACAATTTTTTGATATACCAATATAATCCATACACTAACAAGATCTAGGCACTTTTGAACATATTTTTTCAAGCGCTACATTACCATACTAATGAAACTTAAAAGCCTTTAGATAGTGTGTACTAAACCCACTTAAGTCCTCTTAGATCTAGAGTGAATTCCCAGTTGTAATGCATTCCTATCTTGTGTGCTTTTTATCGCGGTTCAAACCTAATTTCAGCTTCGTTAAGTGAAAATACTAACATGTGTTCTTGTAAGGCTTATATGGTAATTCCTGATTTAATTAGACTGAGTATAGCAATTTTGTTTTAGATGCGACTGGATTGTGTTGCATGCTATGCTGCAAGCATAGACCGACCAGGGTCTGTGCTCGCAGACAGTTTTAGCCTATTTAGTACACAGATACTAAGTTGTAAAGGAAAAGGATCACAAGTTTGTCTCAGAAATAAGCACAAAAAGCTAAATGTATGCAAAATTGGATTTGTTACATTGGCCTAGATGCGGTATGATCATTTTTGTGTTTGTTAGTTGAAAACTTTTACCAAAAAATAGACAAAAATCCGATATATAGTTTGATCGGCTCATAATCGGCGGGAATTATTTGGCTTTTATCACTACGCCGAAAAGTAGAACCACGGTATAAAAGTGATGCAGTTGATCTGCCTGGTCTATATTTTATGTGTTAAAGAAAGTAGACAAAGTATAGGACTTCAATTAATAATTTGTGATACTTCTGGCTGCGATGTCGCAAGGCAATTCTCCAAACAAAATATATTGATATTAATCCGCGATGTGATAAGACCCGCCGATTACGAGCTGATCAAACTGTAGCTATATTTTTTTTCATTCTAGCAGTTCAGCTGAAAATGGAATCTGAGAGTGAAAGCTTATACCATTTTATCGTTTTGCTTTAAAAAAAAATGTTTTAAAAATATCTGAAATTTCCAGAAATCTTACAATATCTGTTTTTTTTGTTTTTGTTTTTGTTTTTTATTTTTTAAATATCACATTCTATAGCCATTGTTAGCTTAAGATCGGAGTTCACAATATCATACAGGCCTGCTTTATTAATTGCCCTGTACCACTTCTGTATGACTTTGTCTGCAGAGTTAGGAAGCTATGTGTAAATCATGGTTATGATCACTCATTGACAAAAATTCTATGAATTTGTAAACAGAAGAACTTGGAAATGTCAACTTCTCACATATTTCACATGAGGTGACGTGTTTACTTCATTAATCAAACATTAAAATTACACTTGTAACCATAAATGTGTGCAATTCAAGTTAAGGCCAATATGTAAGTCTAATCTATTCCATTAGGCCTAGCATCGGTGCATAATTTATAGCCACAGTAACTGACTTATCGACCCGGGGGGGGGGGGTACTCAAGTTTGATTTTGGTAGGGACGTGCTGCTGAGAATTTGAAAGTGGACCCATAAATATACCAATTTTTCAAGAAATTTGGACCCATTGATATATCAAAAGTCAAAATTTTCGGCCAAATTTAACCCAAATTGTCTTAGTTTCTACAAATTTTCCCAATTTTTTTTGGACAATTTTGAAATTTTGGCTAGATTGAGGCAAAATTGGGTTACTTTTAGACAAAATTGAAACAAATTTGAAAAAAGGACCCATTCATATACCAAAATTGGCTTAGAAAAGGGGTCATTGATATACCAAAAGGCCAAAAATGCTACCCATATTAGCGGCACGTCCCCGTATGGTCATTTGTACTAAGTACCCCTCCTGGGCTAATCGTGAACTTAGCCTACGAGCCCTGCCAGCCCAAAGGGCTGAGCTAAGCGCAAAGTTTTGTCATTAAATTTGAACTAAATTGATGAGTCTGAGGGGCAACACAAGCGCACATCACCTACAGTTTGTCTGGATAAGGCGCGAATGATCGTAACATATTACACAGCATAAGTGTCTTAACTATCAAATGGTGTTGGTTGATGAACAAATTTCACATGGTAATCAACCAATAAGCTGTCTAGAATTAATGTATGAGTGATGTGAAGAAGGTGCTATACTGTATAAGTGGAAATTTTCGCGAGGGTTTTATTTTCGCGAATTTCGCGATTAGAGCTCCAACCGCGAAAATAACACCTCGCGAATGTATGCAATAATGTATTACAAGTATAGAGGAGGACTGGGCGATCGCGAAAATAACATTCGCGAAAATGTGTCTCTCACTACAAGTCGCGAAAATAACTGTACGCGAAAATTACCACTTAAATACAGTATTAGGTCTACATCGTGATAGCTCATGCCTATGGTGAGACTACTTATCCCAGGGGTACTGATCACACAACCCTTGATTTGTTAAGCATCCATTCAGAAGCAAGAAAGTACACATGTAATACACATTTTGCAACTCAATATAGAACTTGCACAAATCTCATCCTTAGAACAAAATATAAAAAAACAAAAAAACATACTTGATTCTCAAACTCATGCCTAAGTAGGCCTACTCAATTATTGTCATCCTGCAAGTACTCATAGTTATACTCAGGAGTCAGGACCAAGTACTCGTACTTGACCCTATCAAAATGCAAGTGTATACTTGTGCTGGTACTCACAAGATCTTAAAAGTGTCAGAACTAATATATGTAAATTATTTAATTCACAATTGATTCAGAGCAGAACAGTTTCAAGTTAGTTTTTTTTACTGCAGCAGTAGATAGCAGCACTACTAATTCATCAACAGTAATATCAGCAGTAGATAGCAGCACTACTTCATCAACACTAATATCAGCAGTAGATAGCAGCACTACTTCATCAACACTAATATCAGCAGTAGATAGCAGCACTACTTCATCAACACTAATATCAGCAGTAGATAGCAGCACTACTAATTCATCAGTAGATAGTAGCAGTAGATAGCTACACTACTTCATCAACACTAATATCAGCAGTAGATAGCAGCACTACTTCATCAACACTAATATCAGCAGTAGATAGCAGCACTACTTCATAAACACCAATATCAGCAGTAGATAGCAGCAGTACTTCATCAACACTGATATCAGCAGTAGATAGCAGCAGTACTTCATCAACACTAATATCAGCAGTAGATAGCAGCACTACTTCATCAACACTGATATCAGCAGTAGATAGCAGCACTACTTCATCAACACTAATATCGGCAGTAGATAGCAGCACTACGTCATCAACACCAATATCAGCAGTAGATAGCAGCACTACTTCATCAACACCAATATCAGCAGTAGATAGCAGCACTACTTCATAAACACCAATATCAGCAGTAGATAGCAGCAGTACTTCATCAACACCGATATCAGCGGTAGATAGCAGCACTACTTCAACACTGATATCACCAGTAGATAGCAGCACTACTAATTCATCAACAGTAATATCAGCAGTAGATATCAGTGCTACTTCATCAACACTGATATCAGCAGTAGATAGCAGCACTACTTCATCAACACCAATATCAGCAGTAGATAGCAGCACTACTTCATCAACACCAATATCAGCAGTAGATAGCAGCACTACTTCATCAACACCAATATCAGCAGTAGATAACAGCAGTACTTCATCAACACCAATATCAGCAGTAGATAGCAGCACTACTAATTCATCAACACTAATATCAGCAGTAGATAGCAGCACTACTTCATCAACACTGATATCAGCAGTAGATAGCAGCACTACTAATTCATCAACACTAATATCAGCAGTAGATAGCAGCACTACTTCATCAACACTAATATCAGCAGTAGATAGCAGCACTGCTTCATCAACACTAATATCAGCAGTAGATAGCAGCACTACTTCATCAACACCAATATCAGCAGTAGATAGCAGCACTACTTCATCAACACTAATATCAGCAGTAGATAGCAGCACTACTTCATCAACACCAATATCAGCAGCAGATAGCAGCAGTACTTCATCAACACCAAAATCAGCAGTATATACATGATATAGCAGCACTACTTCCTCAACACCAATATCAGCGGTAGATAGCAGCACTACTTCATCAACACTAATATCAGCATTAGATAGCAGCACTACTTCATCAACACTAATATCAGCAGTAGATAGCAGCACTACTTCATCAACACTAATATCAGCAGTAGATAGCAGCACTACTAATTCATCAACACCAATATCAGCAGTAGATAGCAGCACTACTAATTCATCAACACCAATATCAGCAGTAGATAGCAGCACTACTAATTCATCAACACTAATATCAGCAGTAGATAGCAGCACTACTTCATCAACACCAATATCAGCAGTAGATAGCAGCACTACTTCATCAACACCAATATCAGCAGTAGATAGCAGCACTACTTCATCAACACCAATATCAGCAGTAGATAGCAGCACTACTAATTCATCAACACCAATATCAGCAGTATAGATAGCAGCACTACTTCATCAACACTAATATCAGCAACTTACTAAGACATCAGTAAATATTTGCATGCTGGATACTAGGGTCTACTTCAGCAGTATATGAACAGGGGATCCATGTGAGACCGTATACATATTAACACTCCTTTTCATTTTTCTTACTTTAGTGAGAGTGAATTAACTAATTAGAAAGTTCCTAGACCTATTTAAATATTTAAGGTTCTTTATGGAACTTTTCAAAGGTATTTTTTAATAGAACTTGAACATTGCTTAGGGTACTTTATACAAGGCAAAAAAATGGTTCTAATTTTTTTTCTCTAAGCATGTATATTTGCTGGACAAGTCAGCGTTCCACTTTATATCCAAGAACTGTGTGACATAATGACATTTACAGACAAAACATTGTCAGGAAAGGTGAAACCAATATTTTGTCGTCATCATTTTCAGGCCAGAGCTCCGATGAGGCCAATTACGTGACAATGAATTTAATGGTGTCAGATTTCATCTCGAGTCAAGTGACTTTAAAGGTGCAATATCCAAAAATGAAGAAATCCCTAGAAGCAGTGGGGCACCACATGGGATTGGTGGACATAGGGGGATTTTTTTTTACCCCAGCTGCTTCCCCTCCCCTGGTTTCCGCTCACTAAAAAACAATTTCTGGCTGGAAGTGTCACCAGTCTAGTGATTCCATGAGAGAAGGAACCAGTCACCAAAATATCATGTGTCCCTGAAGGAGGGGAACAGGTTCTAAAAAGAACTGCTTTAAAGGCATATTGTCAGTGATGCTTATGAAAGCATAAACAAATTGTAAGAATCAGTGGCGGCGCCACGGGGGCAAGGGATTTTCCCCCTCCCAATATTTATCTTGCCCCCCACTTTTGAGGCAAAAACCCCAAATCATGTACCCTGTTGAATACTATGTCACTCATCCTCACTCTACTACTATGTCACCCGTTCTTATTGGAACACCCTGTATACAAAAATGTATACGATTCTTGGCATGCATTTTTTGCATTAGACAAATTAACAAAAAGGAAGAAAACAACAGTGATGCTGAAAAAACGTGAAGCTCCATTGGGCTATTCCATGCATTACACACTCCCTATGGAAGGCAAAGTGTGAATTTCAAATGTGAAGCTCCATTGGGCTATTCCATGCATTACACACTCCCTGTGGAAGGCAAAGTGTGAATTTCAAATGTGAAGCTCCATTGGGCTATTCCATGCATTACACACTCCCTATGGAAGGCAAAGTGTGAATTTCAAATGTGTTTTTTAAAACACCTATCCTTCAGTGTTTAAAAAAATGCAGAAATCGGTTGATTTTCAGATTTATTGAATCGCTAATACATGTAGTACCTTTATATTCATCCTATTTTACCTGAAAATATTATTTTTAAAAACTGCAGTCCCCTTGTTACGCCCCCTGCCAGAAATGCATTCTCACATAAATGAAAGAGTTCCTCAATTTACCTCGTTATTTCATATGCATGTAGCTTGTTATTTCATATACTCCTGTATTTTAATTCTGTCACATAGAGTATTTTAAGGGGGTACTACACCCCTGCCCAATTGTGTGCCTATTTTTGCATTTTTCTCAAAAATTATAGCGCATTGGTGACAAGTAAGATATGTACATTATAGGGGCAAGGACTACAGCTATTGCACTGGAAATTTTATTTCAGCACAGACAACAGTTGTGGAGTTACAGTCAAAAATGAGGGAAACCCAATATTTGATCAATAAATCAATAACTGCTTGCCTTGAGTTGCTGAATTTCCAGTGCAATATTTGTAGTCCTTGCCCCTATAATATACATATCTTACTTGTCACCAATGCACTATAATTTTTGAGAAAAATCCAAAAATAGGCACAAAATTGGGCAGGGGTGTAGTACCCCCTTAAACCTATTTCCTATTGTCAGCAATATAATAGTTATACAAACATGAAACAGCATGTTTTGAGAAAGCTTATTAACATTCATGTTATGAATCTAGTTAAGCTTAACACTTTTTATCACATCGAAACCCGAGATTTCCGTAAATTAAGAAAGACGATACATGAGCGTGCGAGGGCTCTGTGCGCGTTTAATTTGTATCAATTTGTTGCACTGATCATGCCGATCCATCATGTATTAATAGCTAAGCATAGTTGATGAATAAATAATAGCTAGTATTACTATGATGATAATAGTTACGGAGAGAGCACGGTGTGAATTGAGAATGGAAGGCAACATGATGAGGATGGTTTAGGATGTTTAAACAACATAAAGGGGTTTCAAAAGATTCATGTTGATGATGGTTGGGGTACCTGCCATTCATCAACCTCCATTCTGAGTTGTGGAGGTGTGTATGTACTAAGTTTGTATTAGCATTCGAACTGAGTTTATTTCCTGAACAATGTAAGTCAATTTTTCTGGCAGAACAGGGGCTTCTGAAGTGAAATTTCAACATATTTGTTTTAATGAACTAAATAAAATGAAAAAGATTCTGCTTTATTTTGGTTTTAAAATTAAAACGATTACTATAGTTGAAGGTTAGCATTTGGACTTGCGCCGACAACAATCAGTGACCAACCTTTAGGGCTTCATCATATTGTAACCAAGCAATAGTAAATTTTCAATGGATTTTGCCATATATTAGGACTCATTTTTCTTTCATCCCCATCACATATAATCTCATATTCAAGGATGTTCTAGCTGAAAAATGCCTTTGTGATTTCATCTTTGGGTCAACTCAAAATCTCTCATGACCATCTCACCATCATCCATGACCATCTCAACATCTCCCATGAGAAAAGATTAGAGTGGTTGAATGTGGAATGTTGGGGGGAAAATAAAGAATACTTTAATGCTCTGCATGCTAGCCATGCCCCTTCAACGGAAAAAGTTCAAGTTTTGAAATATTTTCTCAAAATACCAAGAGCTATCTTAAGAATTACTGAACCAATATTAGGCTTGTTTGTACTCATTTTAATGCATTTTTCATGCTGATTCCAAATATGGTCATGAAAATTCACATTTCTGAAATTTGTGACTTTACAAAAAAATTGTAACTTGTCGTCTGCAGTCGACACCCGCGTGAAGAGAGTTAATTTGTTGCCTGAAAGGGACATTCAAGGATGCCCTAAATTTTTTGATAAAGCGAGAATTTTGCATACACATTGCCTATCATCAAATTAACAAATAAAGGCAACAATTGATGTTTTTTAAGTAAAAACAGGGATAATGCTGGTGAAATGATGGTATTTTGGAAACCATCTCTCTAGGGAGTATGGATATTTGATGCAATCTCCCAACTTGAATCCATTTTGTGCTATTTTTACTCTTAACTCTTTCCTTGCAGACGACAAGTTTAAAAAAAAATTTAAATTCAAAAATTTCAGAATTGTAAATTTTCATGACTATATTTGGAATCAGCATGGGAGATGTATTAAAATGAGTACAAACAAGCCTAGTATTGGTTCAGTGGCTCTTGAGATAGCTCTTGATATTTTGAGAAAATATCTCAAACTTGGACTTTTTACGTTTAAGCTTATGCTATGGCTAGCACACAGAGCATTAATGTTTTTAGGAAATTACAGAGATAATACTGCTGAAATGATAGTATATTGGAAACCATGGGCTCTCTAGGGAGTATGGATATTTGATGCAATATCCCAATTTGAATCCATTTCATGCTATTTTTACTCTTAACTCTTTCCATGCGGGGTGTCGATTGCAGACGACAAGTTGCAATTTTTTTCTAAAAATTCAAAAATTTCAGAATTGTAAATTTTCATGACTATATTTGAAATCAGTATGGAAAATGTATTAAAATGAGTACAAACAAGGCTAGTATAATTGGTTCAGTGGCTCTGGAGATAACTCTTGCTATTTTTGAGAAAATATCTCAAAACTTTTTTATGTAGAAGCCAATGGCTAGTACACTGAGCATTAATACTCTTTAGGAAATTACAGAGATAATGCTGGTGAAATGATGGTATATTAGAAACCATCTCTCTAGGGATTATGGATATTTGATGGAATATCCCAACTTGAATCCCTTTTACGCTATTTTTACTCTGAACTCTCTCCACACGGGTGTCGACTGTAGACAACAAGTTTTCAAATTTTTGTAAAAATTCAATCAAAAATGTCAATTGTAAATTTTCATGACCATATTTGGAATCAGCATGAAAAATGTATTAAAATGTGTACAAACAAGCCTAGTATTGGTTCAGTGGTTCTTGAGATATAGCTCATGATATTTTGAGAAAATATCTCAAACTTGGACTTTTTTATGTTGAAGTCGATGGCTAGCAGGCAGAGCATTACATGTAATATTTTTTAGGAAATTACAGAGATAATGCTGGTGAAATGATGGTATTATTGGAAAGCATCTCTCTAGGGAGTATGGATATTTGATGGAATATCCCGACTTGAATCCATTTCACGCTATTTTTACTCTTAAAAGTGTATACCAGAGGCAGACGGAGACCTTGATAATTGAAGGTGAAAAGTTCAGGCGTGGTCTTGCAACAATAGAATATTGTTATGTTAACAGCCCAACAATTTCCGTTGTTTCTCATTGAATGCTCCGAGATCAAGTATCTTTTGACACAAAAACCTAATGAAATGGGAAAAAAATAATATCAGTGGATAGGAAAAGGAAAAACAAATTGACAAAATTGATCAAATTATTGTTTGTTTTTGTCATAGGCTGTATTTTTATGGATATGGATGAAATAGAAAACACTCGTATAAAAGGATGTTATGGCTCTTTGTCGTTTTTGTATTGTGGTCGATAAATTTGATATTGCTATTGGAAGTTTTCTTTTCTTTTTTAAGTGAAACACTTTTTTTAATTTAAAGCTATCATAATATATTTCTACAATATTAAAAGATATGTCTTTATTTATGTGACTATTTGTAATATTCATGTGTTTTGTATTTTAAAATGGGAAGGGATTTATTTTATACCAAATTAAATGAAAGCCTAACCTAAAAACATTGAATCTAAATGTATGTGTTTAAAAAAATGCACCAGAACTGTGACATGTTATACCAAAAATTATAACTAAAAACTAAAAATAACTACCAACAGCTATCAACTGACAAAGGATCATAAAATTGTAAAGCAGATGTACACAGAAAAACGATTGTAAGCTCTTGTTTGAAAATAACTACATGTACATTGTATATTGACATATTGAAAATGGCTTGTTTTTTGTATTCACAAAATATTGAGACTCTAATTTGCTCAAGCCCTTGATCAAATTACAAATGATGCAAAAAGTTGTCACAAAAATTAACTTAGGCATGATTACCATCAGTCGATCAGATAAATTAGATACCTATTACCTATACACCAAATCAATCAATTTGTTCATTGTGTTATCCATAGGGGAAATGAGACCTATATTTGGAACTGCAAATTGAGGTTTTACTGAGATTCATTTTAGCATTGGGCTATTCCAGTTGAAATCCATACACCCCCTATGGCAGACACAATGTTAATCTTCCACACAGGGAGTGTGAATTGTAAATGGAATTTAGGTAACCCCATTTGAAATTCATACTCCCTGTGTGGAAGATTAATCATGTCTTCTATAGAGGGTGTGTGGAAACTGGAAAAGCTCAAATTTATTTTGGACATCATCTTGTTTTTTTCACTCACAGCTGACACACTTTTGAAAAAACAAGCCTGATGTTTATTATTTCATCATTTTTATGAAATCTCCAAAAGCATGGGAAAGAACACTTATTTTGAAACCATCTCATCTGGAAGCCAGTTGCAGTATCTTTAATTCTCTGCATGCTGGCCATAGGCTTCAACATAAAAAGTCCAAGTTTTGAGATATTTTCTCAAAATATCAAGAGCTATCTTAAGAACCACTGAACCAATACTAGGCTTGTTTGTACTCAAAAATGCATTGTTCATAATGATTCTAAATATGGTCATGAAACTTGTCATCTGCAGTTGACACTAGCCCTACCACAGGGCCTTTTTTTAACAAACTATATACTCCAAGACACCATGCAAAATCATGAGAACGGCAAAACCCAGTGATCGCTCACCCCGAATGAGCAGTCACTGGGTTGTGAGCTGTCACTGCTGGGTGTTTCAGTTCTCAGGATGATGTCTTGGAGTATTTAGTTTGTTTAAAAAAAAGGCCCTGTGGTAGGGCTAGTTGATGCCCATGTGGAGAGAGTTAATACAGTAATGTGCAAAGTAAAAGAATATGTTTGCAATATCTTTAATGGAGTATCTCCTTCTTCATAATCATAATTGCTGCCGGTCACTACTGACCACAAACCTCAATATTTTGACCAGACAATAGATTTTATTATATTGCCCGTTGCCATTTGGAAATGAGTAATTTGTTTGCCGTTGGCGAGATAAAATACGAGATCACTCAAGTTCATTGTGTGCATTATTTTTCCTGTCCATTTGAGATGATGGAATTCTTAGTGTGTGTCTGTGATTGTGATGGTATGCATACAATATATCCTGGGCATATAGTGAACCAGACTGTTTTTGTATTCATTTCCCCCGGATATCTATTCTATGATCAGCTCTTTTCAGGATTTGAAGCTTTCTTTCAGACAACAGCAGTCATCATTTAGTCCTAGCTGTTATTTTACCTTTGTAAAAAGAATATTTTTAACATTCAAGATTTCAGAATATAATAAGGCCTAAACTGCCACTAACCCAAGATATTAGGTTTTAGCCTTGATAATGGCAATCCCAAAATACATGCATTTATACAGAGAACTGCTAACCCAGTTATAACTGCTAAACCCAGTTATAACTGCTAAAACCAGTTACAACTGCTAAACGCAGTTACAACTGCTAAACCCAGTGAACTAATTAAACCCATTTACAACTGCTAAACTTAGTTACAACTGCTAAACCCAGTTATAACGGCTAAACCCAGTTATAACTGCTAAACCCAGTTACAACTGCTAAACCCAGTTACAACTACTAAACCCAGTTACAACTGCTAATCCTAGTTACAACTGCTAAACCCAGTTACAACTGCTAAACCCAGGTACAACTGCTAAACCCAGTTATAACTGCTAAACCAAGTGACAACTGCTAAACCCAGTGACCAATATGGGTTTGAGCAATTCTCAGTGTGAACCATGTTTAAAGGGTCCTGTAGTATGGCTAAATTTAGAATTAGGGTTAGTGCATAGGGTTAATTAGGCAGTTGGTTAGGACATAGGCCTACATGATACAGGATTGTGCTTGGCTACTCTAAGCCTTCTTCTGCCCAATTTGAGCACACATGATACTGAGCTTATGGTTAGGGTTATTAGAGTAGGTTTAGGGTTAGGCTATGAAGGGTTAGTTTTGTTATCAGGGTTATAACATGCCACAAAAGTGCAGGTCAACCAAAAAATGTGCTATACTACTATTTTTAAGTTGTTTTGTCCAGTGGCGTAGCTCTTCACTTTTTCAAACCACCAGAAAAAAAATTGGGTCAACCTTTTCGGGCTGTTGTGGAAGGGGCGGCAAAATTTTTGTTTGGTGGATTTGGGCCCCCGCCCCATACAGGCTTGCCCCCCTGGAAAAAATCCCAGCTACGCCACTGGTTTTGTCCAGATAGCTCAATGGGTAAAGTGCATGAGTGCTGGATGGAATGAGTATTATTATCTACTAGGCGGTTACCCATTTTTGGCGGTTCTCGGCTGGGCGCGATTACCTGGCTGATTACCCACCAAGTTTCATGCCCATACGACAGTTTTTACTAATTTGACCTCAGATGACCCCAAAATGACCTTCCAAAAAATTGGCTCTCAATGTTGTCTGTACCCATCAAGTTTCATGCCCATACAACAGTTTTTACTAATTTGACCTCAAATGACCTGTGGGTGACCTTGGATGACCCCAAAATTACCTTTCAAAATTGTCTGTACCCACCAAGTTTCATGCCCGTATGAGTTTTTAGTAATTTGACCTCAGATGAGCTGTGGGTGACCTTAGATGACCCCAAAATGACCTTTCAAAATTTTGGCTCTAAATGTTGTCTGTACCCACCAAGTTTCATGCCCGTATGACAGTTTTAGTAATTTGACCTCAGATGACCCCTGGGTGACCTTGGTGACCCCTAAATGACCTTCCAAAATTTTGGCTCTAAACGTTGACTGTACCTACCAAGTTTCATGCCCATACGACAGTTTTTTAGTAATTTGACCTCAGTTGACCCCTGGGAGGGGGCCCCGGGGTCAGATGACTTAACGAACCTAAACCTATTCTTGCCAGGACAGAACTACACCCACCCACCAAGTTTGGGCCCTGTACGACCTACTACAGCCTCACACAACAGTTTTTAGTAATTTGACCTCAAATGACCCCTGGGAGGGGGCCCCGGGGTCAGATGACTTAACAAACATAAACTTCTTCTTGCCAGGACAGAACTACACCCACCCACCGAGTTTGAGCCCCGTATGACCTACGGTGGCCTCACATTAGCAGTCACAGACAGACAGACAGACAGATCTACAGACAGAGAGACAGAGAATAGCGTATTATTATATAGATTTCTGCTCTTGTAGAAAAATTGAGCTAGCTTGAAATTCACCTGTAGTACAAGAACACCCTGCTAATTATCCTGGTCTACCTGTATGAAACTCAGGGAGCTGATCTTGACTGTGATGGTTAGTATATGTAGGCTAACTAGGGTTCTCCTTGGCTTCTGCTAAATGGTAGCTAATGGTTTATAAAGTGATGAAATCTGAGCCAAGTTTTTATGAGCTCAGCGGTGAAAATTCTCATCGCACTGTGGAAATTTTGTGGAAAATAGCATAACTTGGCCAAATGTAGCAAAAATGTTCTCAATTTACCAAAAACCCTGATAATTTGTGATTTTGTGCTAAATTTGGCTGGATATTTTGACTTAAAAGATTATTTTGAGAGGTCCAAATTTCTTGGTATATTGAGGAGTCCACTTTCAAATTTTCAGCAAAGCCTCCCTACCAAATATTTGTGTTTGCCACTCAGCTCACCCTTCCTCTTCCTCTTTTCATGGAAATGCAGATGACAGAAGCTATCATTTTGAGATTGGTGTTATGTCGGATTAACTATTCAAAGGTTTTTGCTTCTAGATCAAACCCTTTAGTTAAGCTCCAGTAAACCATGTATCAAGTTAATTTTCTATCAGGGAAATATGCCAAACTTCCGGTCTATGGCACATGTAAACAAAACTTAAAAGACCTCCCTGAATGAATAATTAATACATTTCATTGAAATATTGATTGATGTTGTTGTTATTGCGAGACTAATCTATACCGCTAATCTTTATTAATTATTCACAAATCAATTGCCATGTTTTGTGGGGCATTTGACCTGATGTAGCAATTGTGGACACGCACATTATTAATACTCGTTACAGGTGAAAACCAGATTTAAAAAATCTAGGTGATTGATTTTTTTTTTATTTATAGAATTTGCAACACAGTATTATATGTAGTTTTTATATGCATTGGGTGGAGGTGACTTATTTAGTGTTAGGTTTGGATTTGTAATTAATTATTTTATTTATTTCACCCCACTTGCCCGATAGAAAAAATAAATAAAACAATTAAATAGGGCACCACCTTCTATTAAAATGACTTATTTTTATTGGTTTATTTATTTATTTATTTATTTATTTATTTATTTATTTATTTATTTATTTATTTATTTATTTATTTATTTATTTATTTATTTATTTTTTTATTTTTTATTTATTTATTTATTTATTTTTTTATTTTTTTATTTTTTATTATTACTTGGTTATATATTTATTATTTATATATTGATTAATTGGTTGATTTATTTATTTATTGATTGATTGATATAATTCCTTTATATATCATAATTGGGCTTACTTTGCGTATTTCAGTGATTATTTTCCATTTTATATTTGGACTTGATGTAGTTATTATACTCAATGCACTGACACCACCTGCATACACACAGCATTCTGTTGCTTCCATTCATTCATTTATTTAGTTTATTTTTAGTTGTTATTATTTTTAGCCTGCATCATGTGCATGGCCATAAAGTTTTATTTGTAATATATTATATTTATAATAATAATGATGATAATGAAAATTCTAATAATAATAATAATAATAATTAATAACAACAACAACAGATAATAATAATAATAATAATAATAATAATAATAACAATATTAAATAATAACAATAATAATTGATAATAATAATAATAACAATAACAATAACTATAACTATAATTATAAATTCAATAACACATAATTGTTGTGGCTTCAAAGTGCCAAGAAAAATGGTTGATATTTTATTATAGTTTCAGTATTCAAACAAAAATAGTTTACCGGTAATATATAATTTGTATGAAATGTTTCCCAACAACTTCCTCCCCTTGAACAGGAAGACATAGATATCAGTGTCTGGTTCAATATTTATTTTATATTGATAACC
Source organism: Amphiura filiformis (assembly GCF_039555335.1). NCBI lineage: Eukaryota > Metazoa > Echinodermata > Ophiuroidea > Amphilepidida > Amphiuridae > Amphiura > Amphiura filiformis. The sequence continues at coordinate 24,735,941 of NC_092631.1, read as the reverse complement.
ACTGACATGATAAATAGAAAGATAGATATCATCATGGAAGCACAATATCATTTATCCTTGATCCAATTTTCCAATGAATCAATATATTGACAGAAAGTGTACTTCAACCCTGAATGTAGCTACAGTAATCAAATAATTAATGAAATAAAATAAAAAGTTTAACCACTTACATGGGTTCATGCAGAGTGTGCTTACAGGTAACAAAGCATAAAATTGGCACAGAGGCTGAGTCCAGACAAAAGATTACAAAAGCCTGGTAATGATTGAAATGATATACACAATAAGGGAACCCTCCATGTGGAGTGTGACTCAGTTTTAGTTTACCACAACTGACACAGAGTTGGCACTGGTAGTAGTGGATTTGATCAGAGAAGATGCTCATCTTCTCTGATTTGATCTATCCAGAATGGAGAAAAATATCTTTTTGGGATAAATTTAATTTAACGCAACCTTGGCATGGATGATAATTGTGAAGTGGTATACTATTAATGATTGAACAAAGCAGTGGTTAATGATTTGGAGGGAAAATTGAGCAATTAGAATCAGAGTTAGCAAATAGAGTCAGACAGGGTCGTAGCAAGGCCATCGGCTTGTTGGTAGTGTGAGGGTCATCGACTGTGGAGTTTACTCTCGAGCTATGGCTGGTGTAGAAAGCTGAAGGTTGATGCTTACTGTGGAAACTCTGTGCAGACACTGCTGTAGGGGAATCGTTACCTCTCTTTTCAAGTTTCATGTGCAGGATGTATACATCTCGACACACACACTATAGTATTCTTTATTCAGCTTGTCTATAGAGAAGTGACTTGTCCTTGCACGCTTTTCAAGCTCGGTGAGGCTCTGTCCGCCACATGCATGTGGTGTAGGTAAATACTAAATAGACTGTGTATGGTCAGGACTAGTGCTAGCCTGCTGTGATATCTTGCCTCAAACTCAAAGCGGGCATACGCACGTATGTACACACGTGTGTCCACCAATGTTGCAGTATATCGTCAAGGTCTTTGGATGCATAAGAGCCGACTTGTGCTCCAACGATGCATTGAAATGCTGATGCTCTAAACTTTACTGTTTGTGTTTGTAGAGGAGACTCTTGAGGATTTTATTTTGATGCTTTAACACTTTCTTGTATTTGCTCACTTGAGGATCATAACTCTTTGGAACTATATCTAGTGGATTTTATACTCATCTTGGTTAGCAACGGTTGCCCTGTGAAGCTACCTGAGACGTGACGAATAGCGAAGAGGGATAAATACTTGAATGAAGTGTGGATGATTTTGACTGGAGGGACAATTGAATAAGTCTGCAATTATGCAACGTAAGTAGGGGAAATATCATGACTAGTAGTACTTATATGGCAGTATTATGTTGTGATAAGTTTACAGTCGTTCAAGATGAAGGAATGTTTTGATTGGCTGTTTTGGGTGTTTCACATCATTACCATTACTGATGGATTACTAGGGGGTAGTGGGATTGGCTGTGTATACACAATTTAGGTGTGGGGGGGGGGGGGTGTGCGCGCAGATGTGTAAGCATTGGTGTATGTGTGCAGGCATGTTTTGTTTATGTGCATGTACATCCCAATGTATACGTCCAGGCAAGGGTGACTTGATAATGTGTGTGTGTGGGGGGGGACAAGCGACTATGGGAGTGGGGGCAACACTTTTGTAAGCAAGCACAATGATTGGGGTCAGAGGCACACCTTCAGGTCCTATGCCCCCGGTAGCTCTTAGCATTTTAGAAGATGAAAGTTCCAGGACTTTCTAAAAATACTAGTATTATACAGAAATAGATCAGATACTTTCTGAAACATTTTTACTTTCAATGTATGTACATGTATGAAGAGCTGTCCTAACAGGGAGCATGTGTCTTACCTTAAATTTCCTGGGAAATTCCCCCTATGTCCCCTCCCACTTGGTGTTAAGTATTGATATGATGATATTGCATACCATTAATGTAACATAGAGCGCTATGTTGCACCATTAATTCAACGGATGGAGTGCTATGTACAATTTACCATGCAGAGGAAAATGTGAGGATGACACCTGGTGGGAGCTGTGGTGGGATAAAATAAATGATGTGAATAATAATGAAATGCCAATGGATAAGTACAGATGGTTTCTGTCACACATTGTAGTTATCCTGTCACAGGTATAGCTTAAATATGTCAAAATGCATTAATTGGTGGTCTGCATCATAATTGTGCCGTTGTTTACATTTTTTGTATCGAAATATGTTTTTTGGAAACAAAATTGAAGATCCGCAATTAAGGCTGGCATTTTCGGGCGGCCTCGCGGGTACCCGCCGAGAGTACATTACCCGGGTGCCTGAATTTAACAAAATATATATATATGAATTTTTTTTTTTTAATTACAAAATTACCCGAAAATGCCAGGCTTATCCGCAAATCACTTTTTATGGTCTGTTGAGTGCTGCTCCATTTATGGAGAAGGAAAGGCAAAATTGTTTGAAGGGACAGACAGAATCTAGGAACTTCAGTCCTCCTAGAAATAGACTTGGAGAAATGAATCATTGTTTTCATGATGGTTCTTGTTTACATGTTTTCCCAAATTTTTTGTTAGGAATTTAAAAAGCTTTTTAAATGAAAATGTTGATTTGCTGATTGAAATAAACAGACAACATATATTGCCACAAAATTATCTCTCAACATTTTTTTTGCTCTTCACTTTTTCAAACCACAAAAAAAAAAAAATTGGGTCAACCTTTTGGGCTGTTGAGGAAGGGCGGCAAAATAGAATTTTCTTCAGCCCCCCGGGGCAGGAGCGGCCACGGTACGCCACTGTATTAATATCCCTACATCATTCAGATATAATTTAATAAATATTTTAATATTTTTATGTTGTGAATTGCAATTACACACGCTGTGGCATTCTTATACATGTACATGTAAGTACTTATTTTAATCATTTATAGATGTAATAATTGCAAGTAGTCCAACTTAATATTTGTCACTTTCCCACTCTGACTACATGTACATTTAAAAAATATAATGAAATGTCTCGAGTTGGAAATTTCAGATTTAATTTTTTTTTTAAACTTTCCTATAAAAATATTGACAAAATGAGTACAATTTCCATCTTTTTCTGAATCTCTAGGGACGTAAATTGTATCTAATCTCTGTAATTTTTGCACCAAATTATGAAAACTAAGAGTTGAAATGCAACAGATATCATCTGCATCTATGGTACTACTTAGGCTGTTGTCGAGTAAAACTTTCATTGTCGACAATTGATAAATCTCATCTCAACATCCGATGTCGTCATGTTGTCGACAAAGTCCAAATATTATGTTCAGAGACCATATATTGTTATGCATTGTTTATTTACATCAAAATATTACCGTCAACTGCACGACATGACAGCCTTGTCAACAACAGTCCTACCCTGTACAAACATTTTCACTAGATCCCCCTATAGTGTATGACTATGAATCAACGAGTAGTTAAAAAACAGTGAGAGAAAAATAAAAAAAGGTTGTCTTTCGTGTAGGACTAACTTGTATGGAAATTGTACATGAGAAGCAGATGGCATGAGGCTGGGCAGTAAACAACAACAATAGATACACATTGAGTACAAGCATACTATAAAATTCAATAAAATGACCAGATTGATTGGTCTGGAATCTAGGTGCCCTTTTCAATAATCTATAAATTGAAAAGCAATTTATATTTGTTGATTTTTGCATATTTTTTTTTTTGATGAGGATACAACTACAATGTCCTACAATGAAATGTCAAAATTAATCATTTATAAGAAGAGTGTTGGTGTCATTTATTAAGACAGGAAAGGCAAATAAACTGATCAATATTTCTGAAATTATGAAAAACCTCTTTGAAATGTCATATTTGAAGGTCACTTGTAAACTTTGTAATAGATGCCTATTGAGAACATGGTGAACAAGGGCCTTAGCAGCCCCTGGGTTAATACCGTTGGTGCAAATTAGATACAGAGAATTCTGTAAATATACAATAAAGATAATGTTATAAAGACAATGCTGAGAAGGAGACCATCCACATGTAAAGAACTATGTAATGTACAATGTTTGCTGAAGATGAAATGACCAGCGAAATGACAAGATAGGCCTACATGTACAGTGACTTCACCTCATACAAAAAAATACATATGTAGTAGATCATGCTTGAAGAGAAACGAAGATGAGCAGTAAATGTCTGCAGGGTTTTCAAAAGTGGGGGCTGTCCTGTTAAAACATTTGCACCCCTCCCCCCTCTCACGCCACTGAAGGCGAGTGAAAGAAAAGATTATCATCCCAGGTTATCAGAGTTTTACAATACTTTTGCTTTTGTGATTTTAGAGTTATTTGCATTTTGGTCATTAGATGATGGAAAATAATGGTCATTGGGCACATAAAGAAACCATAAAGAGCGTGGTCATTCATATTTTAAGGGGATTGCATGCTATTTGCACACCTCCCATCCCCATCATCTGAACATGTAAAATGTATATGTACAAAATGTACATATTGGGCTTGAGAATAAAGGCCTATTAAGAATTTCATATGGCAGATATTCAATTGGTAGTTACAACTAGAAAATAAAAATCTAAATGTACAAAAGCATTCAAACAAAAGGGGAAAACCATAAATAAATTGAAAAGACTAAATTACCAAACAGGAAATGCGCTGAATTGTATGAATGATCGCTGTCTATTGTTGTTATGACATATGCATAATATTTTTTACAAAATGAATAAAATGATAGTATAAACATTGAACATAATATGGCATTTATACATATATTTGCACATAGATCAATCAATGCCATCAAAAATTTAGACCATCTATTATTACCCATAATTGCATTCTTTAATTTCAAAATGGCTGCTCGTTACCGTGGGAACCCCTCAAATGTTCTCTCCCACCTGTGTGAGTCTTTGTTTATAGATGTCAGGATTTGATTACACAACTTTATGTCAAAGTCAATATAGTTCTAACCATTTTTTCGTTGAACCTTAAATTGTTTGAGATCAAACTACAGGATTGGATCATGTTTTTCCGGATATGGAAATTTATACATGGCTTTGAGAAGGAAACCAGTCAAAATAAATTGTTTCGTTGAAATAGGTGATAGATCAATTTGTCATCTGCTGAAAACCATTTAGTAGGCCTAATTTGAAGCACCATGTCGATCAGATCATCTCGTTATTACTTTTACACTTACTGGTACTACATAATGTGATTGTACATGTAGCTACATTTTGAACACTATATTATTAATTGTAAACAGAAAATTTGAGACTAAGCTGATGTTTACTACCTTACATTTTATGAACTCGATGAACAAAATGAATATTTTAAAATATTAAAAGGTGGTTGATTTTAAAATTCAGGGTCGTTACAAGTGGAGGCAGTAGGGACAGCCATGGCCACCCCAATTTTTGAGTAGCTTGTTATGTATTTCTTTATAGCATATTGCTTTGACAGAAATTCTCATTTTGACTGCCATATTCTATTCTTGATGGGCAGCAAGTGCCATCTTCTATTTTAAATCTTAATACAGCAGGCCTATAAGATTGTTGCCAAAATTAAAGCAGCATTTGCAGAAATTGCTGTGAATCATTGCCCAAACGGCTCTAAGAACACTCTTGTGGTTCTCTCGAAACACTCCCATGATAAATATTTGTTGTTTCTTCATCTTTTGCAAATTTGACAAATTAAATTGTAATCATAATTGATCAGACCATGTGCACTACATACACTTCCATAATCTGAGCATGGATGTGGTGTGATCAAACTCATGATATCACAGACTTTGTGGTTTGTGGTCATGACATTTGGAACTTGGAAGTTGATTTATATTTGTGTTTACTTAGAAACACAATGCAAACATGAGTTCTAATGCCACAACTTATAATAATACAACATTACCACATTCTCAACTTTTTGTTAACTTATTGTGAAATGTTCTTGCTGTAATTATTTTTAAAAAAGTAAAAAAAAACAAAAAACAAAAAACAATCTCAACATTACAAATACATTGTAACATTGTAAGCGTGAGAAAGAATCAAAGCAATGTGATAAATATTAAATTTAATTAGCATGAATATTGGCCAATCAGTCAAATAATAATTTGATGTAATTATATATTATTAACTTCAAAGATGTCATAGGCTGCTGTGACACACAACTCATGGAAGTGGTATTGCTCCCAACCAAGTTGAGATCAGTAGGGGTGCTGGTTCAAGTCCAACCAGGACTAAGATCTTGAACCCGATCATCTGTCAGAACTCAGGTCGCAGTTCTTTAACCCCATGACCTTTGAATGTATTGGGTACAAAAACTCATACTCCCCAACTTGAGGTCAATTTTCAGTCAAGATTGGTGAATGGGAGTTATCGAACTAAGCTATCGGAAATGAGACAGTGGTCTATTCCAGTTGAAATCAATACACCCCTTGGAAGACATGACCTTAATATCACACACAGGGGTGTAGATTTCAAATGGAGTTGCCCATTCAGGTAACGCTCCATTTGAAATTCATACTCCCTGTTTGGAAGATTAAGGCCATGTCTTCCATAGAGGGTGTATCCAGTGTATGGATTTCAACTGGAATAGCCCAATTTGGCTGCCAGTCCACCCTACCCACAGTTTGTGGCCCTCACAGACTTAGCGAGCGCATAGCACAAGCAACCGAGCGCCGTTCAACCGAGCGCAACCTTTCTGGATAGTAGTAATAGCAATAGAGCCCGAAAGGAGTGCTAGTCCACCCCAGCTTGAATCTCCAAACTATCAAGATGGTTTACATCAAAATTTTTTGTACAAAATGAATCGGATTGAAAAGTAGTCTACATGTAGGGCTTTATCATTTCTTAGAAATACTATTTGTTTTGCTGTCATCAATAATTACGCTGACTTGCATAGTTTTGGAAGCTAGATCCTCTCAGTTGCAAGAAAAGAATCTCCTACGGTACTTCAAATACGCGACCAACAAAAATAGATGGAAATAATTGCCACAGAACCCCTGCTATGACCCAGTATTTGTGTAATGCTCGCTTATTTTAAAAGCATCACTATGCGGTGTTGGTGTTAACATCTCAGAGATGAGATAAGAGGAGGTGGGATACGGTTTCTTAAGATGAAGTTGACTGATTCTGCCTTTCTTATATTAAAGGCAAAGAAAATAAAAAATGTCCTTTAAAAGGGCATTTCGTGATCCACGGCCTCATCCCCCACTTTTCTCAAAAAAAGTTGAGATTTTTATACCACTGGTAACCTCTGGCTACATAATATTTGTGTACCAAAAATTGTTTGCAGATTAATTCGTTTAGCAAAAATATTGTCAAATTTGAATTTCGTTCTGGTATACCAGAACGAAATTACAACAGTGGCCTATGGAGCAGTGTAATACACATAATCGTGCATAACTCATAAGCGCAAAATCGGAATCAACTGAAATTTTGGGAATAAGCTTTTTTCGTGGATATCTACTGAAAAATGTCATAAAAAGAGGATGCTAGGATCACGAAATCCTCCTTTAAAAGGGAAGCTGGCCACCAGTATGTAAGCTTGTAAAGATCTTTAAATCCAACGTGGAATTGGTATTATCCCTCTCTACATGTATTTGTTCTACCATGGCTTAAAACCAGTCAAAATAAGCTTTAGATGCTAAGAACTGTCAAAACTCCCATTCTTATACACATATTGAAATATTTTCACTCATTTAACGTGTTGATCATACAACTCTACCAACAAATGCTTTGAAAACATACTGAGTGTTACCTATATTTGTTTATGTGGTTTTTTATATTTTAATATATCATGTCTTGCATTTCTGTTGTTTTAATATTGATTGTAAAAATCATTTCAGCTTCAGCTGCAACTGCGACTTTCAATGAACGAATAATGATCTGTAAAAAATATATAACAAATTTCATATGCAAAATGGAGGATGAGGAAATTCATAATTTGTTGTTGCCCCCCTCCCCTCGTATTTGCTTAAAATTGCCATCAATTCTTTTTTATCTAAAAAATTATTCGGGAAAATATTTAAAAAAATTGTGTTCTCTTAAACCCCTTAGAATTTCCCCCTTCCCCAACGTAAGATCTTGGTCCCTAAACTCACCTCTTCTGCATCTTTTAGCCTAATTTTCAGATTGGTTGGTAAGTGAACCAGACGTGAAGGTGCAAATTTCAACATGGAATAAAAATTTCCACTTTAAACCCGGCTTATAGACTAAGCGCTAAAGCTGGCGTGCTGGGTTTCATCAATCTAATCACTATCTATCATCAGTAGAAGTGAAATTCTCTTGATGAAAATAATGAGAGAATGAATAACGAGTGTTACTGACGAGAGGTACGCGGGAGTCTGTGAGGTACTTTGTCAGAAAAAGGAGATAGCGAGTTCACCAGCTTATTTTGGAATGTATAATCTGTGAATGTATCGAAAAAGACTTTAGCTCGGTCATAGATTGCTCATACCACTTTCAACATACCTAAGGGTCCTGGATTTGAGCTCAGGACCTCCACTGGGTCCAAGTCCATGCACTGATTTATACTTAATATTCTTCTGCAAATTGGATGTATCAGATTTACAACAAATATTTACTGAGGTGTAAGAAAGCAAACCAACAATATTGTAATTGGTGACTCATGCCCGAAATCTATGTATTCCTGTAAAGTGTGCTGCCTGGGGGGGGGGTACTCAAGTTTGGTTTGGGTAGGGACGTGCCGCTGAGATTTTGGAAGTGGACCCATAAATATACCAATTTTTCAAGAAATTTGGACCCATTGATATACCAAAAGTAAAAATTTTCGGCCGAATTTAACCAAAATTGTCTTAGTTTTTACAAATTTTCCCAACATTTTGGGAAAATTTTGGCTAGATTTAAGGAAAAATTGGGCTGTTTTCCGAAAAAATTGAGAAAAAGGACCCATTCATATACCAAAATAGGCTTTGAAAAACGGGTCATTGATATACCAGAAGGCCGAAAATGCTATCCATGTTTATGCACGCCCCGTATGGTCATTTGTACTGAGTACCCCCCCGGTGTGCTGAGGCTTGTGGGTTTACAATGTATGTCTGTGTAACTACACTATAAATCAATGCACTCTTTTTGAATCACATTTTGTTGACTGGACTTGATTTGAGTCAATTTCAAGTCAAAACATTTGACTCAAGCTAATCAGTGACTCAACTTGTATAACTCAACCACTAAACTCATCAATTTGTGACTCGGTCATATGCATCTAGTTACTTGTTTCAACTCAAGAAGAAGATATACATTCTAATAATCCTCATGCATGTAGGCGTGCATAGTACTGCATACATATGTGTTTAGTCCTCTAATTACACGTAAAAATAATGGAACATTAAAAATTTCAATTTGGATAGTGTACAATGTATTAGTCCCATGTGCAAAATGGGCCTTTCCATCACACTTCAGTGTTTCCCCATCATTTATCTCTTCAACAGCATGAAAAGCATCAACAGTATGACACTGAAAGGAAATCTGAATATGATGCCTCTTATCAGCCTTAGAGGAATGGCTCCCATTATATGGGTTGAAAGTATACTTGATAAAAACAAACAGCAGACAAAACAGAAACCAAACACAATGTAATAATGCATCTCAAGGGTGTGCTTAGTTTCCATTCAGTCAAATAAATTCACTGTCAAATTCACTCAGGAAAGAACACCATTTCTTGGACAAACAACATTGGTTGAGTTTACATTATAGATACGATCACATGGAGCTTACCTCTGAGTTAATTTTTTACCTCAGAGTTACTTTACTTCTGAGGTAGGATAGGGTAACCCCTAAACCGTGGGTACTTGTCCATACGGCCCTTCTCACAATTGTTGACCTACAGTGGCGTAGCCAATGGGACAGGAGGCGCTCCCCCCTTCCCTCCCCCTCTGGGTTGCTGACTGCCCTGATATATAAGATTTAAGCCATTTTGTAATACTTTTGGCCAATTTTTGTTAAAATTTACCACCTGCAAGTTGTCCCCTCCCCCCATGCCCCTTCATATATGTAAAGAGTTCTGGATATGCCACTGTTGATCTTAATTGCCCAATGAGCTAACTCGAACCTACCTCGACGCCTAACCTCAGAGCTGTCTGTCTTCTAACTCTAAATTCCATCTGAACAAGCCTTTTTGACTTTCTCCATTTCTGGCACACTTGATATGGGCAGGGCTAAGAAACCCAGGAGAGCTCTACAAGCTTATGTTGCTGACCCCCATGTTCAGGTTAACTACACCTTTGTTAATAGCTCCCAGACATCCCATGAAACTTAAGCCTAAATCGAGAAATCGTAGACGTTTTGACAAAATGCCGAAACCTTGCCAAGAATGACTTGAGGGGGTGTTGATATCATAGCTTGTCATGTAGACATGGGGTAAACATATACCTTCTCTACGTCCAAATTTCATAATTCCTATCAAAACAAGACATGTAAAAATGATAAGAATTTTGTAAATGTCAAATTTGATACCTCAAGTCCATTTTGTGATGTGTATTATGTTATGTCGTCTGTGATGTTCGAAGACTATATTGTAATAAAGGAAAAAAAGTTTCACCAAAGGTTGAACATTTTCCAATTTTGTTTTGTCTAAGAAAGTACCGCCAAGGAGATACCATGTTGGCCTCTACCCTCATGGTCATGATTGAACATTGTAGTTTTTGCTGAACCATGAAATGGTATCAGCCTATAAGAGTGAATGTTACTAGCTTACTTACTAGCTTACTTACTAAGTTACTAGCTTACTGACTAACCATTTGGTCGAAATGGACATATCTCTAAATGCCACAAAGGTATGACCCCATGAGTGGTGTCATATGAAAGAGGGAAACATAAAGAATATAATAAAAATATTTCCAAACGTCGGAGGTCATCCATGGGTCACAGGGGTCAAAAAGGTCATATTAACCGAAAATGCTCGATTGAGCTTAAATTTAAATGCAATGATCCTTGTGACATTCTAAACATGTTTTAAACATTTACATTTATTTATGGTCATTAAGGGGTCATAAAGGGGTCAAAGGTCAAGGTTCTCAAAATGCTCCAATTGAGCTGAAATTTAAATGCAATGATCTTTATGACATTCTAAACATTTAAAAAATATTTTAAGATTCATTTAAGGTCATTAAGGGTCATAAAGGGGTCAAAGGTCAAGTTTTCAAAATGCTTCTATTGACCTGAAATTTAAAAGCAATGAACCTTGTGATATTCTAAACATGTTTAAAATATTTTAAAATTCATTTCAGGTCATTAAGGGGCAATAAAGGGGACAAATGTCAAGTTTTCAAAATGCTTCAATTGAGCTGAAATTTAAATGCAATGATGACATTGGTATAGGCCTACCACAATATACTGCCGAAGCCACATGGTTCAGCTATGGTGCGGTTATCGCTCTAGTTTAATGTGCACCGAAAATGTTTTGTCTGTGTGAAATTAGCATGACTAATGATATCATAGCATCAGCAATGTATATTATGAGCATACACTCGATAAAGAAATAAAGGTTCTAGATATAACCTTTTTTGTCCTCTCTGCAGGAGAACCCTCCTCTTGAACCTCTAAAAAGGTTCTTTAATTTTGGAAAACCCTTAAAGGTTCTCTAAAGAACCAAAAACGGTTCTGTGTCACAATTGTTGGTCCATTTTCAATGGTTATGGAACCATTTTTGGTTCTTTAGAGAACCTCTAAGGTTTCTCCTGAGAGGACAACTTTAGAACCTTTTTAGAACCTTTATTTCTTGAGTGTAGACCATTGATGGTCTATGATCTGGTGATTAGACCAGCAATTTGGACTGAAAATTGTTGACAATCCTGTTGGGAATTCTCTCCTCACCATCTTAAAAGTCAATTCCCAATCATCCATGTCATCACTCAATCAAATAAGCATTCATATAATCAGGTCAGGAGACTTTAGTGTCTGCTTGACCAGTTAATTGATGAGAAGGGTTTTAAGTGTCTTTAATTATTGACCAGGCATTATCCAGTGGTGTAAATCTAAATATCAGCTGTAATCATGAGAGAGGCTAGCAGTTGGGTGGAGAACCATCATTTTTCTCAGAATGTCTGGGTGGGGAAAGATTAGGAGAAATTTACGCTAAATCTGAAAATTGGCTTAAAACTCCCGGACCCTGGACCCATGGGGAGGAGAAATTTCTCTGCTAATTGTAATAAATATATTTTGCCACCTTTTTCAATGTACCTAAATCAATTATTGAGAACAGTTTCTTTTCCGATGATATTCAGAAATAGATAGCTGTAGAAATGAGGTCAAGTTCACCACCTGGCATTGCACTTTTTCTCTCCTTTATAAATTTATGTTCAGGTAAAATGTGTTGATAATATAGTTTAGTGTTTATTTCCTTTATTGCACAAAATACATCAAAAACTGACATATGATGATTGATTGCAGAACATAAACCCCAAACAGGCTAAAAAAAGCTGGGGTCCCTCAAACACATGTCCAAATTCTAAAAGCATATATTATGAAAATAAACAATCATGAAGTTACAAATTTACAGTAAACAAGATAAGTTATTGAATATTCATACATCATACACGTAATGCACAACGATAAAAAAACCAGATTTTTTAAAAGATAAAAAGCTCAACCTAGGGAGTCAAAAACTGTATCACACAAGTTTGCACTAATATACCAAAATGATGAACAATGTTTGTTCATAATAGTGGTTTCAAACACAGATCCATCTGTGTTTAAAAGCACTATATAATACAGAAACAGAGATGCAAAACGGAAGAATGTTGATAACTAGACTCTCATAATCAAGGGGGAGGGAAGGGGTCATTCAGTAAGACAAACTGGACCATTTCTATGGACACTTGTACCGTGGTAGGGGCCTCAGGCTGGAAGATCAAGCCTCTGTGCTAATGCAGCAGGGGAAAAGTCGGGTTTAGGATACTGCTGAAGTGAGAGGATACATCCATGGAAGGAAATCAACCTATCAGAGGGAACAGAATCAAGTCTTTATCACATTGATCAGATTCATTTACAGTGCTGTACAAATGTACTTCTCATTTTTCCCTCCTCCTCCTCTTCCTTTGCTCACACATGTCCTTTCCTTGCTTCCTCATCTCCCCTGCCAGCTTCCACATCTAAGTTCTCCATACTCCGCTATCAACAAAACATCAGATAACAACAAAGTAAGCAAATCGTGATTCAATTTTTCCGCCAATAAAAGTGCATTATCGGCATCGGAAACAGTGTATCTGGTGCGACCCGCCAGCTGTCCATAGTCTGTCGTCATCAGTCGCAGTGCTCTATTCCACTCATCTCCTCCCTCTAGGCAAGGCTATGATACCACAGACACTTACGGAATATATTTTTGATCAAAAAGTATCATATTGTAAGATAGTGGAATGTTGGAAGGCATTTCATTATACCAAAGAAAAGCTTCAATTTTACTTGCTGCAGTAAAGGGTCTCTTATTGACCAAAGCTAGGGGCAAGGATCGGCAAATATATTGATATGCCTCTGGTTCTGAAATTTGCTAAATTGAAATATGGGAAGACTTTTTTGAAATATACATTTTTTCAAGATTACTTTGCACTTTAATACATACAATGTATCATATTTTCAATCATACAAAATGGTATGCTTTGTTTTTGATGTCTATTGTGTATTACCGGTATATGAAGATGACTTTTGACGTCAATAATTTGAAACCTGACATCTCCATCTTTGATGATCATCAGATATAGGTTAATTAAATTAGTCCACATTTTAGAAAGCAATGGGCTGGGCTAATTTTTTTCTAATCAACAATTAAATGTCAAATTTTTACATAACAGCAAGCGGTGCTTGATTGACACTCTTTATTAAATTCAATTATTAAAATTCAATATACTCAGATATCAAAGGCATTGCTTTTAAGAACGGAAAAGGTGAGGGAGCATGGATGTATCCCGGACACCGTTGGGGTGTGAGGTAGGGTCAGGTGGATGGGATGGGGTGGGTGGGGGGTTGATGAATCGCAAGCCTTGAAATAAGCGGGCACGGAGAGCGCTCTTGTAAAGCCACCAATTGCTCCTGGTCCTTGTAAAATTCACATGAACCAGGAGCAATTTTCTAAAAAAACAAATTGCTCCTAGTTCCAGTTTTGCATTTGATGCAGTAGCGCTGGTATGCTGTATTGTATTATGCAGAAATGATTACTACTAGTATTTGAAAATTACCGTACTGACGCGAGTATAGTCTAACCTTCGAATAAAGTCCCACCCCTAAATTTTCGAAAAATTTCAGAAATTAAAAAAAAAAAATTTTTTCGGCTTTGGAGTGTCCCAGGACCTAGACCTAAATGCTTAAGGATCATTCATGGTTGACCTAAAAAAAAAAATTTAAAAAAAATTCAAGATGTTTTGTATTTTTAATATGAAAATTGATACTTTGTATTCATGTCATACTCTATTAATGATTTCAAAATGCATTCAAATTCAATGCATTTTGAAATCATTAACAGACAAAGATGGAGATGTCAGGTTTCAAATTATTGACGTTCACCCAAAAACAGGGTGGGACTATACTCGCGTCAGTACGGTTATATGTATTTTGTATGCAATAATTGTGTTCTTTAACATGACTTTCACATGCATGGGTTAACAAAGTTTTTGTTGTGTGCTCTTTGTATGTTGGTTGCAATTTTTTGTTTATTTATTCAGCTTTTCAAATTTTCAAGGTACTGAAATCAGCCCTTTCGCCTAGCATTTTCTTGTTGAATATGCTGTCATTATTTTATGGCTCTCTTTACTTCTTTTAAAGGTCAAAATTAGCCAGTTTAGGGTTGCAACAAAATATTAAGGTACAATGATTATTATGTATCCTAGCAATCAGGTATAGGTATGTAAAATATAGGAATTTCAATTAATTGATCATAAACAATTCCATTTTATTATTTGTGCCGACAACCATACAGAAGATGTTGAAGACTTGTGGCCATGCATGAGACTCTCTGTTATTTCAATTGGAAGTGTGAATGTGCCACTTTAAAGCTCTATATTTGTCACAAGTGCGCACACTTGTAGGGTCTGATCAGCTTTGTGTATGAATTGTGCCGACTAAGTGGTCGACTCCTACCCACTTCAATGATCGATCTATTGACCATCGACGTTCCATAACAAGATCATGCTTACTCTATAAGTAGGAATACCGGCATGATTTATTTTTGCGCTTTCCTGATTTTTAACTGTTTTACTTGTTTTTAAAATTTCAATTTGAGGTTCCCTTTTTTGCAAAATACTTTTTTTAATTGCATGTTTGTCCTGTTAGTTGAGAATAGGCTATTCCAGAAAATAGATGCACACCCTCTATAGAGGAGTTCGGATTTCCAGACTTTTTGTCCAGTCGTGCATGATATTGTTGGAAATCCAGACTTTTAAAGTGTCCAAAGGCAAAAAAATCCAGCAGAAAAATAGCTCAAAATCAGAAATGTTCAATTTGAGAGCTCATTTTAGACATTTCCGTTATTTTTTCAGAATTTAATTTCCAAGCTTTTTCAAGTGACATTGGCAACTGGAATTCCAGTCGTTTTCAGATTGCAGACTTGGAAATCCGGATATTTCTTTAATTGAAAAGTTACTCCTCTATAGGGGGTGTGCACTTATTTTCTGGAATAGCCCAATAAAAGAATGGTGGTACATGTAGCAGGGTCTGTGGTGGTGGCAGGGTCTGTTGTGGTGGGAAGTGTTCGGTATAAAAACATGTTCAACGCCTCCATCAGTTGGCCCTCTACTATGAAATGACATTTATATACCCTCAGTCAAAGAACAATAAAATAATATTGGCATATATTTTATTGGTTGTGAACTATAAATAGTTGCCCTTTTACATGTACAATTCATCCTGGTGGCATATATTTCCACAAAAAGGTGTCATGACATTTAATGACAGCACCCTATATAGTGATCTATTAAACCGTTGAATTAAATGACAGCAATGAGGGATGAGTGTTTTGCAAATAATTATATTTAATATAGGATCTCTCCTTCACGACCAGTGAGTGGTAGACAAGGAGAGATGAAAAATGTATGAGTATTGATGCTACTTACTTACCTATGACACCAAGACCTAGTTTATTAAACTATGGTTATGATTTATGGGAGTTAATAATAAAATGATATTACCATCATAGATCATTTCTATAATGTATAACATTTGTAATTTACAAAAGCTTGATTGGGTGGTTAGTAATATAACATTTTTTTCCAATGGAAAACAAGAAATGTCTTAAAAAAAGACAACTCCATGGATGAAGTTCAGGTTTCATAATTTTACATTCACAAGTACTTGGAATGCAAGTAATTTTTTGTGTGTGGCACATGCACAACTAACTGGGTGGAAACCTTCCGATGGAAAAAAATTGCATATTACCGTAATACCGTGGTCAAAGAGATTTTGCCCAAAGATTACCAACTCAAATTGCCCTGTGTGTAATGCTATAGTAAATCTGCTATTTGGTTTGTTGCTCATGGAGGGCAAGTGGTGTACCTCATGTGTTTTTCGGCAAAAACCCGAAATTGAATAATAATTTGCATCTTTAAGGGATCTAAAATGAGCATTTATTGCGTTTCGACAGTATTTTTTGTTGGACATGAGAGCACCTCAGACCTATCGAATTGCATTCTGAATACGAAGCATGACTTTCTGATATCAAATAATTTTCATTTTTGAAAATCACAATATAATACAAATTTTATGACAAATTATAAAAATTGATATTTTTCAAATTTTTGATATATAACAGTCCTCGAAGTAAATTATATAAATCTAATGATATATTCTTAAAGTGTATGTAGCAGGGAGGAAAAGCCGACCGTCAATTGAAAATTTTGACCTTTCATATTGAAAATATCGATTTTTTTCCCAAAAAGACCCAATTTTTGTTGGTGTTTTGGGGAAAAAATCCATATCTTCAATACGAAAGGTCAAAATTTTCAATTGATCGTCGACTTTTCATCCCACCTACATACTTTAAGTATAAATCATCAGATTTATAAAGTTTACTTCAAGTACTGTTAAATATCAAAATATCAATTTTAATGATTTGCCATAAAATGTGTATTAAATTATTAATTTCAAAAATCAAAATTATTTGATATCAGAATGGCATTCTTCATATTCAGAATGCAATTCGATATGTCTGATGTGCTCTAATGTCCCAAAATAAATACTGTCCAAACGTTCATATCCCAGCCCTTAAGCTTGAGTATTACAATGATTTGTGCACTCAGTGCTTAGCATGCATTTTTGCCAATGCATTAAACTCTGAACTCAAACAACAATGCACTTTGAATCAAAGTTTTGCCCTCCATGAGCAATACCTAACATAATAGAGTTGGTACTCTTTGGTTCTACCTCATTGAGCATAGATCTAATACATGTATATCAATGTTTTGTCAAATAAGTACTGAAACAGTTCTGAAACAAATAAACCAAAATACAGCAAATCATTTTGAATTATTTTTCTCATTTTTGCTGACCTCAAAAAAATGCAAGCTTTTTAAATTGTCATTGTAATTTGCATATCTCACCTCATCAAATTTTAAAATGAAGAAAAATAACAATGTGACATAATCAGGGCACTGGTTAATTTAGCTTTTCATTTTGTGTTAGCTTTGCAGCAGCATGGTTTAAAAAAGACCTGTCAAATTTACCTTTACCAGTTTATTAATGTTTTATACAGAAAACAATTTTCACCCAATTAAAATTCAATTTATCAATAATTTGACACATTGTCAATTTGCTAATTTTTTATAATAAATATATTTGTATTTCCTATAGAGATTATGAATATACATTTTACGATATATACGATAGCATGTAATGTAGGCAATCTGAAAATAGATATAGCAATGTAAAAATAAATTCAGTAAAAACTATTCTATTTACAGTATCGTATCAGTCACAATTTGCATGTTAATATACCGATGATGTTATGACGTATCCCAGCATAGTTTGAGATTGACTTCCTATTGCGATCAATGTTTTTATGAAATCATAATGGGGTTATCTAGAACACCTAATTATGATGTACGCAATCAGTGGTATCATTAATAAAAGAGCAAGGACATGATGATTGGATAGATTTGACGTAGTCAAAGCAAAGTATAGTAATGGTTATATATACACGTACCTGGATGTACCAAAGTGTACGCAGATCGCAATATTGTTATTAGGCCTGCTGCAATTGCAACATTACAATATGCAAAGATCCGTTAGCCTCTTTGCTAATTAAGCTATTACAATTTAAAGGTATCACCTGTAGTGACAGAATTTCTAGGTCATGACTGAATTGATGAATATCTAAAGAATTATACGGACCATAGATCCCATAACTTCAAAATTTAATTCCCCTCATCTCATGGCCTGCCTCTGTTCTGCCTAATTTAGCCAAACAGACATTATGGTGCTCCCACTTTTACACTCTTTGTACATGTAGAAAGCCTCTTGTATGGTGCCTCATCGCAGCCAAAGTACCTCTGAATGGTACAATCTTTAAGGCATTTGTAGTATATGAGCCATAATGAGCAGACACTTTGCCCCTCCTGATGTTCCGTGCACTGTTCCGGTTACCCCCTTCTTTTACCTTATCTTACAAAACTAAGTCAAAATAGTTTACCCAAATGTCTGATCATTGACAATCAATGCCATAGATTCCTCACATGGTACCCCATGCAACAGATAGGCTATGGCCTTTTAGTAGTCTGAGTGCATCGGCCATAAGGGGACAAACACCTTGCGTTGTCAGGGCAGTCTGAGTGCATCGGCCATAAGGGGACAAACACCTTGCGTTGTCAGGGCAGTTAACTCCCGTCTCAAAAGAGACCCTCACTAGAATTTCAAACGTTCTTATCTACCAAGGCACGGTTCTTTAACCCTGATATATGCGTACATTCATAGATCGACCTTAGTTAATAGTGTCTTGTGTACCAAAACTATTCTTCACAAATTAACGGGGCACTTTGTGATTCATAGTTTCATCCTCTCCAACTTACTCATAAAGAGATTTTTTATGCCATCAAAAAGCTAGGAGTAGACCTACCTAAATTATGTTTGTGTGCATAAATATTCTTGCAGATAAGTAGTTTGACTAATATATCTTCCAATTTTCCGGTTGGCAGCCCAAAATTACAACATCGCAGGGGCTGTATGTACATTGCATAACTCGCAAATTCAACATGCGAATCAATTGATATTTTGGAAATTGGGGTTTTTATGTTGAACCATACCTTAAAATTTTAAAAAAGAGGATACTAAAAAATCATGAAATGCACCTTTAAATGCATGTTATTGAACCAGAGAAGATTTCTTACACTTCCCACAATGCATTTCTTCCATTTCAGTTTTCTGTACTGATTTGCTATTTACAACATGGTCGATAGTGACAAAAAGTACCTCAATGAACAGACCGCATCCATATCTTGCAAAAGATGTTTATTTCATGACTATCGACCCACGTTTTGCCGGTCTATTCTCACCAGAAACAAAAGGAACCTGTACAATGTAATCGTAGTGTCATTTGATGTGAAGTGATGCATCATGTTGCAAAGGATTGTGGGAAGGGTAAAATATCTCCTCTGTTATTGAGCTATGTCATTGACAATGAGATCATTTGTCTGACAGTGCCTGGAGATGACTTACAGACTCAATGCTACAGGTGTACTCATACAGATATTCAATAATCCAATCATTCATAACATGGTTTACCTTCACCTGATGAGGTACATGTGAAAGGGGATGTAAAGATGGCTTTTAAAGGTCATATTTAGGTGTTCAATGTCATTGCTCATCCCAACATCATCCATACATGAATAATGATTAGTATAAGGCCAAAAAAAATTTGTTGTGTTGCCCTCAACCGACCGACCCTAAATCCTGAAAAATCAGGGTCGGCATTTTTTTTAAATTACAGATTTGTTCAAAAAATCAATGTTTTTCACTTAAAATTAATATTTTATTGAAAGACTAGTCTTTAATTGATGTCTGACAGGTATCCAGAAGTCAAAATTGCCAAATGTCCCCTAATTGAAGCAGCATTATTTAATATTTGAGGGAATTACCCTCAAATTTTTAAAAACTGAAGGTTTAAAAAAAAAAAAAAAAAAAATCAAGACCGTCCGACCCAACTTTCTCATTTTCCCACTTGAGGGCAACACAACAATATTTTTTTTTTGCCTAACCATGAGAACTATGTATAAGAAATTGGTTGGCTGGTATTCATGCCATGGCGGGGGGGGGGGGGGTGGTCTGCTACTACCATATCGATGTGCCTCGATGTCAGCACTGTAACTTACTTCTCATCTTGGAGCTACGGGGGGAGTACTGGTCTTTCAGTGTTTGGACATTGCAATCTGAAGGGGGTAGGGTTTTGAAGCTCAGGTGATACACCTGTCAAAATATGCTTCAAGTACCCCCCTCCCTCTTCAGGGAGTGGTCACTCCTTGGGGTTGAACTTCAATGAAAATGGTTGGCAGGCCACTTTGTAAGTAAAACCTTGATTTTGCAGGGGAAAATTGCTGTGCTTCTCAATCTAAAGGTTTATACATGAAGTCACTAGAAAATGAAAATATGTGTATCATGAGACTTGATAGGCCTACTGCATCAGCGTCAATAATTTGTCATGGTTATATATGAGTTGTGTCACTATTATCATATAATTTGACATTGATACATTCCATGTATAGATTCTGTAACTTTTCTAACATTGAATTAATAGGAACATCCTGGATCAAATGTTATATATTTCCTTAAAGGTCCATTCACTGATCCCAGCGAAAGTGTAACAAAAAATATGTGAACGAAGTCATTGAAATTGTCATTTGGTATTTTGGAAATGAAAAATTTGGCAGAAAGTAGGAATATTGACAAAGTTGAACCTTGAAACGTGATTTCCTTTATTAGTGACATTTTAAAGTGGAAAGTTAACATAGAGAGAATTTTGTCCCGCTTTCGCTGGAATTGACCAGTTATTACGTAGTAGGAAAACAATTACTGCAGTGACAAAACTTTAAAAAAAAAAATCCCTACATGTACCTTAATTTTGACAAAAGCTAATCACTCGCTGAAAATCGCAGTTGAGAGGTGAAATTAACACTGGCAAATGGCAGCATTTGTTATTAAAGCATGCACTGAAAATCAACATACTAACTGGCCCTATTGCTGGCTCATATTGGTATAATAGTTTCAGGAAGTGATCAATATCCAATAAAATATTGATTAGAAAACCCTCAGACCTCACATTATCCCTTCTTTACTTTTATTTACTTTACAGATGAAATAGATTGTGTTGTCCTTGAATAATATCAAACTTTGTATAATTTATCAGCTCTTCCTTAAATTAAACAAGTCTTACTTTAAAAAAGGATTGCCAGAACATATCAGCCCAAATCATGGCAGGTCAAATCACTGAAAAGTCAGTAAAAGTCACCCAATATTTATGTATGCATAAGAGTTTGGACAGAAAATTTCAGTGGCCAATGTCGAAAATTCTCCCATCAATGACTAATGTCAATAAGTCTTACAAGTCTGGAAATGGTCAAAATTGGCAGAGAAAGTCTTGTAAATGGTCAAAATTGGCAGGAATAGCCTTGGAAATGGTCAAAATTTGCAAGAATAGTCTTGGAAATTGTCAACACATGCAGGAAAAGTCTTGAAAATGGTCTAAAGTGGCAAGAAAGGTCTTGGAAAATTGTCAACAGCAGCAGGAAAGTCTTGGAAATAGTCAAAAGTGGCAGAAAAAGTCTTCAAATTGTTACAAATGGCAAGAAAAGTCTCGGAAATGGTCAAAAGTGGCAGAAAAAGTCTTCAAAAGTCACCCAATTTGGGTTTCTCCATGCTTTAAAACTATTTATAGACTTTGTAAACATGGTAAAGTGTCTAGAGTCAGGGCTATAGAGTGTTACAAAATGTGACAAATTGTGACAAATTGCTCACTCAAACAGATGTCAGTCTGCCAATCTTGTTCTAGATTAAATTCAACCTTTTGTATTCTGAATGACCTATTTATTTCTACAAGCATTGGTCATTATTTACACACAAAAACCTTGAAATGGTATTCTGCCTTAATACCTACTGAGCTCCACTTCCAGTTATCAAGTTGTCCAATTTGAACGGATTATTTCACCTGAAAATGCAGACCTTTTAAAGAGAGACCCTTCTTGACATACTTTAATAGTTTACTTGCTGATGCTCATGTTGGATTGGTCTTATAGGGCGAGTTTCCCGACAGGAGTCTTATTAAGCCGTAGTCTTAAGGTGGCCTTGAGGCTACTAAGCCAAGCCCGCTCTCGAAGCCCGAGTCTTAACTCTAGCGGATTTCTTCAATGCAAATTCAACCCAGTCTTAGTGGCCTTGCAGGCTTAACGCTTGACAACCTCGTCCCTTTCAACCAGCGACTTAATTGTATAGGCTGTTGGAGGTAGATGTACATAAGCTGTGGTCCTCACGGTTTAACGTACTAACAAGGTTGCCGTCTCATTATCACAATGTTCCCGGCGCACAGACTAGCCTGGACCCGCTGTCTTGTGCTTGGGCTTATACCGCATACACAACTTGATGCAAGAATATGGTGTCAGTATTGTGTCTTTTATGTATTATTTTATTTCCACTTGACTTTTTATGAGTCCAACTTGTATGAATGATACGCCTATGCTTTATACTCGTGATTTTTTCTTTGCAAAAAAAAAAAGGGTAAAACTGTAAGCCTAATGGAAAGGAATCTGTGATTCCCCTAAAAGGGAAAGCAACCAACGTGCTATCTACTAGTACTGCTGATATCAGTAGTCTTCTCAGATCTCACATGAAGTTATCTGTTGGTACAATACTTATAATTATTTAAGTAGAAGATATAGCAATATTATATGCATCTTATCCGTAAATTCAGTTTTAATACTGCATGCATTATTGTTTCGTGTCAAATATTTACTATATCTTTACCAATTTTGTCCTTCTTTTAAAAAATTATATTCGTTGTTAAAAAAAATCATCATTTAAAATGAGTAGGTCTTATGATAGCAACAGCTACTTAAAATAATTCATCTAACTCAAATGAACACTGAAATAAAATGCTGAAATGTTCAACTAAATCGAACAATTACTTACCCACAGTGGCGTAACTAGACATTTTCATTTGGGGGAGGGTGGGGGAAAGCGGGGGCAAACATAATAAATGAGGGGCAGGCATCGTCCATGCTGTTTGGGTTTGTAAGGGGTGGAGTGAGTCTGAGGAGTTATGGGATCTGCTTGGAATGTGTCCCGGAACATTGGCGTAGATTTCTTTTTGGCATGGGGGGGGTGGGATTGAAAAAAATTATGGTACAAATGCCATATTTAAGCTATTAAAGCTGGTGACATATAGGCCAATGGTACAAAAGTGGGATAATGCAATTTATTTAACCTTAAAATTGAGTTTTTAAGGTTAAAATGATCAAATATGAGGTTAATTAATAACTCTCAGAAGTAGGCCTAATTTACCTTTTTTTTTTCATGGGGGAGGGGGCAAGAGCTCCCCGCTCCCCCCTCCCCTAGTTACGCGACTGCTTACTCATGTTAATTGAAAGACCGTCCAAGATATGAAAGATAACCTTTGCGTTACAATTTAAATAATTTGTAAATTGAAATAGACCAAGGCTTACGACCTAAGACCTGCTCTGAGGCAGGGCCAAGAAAAGCCGCTGTAAGCCTGGTCTAACAGGCTTGCGTGAGACTACGGCTACAGAAGACTGATTTCGAGAAATGCAAATTTTACTGAAGCCTGGGGCTAATCCTACAAGCCTGGCCCACGGGCTAACGAAGCCTCGAGGCTATGGTAGCCGTGCTCGGGAAATACGTTTTCAGTTAAGCCTGGTCTTACGACCTCTTAAGCCTTGAGGCTAGACAAGCCAATTGCTAAGCCACCCGTCGAGAAATTCGCCCATAAAGTCATAATGAAGCCAGGTATCTCATATCATAGTTTCATAGCAAAATGCGATGACATCCATTTAAGAACAAGACCAAATTGTGTTAACTGGATGGGCGCTATCGCATTTTGCAAACAAGTAACACATATTTACTGTTATATTGTGAGTTGGTGAAATTGTGTGTACATTATTAGCGCCATCTCTCAACAATTGTTTGTGCATTGTCTCAATTTTCATATATTTGGTGCTTATTGTGCTTTGCGATGAAACTTTTCATTTGTACTCTGTTGAACAAGTTTGTATCTTTAGGTTGGAAGTATTATCAACACATTCGAAATCAAACCTGGTTATTTGGTGGGGGTGCAGGGGCTAAAAAGTGGACCTATTGTGAAGTTTTTATCGAAAAAAATTAGTGGCTTCTTATATTCAGTTTGAAAAAGCTTCATATTGAAGCATGCCATATGGGTTTAAAATAGTTAAACTACAAAAAGTATGAAAATGAAACCCCTGTGAGACAGCCTTTTAATAAAAAATTATAAAATAATAGATCTAGTTATTCTTGTAATGATGTTATTCATTATACTGAACAGTTCCCAAAAGTTTTGTGTTGCAAATGTTTAAAGGGCACAACAATAAGATGCTTCCATCCTTGTAAAGTGAAGAGGATTTGGGGATGAATGCACCAGTGCAAGGTTGGGAGAGAAAGATGCAGGACAAACCAGGCCAAAGTTTTTGGTTTGTTATTTTTGAATCAACCCAAGCATATAACAGGAGATTTAATGGTCTGGTCAAGCTGTTCAGTTTGTTATTGTCAATCTCAGCACAGACTGGGATTGTCTAGGAGTTTGTCTGGCTCAGAGATGAGATGGGAGGAGAATCATTGGTTAACACCAGTATGCACAGATTAGGAATAAATGAATTGTAACAGCTCCTTGGGATGGAGAACAAACTTGATGCTCCGTTGTCATCACAACCACGCCACTATATATAGGAAGTAAAACATCGAGGTAAGAGAGAAATGTTACGCTGGCTTTAATAGCCATTTTAGCACGATCAGGCTAACGCCAAAGCCTGTGATGAGTACCTGTGTGTGACTAGTGGCCGTAGCTAACACGTAAATTCAATTTAAAGGTAATATGTTCTTATGTCCTCAGGGGATTTATATTGGGGACAGTGGTGGGGAAGGGGACGGATGAAGAGCATTGACTTGACAAGGGTGATTCGGCAGAGATGGTCAATCGATATTTGTTACGCATATGAAGTTGATTATTGATATTCATCTTTGTATATGAAAGTGAATCCATTCACTTATTTGAAAATCAATCTATTTAGGCTTATTTTAAAGTGGAATCTTTTGAAGGTATGGAATGTCGAATGATAAGATCCATCTATTTTGTTATGGATGTTTAAGCAACAACAACCAAGAAAAGGCAAAATTGAATAGTAGGGATCTACAACTGGCACTTGTGATGCAGTGCCACATTGCACAAGTGAGAAAACGATGTTCTTTTTTTATTTTTTACCTTGATTATTAAATCAAGAAATCCTGTCCAAGGAGAGAAAAAAAGAAGAGAAAATTTAAGAGTTTCGGGGGGGGGGGCATGGACCCCACCATGGGCCCTTAAACAAGCCCATGGAACCCACCTGTTATTCAATCCCCTCCGCTCTCATGGATAGTGGGGCTTTAGAATTCTGTACATAAAGTGGCACTTACTTCTGTGGAATTTACTTCTGCTGTAGGCCTATAGAATAACTACTGCACTACACAAATCTGACGCCTTATCCTGATCAGGGTTAGGTTTTAGGGCTAGGGTTAGGGTTAAGAATGTTTGTAGTTGGTAGGGTTACAATTAAATGATTTGGGGCTAAGATGATATTATGGTTTATAGTTTGGGTATAGTGATCACTCTTCTATATGTTAAAAGTTGCTCTGAATCAAGGAAGTAACCATGGTAACATTTTTCTTGTTGGGGAAGTGGGTTGTTGAGAGTTGCATTGTAGAGCTTCCATGTTCATACAAATTGTGATTGGTATTCAAGAAATAGGAAAAGAACCTCAGGTGATAGTGGCCACAATATCCTGCCCTTTATAATACTTCCTTAGAAGAAAACCCCAATTTGGCAAAATTCTACCATTGTCAAGTGAAATTGGGATTTTTTTTTTCTTAACATTTAAAATTGACATAGAAAAGAAGCTGTTGTTATACCAGAGCCCTGAAAATGACCAGAGGATGATTTAAGGAAGCCCCATCATGCACTGCAAACGTGTTATCACCAGAGTTTCAACTGCCACTTTACTTTTCAAATCCCATTGAATTCTGTGCAAAAGATGTTGTTTAAGAATTGTGCGTGTGTCATTATTACTTAGTCGATTTCAGATCTAAAGTGATGTATGCATGAAGGATAATTCACACCTTCTGCAGGTAACATAAAATGTGAAATCGACCAGCATTGTGAATGCGTTTTTATTGTAAATATATCAGTCCAAATTCAAATTTAACCATGTTCGTCAATGCAATGTGCGCAAGAGTGGTGTCATGTTCACTCACACAGCTGTGCTAACCGCAAAGGCAACACAGTGGCGTGGTGGAAAGTGCTTAAATCATCCTCTGGAAAATGACAATTTGCAGCACATCTCGATACGTGGTATGGAAATACCCAGAACAGATGGACAAAGACAATAATAGACAGGTCAAAATTTGAGAATTTGTGCTTTATTAAAAGGTTGGAGGCATTTCGTGTTAAAAGTGGTTAAACAAGCTTTTTAAGATAATTCGAGGGTGCTGAATACTGAAAATGCTGTTTAACCGGTTCAGTTTTGGAGTCTTAGCCCTCAAAATTCAAAAAACAAAATGGCCGCCATTTTCAACATATTTTTTATAATAACTTGAATTTTAAACAGCATAGGAGGTTAAAAATGGTGGCAATATTCATGTTTATGATGCAGATGAACCCAAATTGATTGTTACTGAAGTTTCAAGTGGTATGGTTTTGCTGCCGTGTTGAATTCCAAAATGGCCGCCATTTTCATCAAGTTTCTGGATTTTCTGCTATAACTTGGATAGCAGGCAACATAGAAGTTTATAAATGACGGCAGTACCCATGTTTTTAATACTAAGGATTGCAAATTATCTGTTACCTACTATCTGTTGTAACTAGTTAGGGTTGCCACCATCTAGAATTCCAAGATGGCCGCCATTCATTAGGTAATTTTGGGGGTGTGTTCCAGAAAAACAAAATTGTCATCGTTTACATAAGGGTAGATTACTTGCTCTGGCTAAATGCACTTTTAATTTCTTTAGATCAAAAACAGTGATATTGAATTAGTTTTCCAAGTGCATTTTAAAAGGTTAAAGATTTCAAAATGGCCGCTCTTTAGCTATTAGGCCTATACTTTACACCGTACAACTCTTAAAACTGGTAACATTGGCACTTGATTTTACTTACGGCTAATTGTTCCCGTTAGGATCTTGCAACTATTTGATTCTTTCTATTTGACCTTTCACCAGAGTGTTTTTGCACTCTTGTTGGCTGTTAAATGTGCTTAGCCTTTTGCAACTGCAATTGCCATTTATACATGCATGAAACTATCTCGCGACATGCTTTGGGAATTGGAGGTAGTGTCATCAGTTGTGGAGCCAGGTTCTATCTATGTAGGTCCATCCCGTGTCAGTTACTTTGGGGAGAATTGGAGAAATGGTGACTGCTTGTTTCCAAATACAAGCCTGGTATTTAAATGTGCATACTTTGTGTGAAGCCTTACTGCGTCAGATGTTGGTGGTAGATTCTCCTGTGGACAACCCTTGAAAATAGTATCACCCGTGCCTTATCGCATCTGTCCACACCATCTGGCATTATATGGACATGGTGAGCATTCTCTTGCTTTCATCAGAGCACACCATGATGGTGTCTGGGATCTCCACTTGTATGCCTTCAGTAGGATGCTAACTTTTTTTTATGTATGAGCATACCACTATGCCAAATGGGGTACCACTTATATGGCAGAAATGAGCTACCTTCCACCATGTCCACCAAAAGTCCTCCTTGAATTCCAGGTAGGAAATTTCGTTGTAAATGAGTCGGAAATTCAACCAAGTATCCCCCTGATTATAGCCAAGAATGGTTGAATGGTACTGGGAAGAGGAGCGGTGGGATTGTAGGTATCACAAGAAGTATCACTGCATTAGGCAGATGGGTACTCTCTTATATAACATGAGAACTTGCATATCAAGTACATTAGGCAAGTGCTGATGATGGAACACTCCCAGTTGGAAAGTGAGTATGTGTACAACGAGATTACACCATTCAGGAAAGAGCGTGACAACCTCGATGAGGAGAAGTTGTCTCAGCTTTCGGATGATTCAATGTTTTCAGCAAGGGGGTACCATCTCCTGTACTGTATAATATTGCAACCAAAGATTTGGCCAGTGCTAGTGGCATAGATTTCTTTTTGACATAGGGGGGGGGTCGAAAATTGCTTGAAGTATAGTGAATCCAGCACCTTTTGGCAACAGAATAAGATGATGGTACAAATGCGCGCAAAAATTTGCACTTTTTACAGTTTTAGGCTAAAATGGCCAAATGTCATGTTAATTTGGCTGGAAATACACATATACAGGCGTCAACGTTGGGAGGAGATGATTGTATGGACCACCCCCTGGCAAAATATTGGGGGAATTTATCCCCCCTATCCCCACATGGATGATTTAGGGTCATCCCAGGTCAATCGATGAGGAAGTTGCTTGATGACCTGATCCCAACCATGTGACAGATTCACTCTAAAGCCCCCGCTCCTGTTGAGGGACGGTTGTTCGGCTTGTACCCACACTTCTTTGACTCCCTACTCGAACCAACATAGTTCACGGTCCAAAATAATAACTTTGTTAATGTCAAAGCTGTGACCGCTGCCCTCAAGATGTTTGTAGACTGCTGAATCATTGCCACTTGAACTAGCGCGTCTAAGTTGGGATATGCGACTCTGCAGGGATTGGTCGGTTTTACCAATGTAAAGTGCTTGACACTCCTGATCTTCAGCTTACTTGACACCACAAACAACATCACAAATTCGGCCCTTAAGGCAGATAGAAACATTCTACAGCGATTTGTGACAGCCTCTAAGGCAGGACGTATAACTTGGACCAGATTCTGCAGCATGAACTTATGCCTGTTCAAATTTCACTTGCTGCCATGAATGGGAGTCTGCATATAAGCAGTGGCGGCTGAGTTTCAGAGGATTGAGGTAATTTTTGACAGATACTAGCATGATTCCATCAAGATTGGAACCAGAACAAAACGAACCCGGGCTATCGACTTGTACGCCGGGTAATAGAAACCATTTCCTCTACCGAATAACTGGACTAACTTTCTCTCACTTGGAGAGATTAAAGCAAATCTTGCCACTCCTATCTCAACAGCTTATAACAAATGCTGTATCAATTGCACCCACAACACTTGTAGTGGCTAGAGGATTTGCACAGGCATATCACAGAAGTTAGATCTTCAGATTCAGGGATGGACACAACAGCCATAGAGGCCATGAGGAGGCGGATACTCACTTTGTACTTCATTGCATTAACACAAATGCTGAAGCTGTAGTGGTTTCAGTATGTGACACTGACATACTTGTCTTGCTGGCTGCTTATTTTGACAAGATGCTATGCACTCAGCTGTGGATGAAGGCAGGATTTGTAAGAAGCCCAAATACATTCCAATCCACAAAATCCATCAGGAACTGCTGCCTTGCCAAGTGGAAGCTTAGCTTCTATTTCATAACTGGTTGTGACAGTGTGTCACAGCTTGCTAGCTACGGCAAAAAGACAGAGGTGTTTCAAGCAATTGTTGACAGCTCTTAGCACAATTCATTTGCAAGGTGCATGACAGGTGATGTGCACAGATGAGATAAGGCACGTGTGACACTATTCTCAAAGGGTTGTCCACTAGGAGAATCTACCACCAACATGCAAATGTACCAATGGATGTAGATACAATTGCAGCCGCATGAAAGCTAAGCTAACATGCACAGATGGTTGTGCATACATGTGCATTTAACAGCCAACAAGAGTGCAGAAACCGAAGAGACTTTCCAAGTCTCTTCTGTTTCTACACTCTTGCCTTAAAAGGCATCAATTAAAGTTAGGAATCACTGAACTAACTACAAAGAGAAAGGTCAAATAGAAAGAATCAAATAGTTACAAGATCCTAACGGGAACAATTAGCCGTAAGTAACATTAAGTGCTAATGTTGACAGTTTCATGACTTGTACGGTGTAAAGTATAATTTGGGTAATTTGGAAATCTTTAACCTTTTTAAATGCACTTGGAAAACTAACTTAATATTAAATTAAAATTAAAAGTGCATTTAGCCACAGGACGTAATGTACCCTTTATATGAAAACGATGACAATTTTGTTTTTTGAAATACACCCAGAAATTGCCAAATGAATGGCAGCCATCTTGGAATTCTAAATGGTAGCAACCCTAACTAGTTACAGCAGGTAGTAGGTAGCAGATAATTTGTAATCCATGGTATCAAAACATGGGTACTGCCATCATTTTAAAACTTCTATGTTGCCTACTATCCAAGTTATAACATGAAATGCAGAAACTTGATGAAAATGGTGGCCATCTTGGAATTCTAGATGGTGGCAACCGTGAATAGTTACAACAGATAGTAGGTAACAGATAATTTGGAATCCTTGGTATTAAAAACATGGGTACTGTCGTCATTTTAAAACTTCTATGCTGCCTACTATCCAAGTTATAGCAGGAAATGCATAAACTTGATGAAAATGGTGGCCATTTTGGAATTCAACATGGCAGCAAAACCATACCACTTGAAACTTCAGTAACAATCAATTTGGGTTCATCTGCATCATAAACATGAATATTGCCACCATTTTTAACCTCCTATGCTGTTTAAAATTCAAGTTATTATCAAAAATATGTTGAAAATGGCGGCCATTTTGTTTTTTGAATTTTGAGGGCTAAGACTCCAAAACTGAACTGGTTAAACATCATTTTCAAATTCAGCACCCTCGAATTATCTTAAAAAGCTTGTTTAACCACTTTTAACACAAAATGCCTCCAGTAAGCACAAATTCTCAAATTTTGACTTGTCTATAAAACAACATAACGTTTTGCATGAATATTGATATTGATATCATAAATGTTATGTTTCTAGAACATTTGTGACATGTCATGTCAAAAGGAGACAGTTTTGGGCAGGTTATCAATTTTGAGGTTTTTACATATCTTAAAGATAGAGATATTTTACTCTACAACGCCGTTTTCCCTAATGAAATCGAACATTCCTAAGCGAAGATATTGAGTTTGTAAGTTATGGTATTATAAAATTGGAAATTGAGATATCGGCCTTAAAAAATATTGACAATGTTGAGAGTAGGAATTACCTTGAAAAAGTCTCAAAAAATACAAGATGCCAGTTATATTCTGGTCTGAAACTATCAGTCAATATTTTTAACATTAATAACATCACAAATTCGCAACAAACCCAAATTGTGAAAAAATCACCCCGGGCAGATTTTTGGCTATTTCTCCATCCTGCCCAAAAGTGTCTCCTTTTGACATGACACGTCACATTTTATCATGATTATGATTTTGCGTGCTTTTATATTTTATTATTTTCAGGGATCCTTAGAAATATCCCAAATTTAATGAATCCCGCAAGACTGATCACCGGAAGGTGCCTCTTGTCTGATGAAATTTGTGCATAATATAATATCATAATAATTATACAGCCACTCATAAAATAAATAAGAGCATGGGTATCCATGCATGGAATATGAATCTAGTTCATTTTAGTTCCCCAGAGTTGGTTGCCTGATGTTATTTTTGCTGCTTTCATGATTCCAAGGCAAATGAACTATAAGCTGATGACAAAGTATTTCCCTGGATGAGTAGGCCAATGACCCTACCCATTTCTACTGAAAATGATGATTTTCACGCGTGTAATTTTTCATGTTTTGATGATTTCGGACTACTTAATAGCTTGTTGCTAGATTTGCGATTTTAAGTTTTCATAATGTAGGCCCACTGTGATATAGGCCTATTTACGTAAAAGAAAATATTTGTGTGTTTTTAATTTCAAGTTTTAATTTTAAGTAGGGTTGAGCATGACATATGCAAAAATTAATATTCCGCAAAAATTTCCACTCTTTAATATTTTCTATACTATGACTATGATCCAAAATGGTCTCAATCTCAAGGCACAGTCCATTAGCCTCCATTCATCAACCATAGTTCCAACATTTGACCTCAAGTTATGGAGGATGGGTTTTTGTACCCAACACATTAAAAGGTCATTCTATGAATGTACAAACAAATTTAGGTTTATGAACTGTGTCGTGAGGGATGAGAATGTTTGCGGTTCTAATACATTGTGTAAGCTCCTGTATAATGACAACATTCAGCAGATATAAGCTTGGTGAGTGAGATTAATAAACATAGTTTTGAATCTGGTGAGTGAAGAGTGAATAATGTGTAGAATTATCAAATCATAAGCTTTTTCAAATGTGACAGAAAATTGGAAAAAATAAAACCAGAAAGCAAACACCAAAAAGTTCCACATTTCTTCACAAAGATTATCATTTTTAATCCAAATTGGATGTAGGCCTAATGCTTTGCATTCTAGCCATAGGCTTCAACACAAAAATTGCTAAAGATTTAAGATGTTTTTTCAAAATATCAAGAGGTTGTCTAAAGAACCACTGAACCAATACTTGACTTGTACTCATTTTAGTGGATTTCTCATGTTGATTCCTATAGACATATATGGTAATGCAAATGTATGTTTCTCAAATGTTTGAATTTTCAAGAAAATTTTGAACTTGTCATCTGCAGTCGACATCCATGTGAAGTAGGAGGGTTACTTCCAAATCCAAGAATGTCTGATTTGCCAGTTTGTAGTGACAAAGTATCAAGTCAAAAATAAGACTCCAGAATTGTGGTAAATTTCATTACCAAGTTTATGATAATTATTACTATATAATATAAAATATTAATATTACAAGCAGCATGGGACTAGGTAAATATTAAAGGAAGCCCTTATATCGATTTGACATTAAAACTCAACTGTGGACTGAATACACCACAATTAGCAATGGTTAGTAACTTGTGCCAGACAGGTATCGGAAGTGAATTGACAGAGGCCCTCAATCGGGTAGCTGTAATGGATGGGTGAAAAATATTGGCTTCAAACTGTTATAAAGCGGTGAATTACTGAAGGAGAAACTCTACATTGTCACAATCAAGGGGTGGTGCAGGAGGGATATCTAAAAGGATAAAATTGAGTCCCCCTAGTCACCATAGACCCCTATGTTAACTTCTTGTTGTAGCTTATATGGCAAAGGAGCAATTAATGAATTTAATTTGCAGCAATTTCATGCAAGGAATTTGAAGTCTCTTGCAAAAAAACTTATTTTCTCAAAACTTCAACCTCAATGAGTTCTTTTTATGACTGGTATGTTTTGTGTGTGGGGACAGGGACAAGAGTCCACAAGACCCCCTCCCCCTCCACCACAGCTATTAATATGGCTAAGACTAAGAGTAATAAAGACATTGATTCTTCTTCACACCAAATCCAACCTGTAAAACATACATGTTCATACAGGGGCAAATTAAGTTACCCTCATAAATGCCTCTGCTTTATTTTTTTCCTCAGTGTTTTTCCAAAGGCCAGTGCAGGGAGGTAAATAACATGTTAACTGGGTGGGCATTTGCCCACCCAGTAAATTATTTTACCCACCCAGTAATTTCAACTTGCCCATTACCCAAAAGTGCCCACCTAGTAAATTATTTTCCCCACAAAATATTGGACACCATATAATAATTACAATCTAATTTTACTGCTTTTTTTCCTACGAAGGAGTAATGGTGAGTGATAATTAGTAGGCCCCCTATAAGGTTTGTAAATACCCAAAGTGACATATAATATGGTATACAATTTTTCTTGAAAGTTGCTACATGAATATGCTAAAAATTGGCAGAAGATGCATTTAGGGAGGGTAATGTCCACTTTTTACATCAAAGCCAAATTGTACGCATAAACAGGTCTACATTTCCGAAAATCCAAACGCCTGGATGTCATTAATTATTCTTAGTCAGTGGGAGTGGTCTAGTTCGTAGACACATTTCTGATTGGACAATCGCATGATTTTGGGTGCCGTCTATCAGGCCGTAGACGACCCCACGTCATCATGCGTCTTGATAATGCGTAACACGGGAGTAGAGGTGCGCGTATGTATCGCGCTGGATGCGTGAGACTAGCGGAATACGTAACGCGCTAGCAATACTGGCGCTACAGAATACGTGAAGTTGTAAACAAGTTTCGTTCATTTTATAATGAGGGAATTTTTATGACGGTAACTTAGTTTTTGCTTCAATAATTTGTTTACAGTTATTAAAAAATATTTAACTGACTAAGAATGAGAATAAGCGACAGGAATTTTTATTTTGCCTATCCTCTACCTATGATGAGCGACAGGCAGGTCCAATATTTTTATCGTAGTGGATACCGGCTGCGCCGCATCCACTACTCAAAATATTGGACCTGCCTGTCGTCTATCACACGGTAGAGGATAGGCAAAATAAAAATTCCTATCGTTATTCTCTAATCGCTGCCCACCCTGTAAATTATTTTCCATTATTTGAGGGCAAAAGTAAATCAAATTGCCCACCCAGTAAATTATCCTTATTTATCTCCCTGAGCCAGTGAGCTAGCCTGACTGACCATATACTATCATTTGGCTTGTGATTTGTTAATGCATTGTTTGTTTGTTTGTTTGTTTTTCTCTTCATTTGTATTTTTTCTCCGTTTTATTGTCTCGCCTGAACTTTGTTCAGGATGGGACTTAGTAATCACTATTTCTGTCTGTACGTGTGTGTGGATGGATGGATGTGTGTGTGGATGTATGTATGTATGTGTGTCCGTCCGGAGCTGTATCTGGGGAACCGTAAGACTTACGGCGACGCTACTTGGTGGGAGGAAGGGTATCCAAGTTTGCTCAGTAACGGTATGTGTGTGGTGAAAAATATGCAAATTAACATAGCTAATTTGCATAATTTATACGAAAATCAGCGCAAATTGATAGCGGAGTTTGTGGACAGACTATCTCAAGATCCGTCGGGCGCATGGTCACGAAACCTGGTGTCAGCTATGATACACATCTGCTGATCACCTGATTAGTTTCTCGGCGAAAAGTATCGCATTTAGTTGTTAATTGGCATAATTTATACGGAACGATTCTACAAATATGGTTGGAAATCTGAAGAAATCCGCCTTGTGGAGCTGTATCTGGGGGATTCGTAAGATCCCTAAGCCCTATGATGATGAAACGTGGTAGGGGGTAGTATGACCAGAGGATGAACACTAGTACCCCCCCATGTGGCCCCTCCCACACACTCAAAGATGGGGGGTCAAAAATTTAATGAAATATTGTTTTTATATTGCGCATTACATATATCAATTTCGGTCATGTAGGCCAAGTCTTTAGGCCAAAAAAAGACTTTTAAGAATGTCTTTCATGTACAAAAGTATAGGTAACTGTACATTTAAAACAACCTTTTTAGGGTGAAGGAAGCATTTTTCAAAAAAAATGTCTAAAGCGGGTTTTATGTCAAAATGTCTCTGTTGGGGTGCTACATCGAGTCAAATGTTCACTAGCACCCCCCCCCCATGTGGCCCCCTCCCACACACTCGAAGTTGGGGGGGGGGGTCAAAAATTTAATTAAATAATGTTTTTATATTGCGCATTATATATATCAATTTCGGTCATGTAGGCCAAGTTATTAGGCCAAAAAAAGACTTAAGAATGTCTCTCATGTACAAAAGTATAGGAAACTGTACATTTAAAACAACCTTTTTAGGGTGAAGGAAGCATTTTTTCAAAAAAATGTCTAAAATGGGTTTTATGTCAAAAATGTCTCTGTTGGGGTGCTACACATCGAGTCAAATGTTAGGAAGATTATTTCGGGGTCATCTGGGGTCACCCAGGGGTCATCTGAGGTCAAATTACTAAAACTGTCGTATGGGCATGAAACTTGGTGGGTACAATCAACATTTAGAGTCAAATGTTAGGAAGATTATTTGGGGTCATCCGAGGTCACCCAGGGGTCATCTAAGGTCAAACTACTAAAAACTGTCGTATGGGCATGAAACTTGGTGGGTACAGTCAACATTTAGAGTCAAATGTTCAGAAGATTATTTCGGGGTCATCCGAGGTCACCCAGGGGTCATCTGAGGTCAAATTACTAAAAACTGTTGTATGGGCATGAAACTTGGTGGGTACAGTCAACATTTAGAGTAAAATGTTAGGAAGATTATTTGGGGTCATCCGAGGTCACCCAGGGGTCATCTGAGGTCAAATTACTAAAACTGTCGTATGGGCATGAAACTTGGTGGGTACAGTCAACTTTTAGAGTAAAATGTTAGGAAGATTATTTCGGGGTCATCCGAGGTCACCCAGGGGTCATCTGAGGTCAAATTACTAAAAACTCGTATGGGCATGAAACTTGGTGGGTACAGTCAACAGTTAGAGTCAAAGTTTTGGAAGGTCATTTCGGGGCCATCCAAGGTCACACAGGGGTCATCTGAGGTCACATTACTAAAAACTGCCATATGGTCATGAAACTTGGCGGGTACAGTCAACATTTAGAGTCAAAGTTTCAGAAGGTAATTTAGGGGTCATCCAAGGTCACCCAGGGGTCATCTGAGGTCAAATTACTAAAAACTGTCGTATGGGCATGAAACTTGGTGGGTACAGTCAACATTTAGAGCCATGTTTTTTGGAAAGTCATTTCGGGGTCATCCAAGGTCACTCAGGGGTCATCTGAGGTCACATTACTAAAAACTGTCGTATGGGCATGACACTAAGTGGTCACTGTCAACATTAAGAGTCAAATTTTTGGAAGGGCATTTCAGGGTCACCCAGGGGTCATCTGAGGTCAAATTACTAAAACTGTCGTATGGGCATGAAACTTGGTGGGTACAGTCAACATTTAGAGCCATGTTTTTGGAAAGTCATTTGAGGGTCATCCAAGGTCACTAATGGGTGATCGGAGGTCACATTACTAAAAACTGTCGTATGGGCATGACACTAAGTGGTCACTGTCAACATTAAGAGTCAAATTTTGGAAGGGCATTTCAGGGTCACCCAGGGGTCATCTGAGGTCAAATTACTAAAACTGTTGTATAGGCATGAAACTTGGTGGGTACAGTCAACATTTAGAGCCAATTTTTTGGAAGGTCATTTTGGGATCATCAAAGGTCATCCATGGGCATGACACTTGGTGGTTACAGGCAACATTTAAAGTCCAATTTTGTAAGGTCATTTCAGGGACATCTGAGGTCACCCATGGGTCGTCTGTGGTCAAATTTCTAAAAACTGTCACAGGGGCATGAAACTTGGTGGGTACAGTCATCATTTAGAGCCAAATTTTTGGACAGTCATTGCAAGGTCATCTGAGGTCACTCAGAGGTCATCTGAAGTCAAATGACTAAAACTGTTGTATGGGCATGACATGTACAGTCAACATTTAGAGCCCAATTTTGGAAGGTCATTTTGGGGTCAGTAGGGGTCATCTGAGGTCAAATTAGTAAAAATTGTCGGATGGGCATGAGACTTGGTGGGTAGGCCTACAGTCACCATCAGCCAGGTAATTGTGCCCAGCCGAGACCCACCAAAATTTAGGGATCAAAGGTCAAATTCAATATTGGTCCAATCAAGCTCAAATTGAACAGGCAAATCGCCATGGGTTGTTGCAGGTTCATTTACTTCTACCAAAAGTAATCGTAAAAGCAGGCGATCGCGAAAGCAGGCGAGACTCGTGGTTCGAGAACCGCCTTGTTAAATCATTTACAACAAAATTAATTCAGAACAAATTGAGGATTATTTGATTTGAGCAGGCGTTGGCCTTTATTTTTACTGCATGAAAAGAACTTGAAGGGTACTTATAGTTCCAACGTAATTGAATAACATATTTATTGTGTGTTTGGAAGCCTACTTAAACTTTTAAATTTGTCCAATCTGTTATATTTTCAATTAAAAAACTTGATTTTAGGAAGTTGAAGTGTACAGATGGTGAAGAATGGTTTTAGTTTTGTTTGCACTTGTGATGATAATGAATTTTATTGTTTTTACCAATTTTGAATGACGTAAAATTAAAGAAAATTGCCATGTCATTCCTATATACCTGTAGGATTGGTGGAAGTGGGGAGGGTGAAACATGTCTGAAGTAATGTAGTTGGGTCCTTCAGTCACCATAGATTCCTGTATTAACATTTGTGTCAATATTATGAAAATCAATTGTCTCAAATACACAAATTTATGCATACATGAGTAAACATTTATTGGTGCTACATGTTTTATTAATTGATTTTTCAATATGGTAAATAAATACACACATTTGCTAATGATGATATTTTGAATGATGCATGTGCAATGTACGAAGCACAGAATGTCAAAATATGACCTATTATCTATAGTATCTAATGCATGTCTTTTACAAACAAAATGAAATGAATTTGAAAAAAAAAAATGAAAGTTACATTCTAATTTTCAATTTATCTATTTTTCAATATTAGTAAAAAAAAGCATTTTGTCAGTTAATTCATACATTCATACATTCTGTGCTATGCATGGGCCATTACCATGATTACAAGATATATTACAAATGAAAATTGTAAAACAACTCAGTATTATATGGGTAATATTTTATGTTAAACTGAAAACAATAAAATACAAAGACATTTGACAACTTCTGTAATTACCATAACTCAAATTTGTATAATTTTTCCTCCCTGGCATCAGACTTGTTTTGCTTGACCATTTGCATAGTGGCAAACATTTCTAGCTAATAGAATAGCCAGTATTTTCCTTGTGAAAAAGGTTGTCACAAAAAAATTATTATTTTTATTTCCATTATTTCAGAAAGATTCAGGTTTATATAAAACTGTAGAAAGTGCTTTAGGCAAAACAAATATTAAATATTCAAAGATATAATATGATATTGTAAATATTTATTATAATATAGATTGGTTTTGATCTAAAATTGGTTTTAATCTCAAATTGACAATGTTCTGATGAAGACTAGAATTTGTAATTTGAAAATGTAGAAGCTTTGAAGAGTTGGGAGTTGGATTGTGAAGCTTATGGAAAAAGCAATCTTTTTTGATGGTATAGACGAATCCAAATACACGCATTCCTACACCTGACTAGCAGCCTTTAGTTGGGTCCCCGTCGGCTACAATGCATCCAAAATGTGAAATGATTCGACCTTGGCGGAAATTTTAAACTGCATTCCATCACCCGTTTTACACCTTCCGCGAAAACACAGACAAAAGAATTATTAAAGTTTACAACACAATACAGTTCCAACAGTTGTGCAAATAAAAGCCGCCTTACACCTAGAGAAGGTCGAGGAGGGTTAATAGAATAATACAATAGAGATAATTCCGTCGCATCTATTCATAGATGTACAAATGGATGAACAAAAGGACTATGTATGAATAGATGCGACAGGATTACCTCTATTGTATATATTATTTTATTAACCCTCCTCGTCTTTGCATCTTCTCTAGGTGTTAGGCGCTTTTTTTTGCTGTCGGCGCTCAAAACACCAGGTTGGTGCTAGCGGGAAACCAAAGATGGCCGACCAAGTCCTGACCATGACTTGGCTCGTTGGATTCATCTATAATCTGTCACAATGTTCGATGTTCTGATTTATAACACAAAATTTTGTGGTACGTATACACAAAAGAGTTAGACCGGGTCTAAAGTTAGACAGAGTCTAAAGTTAGACCTAGTCTAAGTGGAATTTAGTTCCATTAGGAATAATCCTTTACTATTATTTCCTTTCAATAGTAGCTAGCAAATTCTAAAGATTTTAATGCAAAGTTCTAAAATAATACAAAATAACTTAAGTAAATGTAAACATGATAAAGGAAAATGTCATTTCTCCGGAGACTAAATTCCACTTAGATCTTTTGTGCACACGGACCTGTGATTTCTGTTAAAAATGTTTTCCAAAAATAAAATAATATCTCAAGTTTGTTGTTTACAAGTTTGGTGCGTTTTATGTTAACTTTCCCTCACTTTCAGTTTGGTAAAATTGATGAAAGGCTATAGACTGTCATCAAGTCCATTACCACAATAAATAAGTAACCAACCCTCCCTGTGTAAAAGATAACTGTATTAAGCTTGCGCAAACCGAGATTTTATGCCTTTAGGAGTTGATTTTGGCCACTGTGAAAATATCCCGCTAAAATACTCCCCTGAAAGATAAAAAGGAATTATTGTTGCAATTCCTACTTTTGTTATCATCAAAATGATTTTAGGCAAAATAGGCCTAGCTTTACAGTTTTATAGTCCATTTGTTATCTCAAGGCATGACATCAGTACTTTGTCGTAATTACTTTGGGCATGTACATTATACATAGTACACAGACCAGTTTGTTAGTAAATGCAGGAGATTTGGAGCATACACTGATGTCACATGGAAGAGCCACAGTATAGGCATCCTTTACACAATTTAAGGCCATAAGGTAGAAAATATTGGGTGACCAAACTCAGGTTTTGGGTCCAAATTGTAATGATGTTATAAAGAAAAACATAAGAAATATTGGTCAAATATTGAGAGGCCA
Source organism: Amphiura filiformis (assembly GCF_039555335.1). Lineage (NCBI taxonomy): Eukaryota > Metazoa > Echinodermata > Ophiuroidea > Amphilepidida > Amphiuridae > Amphiura > Amphiura filiformis. Next base: position 24,695,387 of record NC_092631.1, on the reverse strand, counting down.
TGACCCCCTGCTGCCCTGCTTGTTCTTGCTACAACCCTGATGTTATCAAAGGGAAATAGTTTTGTAACATAAGGCTGTTAGACCTAAAGAACCAGACATCTGTGTAGCTCACAGTCAGTTGAGAAAAGAGCAGGGTGGTGACCCATGATCCTAATCTGTCCTAATTCAGAATCTAATAATTTTGGGTTTTTACTTGGGGGAAACAGGGGGGCAAGAGTTCTGACTGGGGGGCATTTGCCCCCTCATGCCCCCGTGGTGCCGCCACTGTACAGATATGATGTGCATCAAGGATGAACTGATTTCAGGACAAATTCTGATAATATGGCTTCTGATAATAAGTATTATTCTGAGATACTTACAAGGCGCTATACAAATTCTTGAAGATGCTGCAAGATGCCTGAACTTTCATGATAAGGCTAGTTTTCTAACTTTACTGGACTCAATGCAACAATTTGGACTCCATTATACCCCACCCTTCCTATATACCTCCCAGAAAGAGTTAAGCCATGGTTTACCAAGTCTTGGACATAATAAAAGGGGTCAGCGTTCTGGTTACCATAGAGGTCATTGACCCGAGGCTGGGGAAAGAATGTTATTGACTGAAACACTTCTTTCTTCATAGAGATGTTGAACTTGAACTGTGGGATTGGCCTTATAAGGTGTTAATAGCCGTATTGCTAATTTAAGATTAAGTTGGGTTTCAGTGGTGGTATTTTAGGCTTAGAGTTTGGTTTTGGTTTTGGTATTTTGTTTGGCAAGAGGTAATGGTGATATGTGAAGTAAGCAGCATGTTCAGCCCAGAAATTTCAGTGTCTCACCTGAGTATTCTTTCAGCCCTGAAAATGGGAAATTTTGCCCTAATTTTGCTACTTTTAAACACTGGTATTTTGGTGTAATCAAAGAGAAAAGATATTATGGTGCAGTTTATAGAGTACTTCACCGGTGTGTCCAGCATCTGTTCCCGCAGGGGGCTCAGAGGGGCTTTCAGAGTTATGTGGTGGGCTTAATGGCTATAATCGCCAAAAAAAATGGCTGATTTTCCATGATTTTTTACAGAGTGCTTAGGCTTCACCCCCAAAGCACACCCCTGGACACGCCACTGTACTTGACTCTGGTGCATGAGGTCCTGGGTTCAATTTTGGCTCATAAGGCTGCGATCACACAGAAGTATATACAGTATACCGTATTCGCTATACGAAATACGCTCATTCGCTGAGCGAATACCGTATACTTCTATGTGATCACAGCCTTATGAAAGTAAATTGTAGTCGTCAATGGGCCTCAAAATATTTTGTCCAATATTAATCTGAGATGGTGGGGGCCCTTCCTTCCGTATGCAACTATGAGGGGAGGCAAATTGCCAGGATTTAATAGTGTTTCATTTGTGGACATGTTTCGCAAACAAGATTACAGCTTTGGCGCTTCATTTTGGCCATTTTGACAATTTTAAAGAATTCTGCTCTCATAAGCTTTTGTATAATTACAAGCTATTTATCCCTGGTGTGTAGCTTTTGCTGGGGTTGGAATGGATGTTGTCACTGGTAAGTCTGTTATTTTATGTAAATTGTAGTATCAAAATCTTATTATTGCCAAAAATGGATATGAGACGCTGTTGCACTGAGCCGGTGTTGCGCTGAGCCCTACTGGTAACGTCACACAGTCATGTACCATTTCATGTACCGCATCCACGAACGAAAAACTATTCCTGTCAGAAGTTGTTCACTTTGAGAATCATGCAGTAGATGCACCCCCAATGTTACAAACAAGCTTAGAAGATTACATAATCAGTGACTTGTTGCATGAGGGCTCACTACTGGAATGTTCATTTTAATCATGAGTGCTTTCAAGTAGCTCAGTAATGCACTGTGTTCATTTCTTAATGCATTGCACATCTTGAAGTGATTCAATGAATGTAGATGCATGTCTCAAGTTTTTCATATCAAAATTGATTTGAAAATTTACTTGATCTTATAAGTAGGGCCTACCAAATGTTGAAATGAGCTAATCAGTGACGGGGCATGGGGGGAATGCCCCCCAGTCAGAACTCTTGCCCCCCCTGTGCCCCCAGAAAAAACAAAAATTACAAAAAAAAATTCTGGCACCGCCACTGGAGCTAATTCTGGAATGAGAAAAATCACATACCCACTAGAGTAAACTTCCTGGAGTATGTACAAGAATTGATTCAATATGGTCCTGCCCACCCCTGTTGTTTGAAGTATAGGCTCTTTTGTACCCTATGTGTATGCTCTCTGCCTCAGCCTCCCCCAGCCTGGGTCTCATGCCCCATACCCCCTCTCCTGTCATTTTATCGGATGCAGGAGGGACTTGGGTAGATATAATAAGCAGGGGAATGAGATAGGAAATAAAGGATCCTTAGGGAATGGACTCATGAATCTTCTCTTGCACGTCATAGTTTTGTTGATAGATTTTCAACATGTTGATGTTTTGCTGATTCAACAGCTGAGCGCTTTTCAGGCAATGTAATGTTTCATGTTCTGATTATATTTGCAAGCAATGAAGCATACAACATACTTGATAGGTGACTCCTATAATAGCTGATGCACTGTAGATAGGATCTGAAGCATGCTCATCTCTTACGGCACAATTCATTTATCCCAACGTGTGTACACTCTTAGAATGAACTTTGAACATTTTGGGTACTAAAACTCATACTTCACAACTTGAGGTCAAATTTTGAACTATGTTTTTTATATGGGGTTATTGAACTATGCTGTTGGCAATGAGGCTATTTTGGCTTATTTGTAAAAGATGAGATATGCAGACAGATGTTTACTTATGATGGGATACATACAGACAAGATTTGACATCTAGGTTTTTAGGGCTCTATACTTGAATCTATGTAGCACATTGCTACAGGGTTTTCTTGACAGTGTAAACTGATTTAAAAAGTACCGGTATTCTTTGAAAAAAACACCTTAATATATTCAACTATTTGAATGATACCAGCTATGTTTGTATCCATTAAAATGTAGTGCTGTGTGTGAGATTTAGAAATAGGCTATTATCATCAGAATCAAAAATTTTTATGAAAATTTTACAAATATTTGTCAAAATGTGATCCAGTTATTCCTTGTCATAGACAGGGGTTAACTCTTTCAACTCGTTTCAATGTTTTGTTTAAATTCAAAAATTGTACATTGTCATTACCATATTTGGAATCAGCATAAAAAATGCATTAAAATGAGTACAAACAAGCCTAGTATTGGTTCAGTGGCTCTCGAGATAGCTCTTGATATTTTGAGAAAAGGTCTCAAAACTTGTTATGTTGAAGCCTATGGCTAGCATGCAGAGCATTTGATAAGGGCTAAATTTATTGAAAAAAGTTCTTTTCTTAGTCTCATCTCTCTTGCCAAAGTTCACAAATCTGCATTTGCTAAATGATTTCATGAGCATTGATACAATTTTCACCAAATTTCAGTAAGTTCAATGTGTTTATGTAGGCTGCTGAACTCTGTCCTTGTGTATGAGATTATAGTGAGAAAATCTGTTGATATGTAGGCTAAGGAGCTTACAGAATAGAATGTTATTTTCAGTGGGGATTTTTGCATTATTTCACAGAATAATCAGGTGGTGTATGACGTGCAGTCCCTAAATTCAGTAAATTTTCATCGTCAACCGTGTAATTGAATGGGATTATTTTGAAATTTTAAAAGCGCTTGAAATATCACAAACAAATAGGCCTATGTTGATAAATAATATAAATACAAGCTAAAACCGTTGGGGTTCGATAATGAACCCCACAAAACTAACGAAAGTACGGTATATGGAAAATGCCATACGGCCGGGCGGTTTCACGAGTTGCCGGCTCGATCATGTCATCCGCCGCCTGAGAATAATGTCGATTATGACATTGTGAGTTGCGAACCTGAACTGCGTGTTGTGAATTAATTTCACCCTTTTCCTCCTTCAAATGGGTGAATGTGATACAAGACTGTTTAAAAAGTAGGTTTTGTAAATATGTTCGCCCCAATTTCTCTCTTTTTGTTTTAAATATATTTTTGTAGATGACTTTAGAAGGATAACATAAAAATTAGGCTTTCAAATAAAAAGAAAGAAATGGGAAGAACAAATGAATGAACAAAAGAAAGGAAGAAGAAAAAGATTGAGAGAAAGATGACAATACAAAAAAATATGGAGAAAATGAGTGAAAAATGAAAAAAAAGAGTGAAAATTTGCTCAATTTCATTAGTTACAAAATTTACCTTAGTTATAGGCAGGGACAGGCGATTTGCGCGGAAAAAATTGCAAATTGCGCGGAAAAAAAGTTCCGCGCAAATCGCCTGTCCCTGTTTATAGGCAATAGCCTGATTAGAGTAGGTAAAAGGGAGGAAAATTTGAAAGTTAATGTTGGAAAGAAACACCAATGTGAGCAATTTAAACAGGGACCTAATGAAATGTGCAACTTGTATATCACTGATCTTGACTACCATGATTTTAGCAAAATAAATATGTTCCACAGAGCTTACTTATAATAGAATTTAACAAAACATCTTTGAGTGAGTTATTTCTTATTTTGCATGACAAACCCAGAAATATTACTCACGGCTTGAGCTTTCGCCATCTTGGCTGATGGCTTGATCACAAGTGTCTGTTGTGATCCGGTCCACTGCGTTTCCCGCGGAAGTTGGATGCACTCTCACTCCCAGGGTTGAAAGTTGGTTTTAGCAGTGGATCATATACGTGACTGAGAGAATAAGCCCCGTCGTCGCGGTTGATAGTTTTGGCCCCCTTTCTGCGTATCTGTATTGCTTCTCTAATTCTACGTGATGTGGCGTTAGAGTCTTTGTCTAGAATGCTTGCCTCTTCCCAGTTGATGACGTGATTTTCCTGGGCGATATGATCTGTAATTGCGGATTTATGTTGTTCTGTAGTAGAAGCCTTTCTGTTGGACCTAGTGAATTTAGTGTCTTTGAGAGTTTGAGTCTTTCTGGTGTTCCTTTATCCGGACTCAAAGGGTCTACCAGTTTCGCCGACATACGATTTATCGCAGCCTTTGCAGGGGATGTCATAAACTGCATCACTGGTTTCCATAATGTCTTTCTTGTCCTTTGGGTGAACTAAGATGTTTTTCAAGGTGTTTGTTGGACGATCGCTGTGGAGATCTTGTGTTTTTGGAAGATCCTCTGTAGCTTTTCTGCCAGTCCTTCCACATACGGTATCACTACCATGCCTCTTGATGGTGTTTCTTCCAATTTCTTTGATTTCTTTTGTTTTTGCGGTTTATCCTTCATCTGTTGTTTCACTCTGTCTAGTGCCCATTTGGGGTAGCCACAATCTGAAAGAGCATTTCTGATTTTGTTTTCCTCATCCTTTTTGTCCGTTTCTTCAGTTACTATGTTGTCTTTTCTGTCCATAAGTGTTCTGATGACACCAAGTTTTTGATGGAGGGTGTTGGGATTGGAAGTTTAGGTATTGGTCTGTATGCGTCTTCTTACGGTATACTGAGCAACTTTACAGAACTATCTTCCTTGCGCACAATAAGGGTGTCTAAGAATGGGATTTTCCCTTGGTCTTCCTCTTCATGCGTAAACTTGATGCTGCCGGTTGGATCGATCGTGTTTAAGTGATCGGTAAGTTTCTGTGTGCTGTCCTTTTGAATGATTTCCAGTACATCATCCACATATCTCCTCCAAAATTTTGGTTTGCAATCGATCGGAGCTGTCATGATGGCTTCCTTCTCCAGCCACTCCATAAAAAGGTTGGCAACAATTGCGCTGACAGGGCTACCCATAGCAGCACCGAAAATTTGGCGGTAAATATGCCCACGGAAACTGAAATATGTGGTGGTCAGGATGAATTGAAGGAGCTCAATGATGTCATCGGCGTTTAATTTTGTTCTTTCTTTGAGTGTATTATCGTCTTCCAGCCGGGTCTTGATGATGTCCAGACATTTCTCAATTGGCGTGTTGGTAAATAGCGACACTACGTCGTGCGAATTAAAAATATCGCCGTCATCAATGTAGACACCTGTCATTTCCTCGGCTAGGGATTTGGAATTGACCACATGGTGTTCAGATGTGCCTACTAGTGGAGCAAGGATTTCAGCAAGTGCTTTGGAAGTCTGATACCCAATAGATCCTGTGTAGTCGACTATTGGCCGTATGGGATTTCCAGGTTTGTGGATCTTGGTGGTGCAGTAGAGTCTGGGGGTATTTTCCGCCGTAGGGTATAATAACCTGTACTGGCCTTCATCTATTTTATTTTCAGATTTGAGTCTTTTCATGATTTCAACCAACTTCCTTTTATACTTAGGAGTGGGGTCTTTGCTTAACTTTTCATAGGTGTTTTGGTCGCTAAGCATCTCATTAACTTTCTGTTCATAACTATCTTTAGACTGTACCACTGTACACTTTCCTTTATCAGCACCCATGATTAAAAGATCTTTAGATTTCTTAAGCTCACCTAGTGCCACTCGTTCTTCCTTGGTTATGTTGGACTTTGGAGTTTTTGCTGCTTTTAAAGTGCCTACTACCTCTGCTCTCAGACTTTGTGCCTCTTCCCATGGCAATTTCTTGCATGCTGTTTCGCACGCCACGATGTACTCATCATGGGGGATCTTGTTAACCGATACAGCAAAATTCAATCCACGGGCTAACAGTTTCTGTTGTGGTTCCGACAAAGGTTTATCGGATATGTTTTTGACCCATTTATCTCTCCACTTCTTCAACTGGGTACCACTCAGGTCTGGCTCTGAGTTGCTCTCTTTCTTGCTTTTGGCTTCATGTTTGATTTTGAGGCGATCTAATTTCTCCTTGTGTCTCAATTTTGTTTTGTTTTCGACCGATTTTCGCTTCAGTAACCAAATGTGCTTCAATGTGTTCACACACTTCCGGTCGATGTTTAGTGTTTCTAGATCATTTTTCTGTGATTTTTGCGTGCGTTCTAAACATTTGATTTTGTTGTTTACTACGAATACGCTCACCGATTAGGTCTTTCTCCGCTTTTTGATGATATTTCTTGCCTTTTCCGTGTTGATTGGACAGCGGATTTTGAGGCTAGACGGAGTAATGCCATTGTCTTTACAGCGGTGGGTGAATGTTAGATGTTGGCGGTGTCGGGCTAATTTTTTCTCAGTATTCTCTATGTCACGTATATGTTTTACTGCCGGTTGTCCGTAACGACTTCTGACTTCCGTAAACAGATGCATCAGTAGGGTTGTAGATCAAATTATTTCTTATTTTGCATGACAAACCCAGAAATATTACTCACGGCTTGAGCTTTCGCCATCTTGGCTGATGGCTTGATCACAAGTGTCTGTTGTGATCCGGATCACAACAGACACTTGTGATCAAGCCATCAGCCAAGATGGCGTAAAGCTCAAGCCGTGAGTAATATTTCTGGGTTTGTCATGCAAAATAAGAAATAATTTGATCTACAACCCTACTGATGCATCTGTTTACGGATCTTTGAGTGAGTATTCATTTGTTGAAGAGCATTACAAAAACAGTTACAGTAACTGCCGCATGATGTGTAAGAGCTCTTATGAGACCAGAATCGTATTATAAAAAGTAAATGCAATTGGTTGGAGAACATAATTGCTATCAAATACAACATTCCTCACACTTATGTTATAATTATTCAAAAGATTAACAGAAAAGAAACAAAAGTTGCCATTTTTTCACTTGTGCTAATTGCAACAACACATTTTATGTTTAGATATAAAACAATTTAGATATCGCAGAAGCTTTTAGTAAATTTGTCATTAAATCTATAACAACAAGCAGAGCTTGTATATCCAAACACATTAATTCTACTGGAGGCTTCCTATATCTTGTCTTTGCCTTAAGGTGGGTGTCAGTGAGCACGCACCTACAGATGTTGCACTTTTTGGGCCTTTTAAGGGCTGGGGTATGAACGTTTGGACAGTATTTATTTTGGGACATCAGAGCACATCAGACATATCGAATTGCATTCTGAATACGAAGAATGTCATTCTGATATCAAATAATTTTGATTTTTTGAAATTCGCAATTTAATACACATTTTATGGCAAATCATTAAAATTGATATTTTTGATATTTAACAGTACTTGAAGTAAACTTTATAAATCTGATGATTTATACTTAAAGTGTATGTAGATGGGATGAAAAGCGGCGATCAATTGAAAATGTTGACCTTTCATTATTGAAGATATGGATTTTTTTCCCAAAACACCAAAAAAAATTAGGTCTTTTGGGAAAAAAATCCATATCTTCAATATGAAAGGTCAAAATTTTCAATTGACCGCCTGCTTTTCCTCCTGCTACATACACTTTAAGAATATATCATTAGATTTATATAATTTACTTCGAGGACTGTTATATATCAAAAATTTGAAAAATATCAAATTTTTATAATTTGTCATAAAATTTGTATTATATTGTGATTTTCAAAAATGAAAATTATTTGATATCAGAAAGACATGCTTCAGTATTCAGAATGCAATTCGATAGGTCCGAGGTGCTCTCATGTCCCACAAAAAATACTGTCTAAAAGCATAATAAATGCTCATTTTAGATCCCTTAATATGCTGCAAGGAAATGTAGGACTTGGTTTATTTGTATGATTGTGGTGTTCAAATGCTGTGGGAAGATTTGAGGTGTTAGTTGAGTCAAATAATTTCTTGTATAGGGAGAAAAATAGAGAAAGTTTGAAACCAATGTTTAGATTGGTCAGCTACAGGGGCGGCACCAGGAATTTTTTTTTCCGGGGGCATGGGGGGGCAAAGTGAATTTCAGGGGCGGGGAATCAACAAATTGTGCATAAAATTGCCACAAAAAGTGGAAATTTATAGGGGAACTGGGGGGGAAAGAAAAATATGGGGGGGGGGGCTCCCTTGCTCCCCCGTAGTGCCACCACTGTTCAGCTGCATGGTTAGGGTAAGTGTGGGAGTGGCACAAAGTTGTTGGACCTTGGATGTGGCTAACAACCATGTATTTTGTGGTACAAATTTGCTTTTCAGTGGAGTACTTACAACTATCCAATCATTTTGTTGCTGATGTATTTCTTGCAAGTAGCAAGTAGTAAACAATAAATAAGACCCAGTCCACACGAATGGGTTTTTTCCTGTCGATTACGATTACGATTGTGTCATAATCATATTATGATATTAGTATTATGTGTCCGCTCAATGTTGTCGGTATACTACAATTGTGTCATCATTTGCGAATGATGAAAATCATTGGGCCGGTTTGTAGCATGATCGTGTCATTGCTGAAATTGCTGATGAAAATGATCTGTGTGGACGCATTTTGTCATTGTATTTATGTTCTTCGTAAATGTTGTGGTGTGTGTATATTAAACCAGAATTTATTACAACACGATGACGAGGTGCTGACCATGTGGACGCTCTCATCATTCATTTATGATAATCGTGCCATAATCAGGTAATTACGACATGATGACGAAAATATACTAGTGTGGACTGGGTCTAATACTGATAAAAGAATGATTAGCACTACTTTCAGGCTCTGTTGCTTTAGTACTGGGTCCTCGCACTTCGTGCTCAGTCTAGCCTCAGCACTTCGCAATTTTTAATCTTAGGTGTACTCCTGAATAGATCTATTGAATGTATCAGTGTCTTCAGTTAAAATCCCATTGGTGCTTTGAGGATGTTTCTGTGTTAATACACTGTTTCATGGTATCTCACTCATCACAACTATTTCCGGTATCCTCCTGACAGCGATATAGTGGATGATAGTCATTTAAGTGACACCCGCTTAAGTGATGAGTTATTTTATGGTGAGTTGCATAACTTGGGGTCAGAATGCGGTGCGAGTTCTTTGGTATGTCACTCATCACAGATATGTAAGGTATGCATATATTGATTTAGTTAAGTTGTTTGAGTGACATAAGTTTAAGTGATGAGTTATTTTATAGTGAGTTGCATAACTTGAGTTGCATAACTCATAATGGGATGCAAGTGTGATCTTCTTGAGATTATTGCTCATTACAGTGATATCAGGCACTATTGGTAGTGATTTAGGAGATGACTGTCATTTAAGGCATATCAGTGGATGAGTTTTTGTGTGGTAAGTTCTCTTGGAGTTGGAGTTGGAGTTAATTATTGATTTCACAGTAGAGCCATAATCATTTAAGAAACATAGTACTGGATTAATGAGTAATTGTATAGTGAGTTTCAAATTGGTGCAAGTATATTGGCAAGTCAAGTGCATGAGTATCATTGCATGCAGCATGATATTACTATAGGTTTGACACCTGGGGTGGGATTCACTCACACAAAAGTGTTACCCGCTAGTGTCTGACCCCAGGGGTCTGACCACTTCTGAAATGCGCCCTAAATAGGGTATGTACACAATAAATTTTGTACCCCTAAATGGCATGGAAAAGTCACCCTAAATGACATAAAGCTAATAACAGGTTTTTTTTTTGTATTCTAACTTTCAATATATCCTGCAGAACATAAAGAAAAACATTGGAATGGCAAAAAAATACAACTTTTCACATTAAATTGAACTGATTTCTCCATTCATTTTCTACTTCCCAAGTCAACCAGCAAGGTAATCACATACATCAAAGGATTTGGTTTTTAAGACCCCTAAATGGCGATACCTTCTGAAAAAGTACCTCTTTTTCAAAAAGACATCAATGTCACCACCATAGTAAAAATAGACCCCCTTTACAACATTTTTCTTCAACACGAGTGCGTAGCAAAACATGTGGTGAGTGACCCCCCACAGTTTGACATTTTACAAACCAAAAACCGTACAAACTAGAACAAAATAATTGTCAAGCGTAACATACCACAAGACAATCATGACGAGTAAAAAAAAATTCATCGTACAAAATGTACTTCACCCATAACAGAGCCTCCAGGTATAATAGTTGAAATCATCGCTGTAGCAATCTCTGGTTTCAAAGTAAATTGAGAAACGAAATTCAAAAGGCCCCGTGGGATACCAAAATAAACCTAACTGAAATGTCAGTCAAAGTCTAATAATAAATGATGGCTGGACTGGTCAAATGAATTAAAAGTGCAGTGTGATGAAAGAATTTTTACCAGTTCTATGTTATCACTATAGAGGTACCAGTATATCAAAAAATCCCTTTAAAAAGGGAAGTGTGGTGACCAAGATTAACCTTGTTTGAAAGACTCTGTGGAAAACAAATATGTGACCCGACACGGCGAATGAGCCGTAAATTCCTACCCCTGTCAATTTTGTTTTATTTTGTGTTTAGAAAATATACATCATAAGCTTTAAAATGGTATATCATTTGACTTCAAACAATATCCAGAAGCGGGGTTACGGTTTGTTAAACTTTGCTCCTTCAAAAAAATGGTAGCTTCTTTCATTTCTAGATGTGTCTCTTTTTCCACATTGCTGGCAATAAATATCAAACAGTCATAATTAGCGGTCATTTTAAATCATCCCTAAGTCAACAAGGTTTAAGAAAGTTCTCTCATTTTTAATTGTTGGTTATACATACCTATACAAAATACTTTGCCTGGTAACTCGCCACTTAAACAGGATTTAGCCAAAACAAACAAAGACCAGCGCTTTTAAAAATTCTATAGCCATTTAAGGTAGAAGCTTTTATCCACTTCAACAATAGGATTATTGATTGGTGTTTGACTATCAAAATGAGAAAGATGTTGCGCCAGGTTAAGTTACCGATGAATACGACCTTCATGCACATTTTACACTGTAACTCAGAATACAATTTAGGGAATTTACGGCTCATTCGTGTTGTACGGTCACATATGGAATTTTTGGCTGGACTGGTCAAATAAATTGAAAGTGCAGTGTGATGAAAGAGTTTTTACCAGTTCTATGTTTTGTGCTGTGGATAATTCTAGTATTAAAAAAAATCCCTTTAAAAAGGGCAGTGCAGTGACCAAGATTTAAGACTCCATGGAATATAAATATGGAATTTATGATTTGATTACATAACATGCAGTAGATATTATTGGAACACAAATATGATCATTCCAGAAAGATATTACATCTTCCTCATGATACAAATGTTAAAATTATGTTCCAGGTAATTGAAATTCTTCTTTTTTTGCTAACTTTTGTGGAATTTTAGTGCAGTCTTGAGGTAGCAAGATGCTTTGTTTGAAAGTTTATGACCTAGTATTGTCAGTCCACTGGTCATAACAATAACCTTTCCAACAAAGCATTAGCCAGAGGGGTGTCTTTAGGGTGTCCAAAATGGTCAAAAATATCTTTTTCTACAAAATCAGGGTGTCCACTTCCTATTCACTCCATTAAAAAATCAGAATTTTAGGGCGTCCAAATTGAAAACAGGGTGTCCAAATGACACCTGGACACCCCTCTGGCTAATGCCTTACTTTCCAACAAATTTGTTTGATACATATACTAGTATTTTTGATACATATATTTAGTATTTTTGATATGTTTTAACTATTATTTTGTTTGTTTCTTTTCTTTGCATATTCCTGATCTTCCTGCAAACCTGGCTTGGTCTTATCTCATGCTGATACCACCATTTTTGAACTTATATAGGTAAGTTACAGTTTGTAGTCTTTGTTAATGAGAACACTTACAAATGTATGACAAGTCAAATGACATTTTGATGGGCTGGAAGCTATCTGTATGTTATCACCAGGGACAAGCGATGATTTGTGCGGAACTTTTTTTCCGCGCAAACCCTGCGCAATTGGCTTTATTTTTTCCTGTGGGCAGGTATACATGATTTGTAGTGAAAAAAAAAGTTCCGCGCAATCTCCGCGCAATTTGCTATATTTTTCCATGCAGTCGCCTGTCCCTGGTTATCACTTTCTACCTATACTTCAAATTTAGCAACCAACAGCTTTTGTAGGGCAAATATTGCACCTACTTTAATTTTAGCCAGCACTTTACAACTAAAATTACCAAATGTAATCAGTAGCTCCCACATATTTCAAGACGCCTTTCCCTAAGCCAAATGAATGTGTTTATATTATGTATTATCTCTTGTATTGTTTAACTCTTATACCACGTTGGTGTCAACTGTAGACGACCAGTTTCAAAAATTTTGTAAAATTCATAAATTTCAGAATTGTACATTTTCATGACCATATTTGGAATCAGTATGAAAAATACATAAAAATGAGTACAAACAAGCCTAGTATTGGTTCAGTGGTTCTTGAGATAACTCTTGATATTTTGAGAAAAATATCTCAAAACTTGAGACTTTTTATGTTGAAGCCTATGGCTAGCATGCAAAGCATTAATGCTTTGCGTGCTAGCCATGCGCTTCAATAGAAAAAGTTCAAGTTTTGAAATATTTTCTCAAAATATCAAGAGCTATCTTAAGAACTACTGGATCAATACTAGGCTTGTTTGTACTCATTGTAATGCATTTTTCATGCTGATTCCAAATATGGTCATGAAAATTTACATTTCTGAAATTGTTGAATTTAAAAAAAAAATTTGAAACTTGTCGTCTGCAGTCGACACCCGCGTGAAGAGAGTTAAGATACCTCTGCCTTCAACATTTACCGCTAACACTGAATCAAACACAACCACATGCCTTAATCCAGTATACCACTTTTGTTATTTCTTTCACAAACCCCCTCAAAAAATAATTCCCATCTATAACCTCTTAAAGTATAGCTTGAGACATCCAAGAATAACATCACAGAAAAATCATCGTTTGCCGTCAGTCCCCACTCCAAATCTATTATTAGAAGCACACACAGGTTCCATTACCAATGGTGGTTGTCACAGTATCGCATGCTACCCTACCGTACATTTCCTCCCTTTCTCAACGTTCATCATTACAACAAGTTTCTTATTTTTCCTTCCTCCTGTCTCGTGCATCTTTTGGCTCGTAATTTCCGCGAGGGGCGCTCATTTTTCTGCCCCAGTGGTTATTTGTCGCTATATTTTCTGTGGAGTAAATTTGAAGCGGAAATCGAGAGTTGCATCACCTGTACAAGCAGATGATGCTGGTGGTCTAGACGATGCTTTGTAATGCAGATTAATCAGCATTAATTCAATTCAGATCAAATATAAATATTGAGCAAACTCAAGAATTGCTTCACCTGTACAAGCAGACAATACTGGCTGTCTAAACGATGCTTTGTAATCCAGTGTGATCCAGATTAACTTGATCCAGATCAAGTGTAAATACGGTGTAGTAATCAAAAGGTGCATTCAGACGATGCTACATTGCTGTCAAAACAATGTGTTGTAATACAGATGGATCCAGATTAACTTAATCCAGATCAAGTGTAAATACGGTGTAGTAATCAAGAGGTGTATTCAGACGATGCTTCATTGCTGTAAAAACAATGTGTTGTATAAAATGTAATACAGATGGATCCACATTAACTTAATCCAGATCAAATATGGCACACATTTGTCTGTTGTATCAAAAGACACTTCAAGCTGCATCAGGAAAGTTCAGTGGCATGTCCAGGGGGTGCTTTGGGGGCTGAAGCCCACCGCACTTTGTTAAAAATCATGTAAAATCAGCGGATTATAGCCATTAAGCCCCCCGCATAATCCTGAAAGCCCCCCTGAGCAGGAACAGATCCTGGACACGTCGGTGAAGTTGATATAGAATTTTTTTTTTACTATTTTTATTTATGTTGAGAAACCAAACTGTTCAGGTGCCATTTCAAAGCTTGTTTTGAGTCAGTCTGTAAAACAATACTCAGAAATTTATTTCAGGGTATAACGGGCACGTTTAAAAGTGTGCTCAAAGCGTGTAGAACTGTAAATAGCGGTGATGTACACTGTCCCATTGACAAATTAGCAGGGTTGCCAAACCTGTGATTTGGTAGTCCAAATGGGTGACTTTTGACAATTTTCCCACAACTTTCAACCATTTCCTGCATGTTCTATAGATAGATACCAATGGTTAAGAAAAGAATTTGGTGACTTTTCAACATTGGCTCCTGTGACTATCGGTATAATTTTCTGTCCCATGATAGAAACCAATGGTTAAGAGAAAAAGTTGGGTGATTTTTGGATTATTTCACCCGCGATTCGGGCTGAATATTTTGGCAACCCTGAAATTTAGGGGCTATTAATGACAAGTATCTTGATAAAAAGGGGGTCATTTGGTATATTTTCTTTCTAGTTGAAATTCAAGTGACATCTTTCACCGAAGTATAATTGAGTAAAATTAAATTGCACTCCAAACGTGTCGAACGTACAGCGCTTTGGGGATGCCAGTGACAGATAATTAACAAAAAAAAGGGCACATTTGTGATATTTATTCTCTTGCTGAAATTCACAAGAGTAACTTCCATTTCACTCAGCAAGTAATCAGCCTATATAGAAGGATGAAATTGGAAAGTGTCAAAAATTAGGACATTTTAGTGTTAAATTTGGTGAAAAACAAGTAAAATTGTGACTCTAAACAGTAATATTTGACTGATTTTGAATTACTTTAGGCACGTTCAGACCTGAATAATTACTCGAGTTAAATTTTTTACAACCTGTGATAAAATACCACAAATATTTTCATTAACTCGACTGATTGTCCACACTTACTTTACCCCGACCTTTTAGCTCGACCCGGCGACGTAAATTTACCCCGACCATTTTGTACCTGGGTATAATTTCCGGAAGTTGTACTGCCACTTACGTTGACCCGCTGGGCTAATTCAGCATGGATTCTAAAAATAAATCTGAATCCGATTGTAAACAAATGTCGTGCGAGTATTAAAATGGATGTAAAATTGCTATTGTTTTTCCTGTTGCTTCATTGGCAAATTGGTGTTGCAAATGATACACAGCAAAAGCTTATCGCAATAATCATGATGCTTGAACTGGTTAGGATGTGACGGGAGCAAGAAGGGAGGTCAAATCTGGCGAAAAGGTCATTGTTTACCTCGACTGTTACCTCTGGTGCGATCCACACGTGCATCTACCTCGACTGCTCAGGTCAGGTTAAGGATTTAACTCTTGACTTTTTTCAGAGGTAAATCGGTCGGGTTAAGGTCGGGATAAACTGCCCCGACTCCTGTCCAGACGTGCACAAACTCTACCTTTATCACGAGCTTGCCTCGACTGGGCACTTTACTCGAGGTAAATACCCCTTTTCTTGAGTTAACTACCCTACGTCTGAACACGGCTTTTAATGAGTGACTTACCACTCTCTGACAATTAAGAGTGCAAATCATGATAATTGACCTAAATTCATGATAATTGACATGTAAATAATCGAATTGGAGCAGGAAGTAGAGCTACAAGAAACCAAATACATGTGACTTCTGATCCGACAGGTGAATAATTCAGGCCAAAATGCTATATGCCATGTGCTGCCTTTGGGCATTGTTGATCTATAATGTAATTTAAAGCATTACAAAGGGAACAACATAAAGCATAAAGATAGATGACGTCCTATAAACATTAATTTAGTTTCATAGTTTAATATCAAAACTGGAAGTAGGTCAAAATAGCACCTTCCACGTGGGTGTCTCCTGCAGATGACAAATGTCCGAATTGTATATTTCCATGACCATATTTGGAATCAGCATGAAAAATGCATTAAAATGAGTACAAACAAGCCTAGTATTGGTTCAGTGGTTTTTGAGATAGCTCGTGATATTTTGAGAAAATATCTCAAAACTTGGGGACTATGCATAATGGGCTAGCTCTAGCACACAGAGTATTAACAACATCAGAGAAACACCCTCCCTCCTATATGAAGGTAGTTTCATTTATTGGATTTTGAAATATAAAATATATCCTTTTTTGAATGGACATAAGCTTTATACTGTATTCACCTAATGACATGTAGTAACCCTTGTAATTAACAATTACAAAGGTATCCCAGTACATGAAATACAAGATACAATAGCAATGCTTACCAAATTAACACAGGGCAGCCTTTCTATATAATAAGTTTTTCTCATGAACTCTTCATGTGTGTTTAAATGCATTATAAATTAGGTCAAGTTCAAACTGATGTATTTTAAGATTCTTTGCAATTCTTCATTTTCTATGACATTTCTCACTGAAAAAAGTAGCCATGAGTTCAGGAATACCTCTAAGGCATATAGGACATTTTTAGTATGAACCATTTTAGATGATTTATCTGTCGTAATGTTGTTTGTCCCTTTCATCACAATGAAAAGAATTAAAATATCTTGAAATAGGGTAATGTTTTTGCTCTCAAATTCTCATTTAGTGGATACTTTGAGAATTATTTGAAATAAAGTCAGCTGCTACAATCAAAGCTGTGATAAATATATTTGCTATCTACTGAAGATGTAAGTAATTAAGATCTGGCCTCATACCACTTTAATCACAATAAAAAGGATTAAAATATCTTGAAATAGGCATATGTTTTTCTCAGAAATAGCCCATTTAGTGGGTACTTCAAAATATTTGAAACAAAGTCAGCTGCTACAATCAAAGCTGTTCATAAATACATTTGCTATCAACTGAAGACGTATAAGATCTGGCCTCAATATTCAATAAATACTTTCTACATTCTGTAATCATCTATATAGAATTGCAGATTCATACGTAGTGGTAATAACAATGAAAATTATTAATTTAAACTTCAACACTACTTGTTCCTCGAAAGCGCTTCCGGTAAGTGAAATAAACAAGTAGTGTTGAAGTTTAAGTGAATAATTTTCATTGTAATCATCTAATTTCAACAAATTTGCTATCTATTGAAGATGTACGTTACACAAGATCTGGCCTCAATATTCAATAAATACTTTCTGCATTTGGTAATCATCTAATTTCAACAAATTTGCTATCTACTGAAGATGTAAGATACACACACTATGGACCACAATCACCTCATCCTAATGGCATAGTTCAATAACCTCAATAAACAATAATAGTTCAAAATTTGACCTCAACTTGCAGAGTATGAGTTTTTGTACCCAAATTGTCAAAGTTCATTCAATGAATGTGCAAATGTATTGGGGTTAAAGAACTGTGCCTGATAGATTAGCATGTTGTGGATCCTAGTGAGAAGACCTGGCCTCAATATTCAATAAATACTTTTTTACATTCTGTAATCATCTAATTTCATCAAATTTATTGCGTACACTCAGTGGTTACCATGACTACACCCAAATCTTATTGCAGGTCATGGTATTTATTTGCAAGTAATTTCATGATTAGTTTGTTTCTATCTTTGACCATCAATCAATGATTATTTTTTTCTAAAAATAAGATGCAATGCTTGTTTCGATCTGTTTTTGAGTTGAAATCACTGCCATAAAATGATCGATATTGTGAACAAATTGGCGTAAATGAATGGAAACTGTGGCAATGTCGAATTGCTCTTGAAATTAACAAATATGAAGAGTTTATTTTGAATTTCTATTTAGAATTTTGAAAAATGGTGGGTTTCAATATATCTGAAAAGTATTATAATCCATGTATTGCAATGTCACTGATTTCTGCAGACATTTGAATAAGTTTGAGGATTCTCAGGCTTAAATCTGAATAATTTGTTGGTGCCTAAATTTATTTTATTTTATCCCAAATTTGGTTAATCTTTCCCAATTTCATGTCCTATTCGTTTTGATTGTCACATTTTTTCATGTTTTATGAGATAAGTTCCTTCTCAGCAGGGGCGTAGCAAGAGTATCAGGGGCCCATGGACAAGGAGCAGTACGGGCCCCTTTAACATGTTTAACCAGGGCGGGATTTACCTTATGGGGGTCATGGGCCAGGCCAAAATTTGGAGGCTCCGAACTCACGTGGCGAGGAAGGCATGTGCATTCAAGTCAGTGGCCAAGTTTTGGTTTACTTATAATATAGAAGGGGACTAATATATTTTGTTTTTAACCTCAGATCAACATGAATTTTGCTATTGGAATTGTAAAATTTTGCCTTATTTTGGCCAAAAATCATGCTGTTATTGGGGTTAATCGAAAGATGCATAACGCAATCTTGGGGCCCCAAAATTTTGTGGGCCCTGGACCTATCTGGCCCAACGGTAAATCCGGTAGTGCTCTCTATTATCAGCCCTTATTTATTTTTCGCTTTTGTGCTCGGGCCCCTGAATCCTCGGGGCCCATGGACTTCGTCCACCCTGTCCCCCCGCTTGCTACGCGCCTGCTTCTCAGTACTGCTTGAACAACAATGGGATTCTAGAATGTTCTCGTTGGTATACTCAAAAATGAGCTGACTCTACAGTATTTTGGACACCTTTAACAGGGCTTTTGCAACCCCACACTGTAAAAAAAAAGAACTGATAACACTTAATAAACACTAAAACATGTTTATTTTTATATTTTACAATAAACACTAAAACATGCTTATTTTTATATTTTACATAAAAGTATAGGAGGCGTTACAAATATAAATCTAAACAAGTTTGAGTGTTTATTAAGTATTATTTGTTGTTTTTTACAGTGCGAGATCTGCTCTTTGTAGGCAGTTCCACTTTGTTCCCATTCCATGATATGAGGAGCAATGAGGATTTGCCAAAATCCCATAATGCATCTAGTAGATATTACTCATAGAATACACATAAAATTTAGTTTGTCTTTAGATATCTGGAGCACATATAGATTCAATGTAAGTTTATCTCCAAATAGTTAAACTCCAGCACATCAGAAGCTTTACCCGCTAAGGTAAACTTCACCCTACACCAGCGGGTGGACGGGTGGATATCAATTTACAGTTGTGTATACAAAATTGCATCCTTAGGATCATGGTCAAAATTAATAGAATGATGCGCCTTGTATCATTCTCATGGATCAATGTTTAATCATGAAATTTTGCTCATAGCCTCAAGAAGCATCATTTGGGAAAGCTTGGGGATATGGAAAGCTATCAAACTTGCCATTGCAAATTGTGTAATCTGGTAGGAGGGAACTTATGTCATTAGGTCATAGGGGCATGGGTGACATGCCCCCAAGAAATAAAAATTTAAATTGGAAGGTGGCCCAGGCTTCCTTACACTAGCTCAGGCTTCCTAGTGTTATAAAATAGCATATTTGGGCACATTTCCGCAACTCTGGTTCACTTTGCTCCCTCAGTGGCGTAGCCAGGACATTTTTTTTTTTTAGGGGGATGGGGGCAAGACAACTTTCAATGTGACAAAATATGACTAAAATGGTCAAAAATTGGCTTAAAATCTTACACAGGGAGGGGCAAGACCATAGGGGAAGGCAGCCCTCTTACCCCCTGGCTATACTTCTGCCCCCTCCCCTGTAGGAGACAATTCATGCTACACCTCACCTTCTAGCTGCTCTATAATGGATGTGCATGAGGCTCAAGTTTATTAATTATGAAAGAATTCCACATTGTATATAGGTTAACATCCCTAACAAACCATAACACAGGTTTTGCTTGCTCCTTGTTAATAAGCAATGTGATGATGAAGATGCTCTTTCAAATCTGAGCACAGATTGCACTTGGAGTGACAGGTGAATCCATCATGATTTGTGTCAGAAGGCGCTATCTGCAATAGCTGCCATATAGACATTTGACCATTTCTGCATTCTCTAGTGTACACAATCTGAAATTATGACATCTGGCAGCTATTGCAGATAGGACCTTCTTGCCCTAAAACCTCGTTATGTTCATCACAAGTTAAGTTTTTAAAATGATTTACTGGCATCAATTTTTACTTCAAAATACCAAGACCAATCTCAAGAACCAATGAAGGAGTACTATAGCGATATGAATTCAAATGTGATGTGATGTGATGATGAAGATGCTCTTTCAAATCTGGGCACAGATTGTACTTGGAGTGACAGGTGAATCCATCATGTCAAGGGATTTATGTCAGAAGCCCCTATCTACAATAGCTGCCATATACACATTTGACCATTTCTGCATTCTTTAGCGTATAGACCTACAATAAAAAAGATATGACACATGGCAGCTATTGCAGATGGGGCCTTTTTGCTCTAAACACTTGATGTGTTCATCAGTCATTGCAAGTCAAGCTTTTAAAATGATTTACTTGCATCAAATTTTACCTAATAAATACCAAGACCATTCGCAAGAACCAATGTATGAGTACTAGCACTGTTTGTACTTGACTCATGTTAGATTTAATGTAGAATTTATTACAAAAATCAAAATTATGTTTGTTTGTTTTTTACAACTTTAAAATTTTTTGGATCTGTCAATTCACTTGTCATTTTGTTGATAGAATTTAAGGGTTATTTGGTTGAAATGCAATGTCAGTATTACAAGGTGTAATTGCATGATAGAATTGTTTAATGCTCTGCATGCTATAGCCATATCATTCAACGTACAAATTTTGAGTTATTTTCTCAAAACATCAAGAGCTATCTCTGAGCCAAATCTAGACTTGTTTCAATTTCAATGCATTTTTTATGTTCATTCCAAATATGGTCATGAAAATGAACATTGCTGACGTTTTTGAATTAAAACAATTTGAAACCTGTCGTCTGCAGTTTACATCTGCATGGAGAGAGTTAAGATAGAAAAATAAGCAATAGCTGCCATTTGTAATTTCCACCTCAACTACAGTGGTGTCCACACAGAAGCATTGACAATTGATTTTCATTATCTAAATCAATATATTATTGAAAAATAACACTTTGATGTTTTGCAAAAGTTCATTCTACAAATCATATACTTTGAAAACTTCCTTGATTTATTGCTATTAATGAGTTATGTAAGTTTTACAAAAATGTTGTTGTTTCAGCCCTCTTTACAACATAACTCAAGAACCACAGGACCTTCAAAAGTATACCTGTGATATTTGTATTCTTCTACACACTTGCTATGAAATGATCAATGCAATTTTTGCCAAAGCTCACTACCATTTGCAAGATGCTGTGAACTACTAAATTGCAATAGTTTAAAATAGTTGCTAACCTTAAAGAGATCAGGGTTCAAGTCATCCAGGTGTGCTTAAAGTGTTGATACTCTGACTCAATTCACCTAAAGTTGTCCAGAAATCATGGAAATCTAGGGTTCACCTAATCCGTCCAGTGAAATTTTGCAATAGTTATGACACTTTGAAAGGCTTATTGTAATTCTTAGGTTGTTTTCTTTCCATTATTATATTGAACATTAATAGGATGTTGTCAAACCCTTACTTTTATGGTGCTCCGGAAACAAACAAAAGGAACATTATTTTCTAAATTCAGCACACCCCTAAATCCTGGATTCACCCCAACATATAAAAGTGATGAGTAAAATCAGCCATTCCACCCCCCTAAAAGACCACCTGCATTCTACACTGTATAATATCACCACAAATTACCTTTAAATCTCAACATGACATTTCAAGCAGACTACAATCATAGCATCTCCAATTTTGTCGCATATTCGCAACTAATCCGCCACAAATCCCGATGTATAAATAATTTGCGTCGGCGATTGGCAGGCGTCTGATTTCACGTTTTGTCTCAAGCGCAAATTGACCTTAATCTCATTAATCCAGATTTGTCATTTTACGACACGGAATAAGATAATGCGACCTAATTGATTGATTAATGGAAAGTGTGCTAAGTCTCACTAGTGGGAAATCAAACCCGCTATAAACAGCGCCCCCAGGGAAATCAATCAAGGGGCAAGATCGCAGCACAGTGAAATGTGAGGAAATCACAGGTAGTCGTTCTCTTGGTTACTAAATGGAAACGTATGTGGCATATAATGTGTTGTTTTAGTCTAGTTTGATTTAGAGTGGAATTTTGTTGGTTTGATTACATCAAGATTGATTTTAATCTGAAGTTGATTTTTGTTATTCTTTATGAAACAATATTAATTAGACCTACACTTTTATATGGGGATCTTAATCATGTTAATAGTATGGCATATAAGAGAGTTCATGATGAGAGTTGACACTTTGGACCCACACATATCTATCTTAATGCCTTAAATACACAATAACGGTCAAATTTTAATGTAGTTATTTTTCAAATATAATAAAATATTATTAGTAACAACTGTTAGGAAACTTTTCTGGTCATTTTAATCCAAACTAATGAGGTAAAATGAAAGAAAACTCACTAAGTTTCTTTGCCACTCAGCTATTAATTCAAACTTGCTCTGTTGGTTTATAAACACAATGAATTTAGCCAAATTCAATTTGGTGTAAGTTGGGACCTGTGTAAACATAACAAATATGCCAACAAAACAGTTTTTGAAAAAAAAATGGCCAAACTCATTTTAAAAGACTGGTCCGTTGCTGAGGTGACACACGCTCCCTGGCACTACAAATTTCATCAAGTTGTCCGACTCAACCAATTCTAGATTACAAACATGAAAGGTGTGTTCAAACGTGAATCTCTGGAGATCACTTTCTGCATAATTTATATGTCTGAAATTTACAAAAGGGAGCTTTTTGTGTTAATATTCGCTGTAACAGGATAGCAAATGGTTAATACAATTTTTGAAACTACAAGCTAGTTGCTCTCATCTCCTGTGTATGTCTGCAATCATAGATGAATACAATACCAATAGAATACTTTGCAAAGATACTAATCTTACAGTTGCGAGTGATCAGCATGATATGAATGTTCTATAATTTTTTGATTAAAGTCTTTATCCCTGTTCTTTGACATCTATGGTTAAATGCAGAGGTACCGCGTGAACGTACTAGTGCAGTGCGATATATCCAAAAATATTTGAACCAATTGCTGTGGTAGTTAATCCTGTTACATCATCACTTCTATGGCGGATAGTTGTACAAAGCTAAGACATAAAATTTACTCATACAACTCATAAATATGCACTTATAGCATGTTTTGAAATGATGGAAGCAAGCATCGAGGAGCTACTATTTAAAAAAATTAAATGTCAATATTCATAAACTGTGGTAATATTTTTATTTTTTCCATTTTTATCTAAAAACACTAAAATCATTACCGATAAAATTATGTCTTCTGGTTTGATAAAAATAGCATAAAAATTTGTAATATTTATACTTCATTAATATTAAAACAAATTTTACTAAACTAATCAATAATAATTTATACACATTTTAATGATAAGAATATGAAAATAGCAATGCAATTTAACAAATTACATTCATTAGAGGCTAAATCAATACCACTTTGTTACCCCAAAATTATGGAGTTGTAGAACATATTTTTGATGACGTTTCAATTCTGTAAATAAATTTCTGTGTTCAACTGATACAAATGAGATAGCGCAAGCAAATTGTGTGTGTGTTACCTGCATTAAATGCATATTGAATGAGACAGATAGCATTAGGCTGTCAAACATGCTCATCTATCAATGCACAGTTCTTTAACCCTGGTATGTTTGTACATACATTGAATGACCTTTGGTACAAAAACTCATACTCCACAGCTTGAGGTCAAATATTGAGCTATGTTTGTGATATGGAGGTCATTGTATTGTGTAATTGGGGATGAGGCCATTTTTGACTCATAAGTGTATGGCCTGATATTCCAGATGCTGTCTTTAGAAGACAGTACGACCACAATGGCCTCATCCCAATGGCATAGTTCAATAACCTCAATCAAACAATGATAGTACAAAATTTGACCTCGAGTTGCAGAGTATGAGTTTTTGTACTCAAATTTTCAAAGGTCATTCAATAAATGTACAAATGTATTGGGGTTGAAGAACTGTGCCGTGATAGATGAGCATGTTGTGGATCCTAGTGAGATGAAATCGGATACTGGTAGTGTTGAATGCAACTACATGTATGTACTGTGGGCTTCGTTCAGGATAATACCGCTTTACAGGTTGCTTTTGATGGTAACTTTCTTTTACAAATTATCTGAGCACTTAAAATTCTTCCTATAAATAAGCCATTTTAATGGGAAGCAGTTTGATAGATAATATTAATTAATTTGACAGAAGTTTGTTATAATTAATTGGTGGCTTTTCTGATAAATTGGCATATTCAAATATGAAGTTGTATTTGTTTTTGTATTACATGTGTTGTTGGAAAGGTGACTGGGAAAAGAGTCATGACTTGAATAGCTCCCATTTGGAGTAATTTGACAAGTACTTGGAAGTTTGGAACACATGCAACTAACTCAAATACTTCACCTAATAGAAAAATAGCTACCACAAGTATAACAAATTAATTATGACTATTAATTTTAAACTTAAATAATAGCAAAGAAAAGTCTTCCCCCACACACATATTTTTGGAAATTGTAATAATTGCTTTTGTAATGATTAGCCAAAAAAGTCTTGAATTTGGGTAAAAACAAAGAAAACATAGAAAGTACCATCATTCCTTTTAAATACATCCCTTACTAATCAGTAGCACAAAGTTAGGGAATAAGAAATAGTTTGTAGTAATCAGTGATATATTAGCAGCAAAATGAAACAAGATCCACTCGTAATGCAAGTGTATGCAATTGATAGAAAGGAGAGAAAATATATTTAAAACAAATCATTTGGCTATTTTGTGAATTTGCCAAAAGTGCCAAAAACTGCTCCCTGTACTAATTCAATGGGGTTTAGTGATGATGAAAAATTGTAAGTAAAAAACACTTGTTTTTTTTGTTGTTTTTTTTTTGTTGGCAGGTGAGTTTTTCTTATCAATATACACATCCTGTATCATTTAGAAGCAATTGTGTGCAGGATTTTGTCTTTATTAAGCTGAATTTATACTACATTGCTGAAAGCTAACAATTGGTTTTTAGCCAATGAGGTAAACACTTTTTGTTGCGTTGGGTAAAGCACACCACTTTATTGGTCAATACCAATGGCTCATCGCTCAGCGATGGAGTATAAATTCAGCTTTAGATTTTATCACATTTGCCATTTGCACACATTGTTCCAGAAATATTGAAAACTGAATTTTGATTACTCGATATTCTGTTTTAGCCGATCACAGAATGTCCCTATTATTGACACAATGCAGCCTTGAAGTGGTTCATTTTCTTGTGCTATCTTCAGTAGATATAAATCAATATCAGCATTGAGGAAATTAAATGGCAAATGCTGATACAATCTGGAAATAAAGGATCCCGGTGTCTTATTTTATTGGATTTGTACGTTACTATTGTCAGATGGTGCAAGCTGACAAAATAGTTATTTCACTATATCCACAACATGCTCATCTATCAAGGCACAGTTCTTTAACCCTAATACATTTATACATTCATTGAATGACCTTTGAAAATTTGGGTACAAAAACTCATACTCTGCAAATTGAGGCCAAATTTTGCACTATGATTGTTTAATTGAGGATTTTGAACTATGCCATTGGGATGATGCCATTGTTGTCCAGAGTGAATCAGACAAAATAGTTATTTGTACATGTAAGGTGAACGTTGTATAGATTTTGTTCCATTCATAATTATGCTTTGGTTATATTTGGAAAGCTTTCTACTCCAGTGTGACATAAGGCTTGTAACACAAATTTGTGGCAGAAATAAGAATTTAAGATTCGAAAATACTATTATTTTCAAAATATCTTTGAAATACTGCAACAGCAAAATACTTCGTTTCATGACAACTTTAATATGCAAGTGTACAAAAATTTAAAAAAGAGAGAAAAAAATATTTTTTAAAAATCCTATAGAGCTTATGAATATCAATTCCAATATAATATTCATTCCAATATAATATTCATATTCATGTTAAAATGTAGGAGCATTGACTCTAAAAAGCAACAGTGTATGGTTAAGGATGTTACATAAAGTACCAGTAATTGTAGTAAATACGTACAAACAATAAAAATACATTTTCAGTATAATGGGTTTTTTTTCCAATTACGTACAGGTGTTTGATATTGTAAGGTTATTGTATCCTATCACTGGTATAAATTAATAGTATATTCCGATATTGGTCTATAAGGCTCCGATGGTGTAAAACAATCCCACCCTGGTGGGGCTATGTATCCCACCCCAGCAATGATGAAACTTGACAATAAATAATAGACAAAGTATTTTACACCATGGTGGTATTGATCAATTAATAACGACAATATACTTCCAGTGGTGGCAAAAAAACCCCAAAATTACGTAAGTTTCTACTTTTGCTGCAATTTTGGGCAAAATTTGTCTATTTTGCCCCCCCTGAAATTCACTTTCCTCCAATGCCCCCCCCACGAAAAAAATTCCTGGTGCTGCCACTGTATACTTCATTGCCAGTATGTATACAACAAATTGAAAAGATATTTTAAGCATTCATTTTAGTTAAAGGCAATATTTCCTGAATCATATCAACTTTTAAGCTATTCGAACAAATTCACTATTAAGCTACTCGAACAGATTCCAAATATTTGTTTGCATAACTGATAATGGTATTAATATTTTCAATATTTTTTGCACAGATGTATGATGATCATAAGACTATTGTATGCCCATAATAGCGTGGTTGCTACTCATATTGTTTTATGAGAACAGGTACAAATCCCACCCTGGTAGTGCTATTTATCCCACCCCAGCAATGATGAAACATGACAATAATAACAGACAAAGTATTGTACCCCATGATGGTATTGATCAATTGATAACGACAGATGGATAATCCATTGCCGATATGTGTCAAAGCTGTGTTGTGCTTGATTCCATGGTAAAACAAAAGGGTCTGAAAGTTTACGAGCTGCCATATGCATGGACACACATTTGCTTAAAATTTGGCATTTTTTGCCCAGAATAGTGTTTTTTAGTGACATCTTGTTGTGGACAGGGGAAAGAAACTGAGGGGGGAGGAGCCTTGGGTGATGCTGCATTCACCATGAATTACCACTGCCCCAGAGAAATAGAAAATGAGAATCGGGTCTCACTGCCATCTTTTAATTTTGTGGGTATTTGTGTTTTGCCCCGAATTTCAGCATGTGCATGGTGCTCGCAGACCATAGGTGCAATTTAAAATGCTTCATGGCACATTGATTTGAGGCTCTCCGCAAGGCCCTGAATACCCCCAAACAGTGGTGGTGTCAGGATTTTTTTGGGGTTATATGGGGTCAAAGTGAATTTCAGGGGAGAAAAGTGAATTTCAGGGTGGCAAAATGACTGAACTAATTAATCTTTGCAAAAGTGGACATTTTCATACTTTTGGGTTTTTATTGGGGGCTACTGGTGGGGCAAGAGTTCTGACTGGGGGAATTTGCCCCCCCCCCCCCTAGTGGTGCCACTGCGCCCAAATATCAACATACAGGACAGTAGAGGGAGTCAAAATGTTTCCCTCTCTATTTCTATTCATTGCTGCAGAACGTTCTTGTAATATTACTAAAAATACAAGTGGCAGCTATTGCATGTATCTGTCTCTTACAACAGCAACATGAATTTTGAGCTCAAGTTGAAAGTACAAGGTAAAGCCCCCTGGTTGCAATATTGTCATTCTCCCCGTGGATAATATGCTTTCATATGCAGTCAACTGAAGCGGTGAAAAGCCAAGTTTATTTCACGACTCCGATTTGTTTACGACCGTGAATCTATTACGAAAAGCACTTTTTGCTTCTGAGTAATTAACTTCAAATAAAGTTAATATGGAGATTTCATTAGTAATTGAACCGTACACGAGTTACACTTTTTGTCAGATTTTAGTCATTAGAACAGATGTTTTTGATGTTGAAAAATGATAATAATATATTAGGCTTACATTTTTTTCTCTTCTTTAAAAGGGCAGAAAGTGAGAATGGCAAATGTTCAATTCAGCATACCAAATATGATTAAATTATATTATCTCTAATTTGATAACCATACTTTGTTGCGTGTTTAATTGGTTGTACATATATGCCGGGTACATGCATTCTTGGTATCTTACACATAAGTATTGATCTCTGTTTCTTGGTCGAGGTGTATCTGTCTCTGTCTGTCTGTCTGTCTGTCTGTCTGTGGGTCTGTATGCCTGTCACTTTTCTGCTCTGTCAGCTGAATCCAAATTTGTCCTTTTCTGTAATGAGCTCTCTCATATCTATGTCTGCATCATCTATGCTTTGTGCTGTCTCTCTTCATTTAGGGCTCATATTGAAATACCCTACCACGCTTTCACACAGAAAGAAGGCAGGATTCCCCTTGCTAAGTGCGCGCGCTTCAGGAAAGGTCGGTCATAAAATGGATGGATTATATGCATCAGTGATACACCCTGCCTTTTGAAGTGGTCTGCTGACAAGGATTATAATAAAAGTTTATCACAGACTGGCAATTTTATTGATTGTTGAACTAATTGAACTAATCGGCTCATCGCACAACCCAGGAAAGCGCGCTCCTAATTTAAGTGGCTAATTGCAGTGTCATAATCACACAGGATTTTAACAAAAGAAGGCTAGCACAGGAAAGCTGCAGGATGGCGCACACCTTCCTGTGTAAGGGAATTTCAATATGAGCCCTTACTCCTGTTCCTCTTCTCATTCTTCTCTTCATTTCATCTCAGGTGTTATTGGTACCTTCATTCCTCCATTTTGTTTGGTCTCTTTATGTCTGTGTGTCTGTTGACTGTTGAGCTCTTCTTCTGACCTTCATTTAGTAGTCAAACCCTGTTCCTGTTTTTTTTTTCTGCTGCATTTCTTCCTCTGTTTCTCTGTGTCTGACCGACTCCTACACTACAAGATTCCTAGTATTGGGGTCACATGCACAGGTACACCGTGCATTGCCAATGTACTTGCCTGGTACTGTGCAGTAGTACCAGTGCAGTTGCCTGCCTGGAACTGTGCAGTAGTACCAGTGTAGTACCAGTGCAGTATGCCAGTACCACTGCTGGTGGTCCTGTGCAGTAGCAGCATTGGTACTATGTAGGTACTTTGTGTGCACTATTATACAGGTACCTTGGCGTCAGTGTACCTGTGCAGTTGGCACAATAAGAATCTTGTAGTGTACATCTGTCTGTCTATCTGGTGTTTTTTTCTCGTCATTTTGCACCACTGACTTACCAGGCCATCTTTTACTCTACACTTGAGTTTCTTAGCTCCTTTTCCTCCTAGTACATGTGGTGCTGCAAAGGGTTAAAAAAGTGCTCACTTCCTTTTTCCTGTACTCCTGAACTTGACATGACATATGGAATACATTATATGCGCTCTGTGATCAAGGGATTTGTATAACCCATTGGAAAGTGCTCTGCTTTTGTCAAGCTGAACATGTATGTTATCTGACTGATTCAAAAAACATATTTGTAGATTTAATGAATTACTTGAGCTGGTCTTGTGAATACTGAATCTTAACAATAGTCATTAACCCTGCTGTACTTCCGATTCTAGTTGTTTGATTTGATTTTTAATTATATGGTCATTTGTAGAACAACCACAAATGAATGCTGGAGTATAAAAAGCATGGGTAATTATTTGGTTTTGTCAAGGCCGTAGAGTCAATGACAATATAATTTAAATTTTTCTTTCTTTCTTTCTTTCTTTCTTTCTTTCTTTCTTTCTTTCTTTCTTTCTTTCTTTCTTTCTTTCTTTCTTTCTTTCTTTCTTTCTTCCTTCCTTCCTTCCTTCCTTCCCTTCCTTCCTTCCTTCCTTCCTTCCTTCCTTCCTTCCTTCCTTCCTTCCTTCCTTCCTTCCTTCCTTCCTTCTTTCTTTCTCTCTTTCTTTTCTTTCTTTCTTTCTTTCTTTCTTTCTTTCTTTCTTTCTTTCTTTCTTTCTTTCTTTCTTTCTTTCTTTCTTTCCTTCTTTCCTTCTTTCCTTCTTTCCTTTACTTCTTCCCTTCCTTTCCTCTCTTCCTCTCTTTCTCTCCTTTTCATCTTTTTCCTTCCCCCTTAGAGTCAATGACAATATAATTTAAATTTTTCTTTCTTTCTTTCTTTCTTTCTTTCCTTCTTTCCTTCTTTCCTTCTTTCCTTCTTTCCTTCTTCCCTTCCTTTCCTCTCTTCCTCTCTTTCTCTCCTTCTTTTCATCTTTTTCCTTCCCCCTTAGAGTCAATGACAATATCATTTAATTCTTTCTTTCTTTCTTTCTTTCTTTCTTTCTTTCTTTCTTTCTTTCTTTCTTTCTTTCTTTCTTTCTTTCCTTCTTTCCTTCTTTCCTTCTTTCCTTCTTTCCTTCCTTTCCTCTCTTTCTCTCCTTCTCTCCTTCTTTTCATCTTTTTCCTTCCCCCTTAGAGTCAATGACAATATAATTTATTTTTTTTCTTTCTTTCTTTCTTTCTTTCTTTCTTTCTGTCTTTCTTACTTTCTTTCTTTCTTTCTTTCTTTCTTTCTTTCTTTCTTTCTTTCTTTCTTTCTTTCTTTCTTTCTTTCTTTCTTTCTTTCTTTCTTTCTTTCTTTCTTTCTTTCTTTCTTTCCTTCCTTTTCCCTTCCTTCCTTTCCTCTCTTCCTCTCTTTCTTTTCATCTTTTTCCTTCCCCCATGCACTTTTTCTCAAATCACATCTTACATCATACCAGTGTTACACGTTTTACACATTAGAGTTTTATCGGCCATATAAATTCACAGATCATTTGTGAAAATGTCAATTTGGTGAAATGCTTGATAAATGGAGACAAATGCGTTAGTGTCCACAATAGATGTGTGTGGGAATTACTGGGTTTGGTGCACTTTTACTTATTTTGGGTCTTTCATGGTTTTATGTTAAATTGTGTGTTTTCTCTCTTTCTTTGTTTATTTTCATGTCGGGTTACATTTATTCTGGATACCACATTAGGCTAATGTATTTTATGTCTGCTGTGTGAAGTACATTGTAGTTAGTACAATAATGTACTGTAAAACATGGGAAGTTTATATCCAAAGATCTAAAGATTGTCAACAAACATGAACAAAGAAATCTTTCTATTTCCATGGCTATAATTACAAGTTAACTTGCATTGTGCTCCTATAATTTTTTGCTCAAATGTTGACAAAATTGGTTCCTTTCAAACAGTTCACATTCACTTGTAAAATTATTCAGAAATATTAATACATGCTGCAGACCCTAATATAGATAAAACTCTTTTAGCATGCCTGGTTGGTTGGTTGGTGGATTTTTGTTTATCAGTTGTCACAACAAAGGTATGGCCTTAAAGCTTTAATTGGCTTGTGTCATGTTGATATTGATACAAATATATGATATTTAATTTGATGCAATATCAGTTGATAAATATTACCAAATTTATTTGTTTCTATTTCATAAATTCGGTATTCACAATATAGATAAAATGGGCTGATGTGATGTGATATTATGCATATTTATTGATCATTTGTGTGCAACTCCAGGTGTTACTGTTAACTTGACATTGGTGGGGAATTTTTGTCTGGTATAAATTTCACAATATGAAAAAGGAAAGTGCAAATTTTGTCTGGTATAATTTTCATAATATGAAAAATGGAAAGTGCAAATGTAGGTGCTGAACATCTTTGTTGTGATTATTTTAGATTTAAGTTGCAAACTTAAACATGTGAAAATAAATGCTAGTGAAAATTTAAGTTCTGAATAATATTTCACCCACGTTAAAAGTTCACACAACCATCTCCGTCTCGACACCACAATCACAGCTGGACTGTGGCCCATTGCATGCTGCCAGGCAGTCAGCCAGCCACATGTGTTAGCACTATTGTAAACAGTTGTACGCAATCATTTACACATTTTTATGATAACATAACATTTACCACTCTTCGCATGTGAAGTGTGAACTCGATCTCTGGCTGCAGAGAGGCTGTGCTCGTTCATATCCAGCTACCCGGCAGTCGGTTCCCGACTGAGAGAGCCACGGTAGTCCAGTTACACCTTACACAGGCAGCACTGAATCCCTGTGAAACTAATAACTGGTACATTTTCATTTGGTTGACTGGGCACTGATCTCTTTCTAGTACTAGTATCGAAGTGGAGAGTTTATTGTGGTGGAAAAAAATCTTGCTGAATACTGACGGTGCACCGGGTCTATAGCCACTGGTGAGTTTTATTACCAACGCATGCAGACCCATCCATCGCATCATATATACACTCCACACACGCATGTTTTTATACTAAGTGCAGAGCAATTTTGTAGCACGACTAGTATTACCAGTGCTTGGGTTGATTGTGACGGACGGAGAGTAATATTGCGATACGCGTGCTCTGCTATGCACGGATACGAGTAACAATCAGATCTGATAGAAAAACCTGGTATAGTAGTTAAAGGGCTTCTTCGGTTGGTAGAGCAGATAACGACGTATTATGTAAAAAAAAAAGTGGATTGGTGCAATAACGAACGCCAGCTAGTTACTCACGCCAAGTACATGGTAAGTGTAATATTATCATCCATATGCATAATTATGTATGGCATATCTTCCTCTTTATATTCTTTGATGTGGAAACCAGCCATACAGGGATGGAATATTTATCATATTGCTTGGCATGGCTTCATATCACTTTATGGTAGAGTCCTGACTGACTTGTCGGCGTGGCGTCAGTTTGCGCACGTTAAATCGTTGTGAATTAGTCCATTTTTTGGTTGCAGCTGCGTCGTCATCGTGGTTATCATCATCATCAAGGGGGCTCTATGTGAGGAGGATACTCTATAGGGTGTGCGATAGTTTGTTTAGGATTATTATGAATTGGCAATGCATAGGCTTCTGGAGTAATACCAGTAGTAAGCACAATAAGGAGGACGCTAAGAAAGATGGTAAGATGCACTTAGAAGAACCATTGTCATGGAGATTTAGCAGGGGGAGGATCCGGGGTGGGGTTGGAGGTGGTGCCAGCCGGCCCCCAGTAAATCTGCACAATCGGTCTATTTCAGTCAATTTTGCATACTTAGCCCAGGCATGAGAAATTTCCTGCTGTTTTGTGGTTCAAATTTCCGCATTTTATTTTAATTTCAGCCCATTTTAGCCTTTTTAGCCTCATTTCACACGCTTTTTCAGGCTTTTTCAAACTTTTCGGGTTTTTTTTCATGGATGATCATTCTCATGCCTGTTAGCTTTTGTTTTATTTCTTTTTTTGCCTGGGTTAGTCATTCAGTGGGTGTTTTAAGGTATCCTCTGATCTTTCATGAGGTCCAGGGGTTGCCCACTTTGACAACTTTTTTCTCTTGCAAATTTTGGATCTGCCTTTGCTTAGGTTAAATATTAGAATACTCTGTTAGGATGGTTTAGATAGAAGTAAGTGGATTAAGGATTAGGATTATCATATCATAGGTTAGGTTTTTTAACCTATTTTATAGCATTAACATTGCCAATGTTAAGGTTAGGGCTATGCCATAGGTTTGGGCTTTATGAAATTGGAAGATAATTTTGTTTTTCATACTTAAGAATGTAGGGTTAATGCTACAGGCTAGGACATTTAAAAATGTACTATAGTTTGAAATCTGATACTTTTGGATGCATGAGATCTTTACACCTTGAATGAAAAAAATAAAATTGCTTCCGGTATACATTATTTGAAATAATAGTTGAGGGTAGGGTTTTAAGTGTTAATGTCATTTTGGTGGTAGGAAGTGGTTAGCTATAGATGTATAGAGAAGAAACTTGACACTGTTTCATATTATACAGCGTATTAGATTCCATTGTACGCATATATACCGTGGCTGCGGCTATAAGTTAATTAAACATCAGAGTCAGGTTTATGTTTAAGAGTATTAAAGAGGCATAAATATTCGTAAAAACTGAATACTTTTTTTTTCTCACTTGGGTATATAAGATAGCATTCATTTATAAGCTTATAACAAGGCTTTTGTTGTTATGGTAATAAATTACAGATTTTATTGGTATAATTTAGATAAATATGTATTCTTTAATAATTTGGATACCTACGCGCAATATTTGATAAGCTTATTATATACACTATTGCCGTTGCACTTACCTAATAAGATGGGGGAATAAGTCCAGAATACCGTTCGTGGATGCTGATGTATAGGAATTTGAACCCTGTGGGCACTCACTGGGGATAGGATAGAAATTGATTTCGATAGCAGTGTTTGTTTTAGAGCTAACAGTAGATATTCAATAACATTGACTCTATCCATCTCAATTTGAATTAGGTTGTGGCTATAGTATAGAGATGCGGATGGCAGTTGGTACATCTATACGAAGGGCTTTTTGGTTAATGTTGGGGAAATATGCCATGTGAGCTGTCTTGTCTTGAGGATTCCAATGCCTAAGTTTGTCCAGAAATGTATCCCTATTAACTGCCGATTGGCCTAAAAGAAGTTTTCATTATCACTTGGACCAATCAGCAACATTGTTAGAATAATTTCACCACACAAAAAAATTAGGGTGAATTATTTGCAAAGCTCCATTCTGATTGGTGATTAAAGTGAAGATATCACGTAATTGACCAATCAGAGGCAATGTTAGATCGGCAGGTAGTGCTCAGGGGGTTAATAAGTCGGGGATTGACTTAGGAATCGCATTTTTTGAGTACGCACAAACATACCCTTTTATGCCAATTTTACATGAATTTGATACCCTATTCACGTTACGCACATACAGGGACGGCTGTGAAAAAATACCCTTTTTACGTGAATCTTTTCACGCGTCTGATACCCCCTTGCCATTATATTGCCCCCCCCCCCCCCACGGGGGCCAATCCTCAAAATTTCTATGACCGTCTGAACAGGCCTAGTTTGTTTGAAACATTTTTTGCCAAAATGGGCTCATTGTTAATGACATAGTTCAGTGAACCCTATACAACACTGCTAGCTCAAACTTTGACCTCATGTTGGGGAGTATGAGGTTTTGTACCAAACCCACTTAAAGGTCATTCTATTCATGTACAAACATATTGGGGTTAAAGAACTGTGTCTTTATAATGAGCATGTTTAATATCGTAGTGCGAATCTAGATTTCATTCTGTTTTGTCGGTCATGCTTGAAATTTCCTTATAAAGACAGTAACATTGGTTGCACTATTTATGAATTGGGATATTCCTGTAGACTTGTTCGATGTTGCACTTTTTAATTAGGATATAGGTCTACAGACATTTTAATTAAAGTGTATAATTGGGATTTAGAGCATGCCTATGCGAAAAAGGCATGGTTAACCATGGTCAACCATGGTTCAACCATGGGTTTTGACCATGGTCAAACCATGGTCAACCATGCTTTGAAAAATGGCACCACGGCCAGAGACCATGGTCAACCATGGTTAACCTTTTGACCATGGTCTATCTAAAGTGACCATGGTCAACCATGGTTAAAACTTAGCATGTTTGACCATGGTTGAACCATTGTCAACTATAGTTCAACAACCAGGGTTTTGACCATGGTCAACCGTGTTTTTGACCATGGTCAACCATGTTTTTGACCATGGTCAACCATGTTTTTGACCATGGTCAACCATGTTTTTGACCATGGTCAACCATGTTTTTGACCATGGTCAACCATGGTCAACCATGTTTTTGAAAAATGGCACCACGGCCAGAGACCATGGTCAACCATGGTCTATCTAAAGTGACCATGGTCAACCATGGCCAAAAATTATGGGGTAAATATTTAACGGAATAAACTGCATAATCATATTATTTAGATTTATTCCGTTAAAAATCTTATTTTAACTTATCAAATTACTAGTTTTTATATTCTATGGTGTCAAATATTTATTCACAATGTTGTAAATACGCATTAAATACGATTAATAACAACAGAGGGCGCTTTTTCTCATTCACTACCCAGAGTCAACCATGGTCAGGTGAGGTGATGACCATGGCTGACAATGCTCAGCCATGCTAAAGCATGGTCGACCATGGTATACTTGAAGTAACCATGGTCAACCATGGTCAGGTGAGGTGATGACCATGGCTGACCATGCTCACACATGCTAAAGCATGGTTGACCATGGTATACTTGAAGTGACCATGGTCAGATGAGGTGATGACCATGGCTGACCATGCTCACCCATGCTAAAGCATGATTGACCATGGTATACTTGAAGTGACCATGGTCAACCATGGTCATGTGAGGTGATGAACATGGCTGACCATGCTCACCCATGATAAAGCATGGTTGACCATGGTATACTTAAAAGTGACCATGGTCAACCATGGTCAAGTGAGGTGAAGACCATGGCTGACCATGCTCGGCCATGCTAAAGCATGGTCGACCATGGTATACCATGGTGACCATGGCAACCATGGTTGACCATGGTCAAGCCACCATGGCTGATCATCGCTGACCATAGTTAACCATGGTCAACCATGTTTTGACCATGGTTGACCATGGTTGACCATGCTAGCACGGTTGACATTTCGCCTAGGCGGGTTTGTTTTGTACACTTGCATTTACAAGCCTGTCAAAGAAGCCGTTTATGTAGTCGTGAATATATGTGTATGGCATTTGTGTGGATGGGTGCTGTGTAAAATTAGATGTGTGTGGGGGTGGGTGTTTGCCAGCAAATGAGGACACACACTCGCACGTCACATTTAAACTGTGGACCACTCTGCACTGATGGACCGTCCACGGTTCAAGGAGGTCTACAAACGACCGCAATAATTGCATGTCTAATGTATTTTGCACAACATGTCCTCGATCGTACGTGATTACACATGGGGGTGTGTTTGCATGGGGTGGATGTGGGTATGTGTTTGCCATCAAATGCGGACATTTTTTATGAAACTGGACATTTCAACCATGGGCGTTATTGCGACCGGGGACTGCACAGAGCTAATTAGGTTGATTAGTACAATAAAGCATTATCGAAAAAGGGCAATATTTTGTGTTGCCACATCTTTCACAATTTAACCCATATAATCAGAAAAAAGAAATCTGTAGATCCAAACGAAATGTGTGAAATTAAATAAGAGCAAAGCTTACGATTCAAAAAATTCCTCGCAAAAAAATGACTACATTCATGGAAAAGACATTCACTTCTTCTCGTCAAGGACCAATTCGTACCCTACTTCTTGTTTGATTAAAACAGTAACTTGATACACGGGAATTTGCGGACTTCCCATGCATGCCAAATTCTGCTCATCACATATCATTCAATACTAAATCTCCCATTCACTCGTTTGTAATAGTATATGATTGAACCCGAATGGACTGCAAGGTGATACCGACTCTATAGTTGGTTCGTTAACCTTGTCAGGTTACGGGAGTGGTAGTTGTAAAAATTCACAGTAGGTTTGTGAGAAGTAACTGCAAGCAGGGATGATAGAGGAGCACACATGTAGCATGTGCAGTTCAGTTGTGGTGTTGACTTTGGGTTGTGAAGGCAGAGGTGTACCGACAGGGGGTGTTGGGGGTGGGAGGGCAGGGGAGGGCAGGGGCACAAGTTGCCCCACTGGCTCGAAATACAGAATAAAATTGACCAAAATTTGTAATGTGCATTGTCCTTTGGCCATAATTGTCCAAATTTTGCCCAATTTTATAGCTAATAATTATAAATTTTCACATGCTTAGCATGCATTTGTCCTCGTAAAATCATTTTAGTTGCGGGTCAGCGGGACGTATTGGAAATTGTGCCCCCTTGACTCGGTAGCTCCAGTACGCTGCACAAGGGGGGGGGGGCATAGTCTCCCACTTTGGTCCACCAGTCATGGGATTCACACTAAATCATGCAAATTGGCAGAATATGAGGCTGATAAGGCCAAAAAAA
This sequence comes from Amphiura filiformis, assembly GCF_039555335.1. Lineage (NCBI taxonomy): Eukaryota > Metazoa > Echinodermata > Ophiuroidea > Amphilepidida > Amphiuridae > Amphiura > Amphiura filiformis. The sequence continues at coordinate 24,657,139 of NC_092631.1, read as the reverse complement.
AGGGGGGTGTCTCAAAGCTCGCGCGCGCATTTGTAAAATTGCGCGATCTGAAAAAAAAAAAGAAATGCAGAAATTTTTTATTTCAAAATTTTTTAATATTTTTTCCGAAAAAAATCGGCGATAAGTCGAGAATAAAAAATATTTAAAAAAAAAAATCGCATTTCGCATTTGTTTTCAAACCACTCGTGAGCTTTGAGATGGACCTTTATTTTGTTTTTTTGGTCTAACATAATTTTCAATCCTTCTTTTGGCTGTATATATAGTGGGGCAATCATTTTGGGGAATCAAAACCTTGCCTCCCCCCAAAAAATATATATATAATATGTTCGATGTAGGTATACATGCTAAAATGTATAAACATAAATTTTGGACCAAGTTATTGACAACCGAAGATAAGCTTATTATATTTTGATATGTGTTATATGCTGAACATATTTAATTAAAAACAGTTTTGTCCTAAATGAATGAGCAAAATATTTCCGGTATACTGATGAAAACGTGATGAGATTTACAGTACTCGCCGCAAGCGATATTTTTAAGTGTCAAAATATTTTGATGGCTGTAATAACATTTTCAAACTGTTTTTATTTTCAGTCAACTTCTCCCATTTGGAAGCTATTTAGTAAAATTATTCTGTCATTTATTTTGACGTCACAAAAATTATTTGAATATTTCATGATTAGTAAAGTATGAAAGTATAATTAAACAAAATATTTCGCTTTTAAAGTAACTAGACCACATGGATTAATAATAAGGACATACGAGAAACATAAGGTTCATACATTGTGCGTGCAATCGCAATGGTATTATGATTATAAATACGCCAAGAGCCCCGAGGCTATGGAGAGAGAACTATCACTATGGACTACAATGGCCTCAACCCAATGGCATAGTCCAATAACCTCAATTAAACAATCATAATACAAAATTAGACCCCAAGTTGCAGAGTATGAGTTTTTGTACCCAAATTTTCAAAGGTCATTCAATGAATGTACAAATGTATTGGGGTTAATGAACTGTGCCCTGATAGATGAGCATGTTGTGGATGATGATGGAGTCCTGTAATAACCTATCTCACCATTTAAATATTTGCAACATATTATACGATGTTACAGCACCGTAGAGATTTTACTTTATTATTAGGATGTTGCGAGATTTCATTTTCAGCCCGTAATATCGCGATATTATTCCCCCTTGCGGAGAAAGTCCCAAAGAAACAGGCATTTATCTTTTATGGGGGATATATATGCCTTGGAGCCAAACTAGTTAAGCTAGGAAAAGTTCTTGCAAAGATGAACAAGCCTTAAACCTCTCGGCTCGTTTGTAACTTATAAGCTGATTTGCAAATGATATTATGGTTTTGAAATTAAATAATATACCAAGTTTGGTACATTTGTTTTGTCACCATGGTAACAAATTCAAGATAATATTATTTCCTGTGGAAAAGAGTGTTTCGGTTCTTTTCAATCAAGATATTACTATTTTTGCAGAAGTGATTTTGGGAAAAAGGTTATGATCTTTTGAGTATTAGAAAAAATTCATGGTTAAATCATCAAATGTACTTTCTATATATTTAGTGAAAATAAGTGAATTGATGCATGTTCTATGGTTGGTGGTACCAGGTGGTACTCAGTTGCATCCGGGTTCCATATTTTGTCAAAGCTACATATGATTGAATGGGAAAGCAGAATACATTGCCCTTAAAAATCAAGGACTCGGAGCAACATAATCGGATTATGCATGAAAAGAATGAACATTTTAATATTGCAGGTTAAGTATAAGAATAAATGAACTTGAAAGATAATCTTGGTTCCCAAGAGTTAAGTCTTCAAGGTTTTTTTGACAAATGTCAGCGCTGAATCAAATCTTGTGTATTGAATTTGGTATTCACTGCTTTGGTATAAGGACACATACTTTAAATAATGTTAGCTTTAGGGTGACTGTAAATTACTGTATTTTTAAGACTATGTAATAATGTTAAATAATCATACATGAATAAAATGTATTTTAGGAGAGATTTTTGACATCTAGTGTTAAGTATTCAAAATGTATTTTTCATGAAGTACAAAGAGTGTTAAGCAAAATTGTTACGATTTTTTAGCTGGGGTATCTGGGACCAGCTGTACAATAGCATATTTTCTTACTGCCCTCCCCCCGGTGGAGGTGGCCAGCAATGGCAAACTTTTCATGCAACAGACAAGTTGTTCATAGTTACAGGGGGGAGGGGGGCATTTGGCCTGAAATGTCATAAGGTGGCTGAAAAGAACAACAAATGGGTCATTTTGCCTGAAGGTGGGTGGGGACACATCCCCCTGCCCCCTCAGGATTAAGCCCATGGTGTCAGCTTCATTTAGATCTGGACATAGTGGATTAATCTGGATTTTAAAAAGTACAATGGAAACATCACCCCAAAGTGTTTCTCTCTACAAAGCCTTGTGCGTGTCAATTTGCTTATCCGGCGTGTGTCAGTCATAGTGGCCTAATTTTGTTCCAACCGACCATGCAATCAAAGTCAACAATGAAGACAGAAAGAAGTTAACAAGTTCATCCATCCGTACCAAGTCATCTTAGAAGAAAATATGATGGGATACCTGGCAATATGTTACCATGGGAATGCAAAAAAGTACATAGCTGCCGTATGACATTTATTTGTGTGTGTGAACAAAAAATGCAGAAATTGTGTCAGAAGCGTGCTATGCCCAGGGTATGTGCAATTTGTTGATGTGCATTTTTTTTTCTCAACTCAATTAGGGAAACTGTCCTAAAGGTGATGCACAATTAAATAGTTTTACATTGTTTAAATAAATAAATAAATAAATGTCGGTGATTTAACGTGCGCTACACCTAAGTACCAGCACACTTCAACAATTATTCCGCTGCCAATAAATAAATAATTGATTTTTAAAATCATGTGCATCTGGTGCATCGGAAACTATGTGCTAGAGTACTGATTCACATTTTTGGTGTCATCACTGTGGTTCTTGGATAATGAATAATTTATTTGCCAGGAAATTCTTTGGCAAGAAAATTAATAGATTTAATTAATCTGTATTTCTCTCATATCTCAAGAATATTTTGATGATATGAATTGGAAGTGTGATACTTGAGTTCCTTGACCAAAATGTATTGGAAAAATTGAAAATGAATGTGAAATCTGTGCACCCTCCAAACCATACAGGACAATGTTTTCAACAACCAAGCTAAAATGGCTCTGGAATTAACCCGATTGGATAAGTTGGTAGGGTCCTTGGAAGGCAAAACTGCCAAAGGGGGTTCCTCAGCCCCCATTCCAGGGGGGACTCAAGTTTGGTTTGGGTAGGGATGTGCTGCTGAGAATTTGAAAATGGATTGATCCATTTACCAAGATTTGCCAAGAAATTAATTTTAACCTTTTGCTTTAACGAACAAAAGTCAAAATTTTTGGTCAAATTTAATCCAAAGTTTTTGTAACTTTTCCCAATTTTTTTGGAAAATTAAAAAAATTGTGGCTACAGTTAGGCAAAATTGATCTAGTTTTCGGGGGAAAATTGGACAAATTTAGAAAACATTATCCATCCATATACCGAAATTAGCTTAGGCAAAGGGGTTATTGGTATACAAAATGGTCAAACATGTGACTCGTATGTGCAGCACATCCCATGGTCATTTGTACTAAGTACCCTTCCAGGTTGATCCTCATTCTTCTAACCCCACATCATATGAAAGCTACTTTTCAGATGCTTTTCTACTATAGATAAGCTTACATACAAAGGCAATTTTTCATCAGCCTGTGAGCAGCTGTGTACATGCCGATGCTCAAAATCGTATCCCATGATATGGCGGTATCACTTTTGATTATGTTAGATGTCAGCGTACTTTGCAAGGGAATAGAGCGAGGTTTGTCCGACTACCTACTGATGACAAGCAATTGACAAGATCCTAGTGTATGTTACCTGACAGTTACGATGTCGTTATTTGGATTCATGGCAGTATTTGTATTATAGGGTGTGCAAATAAAGTACCTCAATGTAGGTTGATGCGCATCAATATCGGTGCATGTTCGATTGTCATTGAATTGTCAGTATATTATAGCTTTTTGAATTGGAAAGATTATTGAACAAAAAAAAAGTGAAATATGGATTTGCATAACAAGTGGCTCAATTGGCAAACAAATCCCATTAATACATTAAGGTGGGTCGGGGTGGGGGAGCATGACCCAGCAGTGTATGCACTCAAATATTGAGACAAATAAAGCTGACACACAAGAGACAAAGAGTTCACAAGGTTTGATATACTGAGGAAATGGGTGCCATTTCTACCCCATGAGCATAATTTTTCTCGGGAGGATGAAAACACCCACAATTTTTGTTTTGATATACATTTTGTCCTTAACTCAAGAGTTATGCAAATATAAATGTGATTTTATTGGCTTCCTTTGACTCATTTCCTATAAGAACAAATTTTTAATTCAATGGCTAAAACTGGGAACAAAAAACCCGCCATCCCACTCGCTGCAATCAAAATTTAAACCATCTGGGTCTAATCCAGATTCTAAAATACCATGTATGTAGAAACCATGCAACATGTATGTTCTGTACCCCATTAAATATCCTGCAGGTATAACCCTACTGTATATACAATGTTTGGTTTACCTTATGACCAAAGAGTCTTGTACTATCTATGTATGTATAGGACTCTCGGTTCACTTGCATCGGAAGCCGGCCAGGAATGTTCTTTGCATCATTATTATTAGGTTGAATGTTACAGCGGAGATCAAAGCTACTATACGTGTAATGGGATATTGTAGCAGCATTTTTTTTTCAAATTTATTATACAGTTGTGAGCAGTGTTTAAAACCCAATGGGTCAAAAGCATCTTCTGTGAGCTTTTAAATTTAAATTTGTGGTTTTGAAATTGAATTTAACAAAATTAAGTGCAAAAATAAAAGCCCAAAACATTTTTGAGCTATATAGTAAGTAGTAAATGTTTTCTATATTTAGATAAGTTCATTTAAAGTTTCTAGCTGTAAAAGTTGGTTGAAATATCTTGTAATACTACTAATAGTGTAATTTATGACAATTATGAGCTATGTTATGTCGCAAATTAGGTGACAAAAATGTAATTTTTAATCAAATCAATTCTTTACTCCTATTGCTATTAGCAATGTTCCTGTAGTCATAAAGGGTACACATTAGTTTGTGCATAGATACTAAAAATAAATTTAGTATCTATGGTTTGTGGGTTACTCTGCCCTAAAATGCAAAAAAGGAACATTTTCAGGATTCGAAATTTTTGTGCCATTATTTTTTTGCACTTTGCTGATTTTGATTATAAATTGTTTCACTCATTTTAAAATTTTATTTCACACTTTCAACTTCCTTACATAGACCTGTCCACAGAAGGGATATATGCGTAAATTTTTATTTTCACAGAAACTTTTTGGAGCACGAAAAGTGCAGAAATAAATGTAGTCCATTTTCATTTTGACAGTATCTATGTCACCTTAATTGCAGAATAGCTAATTAAGCTTAATCTTTAACACATTATTATCATAATATCATGCACAAGTCATATTTCAAAGTGTCTATTCCCTTTAAAGGTGATCCTCCCTCTGGTCTATGTATATAAATAAGCTTATGGCATCTTTTGTTGATGATGTTAAAACAGCGTATTTGGATAGGCTCTCTGCTGGTATTATTTCTGTTTTCTTGGTAGTTGATATGCAGTTCTATGCTTGGTTTGTAAAGGGCATGGATGGGCAGTTTTAAAAGTTATAAGTCAAAGATATTAGGTTATGTTTTTGGGGACGAGAAAGATGCTCATATGGGTTGCTGGGTTCAGGATGGCTGCAGCGGAATCATCATCGATATTCAGTAACACTTATACCAACTTTTGAGAGATGTAGCAATTGGCTGGAAGAAATTTTAAGCGAAAGGATGCTGCTGGATACTTTTAAATAAAATAGCATCAATATTTAGCCACATATAAAAAGTGCAAAATTTTGAGAAATTGCCGTATGCCGAAAGAAACTTTTTAGTGCAAGATTACATTTTGTGCCTGGACATTTTGTGACTGAATATTGCAGGTATGTTTTATTAACCAGACTTTTTCAGTAATTACTGAATTTATTTAACAATGTGCGATGAAATTTCAAAAAAGGAATAATTTTACTTTTTTTGATGACATTCTTTGTCACTGACTAATGTGCATGTTTTATAATATTTCTACTATTTTGGGAGATTTATTTGTCTGTAATGGAGTTTGAATGATAAATCAGATACATGTTTGTATATTTGGCTGACAAATCTTGCTTTCAATTCCATAATTATAACATTATCTATTGTGTGGTAGAAGGAATGTTATGTTGATAGATTTGTGAACCATGTTTATGTCATGATGCATTGCTGAATAAGTAAATAACATTAAATCATTTTAGAAGTGTCAACTTGTGCTATATATAGTAAGGCATGATATATAAGAAAATTTAAATTGTTACAGTGCTATCTTCAGTAGAAAGCAAACACGTAGATTTCAATGTGAGCTATGTTAGGAGTTTGACATGAATAAGTTGGAATCTAAAATTACATTAATTTGATTTTGGTAGTGCTATCTTCAGTAGATAGTAAACAAATAAGTTTTCAAAATTTGTCATGTTAAGGCATGATGAATTATGGAGTTGGAACTTATGTATACATTGTATGTGCTATCCTCAGTAGATAGCACACAATTATATTTGAATTTGTGCTATGTTCTGAGTTTTGACATGAATAAGTTGAAATTAAAAATTCATTTTGTACATTAATATAATGTTGGTACTAGTAGATAGCAAAAAAGGCATGATGAATAACACAATTAGAATTTAGTTTTACATTCTATTAGCTATCTTCAGTAGATAGCAATTAAGTAATTATATTATATAACTCTTTTATCACATATATTATACAACATGAGTAAGTTAATAGTTAAATTACATTAATATAATGCTATCTTCAGTAGATAGCAAGCATATGTTTTCAAAATAAATTTGTGTAACATGAAGGCATGATGAATTATGGAGTTGGAACTTAGTGTTAAGTATACATTGTATTAGCTATCCTCTGTAGATAGCCAACAACAATTTGACCTATATTAGGGGATGAGTAAGATGAACTTCAAAATGGCATTAAATCTGCTATCACCAGTAAACAGCCACGAATATCAGGTTTTCACATTTTTTTGATGAATTATGCAGTTGGAACTTAGTAGCACATTCTATGAGCTACATGTATCTTTAGTAGATAGCTAAAATTATATATTAATTTGTGTGTGTTCAGGCATGAGTAAGTTGAAATTTAATTAAAATTACATTTATTCAATTATTGCAGTGAGTAAATAGCAACACAATTTAGTTTCCAAAATCGGTGCCATGTTCAGGCATGTTGAATTATGCTGCTGTAAGTAAATGATCATGTGAGCTATCTTCATTAGATAGCAAAACATTGGATAGCAATTTGAGTTGTGTTTGGACATGAGTAAGTTTACATTTCAAATTGCATTGATTAAAATATTGTGGTGCTATCTTCAGTAGATAGCAAAGAAAAAAATGTGTGCCATGTTCAAGCATGTTGAATGATACAGTCAAAATTTAGTGATCGTATGCGCTCTCTTCAGTAGATAGCAAAACATTGGATATCAATTTTTAAAGGCTTAAAAGCTGTGTTTGGCATGGTAGTTTTAAATGGCATTTAATTAAATAATGAATCAAATTATTGTAGTACTATTTTCAGTAGATTGCAATAATTGTTTTATGATGAATTGAAACTCAGTGATATATTGTTCTCAAATAATAGTTTACAAAGACAGTGTGATTTTAGGTAACTGCAGTTTATCTTCAGTAGATAGTAAAAAACATGCAAAAGAAAAATAGATATCAAATTTTGATGTATGCGAAGGCACAAAGAGATACACAGGTGAAATCCAGTAATAGTTATGTTTTCTTGGTTTCATTTTAATTCCTGGAGAGTTTATACTTGTGATATTTACCGGTGTATCTTGTGCAAATAAAAAGAATTACAAACATTGTGACTTTAAATGACCATCATATCTTTGGAGAGCTATTTTCAATATTATCAATTTCAAAATTTTTTGAATTCAAACACATGTGTATTTTAAAATAATAAAATTTAGTGCAATCGCCTCCTAAATTTGTGGGAGCAGTTGTTACTTGGACAGAATTAAACCTTGTGGGGCTATTATCAGTAGATAGCAATAAGTTGATATATTGAAGATATCTAAATTATTCAAGAGAGTGTATGTGAATACGCAATTTGCATAGAGAAGAGCTGAGTATCTGTTACAAGAAATATGTTTTATATGAAATCATATCGGTATAATTAAACCCTGCAAGCACAGTGAGAAGGACAAATAAGTTGAAATATATTCATTAAAATACAATTAAAAGAAGTTATGTGAGTGCAGTGTCTTCGGATAATTCATCAGGATAGCGACAGGCTTCCTAGACTGACCAGGGCATGAAATAAGACCCTCTGTTAATGTTTGGTTTAGCGATTAAGATATAGATAGTAGGAAGACAGACAATTTCTTGAATTAAAGAGTTCAAAGAAAGAGAGATGGAGAGAGGAGGTGAAAGAGGGGTAAATGGACGGAGAGCGGCCAACTGAGAGGAGAGAGAGACAGAAAGAGAGAGAAATGGAGAATGGAAGAAAGAGGGTAAGATTGGATAGACGGAGAGCATCCAATGGAGAGGAGAGAGGGGGAGAGAGAGGGTGGGGAGAGAGATGGGTAAATGGAGTGTGGCCAAGAGAAAGGAGATGGAGAGGGAGTGGGAGAAAAGGGTTGTATATTGAAGGAGAGCGGCCAATGGAGAGGAGGTCCGAGAGAGGATGGAGGGGGGAGAAAGAGAGGGGGGAGTAAGATGGGTAGATGGAGGGAGAGTGACCAACAGAGAGGAGCGATATAGAGCAGGGGGATACATAGAAAGAGAAAGAGAAATGGAAGTTATGGTGTGGGAGTGCATAATGTTTAAGAATGGCATATCACTGTATATCAAGATATGCATGAAGTTTCCTTATTTTGCAAGAGACAGTATACCGGTATACATCTAAAATTATGCGGTTGAAATCTCATATCCTTGATAATTTGTTCCCTGAAGGCCTTAGATAGACTTTTATCAATATTCTATTAACAATTTTGTATTCAAAATAATGAACAGGGGTTTCCCCTTCAAATTACAAAATGAACTGAAAAAAATTTTTTTTCCATTATTGTGTGATATTTCATTTTGTGAAATCAGTGAAATTAATATCATTTATTAATTAAATGAAATTTATATACTGTGCAAAGAATTTGAAACTATACAATTTGGTTAAAATTCCACATTGCTCTTTTTCTGCTATATTTTTGAACGAAAGCAATATGCCTAGATAAGCATCATGTGTACAGAGTATAGAAGATACTAAATCCCCCTAGAGATGCGTGAATGGACAGTTGTGGGCTACTTGTAATGCTTTCTAGCAATCCTCTATGGAACAGAGATAAAAACTTGTTCAATGGGCAACTGTATTTTAAACGTGTGATGTAGGAATTCATTCCGAACTGACTCGTAAAATTCTATAAAAGTGCAAATTGGATTTCTATTTCATATGACAATTTTATTTCACAGTTTTTGCATAAAAATGCATAGATGTTTGACTGTCAAATGCAATTATTCAATGAAAGTTTTAAAATACTAGAATATTCAGTTGAAATTCTGCACTTTTTTGGCATTCATATTCCAAGGAAATAAATGCATGAAATAATAATGTTCAAATTCCAAATAAAATTTTTCACTGACTATGCATCATTCTTCTACTAAGCAATGAATTTGCCTTCTCTGAATTCTGCATTAACTTTGTATCACTTTGCAAACTTCAAGGTGTTGAACATTGTTATGTCTTGTCTGCGTGTATATAGCATATTGCTTACTGTAGGAAATTGAACATTTGGGATTTTAAATGTAAAAAATTATTACATCTGAATGTCCCTTTAAAAAATGATCACATCTGAATGTCCCTTTAACTTCTAATAAGCTATTCCAGTTGAAATCCATACACCCCGTATGGAAGACATACCCTTAACCCCCCACACAGGGTGTAGATATCATTCATAACCCTATTTGAAATGGACACTCCCTGTGTGAGAGATTATAGTCATATCTTCCATTGAGGGTGTATGGATTTCAAAAGTAATAACCTAATGACAAAGTGAACATTTAGATAAAATCATCGCATGTCAACTCGGTCCATTCCCTGAAACAGTAAGAGATGCACATAATGAAGCAGGGAAGGTATCACACACTTCCCATAATGCATTTCTCCCATTTCCTTTATTTCTGATTTGCTATCCAGTGCAACATGGGTCGATAGTTACGAAATGTGCCTCATTAAACAAAGCAAATAAAAATCTTGTTTATTTCTTGACTATTGACCCATGTTTGGTCAGTATATTCTCAACATGAAAACAAAGGGAACCTGTACAAAGTAATGGGAGTGGAATTTAATGAAATAAGGTGATGTGTCATATTGCAAAGGATTCTGGGAAGGGTAAGATATCTTCTGTGATGATGAAGGAAAAGAGCAATGTCCAGTGAGTCAAAAGCTCTACTCAAAATATATCACATTAATGATATACTAACATTGCATTGTACTTGAACATGTCTATATTCTTTCCGATGAGGTTATATGAGATTGGACACGACCATGTTTATTTGTCACTCTTGGAGGGCAACATCATAGTGAATCTATGTATTATTTCACTGTATGTTTCCAGCAAACGTACTTGAACGTTTACGTCAGGATACTACCAAATATGGCTGCACTCTTGGATGTCTCCCTTTCTTTCAACACATTGGACACCTCTGACCAAATCAGTGGCATATCCAAGGAAGGGGGCAACTATCCCCCCTGTAAGAAGCCCCCCCCCTTTTTATGGTATGCTGGCTGCCCTGATATTATGCTTTTTTTTGCACTTTTTTTTGGCCTATTCCCCCTTAAAAGTTGTTTTTCCCCGCCTTTTGCCCACCCTCTGAGAAAATGCTGGCTATGTCACTGGACCAAACCACTCTGAGGATGTGTCCCCATCCCCACTCCAGGATTGACACCCTTGCCTAGGTGCTTCCCTTTCAACTCACATAGGCACGTCACCACAAGGAAGTTAAGGTTCGAATATGTACGAGTGTATTCTCGGTATAAAGATCTTTCCATTTTTAACCAAAGAAAATTGTATCATTTTCGGAATCAAATTGTTATAAATAAAAAAAATTAAAAAAAACACTCTGTATTGAGATTGCCACAACCTGAAATACTACAGTACTTTTTCCCATCAAAATTCTTTGTTTTTTTACCTCTAAGCAGTAATATCTAAGCATCACTTCAATATATAGGGGCCTATATATTTGAATGCCTCTTCCCTTTCATGGGTTATATAATTGTACACTCTCATTCATGCGATTTTAAAATTGGACGTTTTCATCATCACTGTTACTTTTAGGAATTGTTTAACCAACCCCTACAGGCTATAGCGTTAAAGATATCAGCAATAAAGTTCATCCTAAATTTGATATATTGTCTACGCTTAATTTCATTTGTCTGCTACAGGATTTTATGGCTTTGCTCACTGCTCTTGGTTTCAAACTGGTAGCCAGGAAAAAAATGTCATAATCTGTGATTCCTTATTAAATTTCAGGCAAAGTCTCAAGAACCACTATGAATACTAGGCATTTTTGCACTCATTTGAAAGACATTTTCATGCTGAATTTATTATGTGATGAAAATTACCATTTTCGTACTTTTACGAGTCCATTTTTGAATATCAGAAATTGAATATACATGCTACTTTATATGCACTTGACTTTCTCATACAGAGGGTTTTAATGTTACAAATCTTCTTATTCATCTTGCGAGAGCATAGAATAGTGCTATTGCTTTATAGAGCTTGTCGCAATATGCGAAATCATGAATGATTACCATGGAAAACTTGCGTCGTGGTAGGGCTGAGAAAGAAGATTCATAGGTGTTTGTAATGTAAAAGCATCAGTCGGCAAAACATTGGAGGATATAAAGCTGTGATATATGAAGTTGTTAAAAACATGTTGATTGTTTGTTAAGTCTCTAGGCTGACATTCCTATGAGGGGTAACATTCTTGCCAGGTCAATGGTGGGTTTGGTTTTCAACATTGGAGTGTGTCATCCAGTATTTAAGCTTATTGAATTATATGTTTGGCAGCATTTAAAGGAACATTTTCATGCATTTACCTTATTCATTGGATGACTTTATTGAATGATTGCATCAAAAGTTGAATCTGTGAGATCAGCTGTTATAAATATTTCTGAAGTTTTCCTTTGTCAATTGGTTGCACATCGCATCAAGTTTAGTAAAGATTTGTCAGTACTAAACGTATGGAATAATACGTTATGGTTTTTTAATTTAAGGGGGTACTACACCCCTGGCCAATTGTTTGCCTATTTTTGCACTTTTCTCAAAAATTATAGCACATTGGTGACAGGTATTAAGATATATATATATTATAGGGGCAAAGACTACAACTACTGCACTGAAAATTCAGCAACTCAAGGCAAGTAGTTATTGATTTATTGATCAAATATTGGTTTTCCCACATTTTTGACAACTCCACAACTGTTGTCTGTGCTGAAATAAAATTTTCAGTGCAGCAGTTGTAGTCCTTGCCCCTATAATATACATATCTTACTTGTCACCAATGCGCTATAATTTTTGAGAAAAATGCAAAAATAGCACACCTAATTTGGCAGGTGTAGTACCCCTTAACTGACTTCTGTGTGAATGAATATCCTATATACCTTCATATTCAATGTTTGATTTTGTCTTTTTTAATTAAGCCATAATGTACGATCATGTAAAACAACACATATAATGGAGTCGGCTAAATTCATTACATTTCAAGGACAACAGGGACTCCAACAGAATACCACACTTAATACGGCCAAGATAGTAATTGGGTTTATTACATTTAACCTCATTAATTTTGTCATATAATAACCAGAAAACCTTCCTGACAGTTGTTACTAACTAATATTGTTTCATAATTTGTGTCAAGAATATTTAAAATTGAACCAAAATCATATATAATGGTTTTGTTAAATTGGTTAGCTTCCACATTTGCCACATGCACATAGCTACAATCTTTCACAAAAATTGGAAGAACTAAAAGAACTAAAAACTCATCCAAATTAAATTTTTGTAAAAAAAAAAATGTGATTGTTCCTTTAATGAACTATCTATGGTTTGGACATATGGAAGTACATTCACATTAAATTGAGCTATTGATGTGTTATGGATTACCTTAATGTAAATGAAATGTATTTTTAATTGACAACCTCATTAATGTGCAGCATCTGTAGGGATTGGTCCCCAGGAATCATAGTATATGTATTTCAATTTGATATTCGTTGGGAAATTGCAGGCATGAAAACCGCAATCCAATGTCAGTAGTCCACTTGGGAAGCTAACAAACAGAGGGAGTAGGGTGACTGAAAAGAACAGATGTGAAAATCTATCAATTGTGCACACATTAATTAAATCAGAGTTTTAAGCGTAAATCAGAGTTTTAAGCGTTAATATGCATGATATAAGTGGTGATAAAAGTTCATTTATAAAAGTTGTCACTTTGTATGGTTTTGTAATTTATTTCTCATAAAAACCAAATAGGTACCATACTTTCATCTGTTAAGAATATTAATAATTATAATATTTCAGGTCTAAAATTGATGAACACTCTTTGGTTTCTTATTTAGATATGTGTTTGGGTTATTTTTTTGTTAGGGTTACAATTTTGTACAGAGGCAGTGGCAAACCAACCATGTTGGTATAGTAGTGGGGGAGTTGCCCCTCTGACTCTAAATACCAGGGCAAAATTGACCAAATTTCGACATGAACATCATCATCTTAATCCCTGTTTTAGACCAAATTGAACCTAATTTGGGACCATTTTAGCATTAACATTTGAAATTTGCTTAGCACACACCCGGGTAAGTCATGATGGAAACAAGTTAGCACACATAGCAGTGGCGTGTCCAAGGGGGTGCTTTGGGGCTGAAGCCCCAGCACTTTGTTAAAAATCATGTAAAATCAGCCGTTTTTTGGTGATTTTAGCCATTAAGCCCCCCTCAAGACAACTCTGAGCTCCCCTGAGCCCCCCACAGGAACAGGTCCTGGACACGCCGGTGCATAGTGGGATGATTTTAAAATGTTGCCCACCTTGGAAATTTGCCTCGGTATGTCACAGTACATTAAGATTGTGATACAATTGTACAACAGGTAAAACTAGTGGCAAATGGTGGTCATAGACCACAAACCTAGCTGGGGCATGTTGGTGTTGTGGAGGTATCTGACCCCTACAAAATGTTCCAAAAATGCTCCCCTGGTCATGGGGTTTGTTTTCACCGAGTTTGAGTCCCGTACTCCTAACAGATGTCCAAAAAATTCAATTCTAAGATTTGACCCCAGATGACCTTTGACCTGACCTATGCATGATGTTCCATAATGTTCCCTGGTCTTGAGGTTTGTTGTCACCATGTTTGAGCCCCGTACCTCTTACAGATATCCAGAAAATAAAATTCTACGATTTGACCCCAGATGACCTTTGACATGACCCTTGCACAGTGTTCCAAAATGTTCCCCAGGTCGGTAAGTTTGTTGTTGTGGAGTGTGGGCCCCGTACCCCTGACAGATGTCCAGAAAATGCCTTTAGAAAATTTGACCTCTACATGACCTTTGACCTGACCCCTGCAAAATGTTCCCCTGGTCATGAGATTTGTTGTCACTGAGTTTGAGCCCCATACCCCTTGCAGATATCCAGAAAATGAAGTTATAAAGATTTGACCCCAGATAACCTTTGACCTGACTCCTGCAAAGTGTTCCAACATGTTCCCCTGATCATTAAGTTTGTTGTCACCAAGTTTGAGCCCCGTACCCCTTACAGATGTCCAGGAAATGCGTTTCTAAAATTTGACCTCTGCATGACCTTTGACCTGACCCCATAAAATGTTCCCTGGTCATGAGATTCATTGTATCGAGTTTGAGCCCCATACTCCTTACAGATGTCCAGATAATGCAATTGTAAGATTTTACCCCTTAATGACCTTTTGACCCCAATTCTGTGTGCAAGGTATGGGCACTGGGTAAAGCCGATGCACATGTGTAAGTGACGTCATTGTGCTATGTAATATGTGGCAGAAGAAGCATTTTGAAGATATTTGGTTATATACCGAAAATGCCCTTTAATGACCTTTGATCCCAATTCTGTTTGCACCATATGGGCACTGGATATAGGCGGTACATATGTGCAAGTTACGTAATTGTAGGGTGTAACATGTAGGAGGAGAAGCATTTCGAAGTTTGTTGCCAGAAGAAGAAGAAAGAAAGAAAGAAAGACTAGTGGCAAATGGTGGTCATAGACCACAAACCTAGCTGGGGCATGTTGGTGTTGTGGAGGTATCTGACCCCTACAAAATGTTCCAAAATGCTCCCCCCTGGTCATGGGGTTTGTTTTCACCAAGTTTGAGTCCCGTACTCTGACAGATGTCCAAAAATTCAATTCTAAGATTTGACCCCAGATGACCTTTGACCTGACCTATGCATGATGTTCCATAATGTTCCCCTGGTCTTGAGGTTTGTTGTCACCATACTTGAGCCCCGTACCTCTTACAGATATCCAGAAAATGAAATTCTACGATTTGACCCCAGATGACCTTTGACATGACCCTTGCACAGTGTTCCAAAATGTTCCCCAGGTCAGTAAGTTTGTTGCGGTGGCGTCTGAGCCCCGCACCCCTACCCTACGCCCAGAAAATGCATTTAGAAAATTTGACCTCTACATGACCTTTGACCTGACCCCTGCAAAATGTTCCCCTGGTCATGAGATTTGTTGTCACTGAGTTTGAGCCCCATACCCCTTGCAGATATCCAGAAAATGAAGTTATAAAGATTTGACCCCAGATAACCTTTGACCTGACCCCTGCAAAGTGTTCCAACATGTTCCCCTGATCATTAAGTTTGTTGTCACCAAGTTTGAGCCCTGCACTCCTTACAGATGTCCAGGAAATGCGTGTCTAAAATTTGCCCTGCATGACCTTTGACCTGACCCCCGCAAAATGTTCCCCTGGTCATGAGATTTATTGTATCGAAGTTTGAGCCCCATACTCCTTACAGATGTCCAGATAATGCAATTGTAAGATTTTACCCCTTAATGACCTTTGACCCCAATTCTGTGTGCAAGGTATGGGCACTGGGTAAAGCCGATGTACATGTGTAAGTGACGTCATTGTGCTATGTAATATGTGGCAGAAGAAGCATTTTGAAGATATTTGGTTATATACCGAAAATGCCCCTTTAATGACCTTTGATCCCAATTCTGTTTGCACCATATGGGCACTGGATATAGGCGATACATATGTGCAAGTTACGTAATTGTAGGGTGTAACATGTAGGAGGAGAAGCATTTTGAAGTTTGTTGCCAGAAGAAGAAGAAGAAAGAAGAATCGGAGAGCATTACAGTACCTAGCTGGGGGGTGTAAACCCCCCAGCTAGGTAACTAGATCTGGTTACAGATCTGGACCTAGCCGGGGCCGGAAATGCCAGTCTTAACTTATAGTTTGACCTTTGACCGGCTATTATGGACATCTCACACCATTAATGGTGCTTCACTGTAGCATGTAGGGGCTTTGTCCGTCTTCCATAGGCTGAGATACAGCTACTGTTCCGTAATTTTAAACATTTTTTTGCAAATTTGACGTTTTTACCTCCGTAATGACCTTTGACCCCAATATAAAAAAAACCTCATACACACCGCAAAAAATGCATTGTTACAGTTTAAATTAAAAAATCTACTATGCTTAGTTATGGAGATAAAAATTCTTGAAGTTATTTAGCTTAAAACCGAAATGACGTCTAAATGACCTTTGACCAAAAAAAATAAAAATACTGTGCATACATTGGGTAACACTAATGCACATATGAAGTTTATGTTACTCTGGTCTGTTTACATTTTGAGATAAAATTTGTTTGAACATTTTTGATAATTTTGGTTTTTGACAGGAACTAACCCCTTAATGACCTTTGACCCCAAAACTGTAGGCATCCTAAAGACCCTGGCTAGTAGCGATGCATGTGTGCTAATGACGACTCTCTGCTATGTAATCGGGATATACACTGATTCCTTGCATATTTCTTTCAAGTTCTTCGGACGGTTTCGGCGAATGACCTCTAAATGACCTTTGACCTCAATTTTTTTAAATAAGTTTTAAGCACTGCCACATGTTGATTCATATGCATGAGTCACATGATCATTGCATATAATGTGTGGAAGGAGAAGCATTTTTTTTTTTTTCAACATTTTTGGCCATAAGGTCAAGGTCAAAGGTCACAGTCAGGTCAAAGTCAAATGTAAGGTTTGGCCTAGTCCAGTGGTCATTTGGCTCAAGTATGGTTGAAATCTGTCAAAGCATAAGAGAGCTAGGGCGAAACGTGGCAAGTCACGGAAAATGTCACGATTTGTTGCCAGAAGAAAGATCCGATAGCATCACAAGACCTAGCCGGTGTCCCGGCTAGGTAAAGAATCGGAGAGCATTACAGTACCTAGCTGGGGGTGTAAACCCCCCAGCTAGGTAATGATATCCCTGAGGCGCTCCCCTTAACTAGATCAAATTCATGTGTATGTATGGCATTAGTCATTCTTCTTAAACTGGATCAAATTCGTAGTATGTTTAACACTCTTTCTATTAACTGGATCCAATTCATGTATACTACCCACCCCCTACTCATCAAATACCTACAACTTATTAACGACACATAAATAAACTCTTCAAAACCTAGTAGTCATGTCAGAAAACACATTGTTTCCCAAACATAACAAAACGTGATTTGTGAAATAACTGTCAAATTACCATCAGATGAGTTTGGTGTGTGCGGTGATATTCATGGCGGTGTTACCGACAGACACACAGGAACTTGAAACAAAGAATATAAAGTGCAGTGTTCATATTAGTTGGCATGCAGCAGGAAAATGCGGATGGTTGGTATCTATAATTCATCGCGATTTTCTCGTCGCTTGAATAGGTTTGTAAACTAAATTATAATCTCATTTTCTGGGGTGAAGTTCAGTAACAAACATAATAGTATAGACTGAATATACATTGACCTTGGAAGATTTTAGGATGAGAGTTGATGCCTAAAGTGCAAATTATAAGGTGATTTTGTAGGAATGACATCAGGATGGTGAATTGTGCCTTGTGGATATTGTGTTAACTCTCTCCACGCGGGTGTCGACTGCAGACGACAAGTTTCAAAAATTAAAAGATTTCAGAATTGTAAATTTTCATGACCGTATTTGGAATCTGCATGAAAAATGCATCAAAATGAGTACAAACAAGCCTAGTATTGGTTCAGTGGTTCTTAAGATAGCTCTTGATATTCCGAGAAAATAACTCAAAACTTAAGACTTTTTATGTTATATGCTAGCACGCAGAGTATTAATGACAATGATTTGTCTGTGGGTTAGAATAGAGTAGAGTAAATTGGTCTTGTTAATTGCAGGTGAGAATCTTTGTATATGGCACAATAATGTCAATGTGTTGATGCACGCTAATCATACAATGAATTATGCTTTTGCACATGATATGCAGACCTGAATGGGAGGGAGAAGGGGTCATGGATGTTGTTTGGGTTCTCCTGGGGAGGGGGAACTCAAGTGTTAAAGTAAACACATGCATGACCAACTGTGGACTGTCACACCTAAATGCTATAGCATTTTTTGAACATTGTCAATCAAAAAAGTACACATTTTGAGGTTTTTGCATTAAAATTAGTATCTTTTGAGGTATATTTTAGAAAATGTGCACAACTAAAGCAGACCTTTTTGTAGATTGGAGGGAGGGAAGGGTGCATCAACACCCCACCCATCACCATTCCCAGGTGGTGGCCGCATTGAATTCTCTAAATTCAGTAAATTTTCATCGTCAACCGTGTTATTGAATGGGATTATTTTGAAATTTTAAAACGCTTGAAATATCACAAACAAAGAGGCCTATGTTAATAAATAATATAAATACAAGCTAAAACCGTTGGGGTTCGATAATGAACCCCACAAAACTAACCAAGTATATTGAAAATGCCATACGGCCGGGCGCTTTCACAAGTTGCCGGCTCGATCATGTCAGCCAAAAATTTAACAAAATTAAAGTTCTGACTTGATCATTTATCTTCAGTTCTTTAGGTAATCTTACATTGAACAAACTATGTTTAGCTGTGATCAGCCCTGTGTTATGTGGTTATCCTATCTCATGTTATATTGAACAGACTATAGATTATTTTTAGCTGTGATCAATCCTGTTTTATGTAGTAATCCTGTGTCTCATGTTATATTAAACAGACTATATCAGTCATGCTAAGCTGTGATCAATCCTATTTTATACGGTAATCCATCGCCTCATGTTAGATTTAAACAAGATATCCCTGCTTCACCTCATCTTAGCACCTCACAAATCCCCCTTCCATCTCACCGACTGATAAACTCTATCCCATCTACAGCTCTGTGAACTCAACATAATATTTAGTCAAGTTGAAGGTTGTTTGCTAAGTTAATCTTTGTAATACATTTATTAATATTCATTGCTGAAAGCTTACCCCTATGTTGGTATTGCTCATAGCACATTTGTTATGTTGCACTGTTGATCAAAAGGTAATTTTGATGAATTATTGACTGTAGCTAAGTTGTAAAATTTTGATAAAAATCATAAATTGTCATTTTGCACCTGAGTTGAGATGTCTTGTGTTACTCCTCTGCTTGATCAGATCTTTAAAACAAAATGAAGATGACAAATTGTATATTCTTGATGGGTAAGTGTTATGTCTACATGCCCATTTTAGTGACTAAGATATTGCGGAAGTTGAGCAACTTTAGCCTTAGACTTAGTCAAGATTCTATGCTTACTATAAGTAAAGTATGCGACAGAGATTGACTTGGAGAATAATAATATTGTTGGGGAAGGGGTGTTGGCTGGTTGCTTTATTTATAAAATTTGTGAAAATCTTACTCTGATATAAAGAACCATCCATTTCCCAGCTAACTTTCACTTTGCTTTTAGGTTAAAATCAGAAGATGAAACTTGGCCTTTTTGGAGCTTGTTTCCACTCCACCCAGGACAATATTTTCTCTTGGCCATCACAATTACTAAAAGCACCAGACAGTAAAATGGCTCCTTGTTAGGGAAGGAAGGTAGCCACATCTTCTATGATACCATTAAGTCATATCTAAACTCTTTTCAAATAGTGGAATAATATACACAAGGCTCCCTATTTGTTGTAAGCATCTTCAGAAGCACTCCTGAAGGCAAGCCCAGCATCCCAGTATCATCCAGCCAGGCCTCATCGCAGCTGATCTCATTGTAGTTGATGAAGGAAGGGTGGTGTGGTAACTGCATCTTTTATGATACCATGATGCCATGTCTATAGTTGGTTCATATAGTTGAATGATATACACAAGGCTCCCTATTTTGCTGTAAGCAAAGGCTCTCTATCCCTATTTTGCTCCAGAAGCACTCCTAAAGCAAACTCAGCATCCCAGTATCATCCAGCCAGGCCTCATCACAGCTGATCTCATCGCAGCTGATGAGGGAAGGGTGGCGGTAACCGCATCTTTTATGACACCATGATGCCATGTCTATAGTTGGTTCATATAGTTGAATGATATACACAAGACTCCCTATTTTGCTGTAAGCAAAGGCTCTCTATCCCTATTTTGCTCCAGAAGCACTCCTAAAGGCAAACTCAGTATCCCAGTATCATCCAGCCAGGCCTCATCGAAGCTGATCTCATTGCAGCTGATGAGGGAAGGGTGGTGGTAACCACATCTTTTATGATACCATGATGCTATCTCCATAGTTGCTTCATATAGTTGAATGGTATACACAAGGCTCCCTTTCTATTGTAAACATCTTCAGAAGTTCTCCTGAAGTCAAGCTCAGCATCCCTGGTATCATCCAGCCAGGCCTCATCGCAGCTGACTCAGTAGCAGGCTATTATAAACACCGGAAAGCGAAGGTCGCTAAAAGGTTGCGTCGTCGTTTATCGGTCTGCCATCCCATGTGTAAATGCGTGTCTACATCTGTATGTGTGCAAGTCAAATGATATTATGGTGGGTTATGAATAATATTTAAGTTAATTTGTTTGTCAGGTTTATTTGCGTCTGTATGTTTGCCCCCTCATGTATTTGATGTATGTTTTGTCTTGTCTTATCTGTAGAAAAAAATATGATGCATATAGATTTGTTTTTGTTGGGACTTCATGGTGTGCAGAGGGGAATTATATTGCTCAGTTTCAATATTTGGCATTTGAATGTGTTATGAGTTCCCCGGTGTCACTAGGATCCACAACATGCTCATCTATCAGGGCACAGTTCTTTGACCCAAATACATTTGCACATTCATTAAATGACCTTTGACAATTTGGGTACAAAAACTCATACTCTGTAACTTGAGGTCAAATTTTGCACCATGCAATATTGTTTGAGGTTATTGAACTATGCCATGGGAATGAGGCCATTGTGGTTCATAGTGTGTATCTTTACACTGTAAACAATATGTGCTGTATTTTTACTGGAAAATTTCCAGCAGCAAATTTGCTGCAACTCTTTCATAAAGTTACATAAAATTACCGAAAGCATGTGAAGAATTTGCATATTCTTTCATTTTATTGTGTATTTCTACATTATTTTTTTATGGAACAGGTCTGGGAACTTTGCTATCGGAAATTCCTGTGAAATTACCGTACATATTAATTTTACAGTGACAGTGTAGATTTAACATATTCCCCATTTATTTGTTTGCACCTGTGTCTACTGTATACAGATAGTCATGACCAGTAATTATTTTGCATTTTAGATCAAATGTTCATTTATATCATCATAGCATATTATTTATGCATCACAGCTTTAAGGGGGTACTACACCCATATGGTAAATTTGTGACTATTTTTACATTTTTCTCAAAAAATAATTATACACTGGTAACAAAAGTTATGTATATTATTGGGGCAAGGAATCCAGTTACTACACTGAAATTTCAGTGACCCAAGACAAGCGGTTCGTTATTTATGATAAGAAATGAGGTACCGCTAGGATGTACCTCATTTCCTATCATATTTACTGAACCGCTTGTCTTGAGTCACTGAAATTTCAGTGTAGTAATTGGATTCCTTGCCCCAATAATATACATAACTTTTGTTACCAGTGTGTTATTAGTTTTGAGAAAATACAAAAATAGTCACAAATTTACCACAGGTGTAGTACCCCTTATAAACTAATACTCTATTCTTTCCACATCATTAATTTTCATCTTATTCAATATCAAATTGTTTTCCACTTTAACACAATCTCCTGGAGTCAAAGTTGTCCAATCTCCCACATCAACACACCAACATAATGCGCTTTAGGTATCAACCTCATCCCCCAAATCCAATGTCAAGTTAACAACATTACACTAACGAATACAAGTTCCTGAACTACGTATGAGGAAATGATTCAATTTTAATAGTCACATTCAATTCCCCCCACTTGCCTGAATGATTGATTATTATCTCACGATTTCATCTCAACCACATAGATTTTTTTTCTTTTTTCAAAAATAATGTAGCTTTAATATAAATTGCGTCTATTTCATTTTTGTCCGCACGGGAGGAAATAAACTGTGGTCGCTTATCGTTGCACCTGGCTAGCATTGATCATAATGTGCTGCCAATAATGCTCTGTTCACTATATCGCCAACTCCTGATATTAATTCAAAACACAAATGTTGTATTTGAACGGTTTGAATATCGCTATATATTCAATGTAATTTTAGATCAATATGGTTTTGCGCTTCACTCCGGCTTGGGATAACTGATTAGAGTGTAACCATAGACCAGCGGTAAAACTAATAAAAAATCGGTATTGTGAACGTCGAGAGTACGCACTCTGGATGATAAATCCAAATAAAAACTTGTTTTTTCTTATCGTCTTTCATCACCTAGTGCGGTAAACATGGGACTTAAGGTTGTGGAAAGTGTGATATAGGTTTATGTCGAGGAGGTCTTTAGTGGATAGGCGGATATGGAAGATGTGTAGTAGATTCAAGTAGCATTTTCAGGCATTTAATTTAGATTTTGGGTTGCAAATTTTAGAAAACTGGTTTGGTGCAGGACAGCAGGAGTGGTTTTTTTTTCAAATATTTTTTCCAAAAAATGTGAAACTTGTCTAGAATTTGACAAATTTGCCTTAATTCAATTAAAAATGGAATTAATCGAATTAAAAGTCCAGAAAACTAGTATATTTTGGAGTGTCTTTATCATCAGAATCCCAGGCACACATTCCCACCTGATCCAAAGTCAAGAATCCCGCAGGTTTACAACATTGGACAATTCCAATCCTAACTCTAACCCTAATCCTAACCCTAAGCCTAATCCTAATCATAACCCTAATCCTAACCCTAACCCTAACCCTAATCCTAACCCTAATCCTAACCCTAAACTAACCCTAACTCTAACCCTAACCCTAATCCTAATCCTAATTTCGTGTAAAATTACATGAAGGAATAACCCAATTCCAGTTGAAATCCATTCACCCCCTATAAAAGACACAATCTTAATCTCCCACATAGGGAGTGTGAATTTCAAATGGAGTCATCCATTCAGGTAACCCCATTTGAAATTCGCACTCCCCCAAAGATTAAGGCTTCTATAATGGGGCGTATGGACTTCAACTGGAATAGCACATTTACTATGTTTTTTTTTACAAACCATTGATTCCACTATACAATCTTTAGATCATACAATTTCAGGAAATTACTGAAGTGAAATCAAGTGATATATAATGCATAATACATGTGTTTTTGAAGCGGAAAAAAATAGAGGGAAACTAGCAATAATCAACTAACCAATCGGTACCTATACTTTGAGATTGTGTAAAATGTTGTGGTGTTATACAATATTCAGAATGTAATAATATGAATAAGATAGGAATTGATTTAAGGGGGTACTACACCCATGTGGTAAATTTGTGACTATTTTTGTATTTTTCTCACAAAATAATAACACACTGGTAACAAAAGTTATGTATATTATTAGGGCAAGGAATCCAATTACTACACTGAAATTTCAGTGACTCAAGACAAGCGGTTCAGTATAATATGATAGGAAATGAGGTACATCCTAGCGGTACCTTATTTCTTATCATAAATAACGAACCGCTTGTCTTGGGTCACTGAAATTCCAGTGTAGTAACTGGATTCCTTGCCCCTATAATATACATAACTTGTGTTACCACTGTGTTATTAGTTTTTGAGAAAAATGCAAAAATAGACACAAATTTATCGAGGGGTGTAGTACCCCCTTAATACATTCGTGTGACTAATTTCCTCAGGTGTATTGAATGTAACAGAAAACAGGAAAATGTCAGGTGTTGGTAAACAAAGCTATGGACCTCCTTTATTCTTATTTATATAGAGATGTTTATTAACTTTTACATCATAAATAGCGTACAAAATGGCAAAATTCAAAGCTTATTTCACTGTCATAAAATTATGCATTTTATTTTATGAAATGAATCATACACATAAATCATAAGTTTATTGCAATCAATTAAATTCAAAATTTACATATTTTATCATAATATATTGAACTAGAATTATGTGGTTCGAAAGTATGGTGGCCCTCACACAAAGGTGTGTAAATGCAAAGAATATGTAATATGCAAATAAGCTGATTAATATTCATAAATATGGAAATAACATCTTACTCTGATATAAAGAACCATCCATTTGTTGTATTTGTGAAACATATTTTTGTCTTAAAGGAGGATTTCGTGATCCTAGCATCCTCTTTTTATGACATTTTTCAGTAGATATCCACGAAAAAAGCTTATTTCCAAAATTTCAGTTGATTCTGATTTTGCGTTTGCGAGTTATGCATGATTATGTGTATTACACTGGTCCATAGACAATGTGTTGTAATTTTGTTCTGGTGCACCAGAACATAATTCAAATTTGGCGATATCACCAAACAATCCTATTCTAATCAAGAATGTCATCAAGGAAATAATCATGTATAATGGATCGTTCCCGTTTAAAAGGATTTGTTTCTCTTTATTTGGCCTTTTAAAATCTACAGGTCTTATGTCCATTATTGCTAATCAATTGCGGTTGTGATGATTTATTTAAGAGTCAAGTATTTTTGCATTCAGAAATCGTTAAAATACATGTGTTTTTTTATTTCTTCAGTGACAAGCACTTCAAAATGTAGCAGTGAATAATATATACTGATTACTGAAAATGTACAACAAAACTGACCTTTGAATGGAATTTTACATTAAAATGGAAGTTTAACAACAACTGGGATATTTAAAGGGCTATGCCATCATTTTGCCAGCAAAATAAATTTCCATTTTGATATATCCTTATAGTTGTTTTAACAACTTAAAAGGTGCCCTGTTTTATGTTGTTTAAGCCTGACATTTAAACAATTTGATTTTTAAACAACTTTTTTAACAGCACTTTAGCAATGTATGCCAGATAATCAAATCATGTGTTGCACAAGTTTGGTGTTCTATTAAAATTGAACAATTTTAATAGAACACCAATGTTATGATTCTAACAGCACCAAAAGGGATTTGTGTGTATTTTGATACATATCTGATGGCAGATTTCAAGTTTGTTGTAGCACTCGGTGATTTTGTTCACAGTGGAGACCAGAACTTGTATATTTAATGTCATGCCAGGAGCTTAAAAATATCCCCCACTTATTTCCAGCACATGTCTCAAATAAGGTCCTCCTACTGGCACAATCAGCATGTATATAGAGAGGACCTATGGAGGGGTTATTGGAACCATACACAGTCCGTTGTATCCGCCCAGCGGTGTAGGTAGACGAAAAGTCCGCGGTTAGGGTAATTCCAACAACATAATTAGTGACATTGGTTTGAACTTCAGTATTTATGTGGAAATGTGTAAATCTGTCTGATTGTGAGGTTTTTGCCAATAGATAATGAAACCTGCTTTGGAGTTCACCAGAACATGTACAAATGCTGGTGACATGACATTAGGAATTTTAATATCATAAATAAAATGCAATTTGATGTTTCAGCTTGTGGTGTATTTCTGGTCTTTGTTTTATAAACCTCCCTCCTTTATTATTTGACCCCCCCCCAGTTCAATGATCATATGGAATTAGAGTGGGGAAAACTGTTCCTGACTATCCAGATTTACTTTCTTTCTTTCTTTTTTATTAGCTGTAAAAAATCAAAAACATTTGTTTTTTTAGTCGAGGTGGATTGTGGTACTGAAATTTCTAAAAAATGTAAGGATTTTCAATACCTTGTTCAGATTTTTTTCCGCCTAAATTGGAAACTTGCACAAAACCCAATATGATTTCCCTACATGTATTATCTTTCATACAAATTGTTTTAATAATGTAGATAGAACCTTGATACAATATATTTTCCTCACATGTTCAGATTTGGGTGTGTAATACACCTGTGAATTAGTCCTTTAATATGCCGCCAAATTGATAGTGTGCATGAATGGCAGACCATATCAAAGACTTTGTATCCTATTCTATACGTCGCAATATTTCACTCTGCCGAAATATTCACATTTGAACTGTGGTCAATTCTATCGCTAAAATTAAATTTATAATTGATAACATATTGATGAAGAGTATGATTAAATGCAATCAACAGTTAGAATTTTAGATCATTGATTTTAATATCAATGATCGTTTAATTTTCATATCGCGTGAAATATTTATGCGACAAAAATTACCAGTTTTACAAAACGTCATATCTAGAATACCTTGAAGCACAGATCAATGTTACACCACATATTGGATTCTCTTTGCCAACCTTTTATTGGAAAAATATTCTTTTTGTTCAGTACGGAATTGCAATTAAAATGATATTTTGCGATGAGACTCAGCTGTTGTCATATTTTTGATATGAATTTCTGTCAATTTTGTGATATGATACATGATTGTTGGTGACAGAATCCATTCAGTGCAAGATCACAAAGTGTTATTAAATATTTTCAACACTCGGGTCTATAGAGCTACATTCAGTATGAAATTTTTTGAAATTGTTGACCAAATTGTTAACGATGATCTCAAGAACCACTGAACTAATACTAGGCTTGTTTGTACTCATTTTAATGCATTTTTCATGCTGATTCCAAATATGGTCATGCAAATGTGATTTTTAAAAGTTTTTGAAAAGTTACGAAAATGTAAGACATGTTGATAGCAGTTGACATACTTGGAGAATATAGGTTAAAAGGTATGTTGCTCATTTAGACCCTTTTATTAAAGGTAGTAACATGAAACTGTAAGTGTAAAATTATACAGCTGAATAAAGTAAAAATAGCACATAATATGTGAAATAGAGCTTGGCAAATTGGAAATTGTAATTACTTGTTGTTTATTTTTTTGACAAATGTCAAACTTGATCAGTGCTACTAGAGCAATTATACTTATGTATAAGTGAATCAATAAATATAATTTGTTAGTGCCGCTCATTGGTAATATTAAATAATGAAAACATGAATGTTAAGCAGCCCTGAAATAAATGCACTTTTTTTATAGGCCTTTGCACTTTATTCATTAAAGATGTGGGTTATTGGGTAAGGTAAGTTGAAAGCATTTGTAGAATAGAGTCAATGTTTCAAAACGTTTCACAAGATATATTTTATAATACAATATTTTCTAGTTTTATACCTGAGGACCTGTTCATCTGGATGTTCAACGTATGATTTGCTTAAATCGTATGTGAACACTAGTATTCTTTCAATTTGATCTTTGATTGAATCTGCGATGCTCTTTTTCCATCTGACAATATTTTTGGGTGAATTAACGCAAGGTTGATTGCAGTGATAATAAGATACACAGAAACTTACTATTCTGTCTTTTGCCAGCTTGTTCTTGGTTAGAGAAGATACTTAGTTACTTACCCTTCCCAGAATCCTTTGCAACATGATATATCACCTTGTTTTATCAAACAATTTCCCACTCTGTTACTCTTGAAATAGATTCCTCACTCAGGATTGTTCATAGTTCATTTGTTTGATAAAGGTTCTTTTTCAGATCCAATTAAAATGATACTACTCACTCAGAAATATTTCAATTCCGATCAGGAATCCTGTTCTCTGTTATTTGGTACAGGTTCCATTTGTTACTTTGTACAGGTTCCATTTGTTTTCATACCAAGAATAGACTGGCTAAACATGGATCGATAGTCATGAAATAAACATGATTTGGAAGAACTGGATATGCTCTGTTCATCGAAGTACTGTTCATCACTATCGACCCTGTTTTACTTGATAGCAAATCAGTACAGAAATTAAAATGGAAGCAATGCATTGTGGGAAGTGTAAGATATCTTCTGTGGTTCTTGGTAAAGCATCAGACAAGTAATCAGAGGTCCTGGATTTGAATTGGTTTAGTGCATCTGTTAGTTGTTTATTGTTGTAAGACAATGATGTTTTAATCTGAACATTCCATATTTTAAGAACATCTGACTAGTATTTCAAAGGTCCTGGTTTTAATCAGAGATGGTTTTCGTATATAGTATGTATTAATATATTTGTTTCAAGCTCAAGTTTATGTTCGCATAGCAAGGGAGCACTAACAAAGTTACACAATTTTATTCTATAAGACTTCAGCCACCTTTTTAATAGGGTAATAATCATTGTAGCTGAGCCGGCCGGACGCTGACTGCTGCAGGTCTATTTAACGGTGCAATATCGTCCGCATCTCACCTGCTCCCCTGTGGTACCTTTTTAAGTGGAGACAGTCAAGTGCTATATAATTCCCACCTGCTTAATACTTACAGTACCGGTACCTGACAGTCCTCACTATGTGAACGCTCTGCATGCTGGATATAGGCTACAGCATTAAAAGTCCAAGTTAAGAGAAATTTTATCAAAATATCAAGAGCTATATCTAAAGAACCACTGAACCAATACTAGGCTTGTTTGTACTCATTTTAATACATTTTTCATGCTGATTCCAAATATGGTCATGAAAATGTACAATTCTGAAATTTTTGAATTTAACAAAAAAAAAAAAGTTTGTCGTCTGCAGTTGACACCCGTGGGGAGAAGTTTAAAGTTATCTCTTGAGTGTATCAATAGCTCTTCTAAGAACCACTGGACCACTACTGGATATATTTGTATTCATTTTGATTAATTCTTTTACCAAATTCAAACATAGTTTCAAAAATTTAACATTTTTTTAAAATTTGTGATAGAATTTGCGGGACCTGCCATATTTGGACTTCGCATAGCGATGGTTACGTCTTGGCTAACCCAATTGTTGTGTAATACCTCTGCCTTATCAATAGCGTCCAAAACAATCATCTTGTTTGAAGTCAATAAAGGCTGGCACAAAAAGGAAGCATGTCACACCTGAAGGCAGAGGCAGCGCTGAAGGGAGGTCATTTCGGAACCTTCTGCTCTTTGTCAAATTGCTTGATTAAGGAATAGGATGAGCAGTGCTCCTTATTAGTTCTTACTTATTATCTGGCATCCAGTGATGGAGGAGAAGCACAATTAAAGGTCATGTAGGAAATGACCTTTAACCTTTGCTAGATTAGTGTGAATATTGCGCAGGCAGTAGGTGTCAAATTGGGTTGTTTTCTGTAAATGTCAAATTTTGCACAATTGTTCTTGGAATGTAAAAGTGTATTCAACAGGGAACAAAATTTGGAAAATCTGCATAAAATGTGGGAATTTTTACCACAAAAGTGGAATTTTCTATGATATGTGCATTGACTAGGCAGAAATGTGCTCTCATGTGGAATGGTCACTCTTCACTACACATAAGGTTAGCATCCTACAACTTTAACCCTGTCCATGAGGTGTCAACTGCAGACGACAAGTTTCAATTTTTTTTTTATTCAAAAATTTCAGAACTAAATTTTCCTAACCATATTTGGAATCAGCATGAAAAATGCATTAAACTGAGTACAAACAAGCCTAGTATTGGTTCAGTGATTCTTGAGATAGCTCTTGATATTTTGTGAAAATATCTCAAAACTTAAGTGACTTTTTATGTTAGAGCCTATGGCTAGCATGCAGAGCATTAACATCATACAACTTTTAATGCATCACCTACCTAGCAAAGTCAATTTCCAACAGGTGATTCACTTACTTTAAACATACTGCCTTTACGAAGTATCAACATGTTTCATGTTAGTGCATGTTTGGAAATAATGTAGCCACACTTTTAACCTCACATGGAAAATATGAGCTTTTTATATTACAGACAAAATCAAGCCCAAAGCCTAAGTAGATGATCTGAGGGGTCACCGAGATTCATTTGCTATACCCCAGGCCTAAATGCCCTGTACGCAACATGAAACTGGAATGATACAAAAAGTGAAGACAAATCTAGATGTAGTTGCATTAACCTGTAAGCTTTACTCAGCATTGGGTTGTTCCGATTAAAATCCATACGCCCCCTGTGGAAGACATGACTTTAATGTTCCACACAGGGGTGTGAATTTCAAATGGGATTACCTGAATGGGAGACTTCATTTGAAATCAACACACCCTGTGTTGGAGATTAAGGACATATCTTCTACAGGGGGTGTGTGGAATTCAACTGGAATAGCCCCATTATCTAGTACAAGAAATCATGTACATGAATGAGAACATCCCCATGCTATAGGTCGTTGCACTTAACCCATTAACTGCGTCAAGATGGTGAGTGTAGCTGAAAAAATCCTTGCAATGCTGCGCTTTTTGGTATGGGCGCTATGTGCCTCTGCTAATGCTCTCGCTGTTTGGACATTACGATCAGCGGCCTTCTGCGATGTCGGTGGTACGCGCCTTTCCACAACTTGGCACTGTGTGCCTCATTATCTGTACCTCTGCTCAGGTGAACATGCTCACTGTTTGGACATTGCAACATAGCCAGATTTTTTGGGGTGTAGGGAGCTGAATGCGGGCCTTTTGTGAATTTTTCCCTTCAAAAAATGGCTTATTCTCAACATTTTTTTTACAGAAAAAAATGGACTTTTTCAGATTGGCATAGGGGGATGCACCACAACCCCTGCTATGGCTCTGAACTTGCCTAATGTAGTTCAAAGGTTCTTTAAGTAAACTGTGGAAGTAAGCTTAAAGAATCCAAGATCTACAGTATAACGCTTTATAATCTTTCAAGTAAAATACATCTTCCCAGTCTCCAATAATGACAACACATACTCAAAATCGACAGAAAGGGGCCGCTAATTTTATGTTATATTTTTCACTCATGTCGCTCATGGCCAGCACAATGAATGCACAATCCTCATGTCTTGATGTATACTCAGTGGCTTGATTTGTTTATTATTGAACAGGTCGGCCAGCTTCATTATTTCCATGGTATTGCTCTTGGCACAATGCATTCTTCACCTTCTAATGCTCTATATAATATACAGATGGTTATCTAGCTATCTCTCTATACCCCTTTCTTCTATAACATGTTAAAAAATTCTTACAATTTTTACATTTTTCACAATTTTTTACACTGCTGAACCAATACTAGGCATGTTTGTACTCATTTTAATGCATTTTCAAAATTCTTTGCAACTATAGTAATAAAAAGTTACAAAATGAAATTTTTCTTACAAAAATTGAAAAAATATTTGACTTCACTACAGAATGGAAAGTGAAGAGTTAAATTGCTCGAAAATTGTTTGCGATATTGCACTCTCATCATCCCTATTATGTATGCTGATAAATACTGATACTTTACCAACAACAAAGCACTTGATCTTAATGCGTACAAATATTGTTCACAATTTGATTTGTCACAGTTAATACTATCAATTTACATAACCAGTATATTCAAATGGTGTTTCGAAGATTACAAAAATGGATTGGTTGCAGATGTGCCTGTGAGTAAAATTATGGAAAGTTACCCAAAAAAGTGGATTTTTGGAAAAAACAATATTGCATCGCAACGAATGATATATATGAGAGTAGAATGAGTTAAGTAAATGGAATCTGAAATAAATTGATGCAAATCAATTATTTGAACCTAGTGAATCAATCTTCAACTGCAGATTTTTTTTTGCTTTAGGACAAGTTGAGTACTTATACTTGTAGCTAAGTACAAGTGTTAGTAGTCATGATCAAAGTAGTATTAGTCTTACCAGATTTGGAAGACAAACTCTTAGCAAGAATATTTGTGGAGCGCACAATTTTGTTGGGTTGTTTGGGATGTTGATGGATTTATGTATGCTATTCAATGATTTAATTTGGATGACAGAATGTTTGATTGAAATAGTATGGTCTGCTGTATGGGGGAGGGAAGGGGTCACACCATATCGCAGTGGGAAATTGCAAAGTTTCCACAGACATCCGTAAGGAGGTATTAGGGGGAACAGGTCACCAAACTGAGCAGGGGGCTTATGGGCACTGCTCCTTGTTACAACATTAGCTGTATGTAGTTGGAGATGTGAATTTCCTGGGAATATAACTAAAATATTATTGTCCTCCAAGGAAACAATGATTTCCTTCAATTGTTACATATGTCTATATTTTCATGCCTAAAATTTTCTCTCCAAGCACAAATGTCCCAGAAATGTGCTTCTCAATCTCTGTTTCCAGGTCTGATGATTTTAAGAATTCCTTGGAAGCACAATTAGAGCGAGCAATGCAGAAAATGCAACATGCAAAAAGTAGCTCAAAATTTTAAAACACCAATATTTTGCAATGTCGCTAGTGCACAATATGTAGCAGCAAATCACTAAAAGGAGCCCAATTGGTGTGGTTTACCCCCACTCTGGCAACACTATGTTTAGTATGAGTGGGAGGAATAGGGGGTTACAGAGGACAAGAGAGTGTTATTGATCATATAAATGAAGAGATAGATTTGTGTATCTCCCTGCTTTCACTCTCTGCATTTTGGTGGAATACTGTAATTGGTGACAGAGATGGGTATTCATTCATAGTCAGGTGTAGTAGTAGATGAAATAGTATAAGTCATGATCTTGGCTTTTGAATGTAACATTGTACATGACTGCACATTGTATATTTTGCTATCTTCAGTAGAAAGCTTTCTTATACAGTTTATTTTCACCTGCACTGTAGTAAACAAACAGGATCATGTGTAGTTGATTGGCGATGAAGAATTAATTTGCATGACCCATGTGATACCTTAATACAGCTTTAATATGTTGCTGTCTTCAGTAGATAGCTTTCTCAT
Source organism: Amphiura filiformis (assembly GCF_039555335.1). Taxonomy (NCBI): domain Eukaryota; kingdom Metazoa; phylum Echinodermata; class Ophiuroidea; order Amphilepidida; family Amphiuridae; genus Amphiura; species Amphiura filiformis. Next base: position 24,623,884 of record NC_092631.1, on the reverse strand, counting down.
ACAGTTTACTCCATCTTCAGTAAGCAGGACCATGTGTAGTGGCGATGAAGAATTAATTTGCATGACCCATGTGATACCTTAATACAGCTTTAATATTTTGCTGTCTTCAGTAGATAGCTTTCTCATAGTTTAATCCACCTTAGCAGGACCATGTGTGGTGGCAGTGGCGTAGCTGCCGGGGGCAGGGGGCGATCGCCCCTGGCAAAATTGCCTATTTGGGCCCCGCCCCTAGTGCAAGGAAAAAAAAGAGGAAAAAGGAGGAGAGAGAGGAAAAAAGAGGGGAGAGAGGAGAGGAGGGAAAAGAGACATTGGATCCATACAATATGCAATACCATACGATTATTATCAATAAGCCGGGCAAAATTGTCTATTTGGGCCCCCGCCCCATACAGGCTTGCCCCCCCCCCCCCCTGGAAAAAATCCCAGCTACGCCGCTGTGTGGTGGCAATGAGGAATTAATTTGCATTACCCACGTGATACCTTACATTTGTAATATACAGCTGCAATAGTTTGTCATCTTCAGTAGGTAGCTCCATTAATGACTAACACACAGTTATCTTCATAAGTTAACAGGTTGATTTTCTACTGAAAAATTGGAGATTATGCGAAACAAAATTGTATAACTCATGCAACCCTCAGTAAATACTCTACACTACCAATAGTTTGCTATCTTCTGTAGATACCTCTTTATGCATGTCTATAATCATGATAATAGTAGAAGAAATGGGCAAACACTGTGCCATTTTGATACCTCAATAAAGAACACACTTACAATAACTTGCTATCTTCAGTAGATAGCTCCTTATATATGCCTATAGTAGAAGAAATGGACAAACACCAGTGAACACTATGACCTTTTTGAACTCACTCTAATATGATACCCCAATAAAGAATACACTTACAATGACTTGCTATCTTCCGTAGATAGCGCCTGTATGCCTATAGTAGAAGAAATGGGCAAATACTGTGATCTTTTTTAACTTCAATATGATACCCCCAATAAAGAATACACTTAAAATAGCTTGCTATCTTCCGTAGATAGCTCCTATATGCCTATAGTAGAAGAAATGGACAAACACTGTGACCTTTTTGAACTCTAATATGATACCCCAATAAAGAATAAACGTACAATAACTTGCTATCTTCAGTAGATAGCACCATATTTTAGTGTAATGTAGATGAATTGGACAAACACTGTGACCTTTTTGAACTCTAATATGATACCCCAATAAAGAATACACTTGCAATAACTTGCTATCTTCTGTAGATTATGTCTAAAGTAGAAGAAATGCACAAACACTGTGACCTTTTTGAACTCCAATATGATATCCCAAAGAAACCACAATAACTTGCTATCTTCAGTAGATAGCACCTTATATATATATAAAGTAGATGAATTGGACAAATGCATAGTGACCTTTTTGACTCAAAATGTATAGCAACACTTCCTTACCATCCAATTTTCTGGATTCTTGTACTTGCTTATTTTTCTCTCCAAATTTCTCCCAGTTCTTGTAATAAAGAATGGATTTATAACGGCATAATCCATCATATCACTTGCTTTGGTTGACCATCTTGTACAGATATCCAATCATTCAGCAAGAAGTTAATGACCATGGATTAGCCAACACTCAGTAATTTGAAACTATGTGTGAACTGTGTTGTTAACCCCCTCAGGAATCAATCAATTCACAGGTAGGGGAACGTTTAAGGGAATACAATTTTGTCATTGGGTAAAAAAGGGGGAAATGAAGAAGGCCCAATTTATAGGTAAAAAGGGTAGACACAAAATTCCAAATGTAGAAGACACAATATTTTTGAGTGTTCACAAGAAATAGTTCTGCAAAATCCATTTGACCAATTAAATGACTGTGTTCTTTTCATATCATCAAGGGACAATTCTTATTGACCAATTAAATAGACTGTTCTTTTCATAGCATCAAGAGACAAATTACCTCATTGGTCAAATCTCAGTTAATTACTGATTGCTAATAAATAGAGTATAAATGCAGTTTTATATTTCCTATCACTGTTTTACTGGTTATTTGAACTGTTCTGAATATATTGTTCTGCTTTTCATTGTTTTTAAATGAGTACATATCCACAGGGAATTGAAGTCTATTTGGGTTTAAACTATTTTTGTAAGGTTTTAAATCCCCTGTTGCCTGTTTTAAACCCTGTCTGTGAAAATTACTCACTTACTTAAACAGTTTTCTGATCTGCATTAGCAGATAAAATTGAAAGCAAAAAACGTTTGTTTTCGTTATTTACTTAACATTTAAAACTGTCCAAATGATGACGGTCTTGATGGTCTCAAGAGTGAAGGCTTAGATTTCTAAATGAACTAAAATTGTTTTCCTTCTTTCGGTAGGCAAACAATTTACTTCCTTTAATGTATACTGATAGCAGATTATTGCATCTAATAAAAAAAAAATTAAAAGTAGGATTCGTAGACAAACAAAAACTGGAATGGTTTGAAGAAATTGTATTTTCAGAAACAGCATCTTGAGAGAATTTTGACCCATGCAGCCTGCTTTTTAGAAGTTTTAGAATCAAAATAGGAGGTTTTGTTATTATGTTTCAGACTGTGTTTCAAACAATATATTTTAATAAGTTTATATAAATGTAACTGTATCCGGAAATTAGGATCTGGGCTTAAATCAACAAAATCTCGGACATGTGGTATGATCAAGCAAAATCAGTCTGAAGTTGGGCATATTCAATTTTCAGTTTTCTACATGTATATGCATTTGCAAAGGTACATTTTGCAGACAACCCCATTGAAATCAAACATTTGGTTCCAAAGATATGAAAAATTGAAGTGTATCCAAAACAGTAGACAACAAAAGAAATGTTTTCCTTTGTTTGCCATATGTTTGTAAAAAAAAACCCAAAAAAAACCCAACAACACCACTTCCACAAAATAAAAGTTTGTACATACCTTTAATCCATACCTTCATGTCAGATTTTTGTCTCAAATATTTTCATATTTGCCATTTGCATATACTTCATTCCCACATCTAGACGATCATTCCAAAAAAACCTCGCAATTTCAATATCAATGAATTTGAGGCTATTCTAAAGTTCACCAAATCACATATTGTCCCTTTAAGCATATTAAGTGAATGCAAATAATTTGACAACCCACTAATATAATGTCAGCATCGCCATCATCACCTTAATAAACGCTATGTAAAGTTCTCCTCAGTTAACCACCCAGATCAGTCATAATTGCATGAACCCTTTTAGATGCTGAGAGTAAAAGCAGCGTTTAACTACATGGCAGGAAAAAGCTATAGAATAACAAGGAGAAACACGAGAAACATTTAACGTAACAAAATACGAGAACCGATGAGTTGTAGTGTATCCAAGCAAATTAGCAGCCTACTGGTCTACTTTTGGGATACCAGACGATGGAGAGATGTTGCGAGACAAAAAGGGGTATCTATCTGGTGCTACCCTAATGTGATGCTTTGTTTTACAGTGCTCTTACCCCTATTTCAAATGTAAGGCCCCCTGTGTGAAATAGTGTAATGGAGGATCTAAAATCTATAATCACTGGTATTCTTATAGCAGATTTTGTCTGCAATTTGTGCTCCAGTAGGCCTATTACAACTAGGCAAAATTATTTTATATCAGGACATTCTTCGTATTCAGAATGCAATTCGATATGTCTGATGTGCTCTCATGTCCCACAATAGATACTGTCCAAACGTTCATACCCCACCCCTTAATTGTGTATTGCAGATTTTGTCTGCAGTTTGTGCTCCAGTAATAAAACTGGTTTTGCTAACCACAAAAGACGTTCATTATAATATAATTTATAACTGAGAAATAAGAATAATTCAAATCTATCTATCTTATTAATTAATTAGAACCAATTGTGTTCCTATACCACTAGTTGCCAACAGAATCTGCAATTTTCTAACTGCATGATTTTGTCACAAATTCAGTCAAAAAATATACTGCAAAATACAGAAAAAATTACACATTTATAGATTTTAGTTAAAAATATTTTGGAAATAAAACACCTCTCCAACTAAAGTCAGTTTTTCGGAAAATTTAAGATGCATTGTTTTACCTGAGACCCTCATGAAATTAACTTACAAAAATGATTCAATAATTATTGGGAGCTATCTACTGAAGATAGCAACAACAAAAGCAACAACAGCAATGATCTACTGAAGATATAAAAAAAGGAAATAACTTTTAATAAAATAAATAACATCAACAACAGTAGCTTCATGACTCGACACAGTGAAATTTAATACACATTGCATAAAAGCGGTCACTCAACCCTTTCTTCATATTGGCCAGACCTATACAAGCTATGTAGCAATCTTCACTTACGACATATATTTCAAATTTCAGTCTGTCTGAGCTTAAACCTCCTATGGCTATGTTTGTTAGGGCATAGGTCCTGTTAAAGGCCCTTTCAGTGATTTAACAAAAAAAAAAAAAAAAATGGAAATTTGTCAGAGTTGCTTAGAAATAAAGAATAAGTCTACAGAATTTCATTAAACCACTTTTCCCTGAATACATCGACAAATTAGTCAAAAACAGAAGTTTTAGAAAGGTTGTCGTACAGTGCGCCACCAATCGACTGGAAAAACTTCCTAGTCCAGTGTTTCTAACACGGGGGAAGTAGAGTCTAAATTGATTTAAAACAGACGCTTAATTTTTGTAGTCGAAAACAAAATAAGCAATTAAAGGTCACCGAGGCAAACTAACGGTCAATTCAAATATGAAAAACAGTTAAAATTGTGTATTTTGTTTAAAATAGTAGCTACTGATGTAATAAGTAGTAGAAACAATACATAAGCGTGTTAGTGCAGTGGAGAGTGAGCTTCTCGATCTCGAGTCGGACTTTTTGTACTGTCAGTATCAAAAGTCCAGAATCATGCAAATGCTTTATTTTGTCTAAAATACACGGCTTTCGACCGAACCACTAGCAGGCTATGTTAGCAGATCTATGCCAATTACAAAGGTACCAAAATCTGAATTTTGATGATTTTTACGATCGTCCGGATGAGCAAATCACTGAATGGGCCTTTAACCTAAGGCCCTGGGTTTGACTGCCAGGCAGGATTACCTTTTCCCATTTACTCTACAATATTATGTTACAGCATGCAAATTGTTGCTATTATTGAGAAACTTGTTATGCCCATTATTATATGGCTCTTATATTCTTCATTTTTCATCAGTTTCAAATCTTGTTTTACCCCAATATTACTTATTAAAGCAAGCCATATCATAAAGGTAATATGATAACAATCTGATATGAACCATAATATTATTTTGGGGTTGTCTTAACATTACCTGACTAAAACCACTACGACATGTTGGAGTTAAACATGGACATTGACAAAAGTTCTCTATCAGTAAAGATGGAATGTGCAATTAAATTTCATAAATGTGTGTTGGGAGAAATAAAAAAGAGAAGAAAAAAAAGAGAAAACAGCTAAAACAACCTCACACCCCTGATTAGTCTTTTGAACCTCATGATATTGCTAGTATATTATCATTGCTATCTTCAGTAGATAGCTGCACACACACACAGGCAGTGTTGTTATTTATACTCCCTCCATACATGAGACCAATCAAGTCTCCATAGCCAAGCCAACACACTCGCTAGATAAACAACATAGGACTTTGACCTATATACAGATGTATTAATAAGCTCATAATCAATGTTTAGGTTTCATGAGTCTCATACACAATCATTATTTGATTCAGCTGCTGTATGTAGTTATGGGCAGTAGTGAACTGTGTCTGGAAGAATAGGAGTATTGTTTTTATTCGTTTGGTAGATGTAGCACCAAGACAGTTGACGTTTCACTTTTATCTGAGTAAGGCTACACTATAAATGAGCTGATTTCTCTCGCATTTTGACTTGATGAAGACTTTCAAGCTTTTCACAAGCAAGCAAACGATTACAAACTTAATTTAATTAATTTTGTTCCAATCTGAATTTTTGGAATATTTGTAATGTTTACATATTTATGTCCCAACTTCCATCTAAATAGAATCAGCTAAATTTGTTGTGTTTGTAAGACAACAGAGCAACTTTTGAATTAATGCTGTAATAACGATGTTAAGGTGGTTATGGAGGCATTGTATATATTGGAATTTCCTTTAATTTTCCCCACATTATTTTGGATAAAATGGACAGTAACCCTCTTGGTAGTTATTACTGATATTATATTATCATTTTTGTTGAAGAATAACACAATTAAAATTAAAATTGAATAGAAATCATATGATTTTAGTTTTAACAGGATAAGATGCATTTTGTCGCAACTCAAAAATAACACTATTTTTGGGGAAACAAATTGGGCTCAAGGGGGGTCTGATCTTGAAGGTCATGGTCTGATCTTGAATGAGGGGACTCAAGAACCCCTAACCCCCTCCAACAGCAATACTTCTAAAGGGCTCCTGCTTTGCATTTACAAAGACAACACAGTCCAAAAGAACTACACCATTTCTTGAGCTGAAGCTGTTGAAATCACACCCAATTAACTTGGTAGCAATATCCTGGGCAGTATTAATAATACCAATTCTCCAAGCAGTGTTTTTTTGTAGCTCTTGTGGTCTTTAGGAGAGACATTGCCTCCAGCACATGGACTTCTCTACTTGACATTTATGCCAATCAATAATACTACAAATATATATTTTTGCGTTAAATAACTTTTACTTTAAGATAAAAAAGCCTCAATACACTGGAAATTTTGATGGCGTCAAATCAGATGTAAATTAAACATATAAAATAGGGAATAAAGTTGAAATAATTTATTTTACAGCAGGAGTGTCTTGTAAACAAAGCAAAAAAGTAGATTCCTGTGTAAAAAAACATAACAGAAAGCGTCCGTCCAACAGCAAATTACGGTCTCAAGTATGCATGATGGTGTGCTTAACTAGTTATAATAACATAATATTTGCTTGGTCTTAATTTATAAAAATAACCGTAAGCGCCGGTAGATAATCAAGAAACTTATCTAGGATTGAGGAAAGCAGAGGAGGGGGCGAGAAAGAAAATGGGGGTACAAAGTGGTGTATTCAAGGGGCATGTTATATTGGGTTAAAAAGTATTTTTCCATAAAATTATAGTAACAAAATGAAATTTTCATTGAAATTATTTTGTTCTGAGTGGATTGCAACAGCTGATGACTGTTATTAATTTGCATTATATTATATAGCTGATCATTTAGTTGCTCACATTGCTTAACTTTGTTTATTTTTCTCTTTTTTCTTTCTTTTCATGTACCATCTCATTGGTCTTCTTAATATTAGGTAAGTGTAATTTTGATATGTTTAACGCACAGTGAGATATACCGCACAACATGGGGAGAAAATTGGGGGTATTCGGGGCCTCGCCAACAGTACGCGGAGACGAACGAAAACAATTCTGCGTCTCATCTGAAGCATCTTGGTATCGCGTGCAGGTTGCATCAATTGCGTTTCTCAAATGTGTCCATCATCCATGATGCACTTGCATGACAACGAATGCCTTGAGTGCATTTTGAGGGAAACCAAATACACCCAATTTTTGCTCCATGCCTGTATCAAGATGGTGGCCGAGTCCTTGTTCTCCTCTAATTCTAGTTGGAGTAGACAAAAATTACAATTTTAATACTTCAACCCCGGGATTGCAATATAGGACAAAATCAAAGACGATAAAAATCCCATAAAAGTAAGAAAAAGCAGGTGTTGTAGATACAACTTTATATTTTACAAATCAAGACGATTTGTGCCCAAAGAAAGAAAGAAAACAGCACATTTGATGTAGGGGAATTACCTAACTTAAACCAGGTAGACAGTTGAAGAAAGGTTAAACTAGGCCTAAGGTCCTTAAGACTGGAGAGTACAGCAAACTGGAACCTTAGAACATGCATTTTTAAAAAGTTGACAACATGAAGCATAGTTTTCAGTGGTACTTGCTAAAAATAGAGGTGAATCAAAATGACTACTTGTAAGTGAATAGATGCATGACCACCAGTGGCAGCAGGAGGAATTTTTTGGGGGGGTGGGGGGGGGGGCATGGGGGAAAGTGAATTTTAGGGGGCAAAATAAACAAATTTTGCACAACATTGCTGCAATTTTTTTTTCATAATTTTGGATTTTTACTGTGGGGGATGGGGTGTATGCCCCAGTCAGAACTGACCCCGGTGCCACCACTCATTTTGTCTTGAGATTTGGTGATCATGGTGATAATGCTCTTATGTAGGATGAGTATCATGTTAATGAAAAGTAGTTCCATGCCATTGGACTATAGTTGCTTGAATCAGTTTCTTCACTTTCTTGTCTTAATGTAAAATTCATGGTTTGGTGAAATGGCTTCATCCGAGTTGCCACTAACATAACATGAGTACCACTGTTAAAGTGGAATTTTTTGCGCAATTATTTGTTTGTGCTTTGCCAATTTTGAACTGTTTCTGGTGCTTTTAAAGGGACTTCCCGGGGGGACTTCCAGAGTTCTGTTGCGTAAAATTTGGTGAAGTTGCTTAAAAAAGATAAAAGCCGCGGCATTCTGTTCAAATGAGTCGACACCTGCTAAGTATTTCTAAAGCCATATAGGTATATAGAACTGGTACTATATGTTGGAAAAGGGGTACCGCTAACTTGCACCATGTGGTCATAGGCACATTCTTTTAGTTTTTGGTGCACAAAATTACCATTTAGAGGTTGCTAAATAGTCATCTGAACCCTTTATATCTATAATTTGTTTTGGATCCATAGTTTAAAAAAAAAATTACGACCTCTTATTTGAAAAGCTAGTAAAACTAGCCCTGGTTGGAAAGTTTCCCTAATCGACCATCTAATGTGTGTACCTAACTTACTGCCACATCAGGCTATTCCAGTTGAAATACATACACCTTGTGGAAGACTTGACCTTACTCTCCCATACAGGAGGTGAAGATTTCAAATAGAACCGCCCATTCAGGTAACTCCATTTAAAGTTCACACTCCTTGTGTGGAAGATTAAGATAATATCCTCCATAGGGGGTGTAATGTATTTCAACTGGAACAGCCCCATACAAAGAAGCAGAGCCGAGGAAAAAGACTACTTAACCAAGGTGATTGGGCTACTAAGGTGACACAATTTCCTAAGGCGCTTGTCTCATGTCCCATCCACTCCTCGCTCGCTCGCTTACTCTGCAAAATCTTTACCGATGACACATTTATCCTTTAATGCCGACTGCGTACAGACGTCAAGCATTACTTCCACATTCCCTTAAGGCTAATTTTGATAATTTTGTTTTAGTTTATAAAAAGAAAAAAATGCTAAGGGAATAAAAAGTAGATGCAAGTGTCTCTCTGCGCATCGGAAGCTATCTTCGTTAGCGAGCTCAGAAATATTATCTATGCTAGTACCTCTTGTGTTTGGAGGGGACCCTGTATTGGGAGTAGGTAGGGTAGATGACTTTTTTTCCTTTTCGTTATTGTATCGTTTGTAAGATTTAAATCAGGGCATGACTCTGAATATGCAACATTTGCTTAGCTCATAATGCAGACTTGCCTACGCATTAAACATTGTCATTTTTTTTTCAAACAAAGGTGTGATTTTTTTTCCATTTCAACATTTTCCAATGTTGTGGCTATATTTAGATTATTTTGCAGATGTTGAAAACAGACTGAGCAGAATCAGTGTTTTTTCCACAAGTGTTCCACAAAATTTCACACATCTTAAGGTATTTTTTGCCCACACTTATGAGTTTGTGATGAAAATTCAAAAGGCCATTTTTAACAACATTTTGATTATTTTGCAGATGTTGAAAAAAGATTGAGCAGAATCAGTGTTTTTTCCACAAGTGTTCCACAAAATTTCACACATCTTAAGGTATTTTTTGCCCACACTTATGAGTTTGTGATGAAAATTCAAAAGGCCATTTTTTAACAACATTTTGATTATTTTGCAGATGTTGAAAAAAGATTGAGCAGAATCAGTGTTTTTCCACAAGTGTTCCACAAAATTTCACACATCTTAAGGTATTTTTTGCCCACACTTATGAGTTTGTGATGAAAATTCAAAAGGCCAACATTTTGTAAGTTGCCATACTCTTGTTTGTTATTAAGTGGGCTTATTGGAAACAGGTTATATCCTTTTTCACTGTGTTACCATGTACTTATGTGGAAGAGGCTGGGATAAAAAAAATTAAAAATCACAAATTTGTTTACAAAATTTTATAATTTGTATTTTTTTTTACCATTTTGACTTCTGCCTCATCTGTGTATTCAAATGCATACAAGTAGTTAGGCCTGCGATTTGGGTTAAGTGGTTTCGAACATAAAGCCAGGGCCTAAAGCCTCTATAACTTGGAAAGCTTAAACATTTTTGTATAAGGCCTAAGCACTTTTTAGGGGCAGTCTCCACATGCAAGTAACAGTATAAATTTTTTGCACTTTGCAAATTTTGTACTGTTACACTTGTTTTTAAATTTGAACTTTACACAAAAGAAATATATTCATGCATCGTTTTTTTCGCGGTAGCAGCTTAGAATGCAAAAAGCGTGAAAATAAATTAGCGTGAAAATTTCAACTTTTGCAGTATTGTAAAACAATTTAATAGACTAGGTGTATCCAAATTGAAATGAGTTTCCCTGTTCACACATCTGTGAGATATGGGGTGAAAGAGTATGTGCAGTTGTTAACGTGTCATCTCAGCCCTCAGCTTGTAATTAATGCATTTATATGTGCGGATTTAATTCCCAACATGGAAAAAAATCAATTGCTAAGATAATTCACTAAATTGTGTATCTCAAGAACCACTGTTCCAATACTAGGCTTGTTTGTACTCATTTGATTGCATTTTACACGTAGATTGCAGATATGGGCATAACTACTCAAAATTTTGAAAATTTTCAGAAACTTTATAAAATTTGCAAACCTGTTGACGCAGGAGAGGGTTTAGGCACAACGGGCAAATTTGTCAAGCACTTTTGTTGCTTTGCTTAGATTGTGTGTTTATCATAGCGGTATAAAAATGTTTTGTCAGTCTATTATCGCAGAGCTGAAATTACAATCGGAAGTCACTTGTTCACCCCCAAGATCCGTAGATATCCAATGCTGCTGCTGTCATCCCAAGTATTTTTTATTCTCTTCACGTTTTCTTGTATCAAATACTGGAGGGCATTTTGTTTTAAATCCATTTTAATACTTCATATGAAGTAACAGTAGCAAAATTCAGAATTCGTACACAATGTATTCTAGAACAATCTCACTGAGCTAAAAGTGGACCTGTGAAGAACTCACTGAGCCAAGAGTGGGCACGATAGTACCTATTTGATGCATTTTCATTTAGGTAGTTTATTATAAGCATGGAAGTGAAAGTATTTTGGATTCTTAGACAAAAAGTGTATTTGTCAAATTTGCAGATTTGACAATGAAGAAGATTATTTCAGGTCAAGATGCTTACTGTTTGATGCATATTTTGCATGATGACAACTGTCCCTTCTTTTGTTCTGTGTCTGACAATTGTATACTTTTTTTTCTTCCTCACTCAATTTATCATATACATGTCTGTCTATCTGTGTGTCTGCCTGTCTGTTTGCTTATCTGTTTACTTAGAGTCTGTGTCTTGTACTTGTATGTGTGTCTCTATCAGTCTGTCTTTCTCTATTTACCTTTATACAGGCCCGTACGCAGGGGAGTGCAGCTGCACCTGCCCCCCCCCCCAAAAAATTGGCCAAAGTGTAGATTTTTTACGGGTTTTTCGTCAAAAAAGGTCCAAATTTTGAAAAGAAAGTCCACTTTTCACAAAATTGCCCCCCCCTTGAGAAAAAAGTCCACTTTTTCAAAATCAGCACCCCCTGTGTCTGTGTGTCAAATCTTTCTGTCCATCTGTCCCCAATTCTCAAAATTAAATCCCGCAAATTTACAAGGTATATGATGATAGATCACCAGAAATAATATTCATGAATATTTACTTGTTTCACTGAAGTTAACTTTTGGCAATTTTTATGAAAAAAAAATTGATTCCCATAATTTTACTCGCCTATATGAAAGATTGAAAAAAAAAATCATAAATAATCTAGTACATGTTGTAGATAAGGTTAAACTATCTGTCAATAGTACCTAATATAGTTTGTCCTCAGGATATGCTATATATTCACAAACAACCTCATCATCAGCATTAATTTTTAAACATAATAATGTTGCATCAATCTTAACACACACAATTTTGACACAACTGTGAAAGTACATGCATAGTGTACTATTCTGATATAAAAAATTATGAATATGTGTATGCCATCAATTTGATCATGCTTAATTTAAAAAGTATTAAACACATTTGCATGATATGCTAATTCTAAACTGATTTCAGAATAATGAACCATTGGAATATTGGAATAATAATTTGTCAAGTTTATGAAAACATTGTTAGCCTTTAGGCCTACATATTTTTGCAAGAAACATTCACACATTCACCCCTCCTAAAGTTTGTTCGGTTTATATAAGGCGGAAAGTATTCGGATTTGTTACTGCGCGCGTCAATAAAGTCCCAACTCACACCTGTGTAAATTCACATAAGTATGCACTAGTCAGGCATTACGCAACACACACCTAGCGAAAACACTGCGCTCAACAGAGTGCACACCATTCTATATCAATACACAGTGTTATGAGTCTTATTTTCTCCGCCTTATATGTGACACGATCTGGTCCGTGGGGGCCAAAGGCGGCAAATTTGAAACTGAGATAAAGGTAAAAATATGGAGTAAAAAACAATAAAATACATAAGAAAATCATAACTTTAGAACCAAGTATGCTAGACCTTTGGTGTTTTCAGTAAATGATAGCATATTGTATGTATATAATGTAATAATTATAGTAACTCAGTTTTCAAAAATGCCTCCTTTGGCCCCCATGGACCAGATCGTGTCACATATAAGTCGAACAAACTTTAGCATTTGCCACAGACCTCCATTTATATTTTTATGTTCATCTTGTGTACTGTAAGACATACCAATAGACTTTTGTTTCATCTCTGTCCATCTGATCCATGCATATGTCTAAAGACACATCGGGTTATTCCAGTTGAAATCCATACACCCCTGCAGAAGACATGACCTTAATCTTCCACACAGGGAGTATGAATTTCAAATGGGGTTACCTGAATGGGTGACTTCATTTGAAATCTACACTCCCTGTGTGGAAGATTAAGATCATATTTTCCATAGGGGTGTATGGATTTCAACTGGAATAGCCCATATCTGTTGAAAACATGTTTATTAAAGTTGCCGAGTATACTTGACTCAATATTTGCATTGATGTTCACTTTACTTTGCCATAAATATAGCCAAGAACAAAATATTCATATGGTTCTATTCTTTCTAGGGTCTGTGGTTTCATCTATATGAAAAAAATGATATGAATGAAGGTTAAGAGTCAGAAAGGTACATCTTACAAATGGATGGGTATGAAATATGAAAAATATAAAAAAATGTCCATGCTTCAGAATTAAATGTAGCATACAGTGTACTCATCTGCTCCATCTGCTCGCTGAGCATTTTTGAGTGGTAATGTATATCATAAGTCATTTATGGCATACATGTATTATATGCATGTCTTCAAGATATACATTCAATCAGCGTCCAAAGCCTAATGCGCAAATTGATTGAAAATGATGTTTGGATCTTGTATCTGAAGCGTGGCCAAAATGTTGTGGCATGCGCAAAGGGGAGGCGATGACCTGCCCCTTGGTCTGCCAGTTGTATGCATGTACTCGTAGCTGGTCAAATTTTATACTTATGACACCCAACTCCTAAGCTGTATGACTATACTATAGAGAAAAAAGTAGGTAAAGGTGAGTCCAACAGACAACAACAACACAAAACGCAAGGATCAGTAAATGATACAATGTATGAGCAATTGAAAAGAAGTAACAAGGTATATCAACAAAACAACAAATCAGGCACAGAAGTAGGTAAAGTTTGAAGAAAAAGTTATAAAAATGTTAATTATCTTCTTCCCTCTCATTCCCTTCTCTCTCCTTTACTCTAATTTTCTCTGTCTCTAGCTCTCTCTGTGTTTTGTTTGTTTGTTTGTTTGTTTGTTTAACCAATTGGTCTAGGTGGACATACTTGGGTCCTGATGGGACCAGGCTAAAGCCAAGCTTTATATACTTTGATATACATCTTCAGAATGGTATAAGGCATTCTGAATAATAAGCCGGCCTACTGTTTGATCCATCCCAATAGATCATGTAAAATAATGTACGTTATGAGAAGAAGACAAATAATTTGACATAGAACTGGCATGTTTGAAAAGGATTGTCTCAATAGTATGTTACCACTCTTCAAGAAACATGAAGATAATGATCTGCCTCATCTCTCATTACACAATCCATTAACCCCCATTCATTAGTGTTAATTTGAAATTTGACCTTAGTTCAGAGGGATGATTTTCAACACAATATCACTGCTCAAAGTTCATAACAGGCACTAGTAATTGAACAGAGTCCTGAAGGATTAGAGTGTTATTGATCTCTATATAATCATGATTTAGTGTCATTGTCGTCTGCTCGGGTGAATCGATTGAGTCTAGAATACAGCAACATAGCAGGGTAAAATTACACGACATGATCACTTTAGAATGCCAATAAAGACTCGTCTATGGGCCTCTTGTGAGTCAAGCATTCTAGATCAAGTCCTGGTTGGTTTACAGCAAATGTAAACAGTTAAGGGGACATTAACTGTTAATGGTTAATAACTATCTGGGTGCAAATTTGTCCCGGTGTCATCTCCCCCTCCCCTTCCCCTCTTCCCCCTCTGTCTTTTTCAGAATTGTCATATGAACTCACTAATTCAGATGTTCAATGATGGTGCTGGTATTACTGTGTATATCTATACTGAAGACATTTCTTGATAGGTTGATCAATTGAAAAGGCGTATGAAATATCATCTCATTGGTCGGATAATGCTACACTTAAAATGCAATATGCAAATGAGGGTAGGGCACACTTGACCAAGAGTCAAGAACTGGTGACATTTTGTTACAATTTTAATTATCAAACCAGTTTGTATACGTGCGCAAAAAGTAAACTGATTATTTCTCACTTAGAATTCAATGAATGATAAGTTTATAAATAAAACATTACCCTTTCACTACTTCACACGAAGCATTAAAGGTGTAGCACTGGCATTTCATTTTGCGGTTGCTACGAGTTCTTCTGGCCAATAAAACTACTAGATAACAAATTATAAAGCTAAAAGAAGAGGAACGGTTTCTACTGAAGATTTCAGAATCTGGGTAAGAATGTGATGAACATATTGAATGGTAGTGGGTGGGGTGCCATTTCTCATCTGAAGTTAGTCCAACTATTAATTATCTTCTCACTATTGTGGCAAAGCACCTTTAATCTTCACCTGTGCAATCTCACTGATTGACTTCACCCGATTAAAGGAGCAAATTCCATGATGTGTTTGGACATCTACTCCCAACACCATCTAACCATTGAAAATCCTTATGATCATCACACCGCCACACCAGAGGGAATAAACCCCTTTAAGCTTCATTAGCACCTTCTCCCAGAACGTCACCATAAGTAGGGAAGTATAGAGCGCTCCTTGCCGCAGGGTGCAATGTTTGCGCAACCAGACTATCGGAGAAATAAAGAGCTCAACTTGACGTGATTCTTCTTGGTTGTAGTACCCGATATGAGAGCTATGGAGAGCACATAGGGATATTCCTATTGCAATCCATACACCCTCAATCAAAGACATGACCTTAATCTTCCACACAGGGAGTGTGAATTTCAAATGGAGTAACCTGAATAAGTGACTCCATTTGAAATATACACCCCCTGTGTGGGAGATAAAGGTCATGTCTTCCATAGGGGGCGTATGGATTTCAACTGGAATAGCCCGTATCATGCGTGTGTCATGTAACACCTCCTCCATTACCTCTTGAGTTCATTGCAGGCTTCTTGAGCGGCTGTTCAAGAGGAGGATAATGTGACTTCATGAGTCAATCCAACTGACTGCAGTAGTCTGACCTCGTTGTGTGGATGGGAGGATTGCATGGAGAGATGCTACAGGCATGACAGGATGGTCGTATTCAATGGTGGTGGGTGGTGCCAGACTGTTGCAAGGGGAATGGGGAGGGGGCAAAGAAAATTTTTGGGGATGGGACAAAAATCTGAAAAGTTAAACTACAGTTTGAAATGTTTGCACAAAAAAGTAGAAATTGTCATGATTTAGGGTTTGATGGGTTGGCAAAGTCTAGGGGATTTTTAGTTTTCACTTTGGCAACTGATGCTGCACACCATTGGCCAAAAGAAAACTTCACCTTCATTGTGCTATTCCAGTTGAAATCCTTACCCCCTCTCCATGGAAGACATGACCTTAATCTACCCACAAATATTGGAACACAATATCTTTGATCTCCCACACAGGGGGTGTAGATTTCAAATGGATTTATCCACTCAGGTAGTCCCATTAGAAATTCACACTCCCTATGTCTAAGATTAAGGTCCTGTCTTCCACAGGGGGTGTGTGGATATCAACCGGAATAGCCCATTTCATCTCCACATAATCCTGTTCTCGGTCCTCAACATCAACTCTCCCTTTCCTTCTCACTATGGACCACAATGGCCTCATCCCAATGGCATAATTCAATAACCTCAATTAAACAATCATAGTGAAAAATTTGACCTCAAGTTGCGGAGTATGAGTTTTTGTACCCAAATTTTCAAAGGTCGTTCAATGAATGTACAAATGTATTGGGTTAAAGAACTGTGCCCTGATAGATGAGCATGTTGTGGATCCTAGTGTCTATTTCAATCCTCCCATTCCAATCCTCCCATTCATCCTTTCACTATGGATCACAATGATGTCATCCCAATGGCATAGTTCAATAACCTCAATTCAACACTCATAGTGCAAAATTTGACCTCAAGTTGCAGACTATGAGTTTTTGTACCCAAATTTTCAAAGGTCATTCAATGAATGTGCAAATGTATTGGGTTTAAAGAACTGTGCCCTGATAGATGAGCATGTTGTGGATCCTAGTGTTTGCTACAAGTTTTCCATTCCAATACACCATACAAAAACTCACTTAGAAAATGCATCAAGTGAAATCTACTAGAAAGTGTGTCATTGCAGAACCTAAAGATTTACGCATCTTTTATTTATTTCAGTAACACGATTACGTGGCTACTGCAGACCTTCAGATTGATCGCGCTATAGCTCCGGCTTGTACAAATACCGTGGATAGTCTGCAAAAGTGGAAAATTTCACACAATTAATTTTTCACACTTGGACGATTTTAATCCATTTCATGATTTCATGACTTCTTTACTTTAAACACCTATACACAAAGAACAATATTTACATGTTGTAATTTTCACGGTCGCTACATGTAGACCGAAAAGTAAAAATAAACGTAGCTAAAAAAAATCAATTTTAACAGTAGCGGGAGAATGCGGCATGTAATATGAGAGAAACAAATTGAGACAATTAAATTTTAGAATAAAGATTGTTGGCTTGATAAATATCAGTGAGTTATTTTGTAAACAGTCGGAATACGGATATATCAATGAATATTCATTAAGGAATTGACACAGATGAATACTGATAACAGTATTGATAAAAGGGCACGGTGTAATCAATTTGATTACTTGCAAAAGGAAATGTGCCGACCTTCTTGTGAGAAATATTTTGAGAATAAATAATTAAGAGATGAGGTCCATTTGCAAAATTAAACTACTAATTGCTGCAAACATTATTTATTTTGTCCTAATTTTCCTGTGATCCTATATTGTGTGATTAGGCAAAAATATGTTTGTTCAGACTTTTTTTTAAATTATTAATGCATTTTGGCTCGCTGTTTCATGCATAAAAAGAAGTTGCCAATTTTTTTCCTGATACCTATAACAAAATAAACATTTTCACATGATCGTCTGAGAAGAACCTTTTTTTTGGGGGGGGGCCTTTCACATTCTGTTTTTGGTTTAAGTATCTTTTTATGACCATTTGATCCAGAACTCCAACAACAAAAAATCTTATAGAAACACCACCAGTGTTGCTAGATCAAGCCATCACTCGTGACTAAGTAACCAGACATGTAGAACTCGAAACATAAAATGTCCAAAAAAATGTAAGCGCTGATTGCCCCTTTAATATGGAAGGTGGAGGACTGTGCTGCACATTAAACATAACTATGTTAATCACGCTTAAAAAGGAGAGCAACAACGGCGAGGAGTTCCAGCACACACCACTCATAAGCAGAAAATAAAGATGTCTGCTCATATTAGAATAAAGTTCAATAATTGCCTCAAGGGTGAAGGCTATGATGTCGGTGAGCCAATTTTCTTAGCAACATATTCATTATGTTGTATATAATAGTGTGGTGCATTGGTATACAGACACAGTAACGACATTGTCCATTAGGGTCTCGCTTTGACGATTTGATATAGGGACATTGTTGTGGATGATCTTGTGTATTGTTGTCAACGTGGACAAGGAACAATGTGGGGGAACCCAACTTGCAGACTTTCTCCTTTAAAATGGTATGTTGCATTTGATATTATCAGGTTGAAAATTTGCCGGTTTGATTTAGCAAAATAGTTAGTATTGTGGTTGATACATAGTTCTTTTTAATACTCCGATGCTTCCAGTGGTGTAGCGTCATGGAGGGAACATGCCCCCCCCCCCATTGATTGCAAAATTTAGATAATCCCATAGGAAATTTGGCAAAAAACAGCTTGTGTCCCTCCAATCATGGTCGGTGCCCCCCACAATATGATGACCCACGCTATGCCACTGTATGCTTCAGTTATAGTATTTCTCTAATGAGTACTCCGTCGGTTATCTTGGTACCAGCGCAGCCGGTTTCCTGTGCGAGTGGTCGAGGTTTCACCAGATGTGTCTCTGACTTCATCAGGACTGTATTTGACTTCATCAGGACTGATGAAGTCAGAAAACCATCCAACGAAAGCTTGATCCTGCACATATGGGACCAACTGCACAGATACTGTGATAATTGACAGCATACTCGTACACATACTATATAACTTATTAATATTTTGAATACCCATTGAAAAAAGCTTATCTGCCTACTCCTATGCTTGCCACCGGGTGAAACCCAAATGACAAGAGCATTTGTCATGTTTGGGTGGCTATCTTGAATGCTAAGAACATTTCACTGATTAAGTCCAACTTGTCATACTTTTTTCCCACAGGCAGTGCCAGTAGGTCCAGCATTATAGGTAGTAGTAATCAATATGATTGGGTTCTTATTTACTTGCAGACAGTGGCCAAAAGCTCTTGACTTGCAGTCTTTTGACCTTTTCGTGATTTGAATTTTTTAGCTGCAATCTCAGAAAAATGTGTTTGAACCTTTGCTCAAATTCTCAGTTTCTTCTTATAACAACAATCCCGGCCATATAAGTCGTTCAAACACTTAAAAATAGGATTGTTTTAACCCGTATTTTAGTTATACTTAACATACTGAAATTGAGCTTTCTTTGGTGTAAAGTCTGAACCCGTTCCTACTATACTACAACCCTCCCCCTTCCCCACCAATCAATGTTGGATGTCTCTAAGGGTGCATAGAAACAACTACCAACATTGATCCGAGGGAATGGGGGGCATATTTGCAGTACTCATGAAAAAGTGTTCGAACAATTACATTGTATGACCGGGATTGAAGGTGCATACTATTTGAGCCACTTTGAACTTACAGCTTATAATGGTGTTGTGGCCTTATGTTCCTCTGCCACTTATCCCCTCTCCCATTAATGCCTCTTATCAGAGAAGATCTGCTCTTATCATGCTTTTACTGGTTTTCTTTTGTATTTTCTCTCTTTTTTCCGCTGAAACATGCACTTTCTGCACCTTTTTGAAAGATTAGGTTTGCTATATTTTGCTCAGTTTGATGTTTGCCTAGACTTAAAAATAGTCAAGATAATTCAGCTGGGATGAAGGCATCAACAGTCTACCATACTGTGAAAAATACCTTATTCACTCAAGGATTTTAATTCATGATACATCCATGCAGGAACTTAAATGTGGGTCAATGAAGACTTACCTGTCTAGTGCTATGGCACTAGGATGCCAAACATACTCATCTATCATGCCACAGTTCTTTAACCCCAATACATTTGTACATTCATTGAATGACCTTTGAAAATTTGGGTACACAAACTCATACTCTGCAACTTGAGGTCAAATGTTGCTCTGATTGTTTACTTGAGGTTATTGAACTATGCCATTGGGATGAGGCTATTGTTGTTCACAGTGTGTGTTTGTCTGTTAAAAAAGCCATTGATGTAAGTAAGCTTATCTCAAGAACCACTGAACCAAGAACTTCTCTGAACCAATACTAGGCATGTTTGTACTCTTGTATATATGCAATTTTCCTGTAGAATGCAAATATGGGCATAGCTACTTAAAATTTTGAAATTTAACTTACGGTATTACATATTTTTGAACAATTTTGTAACTTTTTTTGGCCTCATCTGCGTGCACAATGTCGGTATGCAGAGGGGTATAATTGAGCAGCGTACGAGCGAAGGATATTAGGTTGTTGAGACACTATAAATGTAAGAGAAGAGTGTTGTTTTACTCACTCTCATGTTTTCTTGTGCTTTTTAGGTGTCGTTATCACACCGGATAGGCAAGATTATCTGGGTTTTATTGTTATTGTTGTTCTAAATTTCACTTCAATCATTATGTGCTAACAATCTAGGGTGGAGGTGTTTTTAAGCGGTGAGTTCAATATCATGGGAGTTATGTCACTATGTTGGAAGCGAGTTATAAAGCCATCGGCTTACTTGTCCAGACGATTTAATACAGCCTCTTTGATTTGGATACACAATCTAGGGTGGAGGTGTTTTTAAGTGGTGAGTTCAATATCATGGGAGTTATGTCACTATGTGGGAAGCAAGTTATAAATCCATTGGCTTACTAGTTCTTGTCCAGACGATTTAATACAAGCTCTTTGATTTGGATACACAATTTGCAAGTTTGGATTATTGTCATGTGGACAGGTATTGGAAAATGGTGCAAATAGTCTTAAACCAAAAAGTACCAATCAAATTGAGCACGCAGCTACCCACACAGCCCTATATGCACTAATTTGCACACCATTACCTTCTTAGCTGCTAGCACTTTTTCCATTTCAATTTTTTTTAAAGTCAAAAATTTAACACAAAAAGTTAGTGAAAAGTATGTGAAGTCATAGAACCGGATATGTGATTTCACAGACTGGGTCTCTGAATTCAGAGGAGTCTGTGAATTCACAGCGCCCCCGAACTGATCTGTCACACCTAAACTTAATCACTCACTCCAGTTCAATTGTGTTAAACAAGACAGTGTGGAATTACACGCCAAATAAATTCAGATGGTTTGGTAATGCACACTCACAATAGCTACAAAACCAACTGAGTTAGTTATTCCATGTCGATCGCTTACCGTGCAGCGTGTGCAAAACTGTGGCATCGTTTCAGGGTGTATATCCCTGTTTGGATCAATTTTGACTTCTCACTTCTTGA
The DNA here is from genome assembly GCF_039555335.1 of Amphiura filiformis. Lineage (NCBI taxonomy): Eukaryota > Metazoa > Echinodermata > Ophiuroidea > Amphilepidida > Amphiuridae > Amphiura > Amphiura filiformis. The sequence goes on along the minus strand of NC_092631.1, from coordinate 24,602,391 downwards.
TTTAGATGAGGGTTGGGATCAGTGCTAGGCTAATTAGAAAACAAATATAGCAGGGACAAGATGATCTGGAACCAGGCTATGGATGGAATGACGTAGGTTATTCAGTAATAAGTAGTCCTACTGTGTAGGATCCTTTTTATGGTTACTTGATAACTGGTGGTATAAGACCTGGTTTAAAAAAAAATTGTAAACTATAGGCATAGGTGTAGATCAGGGGGGGGTCAATTTTGTAGACTAGACATAGGCATTGATCATGGGGATGGGGATAAACCCCCTAATATTTTGAATGGGAATGGTCCATACATGTGGGTTTCCAACCAAATTAAGCTTATATTTAGGCCATTTTAGCCTAAAAGTGCTAATTTTTGCATGCTTCGCACAAGTTTATTCCACTTTTGCACCATATTTCACCAGTTTAGCTTCAATGTGCATGCTTATTCTGTCACCAAAAGGTGTTGCATTCACTATACTTCAATAACTTTTTTCTAACCTCATCCCCCTATGTCCAAAAGAAATCCATGCCACTGAAACTAGGCCTAACATAATTATACTAATACTTCTCACATATTAATCAAAATAACCAACTTGAGCCCCTAGAAACTCCTTATAATGTTTTCTCCCAGTTTGATCAAACACTTCATTTTCAAAACTTTTAAATGAAAAAACTCATTAGTAAAGTGATTAAAATATTTAGCTTTTAAAATATGAAAAGAGCACCTTTGTAATTTACTCACAATTGTTAGCTGCATAAATTATTAATGTGTTTTTTGTTCCATTGAAAAGACAGGAATAGACATAGAATTGAAATGAAAACAAAGCATACATCATCCATAATTCAAAAGAACTCACTAAGTACTATAGTGACAATTCAAAATGAAGATGAATTTGCACTCTACTTTTGCACAGTGTAAATATTTGACCATAATCTCAGTGTTTCATATAATACTTGACTTAATCTGATTGTTCTTAATGGTTTGCATGTGAGAAATAAAAAGTCCATGTTTTGAGATATTTGTCTGAATATATCAAGAGCTATTTTAAGAACCACTGAACCAATACTAGTCTTGTTTGTACTCATTTTAATGCATTTTTCATGCTGGTTAAAAATATAGCCATGAAAGTGTGAAATTCATAATTTTGTTTAGAATAAAAATTGAAACTTGTGTGCAGTCGATACCCGTGTGGAGAAACTTCAAGCGGTTATGTTACATCGCTTTAAAGACACTTAGTGCTTAATGAATGGGTAAATCAGACTACCTAAAAAATAATTGAAAGTAAGATTTTGACATAGCTATATGCAATTGAGCTTCATAGTGATCAACACTGTTGTTTTCTTTCTTTTTGGCAATTCTTTTCATAATGATAATAAACAAAATTAAAAGTGTGTTACGCACATGCTCAAAACCCAGATGTTGATCCAAAAGCAATGGTGTAGCCGGGGGTGTGTGTGTGGGGGGGGGGTGGTGGGGACAAAGACTTCCTCGTGGTGAGAAGTATTTCCCCCTGTGGGATGCTGGCTGCCCTGATATTTAAGATTTGTATGCCTCTTTTGTACTTTTTAGTCCATTTTTGAACATTTTGGTCAAATCTCGCCCCCCACCCCTTGAGAGTTGCCTTTCTCCCCTTACCTCCCTGAAAAAGTCCTGGTACACTTTACAGGTACTTACTGAAGATTTTACTTACTTGTCCTTATTTTCAGTACTGCTTTGCCTGGATGTGTTTAAAAGAAGAGTAGCAGATTAATTTGTGATCACTGTCTCATATCCAAAATTACCTTACCCTTAAATAAAAATCACCAAATTTACTCCTGCAAATAGGGCCATCATGCACTGATCATATCAAAACATTACCCTTATTATGTCTAAGACATTATCACAGTCTCTTGCGTACCACAGTTAACTACAAAGTGATATTTACCCTATCAATCAGGCTCTAATAGCTTCCCAATCAACTACAGTCATTTTGAATTATCCACGAAGTGACCCAGAGAATTGACAACACCAATTTGGAGCAACTCAACTCCTCTATGACTGCCATTCTCTAAGTTAGAACACAGTAACTGCATATAGAGACTATTAGTAGATAGTGCCTGTTGACTTGGGAGACATGTGTGAGCACTACCTGCCGATCTAACACTGCTTCTGATTGGTCAATTACATGATATCTTCACTTTATTCACCAATCGAATGGAGCTTTGCAAATAATTCACCCCAATTTTTTTGCATGGTGAAATTATTCTAACAATGTTGCTGATTGGTCCAATTGATAATGAAAACTTCTTTTTGGCCAATCGGCAGGTAGTTCTCATGGGTTAATGTAAAAATGAGGTATCTACAGGTACATAACATAGCATGTACTCCTTTTTTTAACTGGGACGGCAAGATGAGCTAAAATTTCATTTGACTTAGAACATGTAGAACGCAAAATACCATCCGTGTAGTATTTCAGCTTATATGGGTATTGAATGGCTTGAATTTGGTCTGAATTATTGAAAGACCTACTTTTCCTGTTGTACACTTGATGCTTATAATTTATTTATTTTGTCATGAATAAGGCAGTGGTGGTTAGCAAAAAAGAGAGCAATTATTTGGTGTTATAGGTGACCCCGCAGCTACGTCACTTCTGGTCAGGAGCCGTTGAAAACAAAGCACAGCCCAGCACAAACGCAAACAACAACACAACATCGGCATTACGTTTTGTTTGTTGTCAACGGCAGATAACCCGGATGTTAAAAAAGTACACGGATGACCGTGGTGACCTATTGGTGATTTTCCTATTTTCAGTCCAAGTTTAGGTTTTCATACACATACACAGAGAACCATCTAGCATTATTAATACATGTTATTATTTTGTCTGTTTCTTTTCTTTGCATATTCCTGATCTTCCTGCAATCCTGGCTTGTCTTATCTGATGCCTCCATTTTTGAACTTAAATAGGTAAGTTACAGTTTGTAGTCTTTGTTAATGAGAAAACATACAAATGTATGACAAGTCAAATGACAAATTTGGTAAAAAAATCGTCAAACGGGGGTGAGAAATTAGTCATGAAAGTGAATTGCCCATAATTTGTCATTTCACAATATTTGCAGTCATATATGAAAAATTGGAACTTGAGAAATTATTATTAATATTATTGGTGAACGACCAATTGGCATGATTGACAAACGTTATATAGATGAATCCAACGAGCCAAGTCATGGTCAGGATTTGGTCAGCCATATTTGGGTACCTGCATACACCAAACAGGTGCTGTGAGTACACAATTGGGTGGTTTAAACCTGCTTAAAATTCGATGTTGATTCTTTTGTGTTGTAAACTGTCATCATTCTTTTGTCTACATGTTATACGGGTGATAGAATGCAGATTATAATACCCTTCAAGGCCGCATCATCCCACATTTTAGGTAGGATGGTTTCATTGACAATTGAAGAGCTTAGTTTCAAAACCCCTTACATCCACTTGCCGAATTTTGAGAACACATCAAAAAATCATCAAAAAAATCACTGATAGGCCTATATGGGGGTTTGCAACAAAAGCAGTTTTTTGTGGGATGCTCATCCTACCCAAGCATTCCACCAAAAACTGCTTTTGTTGAAAACTCCCTTATATCAATGATTTTTTTGATGATTTTTTGACGTGTTCTCAAAATTCGGCAAGTGGATGTAAGGGGTTTTGAAACTAAGCTCTTCAATTGTAGATCATCAGGAGACCATAAAGTAACAAGGTACACATGAGTGCACTACACTAAAGTGTTCCGCATTTGGTGTAACTCTTGATAGTGCCAGTAAAAAATAGGGCCTATGCGAAATATATCGGAGTCTCGAGGGAACCGAATTTGAGTGACTCTTGGTTGTTGATAAAAACGATAGAATAGGAGCTTAACATTACAAATCTGTTCAGAAAATGTTCCGAATCGAATGTGCATGGGTGATAGGCTCTCTGAACAATATCATGGCCGGAACTGGTAAGGAGGCACAATTATCAGCTTAAATTCGGGATGGTGCTGTTCAGGGGTTCGTATCTCTCAAACTTGTCACGAAAAATCAAATTTCAATAAAAATTTAATCTTTATTTAAGACATTGGTTTGATCATAATATTAAAAATATTGTTACATGGGGTAGAAAAACAAACTTACTTTCTTGTATTTTCGCGTGTATTTCAATGGGACGATTATTTAGTGGTGTGCGCCCACATGACAAACTTCAGTTTAGTAACACACTTTACATTACTAAGACAGTTGGAAGACTGGATTCAGTGCAATGACAAAATTAGCTCTTGAAAAACATCCGTACATGGTAACGCAACAGTTTTAAAACAAATCTGGGGATAATAATGCTTTATGAAGTGGGTGGAAGAAAAATAAACAGACTTAATATGTTATAAGAGAAAAAAGTGGGGTACATAGTGATAAACAGATTTGCAAATTTGTCCCAAACCAAATGTCAAATGTGAAAATAATCCTATAAAAACAAAATTCTGACATTTAACATGAATTTAGATTAAATGTAAGTGCCAATTTTTCTCCAAAGAGCGAAGCTGCTAAATTTGAAAACCATCATTAATACACAAACACTATTTTGTTAATGCTAAGGAAAGCTATTAACATTTACAGGCAAAAGTTATAATGCAAAACTTGAGTTGTTGTGATCATTTGACCTATATATGGTCATTCATCTGTAAAGGTTAGGTACAATTAAGAATTCAAACATTTTCGCTTGACAAATTCATTGTACAATATGGTTTACGGAAACTCTTTAAAAGTTGTCATTTTGCAAACTTGTGTTTCTTAATATTGCCTTCCGGGATCACACCACTAAATCAAGTTCCTAAAATCACCATTTTCTTGTGGTTATAACGTCCTAAGGCATTCAAAACACCATTTTCCCCAAAGTTTATGATATATTCTACCCTAGAACCAGCTATTTTTTTGGTAGTTGAGTGGCTTGATTTTTCGCAGTGATGCATCGAACATGATGTAAACCATACCAAACTCTACAGCTCAGCGCCTCTATGTTGTGACATCAGTTGGTGCATGGAACCAAAAAACCTTCATAAAATTTCAGAATTGTAATATTTTTCATCTTTTTTTGCTTGGATAATAAAAAAAAACATCCACAGAGCATAACTATCACCAAAAAATTTACACATCTGCCTTCATTTCGAACTTTTTTCCCATTTTAATGTACCCGGTATGGTCAGCAAATGGAAACACTGGTTGTTATTTCTTCAGTCAGATAGGGTTTGACCTGATTTTAATAGTGGTGTGATCTCTACCATCAGTTCTTCCTCTGCCTTATTCCTCCATTCATTCCTTTCTCCTTCATTCCTGCATGATATGTGCCATTCCAACACACAAAAATATGAGACTTTAAATGATCTGAGAAGAGGCGCACGCTGGGGGCACACCCTGACTAAAAAAAAAACCAGGAAAAATTGACCAAAAGTTATAATCTTTCTGGGGCCTGGTTTAAAGTTTTAGGCCACAATTGTCCTGGTAAAGTCATTCAGTAGTGGGTCAGTAGTGGGACGATTTGGAAAATTTGTCCTCCTTGGCTCAGAGGCCCTCCCTCATACGTCTCTGGATCTGGGCCAGATATCATTTGTCTTTGGCAGAAAACGTGAATCATTGTTATGTGTCTAATGAACAACAACATTGTGTTTCCATGGTAACCTGATACTCAGCCATGTCTAATCTTCCATAACATTACAGAATGTTATTGTCATTTAATCCAAGTAGTCACCTCACCTGAATCACATGAATACCATTATGTGTTTATAAACTAATGAGAGCAGACATGGAAAAACAAGAGTTTAGATTACACTTTTAGTTTTTCACCACTAGACGCCCAGGTGAACTTTTGACACGCATTTTGAAAGGTCAACTAAGTTTACCTGGTTTCAGTTAATATAGGGTTACTCTTGGCTGCGTAATTACAACATTTTTAACGAGCTTTTGCGAGAGAGGTGATTAATCGGTAATGATAACAATATGTAAAGGTGAATGGCTGCTGAATAGGCTCATTATTAAATTGTTTCCATGAAAAGATATAATTTGTTAACCTGCAGAGCAGACGACGAACGGTAGGGCAGATGATGCAATATCTAAAATGTGCAGACATATTCAATTCAATATTTTGTGAAAGTTTTGAAGTTGAATTTGAGACCAGCTTTTAAAAACAGGTAAAAAGAGAGGAAACGTGGCTAAAAGTGAGGAATATGATTGATATTTTTAAATATTTTCATGAAAAGATACAAACATATCTTATTAGATTGTTTCCATGAAAAGATGTAATTTTTTGGCCTATCGTCTGCTCTCTGCAGACGATGAACGATCGGGCAGATGATGCAATATCTAAATGCAGACGACAGATCTTCAATTCAATATTTTGTCAAAAATTTGAAGTTGAATTTGAGATCAGCTTTTAAAAATAGGTCAAATAAGAGGAAACATATCTAAAAGTGATGAATATGATTGATATTTTTAAATATTTTCATGAAAAGATACAAACATGTGCTGCAAAAATAAAAAGGAGCTAAATTGTAGATGACGAGCAGACAACAAACGATGGGGCAGATGATGCAATATCTAAATGCAGATGACAGACATCTTCAATTCAATATTTTGTGAAGTTTTGAAGTTGAATTTGAGACCAGCTTTTAAAAACAGGTAAAATAAGAGGAAACATCTAAAAGTGGTGAATATGATTGATATTTTTGAATATTTTCATGAAAAGATACAAACATATCTTATTAGATTGTTTCCTTGAAAAGATGTAATTTGTTGATCTATCGTCTGCAGAGAGCAGACGAAGCAACAATGGGGCAGACAATGCAATATCTAAATGCAGACAACAGACATCTTCAATTCAATGTTTTGTCGAAGTTTTGAAGTTGAATTTGATACCAGCTTTCAAAAACGGGTAAAAAGAGAGGAAACATCGCTAAAAGTGATGAATATGATTGATATTTTAAAATATTTTCATGAAAAGATACAAACATATCTTATTAGATTGTTTCCATGAAAAGATGTAATTTGTTAACCTATCGTCTGCAGAGAGCAGACGACGAACGGTGCGGCAGATGATGCAATATCTAAATGCAGACGACAGGCATCTTTAATTCAATATTTCTCAAGTTGAATTTGAGATCAGCTTTTAAAAACTGGTAAAATTAGAGGAAATATGACTAAAAGTGTTAAATATGATTGATATTTTTAAATATTTTCATGAAAAGATACAAACATATCTTATTAGATTGTTTCCATGAAAAGATGTAATTTTTTTGGCCTATCGTCTGCAGAGAGCAGACGATGAACGATCGGGCAGATGATACAATATCTAAATGCAGACGACAGACATTTTTGATTCAATATTTTGTGAAAGTTTTGAAGTTGAATTTGAGATCAGCTTTTAAAAATTGGTAAAAAGAGAGGAAATATGGCTAAAAGTGGTTGATATTTTCAAATACTTTCATGAAAAGATACAAACATATCTTATTCTATTAGATTGTTTGCATGAAAAGATGTAATTTGTTGGCCTATCGTCTGCAGAGAGCAGACGACTAACGATGGGGGAGATGATCCAATATCTAAATGCAGACGACAGATCTTCAATTCAATATTTTGTCAAAGTTGAATTTGATACCAGCTTTTAAAAATAGGTAAAATAAGAGTGATGAATATGATTGATATTTTTTAATATTTTCATGAAAAGATACTTGTAAACATGTGCTGCAAAATAAAAAGAAGTAAAGACGACGGGCAGACGACAAACGATGGGGCAGATGATGCAATAGCTAAATACAGACGACAGACATCATTTTGTGAAAGTTTTGAAGTTGCATTTGAGACCAGCTTTTTAAAATGAATTAAAATGAGATGAACCATGGCTAGGAGTGATGAATATGCTTCTATATTTTAAAACATTTTTGGGAAAGATAGAAACACATGTGCTGCAAAAATAAAAGAGGATTTGCAGTCTTTTGTAGCTTATATAATCATTCCTGTAGCAGATTTCAAGTAATATTGAACCCTGTTAAATCAAGTAGAATTACATCAATTAATGACACAAAGTCATTACCTAATCACTTAATTACATGCAATTTTCCAGCTGAAATGCTTCAATTTTTCCCCCTATAGTCTCTATATACTGCCAGTGGTTATGGATTTTGGTATCAAAATAATAAAAAATCCTTTAAAAAGGAATGAGATGCTCAATGGGAGTTGAGAATGACAAGAGCCATCTCAAGATCAAATGAACCGATACTAGGCATATTAGTACTCATGTGAATGTTTTCAATGTAGGCCTACCATTCAAAAATTGTTATGAAAATTTAAATTTTATAACTTTCAAACCACTCTACTGTAGTTGAAAAAGCTTGCTGAATGGGGCATTAAAAAATCATCTAAAATGCTTTCAAATTAACGATAATCCTACTTTGTTTCACCATGTCAATTATGAAAGCTATTCACCATATGAGCAAGCATCAATTAATTTCTTTTTACAAAGTGTTCCAAAAATAATAATGAAATATTTATGATACAATTATTTCTAATAGCTATTTTGTAAATTTTCCTGAGGCTTTTTATGTTTTATATATAATAAGACCATTAATTTACTCACACAAAAGTTTGCTGAAAGTGCATCTGTCCTTTTGGAATCTGAGAAGAGACATTATACAGTGTTTTTTCAGTCCAAAGTTTCTGAAAGAAGCCATTATACAAGTAACTTCTATATACACACATAAGCATTTTGTACCAAATTCAATTCTTTACATACAACAGTTGGTGGTGGTCAGATTTTTATAAGGTCTCTGCACTGGGTTTGGTGACCGAGGGCGCTGTTTGGTGTATTTGCATTCTGGTAGCATATCTTGGGCTCAGAGATGTTCTTTTTTCATTCTTGACTGTCCCTGTGCATGTGTTTTGGGCTTTGGATATGCTGGGTTAGTCCTGATGTTGCTCCAGCTTTGGCCCCACATACCTATTTTCCATGTGTTTTGACATTTTTTTTGATGCAATGTGCAATCTTATGAAATAATGTTTTATATGCAGTTTTTATTGTGTATTATATTTTTAGCCTTTGTGCTACCTGGGAACCAAGGGAGAACAGTGCCAGTGCATTGATTGGTCACCCCAGGTTAAAATAAGAAATAAATAAAATAAATAATAAACAAAACAAAACATAGGGGGAGTGTGTCCTAAGGGTAGGGGAGAGCATGCCCTGATAATGGTTAGGGTACTTGCCCACAGTCAGTTTCATAATGAGTAGGGTGTTTACCACGGACTGTCCAAATCTGTCTCGGTGCTATGTGGATATTCACAATCTGTAGGCCCAAGAAAAGACATGTATAGAATTAGAAAGGCAGCCGCTTTGAGGAAGTGATCCAATCCTGATATTTACCATATTATCAGTGGTGCTTTGTAGAGCGCCAAATAAATACTTGTAATAAACAAATAAATAAACCACAATGTATTTCAGAGGGGATAAAACCCAGTTACTTAAGGGATCCAAAATGAGCGTTTATTGCGTTTCGACAGTATTTTTTGTGTGACATGAGAGCACCTCAGACCTATCGAATTGCATTCTTAATACGAAACATGTCTTTGTGATATCAAATAATTTTCATTTTTTTAAAATCACAATATAATACAAATTTTATTATTATAAAAATTTGATATTTTTCAAATTTTTGATATATAACAGTCCTCGAAGTAAATTATATAAATCTAATGATATATTCTTAAAGTGTATATGTAGCAGGGAGGAAAAGCCGACGGTCAATTGAAAATTTTGACCTTTCATATTGAAGATATGGATTTTTTTTCCAAAAAGACCTAATTTTTTTGGTGTTTTGGGAAAAAAATCCATATCTTCAATACAAAAAGGTCAAAATTTTCAATTGATCGTCGGCTTTTCATCCCACCTACATACACTTTAAGTATAAATCATCAGATTTATAAATTTTACTTCAAGTACTGTTAAATATCAAAAATATCAATTTTCAATGATTTGCCATAAAATGTGTATTAAATTGCAATTTCAAAAAATCAAAATTATTTGATATCAGAATGACATTCTTCGTATTCAGAATGCAATTCGATATGTCTGATGTGCTCTAATGTCCCAAAATAAATACTGTCCAAACGCTCATACCCCAGCCCTTAAAGGGTGCTGCCCATTGATCCCACATTAATTTGTTCACCCCTACCAGTACTTGTCTTCTGGTGCCACTTGTGCAAGATAACAAAAAATGCAAAGATAAAAATAGCTGTTGCCTCATACGTATATTCTTAATAAAACATTCACCAATTTTCCCATCAACCTTTCATGAAATGCGCATCTAAACCATTCTGATTAAACCGTGTTATATAAGTAACGATTTGTAGAGGGAAAGATGTTGTAATTAAATTGATTTTGAGAAGGTCAAATCCGGGCGCCTTAAATCCATAGGCAAATCTCCCCCTTTTAGATACCAATTCTTTTTTATTCCTTATCATCAATATTTTTTAAAACCTTTTGATTAAAATATATAATCGTAAGTATGTATGTGAATGTGCGTCAAGACTTGCGCGTATATGGTATCATGAATATCTCCCCCTGCAGAAATATGTTGATATAATCATATTAGAATATTCTATTCATACTCTATAAGATCAGAATGTTTACATAACACAATTTTTACGCTTTTAAATATGCACAATTTGAATCCCAAATTTAAGAATATGCAACAAATAGCGCATGTCAATATTGATAATATATAATTAAAAGTAACCTATATTAAGTACATTTTAAACAAGCTAATTTTAGAATGGTAGAAATAACCTATTAAAAATGTTTAGGTTTAAAAAATTACTACTTTACAAACGTCATTGGAATGTTCTGCATGTCGGGCTTTTCAGTGTATGATTTCATAAGATACGTAATTGAATTAGTAGGTATTCCTCTTCTAAACTTTTACCACTAAATACTCTATATAAGAAATTGGCAAATTCGTAAACGGTAGTGAATGAATCGGGGTTTTATTACATTAGTGGTAGGGGGCCTACTTTTCAAGCTTTTACCTAAAAATAACACGGGAAATTGAAAAGAAAGTTGTAAATTATTCTCTCCGTTGGGCATTTAATTTTTGTTCTGGATTTGAGTTTAAAAGTTGATGGCATATTTGGGGTCCTTTATTGAAATTAATCTAAAGAACTTTTTTGCCTCACCTCTTTGAGGTTAAAGATAAAAAAAATCTAAAGAACTTTTTTGGATTTATTAAAATGTAAATGCATACATTTAGCAATATGTTTGATTGTTTACTGGAGTTTTTCATAATTGGGTTTTGATTGAGCAAACTTCAATCAAAACCAAAATTGTCATTGGCGTAATAAGCCCTGGGTTTTGTTGAAAAGGGTTTCATTGTCCTGTAGATCAATAAAAGGTGGAGCCATGCGTGTTGCCCTGTGTCGAGTCGCGTGCCAGAAGCCAATCACAGGCAGTGGTTCTGGGGGCGTGGCTGTTTTCTCAGAAATTATTGCCGGGAAAATTCATAAGCTGTTTTGATACCATCCGAAGAGGTCAGGAAAATTTTAAAACCCACCCACCACTCCCTTTATGAAAAATATGATATTAAATGGTATTGTTTCTTTTGCTTTTTACCATTTTGTCCAATATATGAATCAAAATGGAGATAAATTGCTGCATTTGGGCAAGTCATTGGGAATGTTTAGGACAATTAGAAATTGATAATGTTGACCTTGATTTCCAAATTGATCAGCTTGTCTTGCACAACAGTAAAAGAATGGAAACATGTTCCTGTTTAGCGATAATTGTCTTTTTTAAAGACTATTCTTGTTTTTACATGGATGCACGAAATGGACGATATTTGACAGTGTATGAGAGTTTGAAGAAAATGTATTTCCTAAACCAATATTGTCCTCTCCTTTTGGAATGATTATGGATTGCATTCCTTTTATCCTACCGGTGCCACTGGGGGATTTCCCCCAGTCAGAACTCTTTCCCCCAGGCCCGTACGCAGGATTTCATTGGGGGGGGGTGCTGATTTTGAAAAAGTGGACTTTTGTCCAAGGGGGGGAGCAATTTTGTGAAAAGTGGACAAAATTGGACCTTTTTTGACAAAAAAGGCGTAAAAAAACTGATTGAAATTGTGGGACTTTTTGTATACTTTTCCAAATTTGGGGGGTGCATCGCACCCCCTGCGTATCGGGCCTGCCTGCCCCCAGTTGCCCTCCCAGTAAAAAATTGTGACAATTTCAATTTTTTGCAACAATTTTGAACAAAATGTGTTGATTTCTACCCCCCCCCCAAAAAAAGAAGAAAAAGCTCTCCCAAAAAATCCTCTGATCCTACCTCCATTTTAAATGTCAGATTATGTTGTTACATAGATTTCTTTCATGTTTGGCTTGCCATTTGCAAATGTTTATTATTTTGCTTTAGCATTTATATGATTGGTTCAAACTTACAAAATCAAAGTTTGGATGTTCTGGCATTGCAAATCATTGATTGTCTCTAGCACAATGGCTTCAAAAGAGCTTTAAGGCAACTGTTACATAGTACATGGTGTATCTTGCATACAGCATATTTTTGATGGAAACGACAAAGACAAAGCCTCCGAGGCATTGGTGTTATGCTAATACAATAAAATATAAGAAACATACAATAATATTATAAAAGGTGTGTTCAGACGAGCTTTAAGGTTTTGACAACTCAAGATGTCATTACCCCATGCAAGCCCTACATGCCAACTTGATGATTTTGGACACTGAAACATGAACCTCAAGTTTGGAATGTTTTTTAGCAAAATTTGTGAAAATTTTGAAAAAATTTATATAAATTTTGGTCTGTTTTTTGTCACATTTAAGTCTGGTAGGTTTTCGGAGTCCCATCCACGCATTCCCTCCCAAACCAAAGTTAAGAAGTGTTCACACAGTCTGGCTTTTACCCCCTCGGGATGAGCATGCAGGATGGTTACACACACTCCAACATATCTCCTCAAATTCTCAGACATCTGAAGTTTTCTGTCTCTGTGTGAACATGCCTAAAGACTCTACTGCTATTAGATAGTCACCTGTCATGATTGATTTTTCTGGAGTATAAATGCAAGGTCTGAATCAGGCCCGTAGCACCCCCAAAAAATGCCAAAGGCTCAAAAAGTCCAATTTTTTTACCCAAAAAGTCACATTTGCGAGCGTAGAGGTTTTTTATGCCGTTTTGATCCAAAGAGGTCCACATTTAGTCCACTTTTTCAAAATCGGCACCCCCCGAAATAAATCCCAGCTACGGGCCTGGTCTGAATTCAGTGAATTGTATTTATTGCAATAGGTGATTATTACTCTAAGATAAAAATAATATGAAATCAGGTTTAAAATAACCAGTACACAGTATCTAGGCTAATGAATATTTCATATGAATTTGTAAATAATTTATAAATATATCCGGTTACACTTCTGGGATATGGAAACATAAGTGAAAAATGTAAGGACTAATACTTGGCATATTTAAGTGCATTTTGGGTTATGGACCTATGTGAAGTACAAGATTTTAATAAAACAGTGGAATTGTTTTCATGTTAGCAGCAGCTTTAACATGTTTAAAGCAATACAACTCAAACTTTTAAGAATGTTCGGAATAATCTCATATAAATTGTCCTGTGCACATCTTTTAGTATTATATTGTTCAAAATCCGAACCATCATGGATTGATCCACCACTGTTTAAACTATAATGTCCTTTAATAATTGTTTTTGATATTTTATCTTGCCGGAGACTCGCTGGTCGGGTATCTCTGTGTCCTAGATTTTACACTGTCTGTTTGTTGTACTTTTTATGTATTTTATTGTTGCTATACTGATTTTATTCATGTATCATTATTTGTCTTTCTATTTGTAATTAATGAGAATAAAGTGGCTGATTTAATACAAAAAATTTGTGGAGGAGGACGCCCTCAATGGTTTTAAAAATACTTGATTTTTACAAATATTGTATGTACTTTTAGAGAACTAAAATATCGTACAAAAATTAAGGTTTTCAAGGTGCTGTAGTTGTTACAAAATAAATCTCAGATATTGAATAAAACGATGGAGTACATCGTTTAATTATCTCGATCAAAATATTAGTCAAACGCATACGGGATGTTCATAACACTGTATGTGTATTTCCCTGATTTATGAACTATTTTTAAGTGGTTTCAGAAAATGTTGCAGATCATTTTTGTCCTGGATGGAAGTCCCTTTAAGTCAAATGTAAGTCATGAATTTTAATTAATTATCACAAGTTGGTAGACAATGAGGTGACAAGAGCAGAAAGAGAAATATCATAAAAGCTACAATATATCACAGACAACTTTACATAAAGTAAATGGAAGTAGTAGGAAGCAACAGAAAGTTGTAGGATGTTGTTTTTCCTTGCTTTAATCAAGTGCTCAGCAAACACAAAATGTTAACTATTCTTCGGATGAATCCCAGGGGCGTAGCCAGCTTTCTTGGTCGGGGGAGGGGGGGGGGGAAATTAATTTTTTGGGGCACAGATGAAAAAAAATGCAGTTGCATCATACAATACATATACCGGTTTTGTTTTTAAGAGAGATGATGTATTTCATGCTATTTTGATCAGGGTGAATTTTGGTGGAAAAGGGACTCCTTGCCCCTTTTCTTTTCCTTTGCCCTCTAGATTTTCTCTTTCATTTTTTGTCAGAGAGGTACTCTGCCCCTTGCCCCCTGTTGGCTATGCTACTGATGAATCCCCTTCAAGGTTAAGGAGATTAATAAGAGTTGATTACGGGATGTTTGAATCTATAATGGAGAAACTATAGAATCACTCACCCATGCATAATTGGATCCTGTGTTAGAGCCATGTGAGGCATCTTTAACAACAGTTATAATGTGCCATAGAGACCATATGAATATTAATGAGCTTATTTGCATATTTTGCTTACATTTTCATTAATCCACTGTGCAACTTAAGCACAGTAACCAAATAATCAACTTTAAACTTGGTATTGTGATAGTATATGGTGCCCTGATATGCTGTATAGTTTTGTGTCATGTTTTTTTGCATATTTATGAATATTAATGAGCTTATTTGCATATTGCATATTATTTGTATTCGTGTGGGTGTCACCTTAATTACAAACTGCTTACATTTCTAGTTTACATATTACAAGGGAATAAAGAAGTGGGGGAAAAACATTTGTGGTAAACTGTTGTAAGTATAAACCCTCAACATTATGCATTCAAAACCACCAGAGCCTCTTGAAAGCTACTTCCTTGGTTTTGTCTAGGGATGTAGCTCAAAGTTTCAAAATATTTTTGCTTCAATTTCTTTCCCCAATAGAATTATCTCTTACACTGAGAGCAAACACAAGCTTGATGTTTGTTTGATCTACACAACTGATGAAATTAAAGGTTTGCATTGCCTGCCAATTTCAAGGATATATTTCAGATATGTGTGCTTCTTTAATGCCCTGCATGCTAGCCATGTGCTTCAACGGAAAAAGTTCAAAGTTTTGAAATAATTTCTCAAAATATCGAGAGCTATCTTAAGAACTACTGAACCAATACTAGGCTTGTTTGTACTCATTTTTATGCATTTTTCATGCTGATTCCAAATATGGTCATGAAAATATGCATTTCTGAAATTTTTAAAATTTAAATGTTTTTTTTTAAACTTGACGTCTGCAGTCGACATCCGTGGAGAGAGTTAAAAAACAGTCCAATGTTTGTTTCTTGCCCGGGTTTCTTGCCTTTCAAGGGACAATTATCCAAGATTTTCTGTCCAAAATGTTTTGTCTTATTGCTCCATCTATATGGGCTATTCCAGTTGAAATTCATGCAGCCCTTATGGAAGACATGACTTTAATAGTTCACACAAGGGGTGTAGATTTCACATAGAATCACCTATTCAGGTAAATCAATTTAAAATGCACACCCCTTGTGTGGAAGATCAAGGGGTGTGCACAGGGGGCGTATGAATATTCAACTGGAATAGCCCAATGATAAATAGGCTAATTTGATCATATTATCTATTGTATAAAACATTGCGAATGCGTAACTCTGCAAATGTGAATTGCTACCCCCGGTGTTGACTGCGTGGGAACGTATGTTAGATGGTTTCTGAACACGGTCTCACTCACAGTATCCAAACCTTTAATTTTCAGAGCCACCAAACCTTTTACATTAGCAGATAGGCGAGGTCTGCTTGTTCTCTGTTAACAAGGGGCAGTCTTCAGTGAACGACTTTTTTCAGAGCTACCACACTTTTCACATTAGCAGATGGGCAAGATCTGCTTGTTCTCTGTTGACAAGAGAGTCTTCAGTGAACGGCTCTTTTCAGAGCCACAAGTAGGCAAAGGGTGGCCTACATGTCTCATTCTTAGGTACTTTGTCCTGAAGAAGTCGGAGCTACTCCTGACGAAACTCTTATACATTTTGTCTCACTCACTATTTGTCTCACTCACCACCATAATATTAATATGTACATACTTTTATCCCAACTTAATTTTGAATGTCAGATTATTTTCACATTTTGGTGTACTGGTAATATAGCATATCTATGCAAAAAATGCAAATATCCAAATTTTGATAAATTTAAATGTGTTCTACCTAAATGTGTTCTAGCTGCTTTAAAAAAACACCGATAGTCCCTTTAAATGAAAACAGGGAGAGAAGAGCAACATGTCAATGTGTGCGTACAATTGTGCTGAGGTCGGGTCCATTTGCGTTTCAGGCATTAATTTCTCTTTCACATTTGCTAGGTTCAGAAAATCTTCCGTTGCAGATCTATTTTGATATTTGTTCTTAAATTGCTATCAAAATAAATTAAGCAATCTGTCCCATTTGTACTTCCTATAGTTACTGTTGCCAAATGCAATTTGTTAAATTAAAATTTGTCATCGCTAGGGGTATTGCACAATCGTGACCTTTCAATACTTAGCTTATCAATATTGAAACAGAATGATTTTTTAAGCAAAGCATCTTCACTTTATTTAAAATTTTAAATAAATGAAAATGGTGAAGAAAAAAAGCAAACATGAATTGTATGCATGCATTGGAGAATTTTAGTTAATAAAATCTTTTGAAGAAACTTTCAATAACTTAATACAAAAAATTCACTCAGGCAAATTTTGATGGCTTTTCAGGGTCTATGATCTCAGTATGAGATTTGTCGACATGTTCTAGTAGGGGCGGATCCAGGAATTTCCAAAATGGGGTGCGCCGAGGCACCACCGCCGCGGCTTGGCGCCCACACAAAGTCATGCACTGCTCTGCAAAATACACAGTCAGGTGCCGCCGGGTGCGCCCCCCTAAATCCGCACTGTCTACGTTTTGTTGGAACATGTCACATATAAATAATCTTCAATCTTTAAAAACACAGGCATCAGAAATCATTTCTATCTTGTATAGTGATTTGTGAAACATTCATGAGGTAATCTATATTCATATTCAACATGACATAAAATACAAAGAGAAGTACAACATTTCCATGAAAGTCCCCAGATCACAGATGATCCAAAAGTTTAGTTATGAACACTTATTAACAGCAACAGAGAACAAAATGTTTGCATATTAGTATGAATACAAATAGACTGAAATGCTCAAATTATTTTGTATCATGGTTGGTGCATCTGTACTCTGTTGTATGTGGATTTCTAACTGTTGCATAAACCCTAACACTCCCAAGTACTACAAGCTGTATCAAAATGATTGGTACCTGTGAGTTCCATTGATAGATTAATGGATGAGTCTCATGCAGCAAAATTCAAGGTAAGATCCAAATAAGTTGTATAATTGTATAGCAAGTCATATTTACATTCTGGACATTTCAAGAGTATCCAACATTGCATATGAAAGAGGCAAGCTTTTCAACAAACATCAAAATTGATATCAGGGTACCATCATTTTGATACAGCCTGTACAAGATACTATGATATATGTGACGTGTCGTGTCAAAAGGAGACACTTTTGGGCAGGATCATACATGGAGAAATAGCCGAAAATCTGTCCGGGGGTGCTTTTTTCACAATTTGTGTTTGTTGCGAATTTGTGATGTTATTGATGTTTAAAATATTGTCTAATAGATTCAGACCAGAATATAACTGGCATCTTGTATTTTTTGAGACATTTTTCAAGGTAATTCCTACTCTCAACATTGCCAATAATATTTTTAAAAGCCGATATCTCAATTTCCAATTTTATAATACAATAACTTACTAACTCAATATCTTCGCTTGGGAATGTCCGATTTCATTGGGGAAAACGGCGTTGTGGAGCAAAATATCTCTATATTTAAGATATGTAAAACCTCAAAATTGATAACCTGCCCAAAAGTGTCTCCTTTTGACATGTCACATCACATATATCCACTGTGCATGCCATCCCATGTGATGCCATGACATAATCAACGTGAATCCATCAAGTTGAATTTCGGTCATTTATAAAAGAGTAAACAATATTTCCCATTTTCCCAGGAATTGGCTACTTGATCAACGTCAACTTAAAGCTCATATTTATTTGATGTCTGTAAAATTTGCTAATTTGTAATTGAAATATCGTCATTACTTTGATAATCAGTTCAGTGCTGTATTTTAATAGTCGCTGATGTTGACAACGGGACAATTTGATTTTCACTTATGGAGATGAATGCCGTCATTCTTGATCATCTTCAAGAGGAAACTTAACACTGGTTACATGCTTGAGAACAAAGTGTTGTGGTTTATATGCTTGTATAAGGAATGCAAATATATCATAGAGACATGCTGATGAGAGAAAAAATATGCATTTATCACATCCTTTGAAAATGTTTCATAAACTGTGTCGTTATTGACCAATAATAGTTATACGATGGGTATATAATGAGTGTTAAAGAGGTTGTTTGAGATATTGCAGTGGGAACATTTTAGATGAGGAACCACTACATTTCGGTAAGAGTGGATACTCAGATACTTGTTGATTCTTCCCCATCTGCATCTATGGCGTAGCGTGGGTCATCACATGGGGGGGCACCGGGTCTGATTGGGGGGGGCACAAGCCATTTTTTTTCAGATCGATTGGGGGGGCACTTGCCCCTATGACGCTACGCTAAAGCCAAGAATTCTCAACGTTGCGGAAATTCCGCAAAAATCATGAAATTGGGAGGTAAAGTGGAAAATGCATTTCTGAGAAAAAAAATAAGCAAAAATGACCTAGAAAAAGAAAAAAATAATACAATTGAAAAGAAATAAATAAAATACTAAATGAAATGGGTCTTCAAAATTCATCAAAATAAAGTAAAATCCATGATAGATTTACTGTACAACGTCTGTCCTACTTCCTATTGCAGCCATGATACTCAATTCTTAATGAAATTTTATTATGTCAGAAATGTGCTAAAATTACAAAGCGGAGAAAAGCGGAATTTAGCATTTGTAAAGCAGAAAATTCTTGGCTTTACGCTACGCCACTGATCTGCATAGATAGAGATCACATAACTTTTCCATTTTGTGTTAGTTCTCCCCTTCTGCAAAGGGATCGCATAACTTTTTCAATTTTTTGGGTGGTTCTCCCCTTCTGCAAAGGGATCGCATAACTTTTTTTTTTTTTTTTGGTGGTTCTCCCCTTCTGCAAAGGGATCGCATAACTTTTCCATTTTTTGTCGGTTCTCCCCTTCTGCATAGGGATCGCACAATTTTTCAATTTTTTTGTTGGTTCTCCCCTTCTGCAAAGGGATCGCATAACTTTTCCATTCACTCCATGAGGCAACACACCCTTTTAAAAACTTCAGAAATAACAATTTGATAAATTCTTTTTTAGACAATGATGCTTGTATCATTAAGTAGATATTGAAGATAATGGACAGGACGTTAATTGCGCATAATCTTGAAATATACAAACTTAACAACTTTAATGGATGTCTATATACTTTCTAAAATCACCTTGAAGTACCTGGTAAGGATGAAGTTAGAGGTAGGGATGGAGTGAAGGTGGGAAATGCTCATTTTCTGAATCTTAGTGATGCAAATAGCTTTTATGGACATCTCAAGGGGGATTTTAACAATATGGAAAAACAAAAAGAGTGATAAGGTCTTAAAAACGTGATGATAGTTATAGCAGGCTATATGATGTTTATATGGTATGATGGGCAGCTAATGAAATGTCAATTTCATATTTTGTCATATTGGGGGATTTATGCAAGAAGCACCTTTCTGCAATATAGCTGCCCTATAGATTTTTGATAATTTCTACATTTTGCACTATACACACATATAAAAATTGACTCCTGGCAGCTATTGCAGATCATGCCTTCTTGCTCCAACCCTCAATTGTTATTTTTTGTAAAGATTATTTATGATGTAATCATATGCAAATGCTTCATGTGTTATAGCATTTGAAGTATTTTTATACATTTGATGATTTGCTCTTGATGTTTAAAGTGATTTTATAGCAGGAAGACAAAAGTTTATCTTTGCACTTTTTGTGTGGTTCATAAATTGCTTTTAATCTCAACTTCATCATGTTTTAAAGAGATATTGAGTTACACGGAAAAACAGTGGCATGATCGACGGGAATTTAATGTTTATTTAGATATTGAGTTGTTTACATTCCTTTTTAATTTCACTTGTATTTGTGTTTTGCATTATGTATTGTTTTATTGGACCCCCCCTCCATTGCTTTTTAAATTAGTAAAAGTGATGCATTTGACTACAAACTTTGAGTAATAACGTTTGAGTCTTTGGGCGCAGCAAACACCATGTGCTGCAATGAGGCTGTCCATTTTTAGGGCCATAATGTTCAATTTCTGTTATTCTTTACCAAAAATGATGAAATAATATTAGTAATAACTGTCAGGAAGGTTATAAGGAGATAAACAAACTGGGTAAATTTGTAAAATGATATAAACCAAATTTAATGTCTTAATTGCGACATTAATCAAAAATTGAAAATTAAAATAACCTATAAATACAAGTTAGGACATATGTGACCCCTCAGCACAACTGAGCCCGGATGTCGCCAATCATCATCGGGAGACATTCAACCAAAATATTCTGCTTGAAATTAGCTTTAAAATGATGTATATCTTGTCTATAGTACTTGACATTTAAGTAGTGAAAAATCAATAAAACAGTCAATACATCCTTTGTTTCCTATTGTTTATTGTTAACTTCATTGGAGCATATCTCAATAGTGGCACTGGCGACATCCGGGCTCAGTTGTGCTGAGGGGTCACATATGTAAACATTACAAATATGCACAAAAATCAGGTTTGAAAAAAATATGCCAATTTTTTTCCAACTTTGTACATTATGTCTTTAACTGATATGGCA
This sequence comes from Amphiura filiformis, assembly GCF_039555335.1. Lineage (NCBI taxonomy): Eukaryota > Metazoa > Echinodermata > Ophiuroidea > Amphilepidida > Amphiuridae > Amphiura > Amphiura filiformis. The sequence goes on along the minus strand of NC_092631.1, from coordinate 24,581,092 downwards.
TTTGCTTTCTATGGCTGTAATGAATTTATGCATAAAATGGTAACAATATCAGTACATCAAGTGTAGCTTGATGGAGAGTTGTGTGTATTGATGATTTGTATAAGGCCAAAAAAAAAAGTTTGTTTGTCCATAGAGGCTTATGAAACAGTTGGATCGGTAGGTCGGATTTAAAAAAAAAATTTTTTTTACAGATATTGCACTTGAAACTGACAATTTGAAGACTGGTAAATAAGTAAAAACACACAGCACTTAACTGGTTTAACTCTTGAGATGGTTCTGCATGTTATACTGTTCATTTTCTTTACATTTTCTTTCTTTAAATTTATACTAACCACTGTTTTACTAGCACATTTAATGCAAATTTATAAAAAAAAGAAAAAAAAGACACGGTCGGGACCAGGGTACCCGGTCGGTCGGACGTGGACAAACAAACATTTATTTTTTTGGCCTAATCTGCAACCATTATATTTTCAGTTACATTATAAAGAAAGTGAAGATATTATAATAATAAAACAGATAAAAAGAAAAACAGACAAAAGTTATATACATATCTTAACTCTCTCCACGCTGATATCGACTGCAGACGACAAGTTTCCACAAAATAAATCAAAATTAACAAATTTCAGTATTCTAAATTTTCATGAACATATTTGGAATCAGCATGAAAAATGCATTAAAATGAGTACAAACAAGCCTAGTATTTGTTTAGTGGATCTTAAGATAAAGATACCTCTTGATATTTTGAGAAAATGCCTCAAAACTTTTGATATTTTATGTTGAAGACTATGGCTAACACATGGTGTATAAAAGTAGATGATGTTTTTGTGATGATTTGTATAATCTTCAACCTTCAATTTTTTTTGTTACTTTTGAAGAAAGTCTAAGAAAGCACACATTACAATTTGCTCAAGCGATTTCTCCCTTTTTCATTTATAAGAGAAAGGATATAAGCAACTTGGGAATGGTTTATGATGTTTTTCTGATGATTTGTAAAATCTTCAACCTTCACATTTTCAGTTACTCAGTAATGATGAAAACAACATATCTTAAGAGGTAAAAAACATATTGTGCGTGCTCTGTATATTCCATGCTTTTCCTTTACACTCAAAAGGATAAGTTAAACAAATGAGCTAATCTATTTAGAGTCTACATTCCCCCGTGGAAGATTTGGGAAATATCTTCTACAGGGGGAGTATGAATTTCAAATGGAATAAGCACATTAACCATGGAAGATTCAGGTTGAATCTTTTTCAGAGGCTGTATAAAATTCAAATGGAGCTGCCTAATGTGTTCATTCTATGTAAGATTCATACCCCCTGGAAGATATTTCAAACATCTTCCACAGGGGGAGTGTTTAATGGATTTACTCAATTAACAACATGAAGGAAACGGTGAACAGCAATAAGATTTAAAATCACCCCTGCTTAACCTGTAAAATTATACCAATCAAAATCTGCCACAAATACTTCCTCTTTATTCTTCCAGATTTTTTAAAATGGAAAACAGGGGAAATGAGCAAAATCTGTGACAATTTACCTGTCACTGTGCACAACATGAAAGTCACTGATTGAAATTTAAATCATTTACAGACATTTTGCATGTGGTGTGCACTAGGTGTTATCAATTACAATACATTTGTAACACATTGTTTCCACATGTGCAATTATTCACATTATTCAGAGAAAGAAAATTTCTTGCTAGAATGTGGATTTCCTGATAGTCTAAGTTGAGATTTTGCAGTTTTGTATCTTACATGCTAACTTACCCCACAGGGCATATATTAGTACACATGCGATTTATCTGTACGCTGGCGACGCAACCGCATAGACGCACCGATGGCCATTCTCAACAGCTCTCATCTTGAGATGAGATACACTATATAGCAATTAGCATATATTTTAATTGATGTGTATACAATAAATATTTAAATACATATACATCCACATGGGAACAATGCAATAACATAATTGTGAGGGAGGGTCAGTTCTCACACATGCCTTTTGTATTGATAACCCTCCCCTCTATAAACTTCTGAATCTGGGTATTTTAGCGGTTTTAATTTTTCACAGTCATTCACAGTTTCAAACATCAATGCATATAGGTCAAAAATATTTTGCGGATTTTTAATTTTCGTTTCTGAAAATAAAAAACCTTGCGAACAATTCCTGTTATAAAATACTGTATAGTGCGATATTTTCGCTGGGTTTATTTTTCGCGATGTTATCAATTCTGGACAGTTTAGTAGGTGTTAAATTTAATATATTCACATAAAGTACCATGTAATAAATATTTTTGCGGGTTATAAATTCACAGCTACCTGTTCGAATACAAAAAGCGCAAAAAAAAGTCTCACTATACTGTAATGTATGTGGTGAAATTCACAAACAAATAGGTTTTATCATTCTATCTTTTTTAGGATTTTAGATCAAATATTTGTTTGAATTAATTGTGAAATAAGCATTTATATATGACATGTATTGACTTTTCCCTAAAATTTAACTGCATGTACAATATATCTTAAATTGACCATTGTGAATATTGAAGGTGATTTTTGTTAAAGTCACAAAATTTACGTACTGCAAAAAATAACTCTGAAGTACACAGTACTTGTGATCCATTCAAGCCTCTTATATTGTCATCCACACTGCAGCATCAATTCATTTATCTCTTGTTTTTTTTCTCTCTATCTCTCTCTCTGTCTTCTGCATCCCTCCCGTCTCTTTCCGTCTCTCTCTCATTACCCCAATCTGTGTGGGCAATACAGGTCGCACTAAACCAGGGCTGCGAGGCAATCCCGAGTACTCCAGCAACGGGGTGAAAAATAAGAATAGGAGTCAGGAAGAGCCGACTCATTGTAACGAGGAAGTAGTGAGATTACGCAGAGAAATTGCTCGTAATAGCGACAGACGACACACGTTGGGAATATCACACGATGTTCATGCCAGAAAACAAGACCGCTTTAAGGTGAGTGGTGTTAACGCTAGACTTTACGTAAATAGAGATTTTGGAAAATTAACAGCGGGATAATTGGATCATGTTTCAATTGTTTGCTTTGTTAGAAGATATCAATTGTGTTTGTCTATCGACGCAGCGGTCAAAGTTCTTTTTTATTATTCTTAGTATGAATGGATGTATTCATCTGCTGTCATCGACGACAATCGAAGTGTATCAATAATTGGGTCTCCGAAGGCCAGACCGTGTTATATCAACTCGGACGTATTGGCGAGTAGTGATTTTTGTTTTAACGTCGATTAAAATATAACCACCTGGGTAAATATTGCGGGGGCAGGGCTCAAAATAAATTGGGTAAATCTGAGTGAGCAGAAGTTGCAAATAAAATCAGCGTCGGTTAACGGATTTCAAGTCGGCTTAAAATAGGCGTGTCTGAAAGTTAAAGTGCTGTCAAAGTGATGTGTTTATATTTAGCATGTGCGTGTCGTAGGGTGGTATTCAATAATATGGTATTGATTTATAAATCGGTAGATTTTTTGTAGTGATAGGAATAAAACAGGTGTAAAAAGAAACTGTCAGGTTGTCAATTGTTATGTTTAGCCTTGAACCAATTTTGAACTTTTTTCTATGTGTAGAATATAAAGCATTGGGTTTCTTATGATTTTGAGCTAAATTCAACTTACTTGAGGCTTTTATAAGTCGATATAATTGTAAACAGGTTTTTTTTGTTCCATATGTAGTTAGTCCAGGGTAGTTGCAGAATTATTGCTGCCACTGCATTGCTGAGAGGATGAGGGTTAGGTGAAAGCATTAATGTGTAATTTGCTCACAGCGATGCCCTCATTTTTTCTTGAAATTTCTACTTTTTGCACGATTGTAATACCCAATGGTCATGGTGTACCCTGTGAAAGACTAAGCCTGAAGTTCTTAAATTACAGTAAAATTTAAGGATTTTTAGATTAAAACTGAAGATCCCTGGTTTTATTCGCCAAGTCCGCCATGGAGCTTTACAGTTAAATGGTGAAGTAGTTTTCTTTCATTTTGGCTCATTATTTTGGCTTAAAATGACCAGAAAACCTCATTTACAATTAATAATATTATATAATTTTTTTTGGCAAAGAATAAAAATAAATAAAATTTGGCCGAAATCAAGCATTATGACTTTAAGGGTTAGTGTTAGGGTTATCAAGTGTTTAGGATTATGGTTTAGGTTAGATATTGTGGTTAGGGTAAGGATTAAGAAATCTGGCAAAAATTTGAAAAAAAAATAAATTTTCTGATTTTGTTAAGGGGAATAATTTGAATAATTTTTAAATAAATAATGTTGACATGTTCCCTTACTTCTATTTGCCAATACAAGAGTAGCAAAAATAGCCTCTTGACCAAGGTCTTGGTATGGATTATCAATCCAGCATGTGTATGCGTGTGATGCGTGCTTGTGTGGACTGTGCGTGGACATCCATGTTTTCTGCTTAATTCCACATGTGTCTGGGTTAAACTGCTGTATACTGTAAAAGTGGAAATTTTCACGGTACATTAATTTTCACACATTTCGCACTCAATGTAGTTTAAAAATCGGTGAAAAGCGAGAAATTACACACACGAAAATAACCACTTTTACAGTACTAATGTTTAAGCTGCCTATTTGAGCTGTTGTATTTATAAGTGTTTGTCTGAAATTTCTAATTTTTTGTTGATTTTCAAGTTGCGATTATATTCTGCAAATTTTTAATATTATTTTTGACAAATATGCAAGAAAATAATAAGATTTACAGGGAATTTTTGGATAGATTTCCTCAATTATATTCTGTGACATTAAAAAGATATTTATTAACTCTCTCCACAGACAAATAGTTCCAAAATTTCTTTAAAAATTAAACAAAATCAGAATTGTACATTTTCATGACCATTATGTGGAATTAGACTGAAAAATGCATTAAAATGAGTACAAACAAGCCTGCATTGGTTTGGTTTTTGATATAGCTCTTGATATTTTGAGAAAATCTCTTAAGACTTTTTATGGTGAACCATAATGGTAGCACAGAAAGTATTAAAGGGCTCTAACTATAAATTTAATTAGGAGGTTTGTTCAAGGGTGGATCTCATTACCCTTTGATCAACTTAATTTCTCAAGAATATCCAGCATGTATAAAAACCAAATGTTATCATAAATATAATCAGTGTTGTGAAGTGCATTCTTTCATGTTCCATGAGGAAAAAACAGCTAAAGTGGAATGTCCTATACACCACTAAAGCTATGGCACGTTTGATAACTTGATCCACTTCTGTGAGTGCTTCCCATAGAGCATTTCTAACGCCTTTTCTCCAAAATGCAATCTCCTCATTCATCCTTTGGATTTGTTCGGTATTACACAAAAAGGCATGGATTATTTGGTCTTTGCTCATTTTTTTTTACATGCATACACGTTCTTGGGTGAATGAATCCACCTCTCTGTATAACCATATAGGCCTACTAGTTTATCAGCAAGCCAACCTTGAGAATTTAGAATGCAATGTTTGCCTCCTTTTTTTTTCATTCTTTCAACTTCTCATATATCCGTATTCCAGATTTAATATTCAAAATCCCAGTGCTAAGTTTTTCACCGGTAACAACAACATCTGACACATCTGCCCTTCCCTGTTTAACATAAGCTATTTCATTTCAAATCCATACACCCCCTGTGGAAGACATGACCTTAACCTCCAACACAGGGTGTGTTGATTTGAAATGGAATCACCCCTTTAGGTAACCCCATTTGAAATTCACACTCCCTATGTGGGATTGAAGGTCATGTCTTCCACAGGGGTGTGTGGATTCTAACTGGAACAGCGTAATGCCGATCCTGCCTTCTACGAGACAAACAGCCTCACACCTTGTGAAATAGTATAATATTTGAATATATTTTGGGCAAAAAGTGCCAAATTGTAGACAAATTTTCAGATTTTGACTTCCTCTTATTTCCTGTACCCTCCCCCAGTGCTTCTCAACTGAAAACATTTCTGCCCCACCCTGATAGTCTGTAAATTCAACTTAAAGCAGCCATATCTCTTGTAACTTAACACAGCGTATTAATCGTCCCCCTCACCATCCCACTATTTGAAATGCTAGTGACGTGTGTTGATTGTGAGTGAGGAGCATGTCAAGTTTCCCAATAAAGTGCATTTATTCAGTAATAGTAAGCATATTAGCATCTGTTTTACACATACTATTGCAAACATATTACCCTTGAATTACTGTTAAAGCGACCATTTTTACACAAATTATTGTTCGTACTCGTAACAATTTCTTACATTTTTTGCCCATTTTAAATTTGTTTAATTTAAAGTTTTCTTTATGGACTTATATATTAAGTAAACTTTTTTTGCATGTTATTAATTTTACACAATACAGGCTTAGAAGAACACAAAATGTGTGAAACTTATTGAAGTATGAAAATTTGTAGTTTAACATTATGAACAAGTGTTTGTGTGTTCCTCCCGACAAATTGTGAGATATCCATGTGAATAAGGGTGTGTGGGTTAGCCTATAGTGTGGGATGACTTGAAACATGCTAAACATTGTGGTACAAGTTTGGTGTTATCTTCGGAAGATAGTATACAATTTCTGTTATTTATATGATGGTTTAGTATAGAGTCCGAAGTTTTCCGTTTAACGGAAAACGGAAGAAAATCACGGAATCAGAGATACAACACGGAAAATGACATTTTTGTATGATGTGACAAAAATTGTTAAAAGATAAGAGAAATAAGTGTTAAAAACAAGCATGAGTTGTGTATGTCAATTTTTATGACTAAAATACTGTTTAATAATACCGAAATAAAGGTATATTACCAAGGCATGAACCCCTATATCCCTCCAAACATCGTAATAGTCGGCCTATTATCGTGAGAATATTCCAATCAGAGCATATTGATCGCGACATTGATCACTTTATTGTGACATTAATATCATTGTTTATACATTTTAAGCTTTATTCATGACACGGATTTACAAATTTTACAACACGGATTACAACACGGAAAATGGATTTTAGAAAACGGTAAACTTCGGACTCTAGTTTAGTATCACTTTAGAGAAAGAAGTGTGTGTGGTGGGTGACTGAAAGTGAAAACTAGATATTGTGGCACAATTGTGGTGCTATCTTCAGAAGATAGCTTATAAATGAATACCATATTTCCTCGAATAGTCGCCCCCTTTAAATAAACGCCTCCAAGATGTTAATGCTGACATTTCTTTGCTGACTTGTGTAGTAAGCTCACCAAGTTACACAAATGGTCGATAGTAGCGTCGATAATTGGCAAAATCTGGGCGGAAACCCGGAAGTAAACCTCAAGTCAGTGTTCCTAAGTTCATAGTTTGTCATTTCAGCATGAGTTTTAAGCTTACCTAATGATTTTAATGGGAATTGTCATTCTAAAAACGACCTCTAATAAATGCCCCTGTTTGAAAACTGCAACGCTCCTGGGGGGCGACTATTCGAGGAAATACATTATTTCAAAACTAGAATAATAAATATTTGAAATGTTATTTAAATAATGGTATGATAAAGAAGTATACTGAGATGCTTTTGATGAAGTGTGTGAATGACTAAATTGCATAGCTAAATATTATGGCTCAAATTTGGTGTGGTGCTATATCTTCAGAAGATAGCATACAAATGATGTTATTAGTTATGGTTGTATGGTGCAGATGCTCTCTGTTCTACTACAGAAAAGAGTGTGAGTGTGACTGTGCAGCTAAATATTGTGGAACAATATTATGGTGCTATCTTCAGAAGATAGCAGTTAAATTGTGCAACAATATTATGGTGCTATCTTCAGAAGATATCATATAAATAAACACTGCAAAGCAAATAACTTCCATCAGTCAATAATATATTTTGCCATATATGTAAATATGAAAGAATTATTCCAAGGCACTTTTCTTTTGATAAAGTGTATATGTATGTGTGATGACTAGCTAAATATTGTTGAACCATTTTGGTGCTATCATCAGAAGTACATGATAATAAATGATAATAAATGAACTGAACTATCATAAGAAGATAGCATACAGATAAACACTTCAAAACAAATAACCTCAATCAAATATTTACATATTTATATGATGCCACATATTTGACTAAAGACGTGTTCAGAGGCACTTTTGAGCAATAATGTATGCACAATTTTGGTGTTGTCATCAAAAGATACTATATAAATAAACACTTCAAAACGAGTAATGTCAATCAGTTAATTTTAACGTTATTTAAATGATGCAATATGTTATAGGAAGAAACAAGCCAGTGTTCAGAGACTCTTCAATCAAGTGTGTATGGATGATTGTAGCTAAATATTGTTTGTGGAATAGTTTGGGTGCTATCTTCAGAAGATAGCATAAACAAATAATCTCAATCAGTCAATCTTACTGTTAGTTTTATAGTGCCATATGTTAAAGTATGAAAGAAGTATTGCAAGGCACTTTGTGTGTGGGTGACTGTAGCTAAATATTGTGAAACAAATTTGTATTATCTAAGCATATAAATAAACAGTTCAAAACAAGTAAGACCATAATCAGTCAATCCCAATGTTATTTATAATATTATGATGACATATATTTTGTTAGAGACAAGTGTTTAGATGCATTTTGCTCAATAGTATGTGGTGACTGTAGCTATCAATTTTGTTTAACAATATATATGTTGGTGTTATCTTTAGAAGATTGCATATAAATAACCTGAATTAGTAAATCTTTATATAATTTACATGATGTCATTTGTTTACTGTCAACCAAATGTTCAGATGCACATGTAATCCAGTTTGTGTGGGTGGTTGTAGCTAAATAATTGTTGTGACACAATGATATTTTGGTGCTATCTTCAGAAGATAACATATAAATAAACATGTCTAAATAAATATAACTGCATTCAGTCAATGTTATTTATATGATGCCATATATTTTGCTTGAGACAAGTGCTCAGAGTCAGGCACACTACTGATGAATAGCGTGTCCGTGACTGTAAATAAATGGCTAAATATTGTGACACAATTTTAGTGTTATCTTCAGAAGATAGCATATAAATAACAACTCAAAACATTAACTACATGTTATTTGTATAATGCCATATATTTTGCTGACAAACTTTTGATCAATAATGTGTGGGTGACTGTGTAAATAAATAGCTAAATATTGTGACACAATTTCGATGTTGTCTTCAGAAGACAGAGAGTTGCTTGTATTACCATAGCATCTGGTGATAGGGTGATAGGATATTTACAGCATAAACTCTCCATCCTCTGACCTCCTCCCCATACAGAAATTGTGGAAGCATGCCAAACAACAGCCTTTTACATTCTTGTATTTGGCCATGCGTTTTAACCTGGGTACACCAATAGGGTGGAGCAGTACTTTTGTGCGAGATTTTTTGTGCTAATTCTTAGTATTTTTGAGTCAAGGGTGTCACCTACCTAGACAAATTACCTATCAATTTAAAGCTTTTGATGAGACCTTTGTTTTGATACCATAACAATTTATGTAGCATATTCCATTCTAAAGTTATTTTGATTTTAGTGAAAACATGACAGGGTGGAGCCGAGGATTGATATGGAGGATTGATATGTAAATTTAACAAAAAAATGAGGGTAAATTGATATCTTTGCTTCTTTTAATTGGTTTTATGCTGTAAAGACTAAAGAACAATCATTTAGAAACTAAAAAAGGTAAATCTGTCTTTAAATTGAGTGAATTTCTAGTGCAAATCACTTGATTACAGAAAATGCCTTAAATTGTACCATTTGTGTGTAAATCCCTATTCGGAAATAATGCTTCAAATGTGTGTTTCAAATATGTTCGCACACAGCGAAACCTGTAGCAGGTATCACAATAAAAGTATACATTTTTTAAAAGTTCTTGAGCCAAGGAACTCAAATATGATGTCCTTTTCAGCATAGGGTGTAATATGTAAAAAATATATATCACTGAAGATCAAACATTTTTTATGGAAAATGTTGCTATTCAAAGTCCACTACCTCCCTAACCAATCTTCTTATTGGGAAACTAATATCATTTTTGGATTTCCTGTTTAATTTCCTGTCAGGAAATGTATACTTTTCTTGTACTGATGGGTTTAGTTAACAAACAATTATATTTGTATCAAAAAGCGTGCATTTTCAAAGAGGAAAAAAATTGGAAATTTTGGGTACCGAAAAATCTACCAACTCAAAACACATGGCCATTTAAAATACTGTGCTAAATAAAACTTGTCAAGTTAAAAGGAACAATATTGGTAATTTACTTTAATAACCAGATAACCCAGAACTTCATCAAAAGATGGATTTGGGCATTTTTAGAACAACCATAAATGTGCTATGCTAATACATGGAAAATACAACCATAAAAGACATTAAATGAAGACAACATTTAAGATGAAAGTAGAGTAAAAGTATATAAGTACTTTATTCCGTGCAAGTGTGACTGTGGAATTAGGACACAACGGTTAACATATGAGCAGTTGGTGCTGGCGATAAATATTTATACTTTCAGAATGAGTTAATTATGTTGTATACAAAATTATTATGACTAACAAATTGCATGATCTATTATGATCAAATCAACATTATATGCTTGTTGATTATTTGGTAAAACATTTAGGCAAATTACTTTAAACAAATACTCTTTGATGGTCCCTTTAAGCAATGCATGTATCATAAAAAACAGGTGTTTAATTTGAGATTTAGTTGCCTTAAGTCTACCTGAACTTAAGTATAATCAGTAATATCTGTGTAGGGTATATGTGGTATCATAATGTGCATTGTTATTGGCACCTTTAAGCCATGCTGGTATAGCAGTGTGTTTTCATGCTTGTGTCAGGTAATGCTGCAGCTATCTAATTAAGACAGGTGTTGGGTTTGACATTCAATAATGGAAATAGAGATGCAAAAGGTTGAATCTGAAATTGCTGCCTTGGTAAATTATGTTGGATAACATTTTGATTGGCATTAAAATTGTTGGGTAATTTTTTGTTGGTTCAATTTTAGTATCCATATTATGATCAGTGCGATGAATTCTATACCCCCCCCCCCATGGAAGACATGACCTTAATCTTCCACACAGGAAGTGTGAATTTCAAATGGGGTTACCTGGACAGGTGACTACATTTAAAATTGACACCCCTGTGTGGGAGATTAAGCTCATGCATTCCATAGGGGTGTATGGATTTCAGGTGGAATAGCCAAAGGGCCAGCTATTAATAGTTGTGTGACCTATGCGAAAAAGGCATGGTTGAACTATGGTTAACCATGGTCAACCATGGTTCAACCATGGGTTTTGACCATGGTCAAACCATGGTCAACCATGCTTTTGAAAAATGGCACCACGGCCAGAGACCATGGTCAACCATGGGTAACCTTTTGACCATGGTTGAACCATTGTCAACCATAGTTCAACAACCAGGGTTTTGACCATGGTCAACCATGTTTTTGACCATGGTCAACCATGGTCAACCATGTTTTTGAAAAATGGCACCACGGCCAGAGACCATGGTCAACCATGGTCTATCTAAAGTGACCATGGTCAACCATGGTCAAAAATTTGCATGTTTGACCATGGTTAAGAAACAATAGCAATCAAGGAAGAAACGATAGAAAGAAACAATAGCAATCAAGCTTAAACTTTAAATTAGCACCCGATAGAGGGCAGGGCCTGAAGAATGAGGGAAATTATGGGGTAAATATTTAACGGAATAATCTGCATAATCATATTATTTAGATTTATTCTGTTAAAAATCTTATTTTAACTTATCAAATTACTAGTTTTTATATTCTATGGTGTCAAATATTTATTCACAACGTTGTAAATACGCATTAAATATGATTAATAACAACAGAGGGCGCTTTTTCTCATTCACTACCCAGAGTCAACCATGGTCATGTGAGGTGATGACCATGGCTGACAATGCTCAGCCATGCTAAAGCATGGTCGACCATGGTATCCTTAAAAGTGACCATGGTCAACCATGGTCAGGTGAGGTGATGACCATGGCTGACCATGCTCAGCCATGCTAAAGCATGGTTGACCATGGTATACTTGAAGTAACCATGGTCAACCATGGTCAGGTGAGGTGATGACCATGGCTGACCATGCTCACACATGCTAAAGCATGGTTGACCATGGTATACTTGAAGTGACCATGGTCAGGTGAGGTGATGACCATGGCTGACCATGCTCACCCATGCTAAAGCATGATTGACCATGGTATACTTGAAGTGACCATGGTCAACCATGGTCAAGTGAGGTGATGAACATGGCTGACCATGCTCACCCATGATAAAGCATGGTTGACCATGGTATACTTAAAAGTGACCATGGTCAACCATGGTCAAGTGAGGTGAAGACCATGGCTGACCATGCTCGGCCATGCTAAAGTATGGTCGACCATGGTATACCATGGTGACCATGGCAACCATGGTTGACCATGGTCAAGCCACCATGGCTGATCATCGCTGACCATAGTTAACCATGGTCAACCATGTTTTGACCATGGTTGACCATGGTTGACCATGCTAGCACGGTTGACATTTCGCCTAGGGAGTTTACCCACCAGTGTACTGTGCATGTGAAATGTATGTATCATACATTATTCATTGCTACATTGTACAGTCAATGGAATTCATGGGAGGGCAACAATCTGAACATTTGTATAGAATTAGAGGTTTTCATTCTAGATAGCAAACTACAGTCAGTCAACCGACACGGACACACATTATTTATTTATTTATTTATTTATTTATTTATTTATTTATTTATTACACTTTATCACTGGTATATACAATAATTATGATATAACATCAAAATATATTGCACATGAATATTCAAAAGTATATACAAAAAAAAATGGAAGTATTGATAAAATTTTGCACCAGTGAAAGGCAAGGACTAACAGGTGCAAAGCACCTCTAGGACAGTCCTATACCAAGGATCAAAACAATGAGGACACCCCCCCTCTCCCGAAAAATTTAAAAAAAAAAAAAACCCTACACAAGCCTACTTTATGCCGACTTTGAAGGCACGCATACCTGCAGCAAAGACACAGCACTGCGCACTGTTTACGCGCTGTATACTCGCGCGTTGTCACTTTGTACTTCAGAGTGGACAAACTGTTGCTCAGTTTGCTGACCATGAAAGCAGATCCATTGGGGTATGGGTATCAGAGAGCACTGTGTCGGTGCTACACAAGATAGCGAACTTTTCCATGATTTTTGTTTGTTTGACTGAATGAATGGGGTGAGGTAAAACTCATGTTGGGAAGGGGGCAAAGAGTGAAACGTTGCCTTGTAATGCAACCTTACAATACAATATTGTGGTTTTGTACACATGGCAGCATTGATCATGTTTATATCTGGTGCTATTTATGACATGACATTCAAAGTGAAAGGATGAGTAGTCTGTTAGTTATCCCAAACAGTTTGAACAACTGTGATCAACTAAACCTAATTAAATTGCCAAGACTGTGTGTAACATATACCAAAACAATTGAGACAGGAGGAGGGTGGAGTGGAGGGAGGAAGGGAAAAATCTTGATTCTGTCACTACCTTCCAGGGGGGGGCACATAAATTTTGGGTGGGTATGTATAGACACATAGGAGGTTTTTCCTGCCCATGGACGAAGGGTTGCTTAGACACTTGTCACTTGAAAAATTCCATAGGGCACTTATTAGGGGAGGATCCCTCCCCAACTGTAGCATTTTCCACCCTGATGTGGCAGTGAACATTGGTTTAGAGATGCTGCATATAATTATGTATGTGTGAAACAGGTACCTTAAGGTTAAATACCACTAATTATGTATTACACAGGTTTCAATGGGAAAATGCCAAATTTCGGGTGGAATTTTCTCATATTCAGAACTCTCACAGTTCAATGCCACTAATATCAGGTGAAACTATATGATTTAGATGCCAAATGATCAAAAAATTCAACATAGGTTGACCTGAGACTTTTCTTGTTTTAACGCACTGAACCGTAAACACCTTAAAATGACAGTGCGCCCTCGAAGCTGAAAGTTACAATATGATAGGGCGAATATTTACTAAAAACCGAAGCCGTATGTATGAATTTTGGTACTATTACAACAAAATGTCATATAATGAGAGAAAATGTACCATTTTGAAGCATCAAACTCTAAAAAGTACTTTTTGGCTATATAACTTGATCAATTTCAGCGATTTTAATGCAGTCTTTTAGAATGCCATGAAAACAAATAGTTCCTCGTTGTATTTCAATGTATCGCCCAGGCCTATTAGTGGTCTTTAACCTTAGGCCAAAAAAAAAAAAAATTGTTTGTTTGTCCACGTCCGACCGACCGTGTACCCTGGTCCCGACCGTTTTTTGGTTTTTTTGGATTTTTTTTTTTTTAATTTAAAAAAAAAAAAAAAAAAAAAATTTAAATTTTTTTTTTTTAAAGTTTTTATTTTTTGGTTTTGTAGTGTCCCTGGACCTAGGCCTAAATGCTAGGATCATTCATGGTTGACCTAAAAAAAAAAAAAATAAATTCAAGATGTTTTGTATTTTTAATATGAAAATTGATAATTTGTATTCATGTCATAGTCGATTAATGATTTCAAAATGCATTGAATTTGAAAAACCGAATAAATAAAAAACTTTTATAAAAATTAAAAAAAATTTTGCAATTTGGGTACCCGGTTACCCGTCCAAAAATCGCTGGTACCCGGGTACAAAATTACCGAAAATGCCAGGCCTATGCAGAACCATCTCAAGAGTTAAACTGGTGAAGGGCTGTGTGTTTTGACTTATTTACCAGTCTTCAAATGGTCAGTTTCAAGTGCAATATCTGTAAAAAAAAAAAAATAAATAAAAAAAAATCCGACCTACCGACCCAACTATTTCATAAGCCTCTATGGACAAACAAACAATTTTTTTTTTTTGGCCTTAAGACGTTGGCGTTATTGGTGTGAAAACTATGTGCATGGCTGCCGATTAGTATGTTCAAAAACAAGGACAAAGTTCTAGTTATGTACATTCATAAAATCACATGTGAACAGGTTGAATGTGCTCAGGCTAGGCATACTCATACTCATCAACTTTAATATGTCATAATTTTGGCAATGATTGTTGTATGGAGGTACTGAACTGTTCCATCAGAATGATGCTATTTTGGTTAGTGACTACTGGTATAACCTTATATAAAGGTGCATAAAAAGAGCTTAGGTGCACAGATGAAATTACCTCACTTATTTTATCCCCGTAACAGACAGGTTTTCCCTTTCATCGTCTAGCTGTACAGACGATGCATTTTAATCTGAATCAGTTCAGTTTGCCAAAATAATGTGGAAAATGGGCTATTCCAGTTAAAACTCATACACCCCCACTAGTAGATATGACCTTAATCTCACACATACAGGGTATAGATTTCAAATGGAATTGTTATGGTAACCCCATTTGAAATTCACACTCCCTGTGTGGATGGTTAAGTTGATATCTTCCATCAAGGGGGTGTTTGGATTTCAACTGAAATATCCCAATTCAAAATCTACATTAACCCCATGAGAACTACCTGCCGATTGGACAAAAAGAAGTTTTCATTATCAATTGGACCAATCAGCAACATTGTTAGAATAATTTCACCATACAAAAAAATTGGGTGAATTATTTGCAAAGCTCCATTGTGATTGGTGATTAAAATGAAGATATCGCGTAATTGACCAATCATAGGCAATGTTAGATAGGCAGGTAGTGCTCAGGGGGTTAATCCAAATCATTCTGGATTAAAAGTGCACCATGTTCATTCATAGTCCCAGTTTTTGATCTGAATGCAACAAACGACCATTTTCCCGCTTGTATGCGGTTACTCAGGTTTAAGGGAATTCCCTGCGGATAACCGGGAATAAAGTGGCTTCATAAAGTATTTATTTTCTCTGCATGTAGGTATATCTCTAAGGAATCTTTTCCAAAATAGTTGACAAAAAATAGTTGTGTTCACATATGAGGTAGATGTGTGGAGTTTTTAAACACTTGGGAGTTTCCGACTTTGGTGAGAAAAGGTTTTTAAAGGTGAAGCTTCAGCAAGCCCTTCTTGAGCTGTGTCTTATTGAACAAACTGGCCTTTTGTGCACAGCTTTTGACTCTGGATGTCTCGCTGAGATGGTGTAGGGATAGAGGTCTCTTCTATTTTGTGTATGCCTTATTTTGTCCTATAGCTTTACCCTAAACCTAATCCTAAACCCAAACTTTAACCCCAGTGGTTGGCATGGCACCAAGATTTTTTTTAGGGAGGGGGGCAACCAAAGGGACAAGTGGAGGGAAAAAAAATCAGAACACTAGCCTAATTTTGCATTTTTGCACTAAATAATGGGATTTTTGTTCTAATTGGGGAGGGGCATCGTGGGTAAGTCCTATTCCCGTGGGTGTCACCATTGCCTGGGTTACCCAGCTCAGGCACATGGCCAGCATTGTCAGTCTGCGGGGGAATGTCAGTATCGTTCCTATTTTTACTCCCTTTCCCTTTTCCCTCCCCTTTCTCTTTCCCCTCTCCTTCCCCTTTCCCTTCTCTTTGCCCCTCTCCTCTCCCTTTCTCTGCTCTTTCTCTCTCCCCTTCCCCTTCATTCTCTCTTGGGTGTTGGGAATTTGCCCCCTCCCCCTTGCCTTGGGATGAGTTGGTGTATAGCAGTCAATAACCTCTTGGTTGTATTTGTATTACTAACTTGTTCTCTAGCTGTATCCTTACCTTAACCCTTATACTAACCTTAATCCTGCCCTGACATGTCTTACTGTGGATATTTTAATAGAATTAAAATTCGACACCTTAATTTTTGAGGAATGACTGCAATTGGCATACTGTTCATTTGGTACAGCAGGGATTGCATTTCCAAACGAGAGTTACATACCTCTAGAGTTGCCTCCTCATCTGAACCTATTCAGTATTGATAATAATGAGGTGTTCAGTATTGTGAATTCAATGCATTAGCAATTCTCTTTCTCCTATAAGCATGTTGATCTTTTTCTAACCTGTATACAAGAGCCAAATTGTGTCCATTTTTTTTCTTTCTATCATTTCAACACAGTGACCATATCCATGATATCAGCTAGTCAGTCAGTGCATGGGAGTGTTTGTTTTTGGTCATTTCATCCGAAGAATTAGGGTCAAGCATCGCTAAATATCATTTACTATTGTGGAAATGTGTTCATTGGGCTCTTCAAAGGTGATTTGATCAACCAAAAGGAGTCACTTGTAGCTTCCTTTTGTTATGAGATATTTGAGAACGAAACAGTGGATTCCTTTTGTATTTTATTGTTCTCAGAAATGTAAAAAATAGTCATATCTTGGTCATTGTAAGTCTGATTTGATAGGATTTTCAACAAAATACAGCCATTGCCATGGAAACAATATTGTATTTAAAATTACCAAAAATAATTTTACCGTCAAAGGCTTGTTTGACTTCATTGCAATTTGGAGCAGCATTTTGTCATTATATACATAATGATGGCACCCAGTAAAGATATCATCGGCATGTGTTGCACGTTTCAAACTGACATCTGATATGAAGTGGTTAGAAAAGTGTGCAAAATGCATCTTATGGTATACTCTACACTGCGATAAAATTGTATCATTTCTAGAAAGAAATTTTACCTTTAAAATTGGTGGTGGAGTATAGTTTCAACTGATTTTGAGTTGAATTCAATGGTTGATTGTTATCGTAAATGATGGTTTTGCATGTGGTCATCTGGTGGCACCAGCATATCGTTTTTCTTTTTTTTGGGGGGGGGGGTTAATTTCAGGGACCTGGAAATAGAATAGATCATGCCTATGAACTTGGGAGGGTTTTCTGACCTGTCTGCTTTTTAAGTACAAATTCAGTATCGAAAACACAGCAAATGATACTTCCCTTTTCATTTTATCAGTTCCCAAAGTAAAACAAAGTATCTCCTGGTAACAAACAAATCAGATACTGCATTGTGAATTAGGAAGCAGAGATACAGCCTGTCTCAAAAAAAAATTGTGCAAGTAAAAAGCGCCCTCTGTGGCAATTACAAAATACCGTTGTGACATAATACTTTCATCAACGTCAAGGGCATTAGTCTTAGCTCTCAAATGCCGTTTAGTCTGTTCAATTTGCTTATTTTAATCTCGAGATATGCTTACTTAACAACGAAAGGGAAGAGGGCTGTACATGTAAAGCAATGATAGCATCAAGTTTATCAAGAGTTCCTTCGTGAAACGAATGCATCAATTAAACAACAATACAAAATTGTTTTCAATGTTTTATCATGATAATGGCATAATGATTCTCTTTTCCCACTTACGACAAACTAAACGATAAATAAATATTTCACATTCTCCTGTAAAATTAAATACATGTGCATGGTCAATGATTTTACCATGGTAAATACTGGTCTCTTTGTCATTCAAGACATGTTAAAAGACAAACAAATATTGCACACTTATAGGTTAACGAACTTTGACACGTTCATGAAATTTGACAAAAATTAATGAAATTAGACAAAATAATGCACGCGCGCTGGTGTTGATGCGTCTAATGCACGAGCCCTGAAGGGGAGTGCATTAGACGATCAACATCAGCTATCATTGATTTACATGTACAGCCCTATTCCCTAGTAAAAGTGGCACAATTGTGATTTTACTCTTTCGTTGTTAACTAAACATATCTCGAGATTAAAAAGAGCAAATTGAACAGAACAAACGGTATGTGAGAGCTAAGACTGCCCTTGACGTTGATGTCAGCATCATGTCACAACGGTATTTTCTTATTGCCAGAGAGGGCGCTTTTCACTTGCACAATTTTTTTTGAGACAGGCTGTATAGCGTGAATAGAAAACAGGGTAACAGATAACCAGGTATTGTTGTCTTCTGTCTTCTAATTTCCTCCGTCCTCACCAACTGTCACGTAGTATGCATTACCCATGCTGCCCATTTAGTATTTGCTTGCTTGTGTGTGTGACAAGTTCCTGCGAAATGGATATACTATAGCTGGTTTGAAATTCTCCAGGACAGGGTATGGACTGAGAAGTCATTGGGCACTGGCAAATATCTGTAGTATTGGTTCAGTGATTCACAGCTAGTCAATGAGCTCAATCAGTAAGGCTCTAGACTTGGGTGTGCTAAGGTAAGAATGTAAGACCAGTGTTGAGTAGGTGCACATTGTTTCATTTTCTTGGACAACTTATTGCCACCTGTTCTGGTGTAACATTGATATGGAACTCTGAGAACAGATCCTGGCCGTGAAGGTTTATTGTGGTATGGCTAGGGTGTGTGCTTCTTAGCTGCAAGTCTCTATATTGATGTTATGGTTTAGGAGTGATTGGGCCACATTGGTCAGCTGCAATGGGCTATTCCAGTTGAAATCCATACCCCCTTATGGAAGACATGACTCGGTGTAATCGTCCACAAAGGGGGTGCAGATTTCAAATGCGGTCACCCATTCAGGTAACCCCATTTGAAATTCTTACTCCCTGTGTGGAAGATTAATGTCATGTCTTCCATAGGGGGTGTATGGATTTCAATTGCAATTGCCCAATCTGTTAGCTGGGCTGAGGTATTGTTGATTTGATGATATAAATCAAAACTGGGGTTTTTTTCAGCATGCGTTTGCAATGTTTTTGTGTTCACTTTCGTGTGTACTCAATTTGCATGGCATGATCTATGGCCATCAGCGAATTTCAGTCTCACAAACATCATTTCTTTCCTCTACTTTGCATGTATCTTCTTACAGAGAAGTTTTGATCACACTGGTACCCAGCTTATTCTGGATTATCTTTTAAGAAAATACCGAGCACGCTGACTCCATCATAGACGGAAATATGGACATCCCTAACATCCCTAATAACAAGGTAAGAAGAGAAGCTTCCCACTTCTCCTCCCCTCCTCCGCCTAAAGTAAGGATGTGAAAAATGTTGTGTAAGTGTGCTTGGCTTTCTATGTTGCCTGCTTTGCTAAACATAAAATATGGACATCTTGGTTGTAAGGGAGACTTCAAGTTACAAAATCGGTCACTTTTTTGTAATTAGTCAACAAATTTAAACCAAAATATGCAGGTGTTTACATTTTGGGGCAAATGCTATCATGGGTATCTAATGATGGTACCTGGAGCTATTTTCCACAAGGATGCAAGACCAGAGCCTTGCATGCCTCACCCATTTCCAGCAGTGCTTTTAGTTGAAATTGCTACCCCTGTCTAAGGGTTGTGCGTAAAACAGTGATCTATTGCGGTCACACCCGCAGCATGCCGACTCCATCATGGATGGAAATATGGACATCCCTAATAACAAGGTAATATGAGATGCTTCCTACTTCCCTGCCTCTTCTCATCCTCTCCTCTGCTTTGAGTAGGGACATAAGAATCATGTCGGGATGTGTGTGTATGTATTGGCTACATCATGAGCAGGGAATACAGCTGTTGCAGCAGCTTACTTCTTGTCAGGCACATCGCAATCAGGCGGCCCAAGGTGCTTTTGGCGCCCAACTTTTTGCACTTTTTGCAGTTTTTTGCACTTACTTTTTTGCAAGTTTTTGCAGCATCGTATAACATTGGGTGCCGCATTTTTTGTCACCTTGTGCTTGTGTGCTTTGTGCAGATATTTATCCTTTGTATATTGAAAAAAAAACCAAAAAAAGAAACTTCCAGCTCTTTGCGCTCTCCCTTGTAATTGCCTAGATTTACAAGACGGGATGAGAAAATGAACAATCTTACTAAGTTAGTGACGGATTGCAAATGAGAACTGTGGCTTCTTGTCACTGGTTCTTCCTCTAATTACCCCAAACAGTAGCTTTGGATATAATAGGAAATTGGCAACAGCCAAACACAGCAATGATTACATACATGTTATTTTCTTCATAGTTGGTTCCTTTCATTACTAAATGGGCTATTCTGGTTAAAATCCATACACCCCTATGGAAGAAGACATGGCCTTTAATCTTCCACACAGGGAGTGTGAATTTCAAATGGAGTTGCCCGATTTCCATTTGAAATCTACACCCCCCATATGTGGGAGACTAAAGTCATGGCTTCCATAGGGGTGTATGTATTTTAATCGGAATAGCCTAATGACGAGAAGGAAATTAGGTTGGGTGACGTCTGATAATGACAAATCACTCGTTAGTGTCCGTCTGCATCTTTTGTCCAAATAAATTGCATATTCAATCTGCCTCTTCCTTGCAGTGATTTTGTTATTCCGCGAGCATTCTTGTTTCGATCGTTCACCCCTGTTGTTTTGTCCGAGTAAGGGGCACAGTTTATTTTTCTTGTCATGTGTGGAGAGAAAAAAACGAAAGATACATGCAGACGTGTGTTTTATTCAGGATTTTGAAAAGAACAATTTGTCTAAGAGGATTTGCCATTGTTTTGGAATGATTTTATTTTAATTATAAGGATTATAGAAAATGATCAGATTTCTGTGAGTTTTATTATTGTTGAATTAAGATTTTACAAAGCTGTTAAGGGGTGGGGTATGAACCTTTGGACAGAATTTATTGTGGGACATTAGAGCACAGCAGACATATCGAATTGCATTTTGAATACGAAGAATGTCCTTCTGATATCAAATAATTTTGATTTTTTGAAATTCGCAATGTAAAACACATTATACGGCAAATGATTAAAAATTGATAGTTTTGATATTTAACAGTATTCGAAGTAAACTTTATAAATCTGATAACATGTACTTAAAGTGTATGTAGGTGGGAGGAAAAGCCGACGATCAATTGAATATTTTGACCTTTCGTATTGAAGATATGGAATTTTTTTCCCAAAACACCTATTTTTTTGGTGTTTTGGGAAAAAAAATCCATATCTTCAATATGAAAGGTCAAAATGTTCAATTGATCGTCGGCTTTTCCTCCCAGCTATATACACTTTAAGAATATATCATTAGATTTATAAAATTTACTTCGAGGACTGTTATATATCAAAAATGTGAAAAAATATCAAATTTTAATAAATATTGTCATAAAATTTGTATTATATCGTAAATTTCAAAAATGAAAATTATTTGATATCAGAAAGAAATTCTTCGTATTCAGAATGCAATTCGATATGTCTGATGTGCTGTCATGTCCCACAAAAAATACTGTCGAAACGCTCAAAACGCTCATTCCAGATCCCTTAATTATGTAAGCTGTAAATTGTATGAGTAAAAAGTACATAGCTGTTCCAAAAATGACCCTAAACTTAAAGATTCTAAAAACAGGTTAAAAATTATTTCCAGTTTTTTTAATTTTTAATATGACTGGCAAAGATGAATGATATTTTCCAGAAATTTCTTGATTTTCAGAAATAGAATCTTTGTTTCAGAAATTGTTTCTTTGAAAAAGTAAGGAAAGGGATGCAAAGCTTGATGGTGGACCTTATACAGGATTTTTGTAGATATAGCACTTAAAATGCTGCTCACTCTGGTATTCAGTAAATCAAGGTGAACAAATAGGTTGCAAGTCATCTAGGTTATAAGAATTCAGTGTGACATAACTAGAGTTATTCCCAGTGAGGGGACAGGCTGGGGCAACCTTGATGGTGGCAGGGAGAGGGAAATAGAGGGAATGTGGTGTAATTGTCAAGATTTACATGCAAAGTGGTGGTTTGTTTTCACAGAAGACAATTTGACATTTGTAAAGCACTTCTTCAGAGCATGTTGAAAAAAACATTCACTAAATAAAAGATATGTGAAAAGAACACCATAATTGCTGAAGATTGTGGGTGGGTGGGGTGTGTTTGTGAGGGGGGTCAACATTTTACTAGTTCAAAATAGAAAATCTGGAGGGCAAAGGAAAAGAAAAAAGGGCAAGGAGCCCCTTTATCACCAAAATTCAACCAGATTATGTGCCAAAATAGTGTAAAATACAAAATTTGTGCACGCTGCGTACGCAAATTGCCACAATAAAGCCTCTTTCATCCCAATCATGGGCGAAAATAGTGTAAAATACAAAAAATTTGCACACATCGTCCCAGTAAAGCCTTTTTGTACAGCTCCAATATATGTACAGTCTCTCTAAACAAAACCGGTTATGTATGTTGCAATATTTTTTTCGTCTGTGCCCTCGAAATTTTATTTTGCCACGTACCCCTGACCAAGAAAGCTGGCTACGCCCCTGGGTAGGGGTGGGAAGCTTGGAAGCACATTCAGGGTCTGACTAAATATGCTAAAAATAAGGTGATATATATTTACTTTTGCATAATGCCAAAAGCCATCTGCAGGTCACTGTAATCATTTCGTTTGTGTTCTTCGCCTTGTTTTATAAGAGCATTATATCTATTTTTTGTTTTTATACTGTTCAACCTTGTCTTTCCTTTACCTTGATAAGCTTCAAGTTCAAGTGCCTTCATGACCATCCAAAGGGGATTTATTGATTATCAAGGGGTGTAAACACAGGAGGACATTGATGTAATTTCATCCTTGAGTTATTTGTGTTTGGTACTATAGATTCAGCCGGATTTCAATGCCAAGTCATTGAAGATTAGTTTGGGATGTTATTGGACCATGCCAGTTGAAATCCATACACCCCCTCCGGAAGATGTAACCTTTATGACCCTTGCAGGGGGTGTAGATGTGTAATGTAGTCACCCATTCAGGTAACCCGGAAATTCTCACTCCTTGTGTGGAAGATTAAGGTCATGTCTTCCATAGGGGGTGTATGAATTTCAACCGGAATAGCCCAGTGGAGTTGTTCATTAAGTATACTTTATATATTTTTAGACTTATGTCAAACGTGAGGCATAAATACTAATCATTAAAAAAAACCTCTGCTTGTCTTAATTAATACCTCACCTTAGTTATCCCCTTCAGCATTTGTGTCCCACCTTAGCCTTATTACATCCAAATGTCCTCATCTATCAACACATTTTCTGCCTAAATTACCTCATCTTTCTCAATAAATGACTAAAAAACAAGTCATAAAAATCAGTAATAATCCCCCCATCATGTTCTTTAAGTAGCAGGTATTAGTATTTCATTAAACCAGGCTTTAGTGTATTTGCACGTCTGCACCAGACAGCAAATCTTGATGTAGACTTAAAATTACATTTCCTAATAAATACAATTTTACCCATGTAATTCTCAGAGTGGATTACTGAAATACGAGTTATTTAATTTTTGTCAAATTCATTTTGACTTTTTATACATTCTCATGAAATAATTTCAGGAAATGAAATGATCTTTTAAAACTGTCACAAAATCTGGTTCAAAACGACGTAATTCATCCTCAAATTGACACAATTTGTTGGATTTCCTTTCCGTATTTAAACAATACTACATGCTTAGTAATTGTCTGCTGCAATGTACATAGGTGATATGTGTGTGTATAAAAATACTTGCAACATTTATAGAGTTTCTCAGATTGGCATGGTATCTGAAGAACTGCTGTACCAAAAATATTTTTATATGTTTTTGCATTGATTTCAAGTTTGGTAATAAGATTGAAAATTAATATTTGTTGGAAAAAAGTTTAACTCAACAATACATGACAATCATGCAGTAATGATTAATGCTTGTTTCATAAAAAATGATGGTTGTAAGATTGAGTTTGCTGAATATTAATAGCTGTTATCACAAATAACTGAATTACATGCAATGATTACCAAAATGTAGCAAGTTTTGTCAAGCAAAATTTGTTATGTTTTGGCACTTTGGACCCCAGATGTTCTACAATGGTGGTTAATAAATAATGATAAATATTTACACCTTAAAGAATGATTCTATCAATCATATTCATAAATTCTTTCAACAAAATGATCTAAAATGTGATAACACATAGTGTACACATCAATAGCATTATAGATATGAGTCTATGACCTATTTCTCCCACTAAGGTCATGCGGAAACACACATAATGTTGTCAGGTTTGTACTTTTATTAGCAATATCTTGCATGGAATTGAAGCATATTACAGCAAAAGCGGGTATAAAACAATCAATACTACATCACATGGGTGTATAAGAACGCATTGTGACAGGAATGTCAGCCCTGGTCTAATGCTTCATTGATCAACCAATATCAAACTATACATTAATCAATGTTACTATTACCGCAGAATTTATCATGAATGATACGGGACAAAAATGTTGGTGCGGGTTTGTTGAAAAATATGCACTTATTGAGTTATAAATGCATTATTTTGTGTTGAGGAAGAAGACAAATAGATGCTGACATAAGCTTATTACACGACATTCGCTTAATGCAAAGAACTGTTGTGTAATAACAAATTTAATATCGGTAAAAGATGATTTAGCAAAAAATATTTTTTTGTAAATTTCCCAAGAGGTTTAGGTTCATGAAATTAGATTGAATGCCAGCAAATTTGTTAGATAATAAGGTATCTGGGCTATTTGATGAAAAAACTGAATTCATGAATAGTTTGTTGCCACAAAAGAGTGTTTTTTACAAATTTGGAAACAAAAACTGCGATGAAAACTAGGCTGAATTGCAGTATCTATAGTTACGTGGTTACTTGCATCATCTTTCTGTCGAACTGGGTTAATTTTATTAATAAAAGTAATTCAAAATAAATTGGTAAAATCGGTAATGAATGTCAAGTGTAATTAATAGATGTGCAAAGGCTAATCATATATGAATTGAAAGGGAGGTACAAAGGAAGCGAGAGAGACAAGGAGGGCAGACAGCAGAGAGATAGACTTTGGTTCACCTCAATTTCGGTAGTATTGTATGTGCGTATTTGACTGCATGGTTGCAGTATTAATACTCTATGTGCTAGCCATAGGCTTCAATATAAAAAGTTTTTATATATATTCTCAAAATATCAAGAGCTATCTTAAGAACCACTGAACCAATACTAGGCTTGTTTGTACTCATTTTAATGCATTTTTCATGGCGATTCCAAATATGGTCATGAAAAGTTACAATTCCAAAAATTGAAACTTGTCATCTGCAGTTGACACTTCCATGGAGAGAGTTAAATTACATGCTCAAAGTTAATTGCACAGAGCTTACATGCACATACAATGGCGGTTTGTTGGCACGCTTGCAGCACAGAGAGAGAGAAGTGAGAGAAGCTAAACAGAGCAAGATGGATAGCAAGATAGACAAGTGAGATGTGCAAACAAACAGACAGACAAACTTAAAGGGGCATTTTGTAATCTGAAAAAAAGTTGAGATTTTAATACCACAGAAAACCTGACTGCATAATGTTTATATACAAAGATATTGTCAAATTTGAATTACATTCTAGTATATGAAAACATAATTCAGCACAACGGCCTATGGAGCAGTGTAATACACATAAACCCCTTATCATACATAACTTGCAAACGCAAAATTGGAATCAGCTGAAATTGTGGGAATAAGCTTTTTTCTACTGAAAAATGTCATAAATAGAGGATGCTAGGATCACAAAATACTCCTTTAAATGGAAGTGGGGAAACAGATGTAGGCTAGAGAGACAAGTGCATGAAGCACAGTAATTGTAAAGAGAGAGTGAGTTAGAGAGAGCGGGAGCGACAGAAAGATAACAAGAGATGAACAAGAGACAAAGAGATGAAGAGAGAAAATAAGGAAGAATTCCGATGACAAGATGTACAACAAATGGGGCAGTTAAAATTCAGAGTAACATGAAACAAACACACAAAAAGGTGGTGATAAACCGTCGATTCAGGCAATGGCATTTGTCACACTTGAGAAAAAAAAAAGAAGATTATAAAGTAAGAAGGAACCAGGCGGCCATCTTGAAATGGTTCACAGCATTTCTAGGTCAATCTGAGATTCTGGCGATGGTTTTCTATGTCTTGTGGAAGGAAGAAATAACACATCAGTCGTTATCAGAACACAAGGATTCAATTAGGGCAACAGCTCTGGGTGCAAACAGGCAAGAATATGTATTTTTAGCCCTCAAAATTTGTCACGCTGTAGATTCTGGAAAATCCTTTCCTTCTTGACTTTCATGACATATACCTGTATGTTCGTAAAGCATCATGTGTATTATCAAGTAATTTCTGTGCAGTCTTATTTGTGGTCCTCCTTGTTAAAAAGTTGTTCAATAACAATAAATTTGAACATACAAGGGTCATTCAAAATGTTCTGCCTTCAACATTATATCCTTGCTTCTGCAAAAGTAGTCCTTTCATAATTTCCATGATTATAACCTAAGGAAGGGTCTCAACTAGCTTGTGAGAAAAGTTTGTTTTAATATCTTTTAACATTTGTTGTAGGTGATAAGAGGCTGATGAGGGCACATCAATCAATTTTAGGCTTAAAGTCTATAGAGGTATAAACCTTTTTGATTTGTTTGGTTCCTGTGTCGGAAGCCGAGCTCTTTCTCAAAAATGAAAATGTTCTATACCTCAATGCTTAAGAAACAAGATGTCTTGGAAATAATATTATTTTAAGATTTGTATGTGTTGTATATAGAACATCAGCTTATCAATTTATATAAAATAAATTAATGCATGTGATGATGATCAAATTAACAATCAAGCGTCAATCAAATGAAGAATTGAGATGAAATTATGAATAAAATGCCGGCCGAGTCATTGACCAAAGAGCCTGAATACATGAAAGATAGAAAAATGGACATAATAAAAATTTACCCAAGAGCCAAGTCTTCACAAGTATGGTTTTTTTCCATAGGCCTTTAAGGATATACAAATTTGCAAACATTTCATATCACATAAACATGGGTTCTCTCTGAAAATTTGGATGCCACAAAAATATGCTTTACAGTATACTCCCAAGTTAAAATGCAGTAAGTACAAGTAAATAGCATTGTAGGTGCTTCCTTTTTACGTGGGTGACACTTGAGACAGGTGTGAATGAACCAGTCTGATCACAAAGTAAAACATGGAAGTATCTACATGTAAATAACCTAGCAGACACTGTGTTCATATATTAATGCTCTGCATGCTAGCCATAGGTTTTAACATAAGGGCCAAGTGTTGAGATATTTTCTTAAAATATCAAGAGCTATCTTAAGAACCACTGAACCAATACTGGGCTTGTATGTACTCATTTTAATGCATTTTGCATGCTGATTCCAAATATGGTCATAAAAATTTACAATTCTGAAATTTTTGATGATTTTTTTTTAATTTGCAACTTTTCGTCTGCAGTCGACACCCGCATCGAGAGAGTTGAGAAACAAGATTTTCTGAATCGGGCTTCTTCCTACTGAACCAATACTAGGCTTGTTTGTACTCATTTTAATGCATTTTTTCATGCCGATTCAAAATATGATCATGAAAATTAAAAATTCTGAGATTTTCAATTTTTTTTAAAATTTGAATTTGAAACTTGTCGTCTGCAGTCAACACCCGCATGGAGAGAGTTAAGGAAAAAGATTTTCTTGTCTACTTCCAAATAAAAAGGCAGTATATACTGCTAATATACACTGCAGATACTACATGTTTACTTTGGATGGTAGATATTTACTGAAATACTTTGTTTTAATTGATTGACTTCAGCGATGCCCTTGCGGACATGGCATGAATTACACACAATAATGCATTTATTATTGCTAGACTTGAGCTATGTTTTTATAGTCCTTAAAGCAACAGGTACCGGTAGTATTGATGTAATGGCTCCCTGATGTGATTTTTTTTATTATTTATTTATTTCAAGGTTTTTCTGTTTAACCAATGTTCAGTTGGGAGGGTGCATCAGCCGATAATTTTGATTTAATCTTGGTTATTTTCAGTATGTTAGTATGAAACTTTTCTTACTATCTTCAAATGCAAGCCAGTGTGGTCTGTGCAGGATGGTTACAGAAGTTAAAGCCCTAAATGATTTAGTTTACTAACTCAATCTAGAAAAGAAAAGATTAACCTCCCTGCTAAAATCAACTCCCTTCAAAAGAAAATGTCAACCCCCATAGTATAAAGTTGAAAATTTGTCCAGTAAATACAAAATTTTCACTGTTATTTTGGGCTGAAATAGTTTAAATTGAAAATTGGTCCGATAAACACAAAATTGTGAGCTATTTTGATGTCTTCCGTAGTTAGCATGTGAGTTATATTGCTATATCTTTTGCAGATAGCATGTGAGCTATATTGCTATCTTCAGTAGATAACATGTGAGCTATCTTTCTATCTTCAGTAAATAGCATGTGAGCTATCTTGATATCATCAGTAGATAACATGTGAGGTATATTGCTATCTTCAGTAGATAGCACGTGAGCTATCTTGCTATCATCAGTAGATAGCATGGTAGCTATCTTACTATCTTCAGTAGAGAGTGAGCTATATTGCTATCTTCAGTAGATAGCATGTGAGTTATCTTGCAATTTTCAGTAGATAGCATTTGAGTTATCTTGCTATATCAGTAGATAGCATGTGAGTTATCTTGCTATCTTCAGTAGATAGCATGTGAGCTATATTGCTATCTTCAGTAGATAGCATGTGAGTTATGTTATTATAGCATTTTAAAATGCATGGGAAAACGTTCAACATATGGCTAGAAAGTAGGTTAAATTTGTACTCAGGCATATTGTAGATGAGTTGCATAAATTCCATTTTAGTAATATAATCACATGCACAGACACTTAACACACATTTAGGTGACAATTTAGTCATAGTTGAGAGTTGCGACTCTACACACTGATGACCCCCTTCTCCGGTACATATTATACACCATGCAGCTGCCTGTGCTCACATTTAATCATATGGCAGCTATTTTAGTGTACAGCTATTATGCTCATCCATAAAAAAAAATGGTCAAAGATTGTATGAATAAAGCTTGTCTGGACAGTAAGCAAATTGCGTCAAAAATCAAATCAGCATTCAGCAGTGTCCATGCTTACTTTAAGGGGTGGGGTATGAACGTTTGGACAGTATTTATTGTGGGACATTAGAGCACATCAGACATATCGAATTGCATTCTGAATACGAAGAATGTCCTTCTGATATCAAATAATTTTGATTTTTGAAATTGCAATGTAATACACATTTTATGGCAAATCATTAAAATTGATATTTTTGATATTTAACAGTACTTGAAGTAAACTTTATAAATCTGATGATTTATACTTAAAGTGTATGTAGATGGGATGAAAAGCCGACGATCAATTGAAAATTTTGACTTTTCAGTATTGAAGATATGGATTTTTTTTCCCAAAACACCAAAAAAAAAAAGAAGGTCTTTTGGGAAAAATCCATATCTTCAATATAAAAGGTCAAAATTTTCAATTGATCGTCGGCTTTTCCTCCCAGCTACATACACTTTAAGAATATATCATTAGATTTATAAAATTTATTTCGAGGACTGTTATATATCAAAAATGTGAAAAATATCAAATTTTAATAATTTGTCATAAAATTTGTGTTATATCGTGAATTTCAAAAATTGAAAATTATTTGATATCAGAAAGATACGTCTGAGGTGCTCTCATGTCCCACAAAAAATACTGTCGAAACGCCATAAACGCTCATTCTAGACCCCTTAATGTACAAACTAATATTTCTACTAATTTTTAACTCAAAGCATTAAATTGGAAAACCCCGGCATGTTTACGCATTTCACAGCCTCAGGGTAATGCTGTTACACATTATTACCCAATCATAGCATCTCCTGACTCCACCGGGGTGTCAATCAGCTTTCTACGCTGTTAATAGAATTCGACGACTCCAAAAACACACGTGTGAGACTTTGAAAAGATCACCAATTATTCTGCTATCTATGTGACAAATATTTGCCCACATTTTTTTTATCTCCTTCAAATTTTTTTCCATAACTATGGGGAAACTTCTCGTTAGATTTGCTCGAGGCGAATGTCACAAGTCTAAATTGTGTTTGTCGCAAAGACGTGCTTGCATGGATGCCGGACATGTACAACTCATTCCTGTAGTGGGGAGGGTAGGAATTAAGTCGTCCTGTGCAACGGTAAACCGATACGCAACATGGGAGATTTGACAGGATAAGCACGAAGTACGAGGGATTCCCTCTTATGGATTTCACTTCCTTGCCCGTCAAAAGTCAACCAAGGTCAACGAGTTTATTCATGTAAAACGTTGATTGAATATGTTCAGAATAAAGCATTAGATTGGTAGACAGTTTTAACAGGTTGGTTACTGCTAAAATACAAGTTGAGTTTCTGTAAGATTATTGTCGTCAATCTGGGTGGGGGGGGCTGGGGGAAATATGCCCCCCACACACTGTTTGCAAAAATTACACTTTTTGTTCTTTTCAGTCACTTTTTGATAAATCAGGCTAAATGTATCCTCCCCCAATTGAGTTTTTAGCAAAATGAGACAATTTTTGTTCGTTTCAGCCACTTTTTGACAATTCTGGGTAAAATGCCCCCACCACTGTCAAAACAGAATGAGGACCCTGATGTGTGAGATAACACCCATGGATGAAAACTAATACTATGATACTATACTAAGTTTATCTATGACATACGAATGATCAACAGGTCGTACGCAATGCAAAGGGTTAACGTCGGGTATTATTTACATCAACTTTTTCGAGAGGAAAGATATCAAGGGCATAACGGAAGCAAAAATATTCTTTTGTAGAAAACATGAAGCAAAACATGTTCGGACATAACATTCAAAGTTTAAGATGTTCACAGATTTGCATTAACAGCAGACAGCTATAGAATTTAAACTGTTTGCTGGACAATTTGTCTTTTAAAAGACAGGGGCCTGGAGTACTATGATTTGTTTTTATCATGGAGCAAGAGTACTATGTGTTTTTATTATCACTTTTTGTGGACATCATTTGTGTATCATCTGGTCAGTCAGCTTTTTTCAAAGCAATTACTTGGGTGTGTAAGGCTGGTGAAAGTTGATTGTAACTTTCCCATTACATATTTTTTGCTGAGTGATGAGGCGACTGTTTCATTAGTAATTACTCATTTTTTAAATATTAATTATTTAACGAACATCGGTTTTTTTTAATGGCAACCAATGAAACATCAAAGGCAAGGCAACGACAGGTCAATACACTATGCAGCTTATTTAGTATATTGACCCCTATGCACTGTTTGCAAGAGGTTCTTGTTTATAGGAGAGACCATCAAAAGTAGAAAAAGACAAAAACATTCCATAAAATTAAACATTCAATAAAATAGAAAACTATGGATCAGTTATGCAAAACGACTTTCTGATGGGGCATAAAAAGGTGAAGGTTGTGGGTGATGGGAAACTCACAATCAATTTTGGTTAGCTTAAGGGGGTACTACACCCCTGTGGTAAATTTTTGACTATTTTTGCATTTTTCTCAAAAATAATAACACACTGGTAACAAAAGTTATGTATATTATTGGGGCAAGGAATCCAATTACTACACTGAAATTTCAGTGACTCAAGACAAGCGGTTCAGTGTATATGATTAGAAATGAGGTACATCCTAGCGGTACCTTATTTTTTACCATAAATAACGAACCGCTTGTCTTGGTTCACTGAAATTCCAGTGTAATGATTGGATTCCTTGCCCCTATAATATACATAACTTTTGGTACCACTGTGTTATTAGTTTTTGAGAAAAATGCAAAAATAGACACAAATTTATCGAGGGGTGTAGTACCCCCTTAATGATTTGTAGACTTGTAATTTTGTAATTTTTAACTGTTTATCAAACTAAAAGCATTCATATTGTAAGTATAAGCTAAATTTTAAGGGGTTCTCAGAATATTGTTTGTTGTATTTCTTCTTTAATCTGGGTTACTAATTCAGAGGATTATACAAGTAATTTGCTGCCATGAGGCCCAGGGAATGGACAATAATCTGGGTGTCACTCACTAGTATGTGGTGCCTTCAAGACCCTAGTCCACACATCTTTGGTACTTATAAAGATCACCAATTCACTGCATATTCAAATTCTCAAGCTCCTTCTTTTCAACTAATCTTCTCCAAAAATATGTTTCTCCAAGTTTAGGATAAAAATCAATACAGCATGTCTATAGACCACTTGACATCACTGTTTATCAACAAAGGCGAGGGACTCGTCTATCGATATGCTTGAACGAGTCGCTACACTGTTCAATGGCTTTCTTGTACTATATGAAATGTGGCGGGCGATTTAAAATGCACGTGCCCTTAGCGAACTACGATGCGTACGCACACTGCAGGGCAAAGAACAATGGAAATGGCCATAATGCGCGCGCATACTGCCGGGCAATGACGCCACATGCCAAGTGGTCTATAGTAAAAGCAGTAACATGGTTCAATCAAAAGGTATGCAAACCAGTAACAAGAAAGCACATAATGCGCTATTCCAGTTGAAATCCATACACCCCCTATGGAAGACATGACTTTAATCTCTCACACAGGGAGTGTGAATTTCAAATGGAGTCAGGTGACTCCATTTGAAATTCACACGCCCTGTGTGGGAGATTAAAGTCTTCCATAGGGGGTGTATGGATTTCAACTGGAATAGCCCAACGCTATTGAGAGCAGAGCAAGAACAAGGACAGGTTCAAGCTTAACAAGATTCTATTTTGATCAATATTCGTAACCTCCAAGTAAAAAGGCTGTATCTGTGTTGTATATTACCAGTAGATACTGTGTTTTACTTAATGTTCTGCATGCTAGCCATAGTCTTCAACATAAAAGTCCTCAGTTTTAAGATATTTTCTCAAAATATCAAGAGTTATCTCAAGAACCACTGAACCAATACTAGGCTTGTTTGTACTCATTTTAATGCTTTTTTCATACTGATTCCAAATATGGTCATGAAAATTTACAATTCTGAAATTTTGTTGAATGAAAAAAAAATTGAAACTTGTTGTCTGCAGTCGACACCCATGTGGAGTGAGTTAAGGAGCAGTATCAAGTGCAAGGACAATATCTTCTATGTTATACTTCATTATTGTAGATCTAACGCAGCTGTACTTTAGGAGTAGACGGACCCCGGGCAGACGGATCACAAAATCACAAAGTCAAAAGGCAGCACCTGTTTTGTAATTTGTGTACAGATTCTACATTTGTGGAAGAGCAGATATAGGCATACATTATAGTCCACATATAAATTTGTTGAAGTGGATTTACCTAAGTTAACGGTGTAAAGTTTATCATGTCAAATGCATCTCAAAACTATGCATCTTTTTACTCCTGGTTCTTTTGACTGGTACAAATGTTTATCAGCTGCACGAGACAGACATAAAACAGATATATACCAAATGATATATATTAGTAACATGGATATAAACCATAGAGTACTACCAAATGCAACACTGTGTGAAGAAATGGTTTAGTCATGTGATGAGAATAGCAGGAAACATATTGCTAAAAGGCCCGGGTTTTACGCAAAGGTTGAGAGGAGACCTGGGAGACACGGCGATGGGCAGAGGCGACGGGGACTCTATACGAGATTGGAGATCTGCATTAATGCGGATTAATGTGAGCTTCTCTTGTGCGCACAGACGACATCGCGACATGAGTGCCCTACAATAACAGCGCACATAATAATTGATATTGATTGCCCACTTAAAGAGGAAGTCCTGTGAGAGCAGTTCTTCTGGGGTGAACCAAACCTGCCTTGTTATCAAATTAATCAGTGACAAGGTTATCTCTGAATTAAACAGTAGGTAGTTGATGTTTTAATGTTATTGCATCAATTAGCACCTGTCAAATTCAGAGATATCCTTGTCAATGATTAATTTGATAACCAGGCAGGTTTGGTTCACCCCAGAAGAACTGCTCTGACGGGGTTCCTCTTTAAAAGTAATGATGCATATCACAGTGCCCATTTTAACTGTTGCTATACTCGATGCAGATAAATGAAGTACACATTAATGCGCATTAACACAGATTTCGGCTCTCGTGTAGAATCACCCAATGAGAGGCACAACAAAAAGCCAGGTGAATTTCTTCAACTTGACATTTTTTTATTTTATAAGGACATCTTAATTTTGATATTTAAATCAGATGTTTAGCGCAGATTAAAATAAAATCCGATGATATTGAACAAAATGAAGTGTTTGATAGAAAATGTGTTGTCTATTAGAAGATATCATATTGATGTGCTACACGATTACTTGCCTCGATTAAAAATTTCTTAGCATCAAAAATCAAACTAGATAAAAAAAGAAAAATGGATTGTTTAACAGACTGTAACTTAATGTGTTTGACATCATTTTAGGAAACATTTTCTTTTTCTCAATAAATCAACTTGAAACAACATCCTTAAAGGTTTCCCTACGGCACAGCTATCATATCTCAGTAAGTGCTGGTATTATTTTATTTAACCCTAATTATGAGGTTACGTTCCTAGAGTCAATAGTTAGAGTAACAGGTGCTGTGCATTAGTGAACTTCACCTGCGAGGATGAGACAATAACAGGTGGAAAAATTTTCGAGGCAATAATCAATATATTGAGGTGGTTTTTTTATTCTCCCTCCCTCCCTCGTGTCGCTGCTTTTATCAACAAATTTAGTTTTTTTCCTAAAAATATATGGATTTCCAATTACTTTATTTGAATTTATACATAAATAATGGCAGTCAAGTAAGGACAAACATGCATAGTACTTGTCCAACAATTCTTGAGATAGATCTTATCATTTGAAGAATTTTAGAATTCTGTTTTATCGAAAAATATCCAGCAGCATGCAAAAATATTTTTGAGCTTGGGGTTAGTGAAATGTAAATAGATAATTTGTTTGGTATTGATGATATAAGTTATCTTTGCAAAAGCTGTTATAGGGGTGACAATGCAGGTTCCTGGGGGTAATGATAGCTGTTAGGGAAGTATATATAGGGCACAGTCCCAAGTTGTTGTGTGAAGGAAATCTTATTACTGCAATCAATTTTCAGCTTTTTTTGTATGATTGTGTTTAGAGTGTATCTCGGAGAAATGCACAGGAGTTGAAATGTTGACAATGTTGCGAAATTTGGTCGTATTTAGCTGGATTGGGCTCTCTGAATTAGGCATAAGGTATATTGCTAATAGCGATCGATAGGCAAAGGTGATGCATGCTGGGAAGGAAAAAGGCTCAAATTCGCGATCTCGGGTGACAAATTTTATAGCTTTTGAGCCCTTTTCATTCCCAGCATGCATCACGTTTGCCCTTCGATCTCCATCAGCAATATACCTTATTTTGAGTTGGTAAAATCCCTGAGGTCAAATCTGGCTGTGGGATTGCAAGAAATGAAATTTGTGAAAGTTTTATCTGGAGCCTGAAAAGAAATTTAGAGAAAATGTTGAAATATCCTGTTTTTACACTGAAATTGATAAATTAATTTTCTGATCATATCACCTTGACATCTTACTATTGCTCCTATAGCCCACGAGGGCCCTTATTGGTGCCTCTTGACCGCTACACTATACGTTTAGCTCATTTTGCACTCTTGGCAAATACTGCTCTATGGAAGAAGTTTAACCATGAAACTGACTACTCTCATTGCAACAGCATATTACTAGTTGCTATTATTTTAACATTGACATTGGTTTGAAT